>NC_045797.1:87330108-87991104 GCF_009873245.2 Balaenoptera musculus | reverse complement strand
CATTTTGATGACTAAAACTCAAATCAGCTTCCTTTGCATATTCTCTCCAATTTATTATAAATGGGGTCATACGGTAATTGCTTTTTCTGTAACTCTTATTTTCACTCAGCAACAAACTGTGGAACTCTGTATTTGTCAATAAAATAATTATATCATCATTTTTATTAGATCCTAAGGCATATTATATGAATGTATTTTAATTTTCTTCACTAATTCCTTATTAATGAAAATTTGTTCCCAATTTTTCTTACTTATAAACCATACTTATTAAATATTTTGCTTGCATATTAAAAATTATATTGCACGCTTTACATTTAGAATTGTATAATTGTATGAAGAAAGGAGTACATATGTTATATTTTAACATAAAGTGTGTGAGAGTCCACATTACCCTACAGTCTGACTAGCACTTGGTGGTGATTCATTATTCTTTTAAAATACTCTTACGTATTATTTTATTTTCCATTTTACTTTTTGTTCAAAAGTGAGATTGCCTATATAATCATATATATAATATAGTTATATAGTTTTATATATATGTGTATATATAGTTAGGAAAAAGGATATACACATTTTTCCTTTCTTTTCCATGTCCAGTTTTGATACAAAGATTATGTTATAATAACATATGAGGGTAACTTTCTATCCTTTTTAATATTATGCAACAACTTATATAAATAAGAAGACTGTTTTTAAAATTTTTGATAGCTCTGGCCCATAAACCAATGCAGTATGCTTTATTTCTTGTGTCCATTGCTGTTCTGTAGGAACACTATCAGGTGTGGTATACAAATATCGTGTCTGACCGTGTTACTCTCCTACGTCATATATATACATATTTTTAAAATGTCATCCCGTCCTCACTGGGCCCCGTGATGAGGGGCTGTCAGCAGTGCTGCCTGAGAGTGACACTCACCTGTGAAGGAGGACAGAGAAGGAACGGGGGCTGGATTTCGTCAGGGAGGAAGTTAGGAGACGGTCTGAGTGGGAGTTACCATGATGACTGAGAAATGGAATATTTCCTGCCACGTCAGTAAACAAAGGATGTCACAGTCATCAGCGATTGCAGCCACCTCCTATGGTGAGCTGGTGAGCCCTGAGGGAACTCAGGAGGGAAACAAAGAATCCCTGCCATCTAGCAACCATCAGACTGCAGCCACTCCCTAAGGTGAGCCCTGAGGAAACTCAGGATGGGAAAGCACAGGATACTGGTCCCAGATAGCTGAGGTGCACATCTAAGGAATGATCTCAGCAAGCCCAGACTCTTGCATGTTCCCATACATAGAAAAGTGCTAAATTCCTTAACTTGAGATTTCTAGTTTTCTTTAATTAACAATAATCTTTTTGATGTTCAGACTACCTGCCCTTCATTGCAAAACTCCATTAGACCCTTAGCATGTTAATCATCGTTTTAAATTCCTAGTCTGATAATTCCAGCATCCCTGCTCTGTCTCTTCAAACTGTCTTTGTCTTTCAGTATGCCTTGCAATTTTTTCTTGATAGCCAAACATGATGCACCAGGTGAGAGTGCCACCGAGTCCAATCTCACTCTGCCCGCCGCACAACAGGCCAGTGAATCGGAGACGAGGTGTTGAGGCGCGGAACATGACTTTATTCCGAAAGCCGGCAGACCGAGAAGAAGGCAGAAAAGTGTCTCCAAAAAATCATCTTATTGGGGTCTGGATGCCAGTTCCTTTTATAGAATCGGAGAGGGCAGAGGTGGTGAGGAAGTAAAGTAAAAGGGCCATTTGTCTTGCAAAACATCTCCTGGAATGGCCAGCCTCAGGGAGGGCATGTGTTAGTTTCTTCTTTCTTTCTTCACCATTCACAGGTGGATGGGTCAGATGGTCTCCCAGTGAGCTGAACAGCAGAGGGGCAGGGTTCCCCGAGGCAGGCCATTACGTGTGATTATAATGACAAAAGCAACGAAAAGCAAAGGCTAAATTCAAAGAAACGGATCCAAAGTGGAGCTCGATTTAGCTCTTCTTCCCTGTTACACTTCCCCACCGTCAACGTCCATTCCACAGTCTTGTGGAAAAAGGGGTGACAGTCTTCCAACTGCTCCATCAGTTGGATCTTTCTGGGAGTGTCCGCCATCAGTGTCAGTGTTCCAAATGTTGAGATTTGTCTCTTGTTCCACTTTGGAAGTGTCTAGTTTATACCTATAGATTTAAAAATATTCACAACCTAAAAGTTGAGAGTTATCAGGAATTTTGAGGGCTTCAAGCCCAGGAGGCCGAATCTCAAGTTAAGGAATTTAGCATTTTTCTATGTGTGGGAAGATGCAAGAGTCTGGGCTCACTGAAATCATTTCTCTGATATGCACGACGGCTATCTGGGGACTGTATCCTGTATTTTCCCATCCTGCGTTTCCTCAGGGCTCACCAGCTCACACTGGAGGGCTGCAGTCGCTGGTGACTGACCCTCTCCTCTTGGTCAGGAATTTGATCAATATTTGGGAGACATTTCATGATCAAATTTTGTCCCACGGTGCTGGGAAGCTCATCCAGGTCAGGTGAAAATTCTTGATATGCCACTCCAGGTGCTAATTTTCGGATTAGGCCCTGTTGATAGTGAAAGATTCTCTGGATCCTCTAATTATGATCCAGGAGACATTTTCCCTTGTTGCTTCTTCCCATACCTAGAATCACATTATTACAGTTATTTTATGTTATAAATGTGATCTATTTCTTTAAAATGTTTAGCCAGAGAAGTTTTGTTGGAGGCCTGGTTACACATTGGGGACTGAAAGAGGCAATAATCTTATAAAATAGACAGGATATAAGTAATGCAGCTAGTAACACTGACAAAGACATAGTGCAGCAGGGAGACACAAAGCACAAACAATTTGGAAACAAAGAACAAATTAAAACAATGATTAACAAAACATCAAGTCCACAGGAGACAACAAATTCTGGCAGGATCAGGTAGAGAGAAAAAGATAAATGTTTCATCTTTGTTTACACAGGCATACTTTATCAACTTGTAGGTCCTAGCGTAAGAGAAAAGGTTTTTCCGAAAAACGAAGATTAAACCCAGTATATTCCCCAAAGTCATAAAGTTATAAATCATATTTACCAGTTCATTCTGTCCCATGTAATTAATTCCTGTTGCTCTGGATTTAATAATCAGGTTTCCCATTAGTTTTGTCATTTGTTACCCCGTCCAGTGATATTATCTAAAGGCTATCCGAAACTTACATTTGTTAAAAAGTGCCTTTTTATCAGCCTTCTTGAAAATCTTTATTTTGTAAAAGCATCAGGACAAAACTTAAAATAGCATGGTTAAAAATGTGAGTACAGGGCTTCCCTGGTGGCGCAGTGGTTGAGAATCTGCCTGCTAATGCAGGGGACACGGGTTCAAGCCCTGGTCCGGGAGGATCCCACATGCCGCGGAGCAACTGGGCCCGTGAGCCACAACTACTGAGCCTGCGCGTCTGGAGCCTGTGCTCCGCAACAAGAGAGGCCACGACAGTGAGAGGCCCGCGCACCGCGATGAGGAGTGGCCCCCGCTTGCCGCAGCTAGAGAAAGCCCTCGCACAGAAACGAAGACCCAACACAGCCATAAATAAATAAATAAATAAATAATAATTAAAGGTGCTAATAATTAAAAAAAAAATGTGAGTACAATGCCATTAGCAGGAAACTTGGATATACCATTTTAGAATAACTAGTATTATGATTGATAACATATCAGGACATATCAGATGTTAGGGATTCTGTATAAATTTTGGAATATCTGTATAAATGACATTTATCCATACACTGTAACCTAAGGTTCATCTCCAATCACTTGACAATGTTTTTGAAGTAATTTAACATACCAAATAAACTTAGTTTGACATCTTTCTCTGAGATGTCGCAGAGATGTTCTTTCAAAGTATCCCAGAGTCAGCTGGAGGCTAAAAATCTTTATTCAGATTTTGATATTTGGAAAGTTTGTTAAAAATATCAAAAAGTTTTAAAACACAACAGGATCATAGGTCACTGTGAAACAATACTTATTCATTTAACCAAAGTCACAAAACGATGAAAAGAAAACAAATACGGATCACCTAAGGGCACAGAAACTCACATAGTCTGTTATCAAAAGGAGCACTTCTACAGAGAGAGAGATCAAATTCCAATCTTGTATTAGCTTACTTAACAAAATCCATTTACTTAGTTAACTTCAGTCTAAATTTAGTAAATCCTGACCATGTACAAAACTTTCTCAGTAAAATGTAATTCCATTCCTCATACCATCTTAACTGAAAACACACATTCTACCATACTGAAATGTTTTATTATTTTCAGTAGCTTTAATTATATATTTAATTAGAATCCCCGACTCTTAAAAGCCTTAATTTCTAGTAACAACCAAGAGGCAAGTAATAGTTACCAAAATCTGGAGAAACTATTTTGGATGATTTTTAGAACATAATAATCCTTATAGTTTACCTAAAAGCTCTTATCTCATTAATATTTACTTTAAAGATTCATCATCTCAAGTTATTTTTCTTGCTGACAAATTTGCAACAGATATAACCAGATATCATTTAACTTCTATGAACCTAGGTGCAGTGAAAGTACTATAACTGATGGCTCTAAAGACATATCTAAATTAATTAGGTCAACAAACAAACATTAATACCAAGTATTAATTTAATACTAAATATTTCCCAGTTCACATGAATCTGAAGCTCATTTAGCTTAATTTCTCTTGTATTTAGAATTTTTTGGGCCCACACCGTATTATAATAGTATATCATGTCTTTCTTAGTCATAGGCTCATGGCTATGTTTTGCCCATTTAACTAATATATGCCCCAAAGGACTCTCCTTCGGGACAGATGGAGTATCTTCCACTTTTATAAGTTTGATAACACCAAAACACAAAAGATGTAGACAATTTCCAACACAAAAGGCACAAACAAATTCTGGCATTGATGCATACAAAACCAAGACAAAACCAAGACCAAAACCAATGAACTAGTTCCCAGATCGGGTAGACTTACCCTGCGAAACCAATGAACTCGTTCCCAGTGAACCAGTTCCCAGAACCAGCTAAAGTCCAACAATTCCCCTCTCCAACAGGGCACCCCAAGCAGATTGGCTTGTCCCGTAAAGGAAAAGCCCAGATTGAGGGGGGAATATGTTTCCGGCATGCACGCCTGAGTGACTTACCCTCCAAAATCGGATCCAGTCCGTCTACTCGTAGCCCCAAGTGGAACCGAAGTTCCCCAAATGGAACCGAAATTCTCCAAATTGAAGTCGGTCGGTTCCTTGCTTCAACTGCCAGACGCTGGGGTAGCCGGTGCGGCTTCAGGGAACTTTGAAGGGAAGCTCATTCAGCACCGGTGGTCCTGGCAGCTGCTAGGTCCTTGCCCCGACACTCCCTGACCCGGGCCGCCTGGCCACGAGCAGCAAGGCTTCTGGCTGACTGAGCCAAATTTGTCACCGAGTCCGAGCTCGTTCTGCCCGCCGCACAACAGGCCCATAAATCGCAGACAAGGGGTTGAGGCGCGGAACACGACTTTATTCGGAAAGCCGGCAGACCGAGGAGATGGCAGCCTAGTGTCTCCGAAGAATCATCTTATTGAGGTCTGGATGCCAGTTTCTTTTAGAGAATCAGAGAGGGCAGAGGTGGTGAGGAGGTAAAGTAAAAGGGCCACTTGTCTTGCAAAACATCTCCTGGAATGGCCAGCTTAGGGGAGGGCATGTGTTAGTTTCTTCTTTCTGTCTTCACCATTCACAGGTGGACGGGTCAGATGGTCTCCCAGTGAGCTGAACTGCAGAGGGGCAGGGTTCCCCGAGGCAGGCCATTGCGTATGATTATAATGACAAAAGCAACGAAAAGCAAAGACAAAAGTCAAAGAAACAAATCCAGCGTGGAGTCCGATTTAGCTCTTGCCTGTTGCAAGAGGAGCTACTGTAAACAGGCCCTTAGTAACATGGTGGTGAGATGGGACAGGGAAGCATTCTATGGCCCTGTGATTAGATTTCACCCTTTTAGTGAGACTTTGCCTCCGGGCTGTAAACTCACAAATGTTTTCTGTTTCTTTTCCCACCTCAGCTGGGACCGGATGGCTGGAGTGGGCTCGAGTCGACCATTTCCTTTTCCCCGGTCGGTTAGGCTCTGATAAGCCCCAGCAGGTGAGGCTCGGGTTCCCAGGTTTCCCCTTGAAGGTAGCCTTGTGGTCTGGGGGTTTCAGGGCGGCTCCTTTTCCCCTCCCGCTGCAGGGGGCACGAGGAGGTTTCCCCTGATATTTACTCTGAGCGCCCGGAGGATCTCCTAGAGGTTAAGTTCTACACTGTTACGTGGCCCCCAGTGACTGGCTTCTCTTAAAGGTTTTGACTCAGGGTTGTTCACACTGATCCTGCAGCAATTCCTCAATTACAGGGTCCTTCCCTGGTGCTGGTTCCTGAGGAGTTGCTGTGAGTTGCTCGGCTGAGCTTATCTCTCCGGTCCTCTGTCCTCACCAGTCGTATGGATCCCAGAGGAGTTGTTGATTTTTCAGTCTGTTCAGCTTTTAGTTATTTATTTATTTTGTATGGCTGTGTTGGGTCTTCGTTTCTGTGCGAGGGCTTTCTCTAGTTGTGGCAAGCGGGGGCCACTCTTCATCGCGGTGCGCGGGCCTCTCACTATCGCGGCCTCTCTTGTTGCGGAGCACAGGCTCCAGACGCGCAGGCTCAGCAGTTGTGGCTCACGGGCCCAGTTGCTCCGCGGCACGTGGGATCTTCCCAGACCAGGGCTCGAACCCGTGTCCCCTGCATTGGCAGGCGGATTCTCAACCACTGCTCCACTAGGGAAGCCCCCTGTTCAGCTTTTTATTTTCTGTTAGGATAGAGTGGTGACTTCTAAGCTCCTTACATGCAGAAACAGAAGAAATTGAGCAAAAAATTGATACAGTGGTGCTTGGAATAAATCATGCAGATCAAAGCGGAGACTTATATGGCAACAGAGTGAACCACCTCTCCTGTGGATATGGGTGTTGAGATAATAAGGTGGAGGGGTGTGGTGGATGGGCCTGGACGCCTTGTAAAATCAGTCTAGTGTGAAGGTGGACCTCATATGGTGCATTATAATTTTAATCAGAATCTGTTAGTCTTGTTTATCTCCTCTATGAAGAAAAAGTTCGTTTTTAAAATGTACGAAAACTGAGGCAGACTGTTGTAATTTGCTGATATCACACAGCCTGTGAGGTGCAGACACATTTTTGACTTTTAACTGAGTGTTTTCCATTACACTATTTTGTATCTCCTGGGATCTTTGATTTTAAAATCCTTGCTGGCATAGATATGCTTTTATATACTTTTCTTTGTGTCTTCCATATCACTTAACACTGTTGAGTGTTTCTGATAAATGCTTATTGAATTAGTGAATAAATGAGGAGTAACTTTCTTTCTTTAAGTTTGGGAACTCCAAACAACAAGCTTTAATGCAGATAACCAAAGGGATTGTGAATATGATTAATGAAGCTTTCTTATCTCAGAAAGATAAATTTTGTATGTGAAGAAACTTCACACAAAGTTTGAAAATAGTTTTTGGAAACGTACTGAGGGATCAGTGAGAGGAGAGGCAAATACAACAGCTGAATGTCAAGGCTTGGCTTTCTTGCCTCTTAGCTCTGCAACTTTGAGCATTTAAGTCACCACTTTGAACTCCAAATTCCTCATGTCTTATATATCATCAGGTTTTTCTGATTATAACAGACAATAATGCATGGGAGAGTATATCGTTAGCTCTAAATTTTCTATTAACATAAGGTATAATAGCAACAATAACGAAAATTACAAACTACCAAAATTCCAGTGATAGAAATTATGATAGTAATTGTGAAAGAAATTGTGGAGACTATTTCCTTTTAAAACAATGTATTTTATGAGAATTATGTATTGTGCTTGGTAAAGATTTATTAAATTTAAGATTTGCAGTGATTTAATACTTACAAAGCAGGTATGAGTAATTTCCTATTTTTTTATTTCATTCTTTATCTGTGTCTGGTGGACTTACACAATTTTATGTTTTTATCTGGACATGTTCAAGGATATAATTTAGCCTGAAACACTCTAAATGATTTTATTATCTGTGTACAATCTTGTAACTTTTACTTTAATACTAAAAAAAAAAAAATGATACGAATGGTGGTATGATTCTAAAAGCTGCAGTCCTTGATGGTGGGACAGAGCCAGCCTTTACAGCATTAATTCCAGAAGCCTCCTGCGATCTCAGCTCTACTTTAAGACTCTCCTCAATGGAAGATTGCTGTCTATTTCTTTTCACTGAAGAGGAGATAAGAACAAATGGATCATAAACTGCTGGAGACAAAATGGTTTATTTTTCAGACTGAAATGAATTGTGAAGAATCAGACATTTAAAGATGGAGTGTGTTGCTGGTCTCAGGTTGCTGGTCTCAGGCGTCTCACATCGGCTTAATGGGCATAATTACGTCTTCCGTTTGGTAGAAGTTTTTGTCTCCATCTGTTGGGTTTGTAGCTCTGAACAACACCCCCGCCCCGACCCGCCATGAATGTGCTTGTCAATGTTTCCACGGCAATTTCATGTGCCCGTTTCCTGTCTCGGGCTCTGTGTTCTTGAGATAAAGCACAGAGCCTCACGAGGGCTTCATCTGCACAGCTCCCCACCGTCCTCACTACCACCTCCTGCCCAGCCTGACATGTCTGATCACACTTTTGCAAAGGGAAGAATCTTATCGCTGGTAACATGGTCATTGTGACCAGGAGGGGCGGGATCTGCAGAGCTGCAATGGTGGGTCTAAGAGTCTTCTCTGTGGCTGACTCACTATTGCTCCAGCCATGCCCAGGCCTGAGACCACGAGGTGGTATAAAAGCGGGACCTTGGTTCGGATGATTACTATATGCTTGTGTCCTAGTCAGTCTGAGCTGCTATAACAAGAATACCATAGACTGGGCTTAAACAAGGAGTATTCATTTCTCACAGTTTCTGAAGGCTGAGTCTGAGATTAGGATGCCAGCCTGGTTGGGTTCCGGTGAGAGCTCCTGGTTTCCTCACATGGTAGAGAGAGAAAGGGATAAAGCTCTCTCATGTCTTCTTACAAGGGCACTAATCCCATCACAAGGGCTCCACCCTCAGGACCTAATCACCTCCCAAAGATCCAGTCTCCAAATACCATCGCAATGGGATTAAGGGTTTTAGGATATGAACTTGGGGGCACACAAATGTTCAGTCCATAGCAGCTTGCCTTCCTTAATCCATTTAAGCCAACCCATAAAAACAATAACCACCAACATAAAGTGAGCATCTTCTGTTTCCGGCACTTTACCAGGTGCCTTACATACATTATTTAATCATCGGAACAGCTCTATACATTAGTTATTCACATCATATGTGAGAGAAGGAAAGAGAAATTTTAGAAGAGAAGCTGATTCAGCTATAAGCTTATTATTGTAGACAAAACACCAATATAAAGTCTACTTAGGTAATATCTATTATATGTATGCTTTTTATGGACCAGCAACTGCAGAAATAAAGGTTTTGCCTTTATTCAGAAACTGCATTTATTCTAAGTGCCAGGGGTTTAACGTAAGCGCTTTTATTCCTTTTTAAACTTATTTAATAAATACATACATACAGTGGTGTTTAGGACACGGTTAACTCAATGTGTTCCCAAGAAACAAAAGAGCTGATTTGTTGCAGGTCTAGTTTCTGGCATCAAGTTCTCAGTTTGAATCTAGAATGTCTACATATCATTACAACACCTTACAAACCGGTCTAGGTTTGTCAGTTTCTTAGGGGCTGGAATGTATCCCAGAAATCTAGTTCACCTTTGAGTAGAAAATAAATAAAATGCTCATTACCACTGAGAATCAGAGTTGTAGTCATGCCCCCTGCAGAATGACAATGACCTTGTCTTCAGGAGGAGAGCCAAAAGAGCCATGACTTTTCTTCCTTTAAGGAGAAAACCTCACGGTTGCTTTCTTGTTTCCTGTTGAAGGAAATACAAAGCCATGATTTACCTTAAATGAATGTCTTCTAACTTCAATTCAAACTTTAATGTCACCCAGAAACTACTGGATTTCCTAGTCCACTCAGTCTGTCACTCTTTTGATCTAGAAGATGGTTGCAACCTTCCTTCTCTCTCCTCCAACCTCCTACCTGTCTTGTTCCATTCTCCGTCTCAGTGGATGATTTGCTCCTTAACTCCCTTCTAATGAGAACATAGAAGCACTAAGGAAAAAATGTCCACCGCAGTTTATACACAGCTGCCTGCAATGACTTTCTAACACTCCGCATCCCGTCCTGTAACCGAGCCGTTATTTCTCCTCACAGAACCCCTCCTTTTGTGCAGTGGAATCTTCTTCTTTAGTCTATTCAAGGACATCACTCCAGCAACTGATTACTCTGCTCCCGGCTTCTTTTTCTTTTTCCTCCTTTCCTGAATGACTCCTATGATTAAAAACATTGCTGTCATTTCTCCCAACTTAAGAATAAAATGGCAACTCTAACAAAACAAAGCTCTCTTTGCATCCCTTCCAGCCATTATCCGTGTGGTTGCTCCCCTTCCCAGCAAAATCCATGGGGAGAATTACGTCCATGAATGGCCTCCTCATTGCTGATCCAATGATTAATTATGTTTATCTTACTTGATCAGCAGCATTTGCCAGAGCTGACCAAACCTTATCCTGGTAATTTTTACTTTGATTCCTGGGTACCACTGGCTCCAGGTTTTCCAGTTGCCCCTCACTAGCAACTTCTGTCACTTATTTTATAGCTACAGTCTCTTTTCCTCTCTTCTCCTCAAGAAGGCTCAATGCTTAATTCTCTATACTCATTTTCTTTTACTTTTTAAAAGATTTATTGATTTATTTATTTTATTTTCATTTTTGGCTGCGTCAGGTCTTAGTTGCGGCGCACGGGATCCTTGTTGAGGCACGTGGGATCTATCGTTGTGCGCACAGGCTCTTTGTTGCAGTGTGTGGGCTCTGTAGTTGTGGTGCACGGGTTCCAGAGCACGTGGGCTCTGTAGTTTGCGGCACGCAGGCTCCAGTTGAGGTGCGCGAGCTCAGTAGTTGTGGTGTGGGCTTAGTTGCCCCGCGGCATGTGAAATCTTAGTTCCTCAACCAGGGATTGAACCCGCATCCCCTGCATTGTAAGGTGGATTCTTTACCACTGGACCACCAGGGAAGTCCCTGTACTCATTTACTTAGTGAGTTATTTCATCTCATTTCTTTAAATGCCCTCTAATTCTGACTGTCCATACATTACTCTCGAGGGTGGACCTTTCCCCTGAACTGAAGACTTATCTTCAACTGCCTTCACAACTGTGCCGTCTGTGTAAAAGCCATCTCAAGATCACTTGGTCCCAAATTGGCTTATAATAGGATATTTTAGAACCTGCCAGATAATGGACATAACCAGATTCAGCAATTTACTTTTCTAGAAGACAAAGGGACTGAGAGTCTTTGGTTAGGGATTTGTATAGACTGCCTTTGTAAGGGCCACCAAGGGATGCAATTTTTATTATGATACATTAATCCAAATAGAATTAAATACTCATACATCCATCTCAAAAACCAGAGCTCAGTGATAGTTTTTTGCCCCTTTATTGCCAGAAGTCACTGCTTCTGCCAACAAGCTTACATTTCATTCAAATGTAAGTGGTTTAAGAATATCACATCTAGCTGTCTTCATAATACCTCATCACCTTAAAGCAAATGGGCTAAAGTGATAGCACAAACATCTAAGTGTACCCCAAAGCAAATTGTTGGTGGACAGAATGAGTTGCTCAACAAGTCCGTCCAAGCTCAGAATGTCACTGAAAGCTCAACCTCAGAATTCTTTCTTGATGCATTAATAAGAGATGGATTCCTCCAACATGCCTGTACTCTTCCCACCCAGGAAGGAAGATTTTTTTAAAAAAATAAATGCCAAGCTTCATTCCATTAACAGGCTTGATGTGGCTTAGGTGGTGACTTATTAGACAAAGAGGAAGATTCTCTGGGTGCTGTTCTCTTTGTACTAAAGGTCACTCGCAAGAGAGTTCCCACCAGGGGCTGTGGAATAAAATCAGGTGGATGCACTGTCATTAGGATCCTGGAATCTGAGTCCCAAACAGATTCCAGAGCACCGACATTTCAGTGTACATTTCCGAAGAAACCATCACCGCAAAGTAAAGAAAATAAAGAAGCTTCCTGCCATGATTATTTTTAATGTCTTCAAACAAACAAATAAACAAACAAACAATAAGACAGTCCTCTTTTAAATTGTAGATATCTAGGCCCCAAAACCAGAGACTATGATTCTGTGGGTTTGAAGCAGTCCCAGTTCCCCAGGGATCTGAATTTTTAACAGGTGTTTAAAACAACACTCTTTTTTTTTTTTAATATGTCTGTTTTTGTTTTTTTTTAAAATTTTTTTTTGTTTTGTTTATTTATTTATGGCTGTGTTGGGTCTTCGTTTCTGTGCGAAGGCTTTCTCTAGTTGCGGAGAGCGGGGGCCACTCTTCATCGCGGTGCACGGGCCTCTCACTATCGCGGCCTCTCTTGTTGCGGAGCACAGGCTCCAGACGCGCAGGCTCAGTAATTGTGGCTCACGGGCCCAGTTGCTCCACGGCATGTGGGATCTTCCCAGACCAGGGCTCGAACCCGTGTCCCCTGCATTGGCAGGCGGATTCTCAACCACTGTGCCACCAGGGAAGCCCCTAAAACAACACTCTTAAAATGACTAAACGAGAGTTTTACTTGTTTTGTTTTTGTTGCTGCTATTATTCTTAGGATTTTTATTTTTCTTTTTCTCTAGCGTAATTTTTTTATGCAAGAAAGAACTGTATTGATGAAGACTTACTCATAACCTTTACTGTTGCAATGGATTAGAACTGACAACTAAATATTATGAAATATCCAATTTAATGTTATGTATAATGCTGTGATGAATATTTTTCCATAGACGTCTGTATGCACATATCTGATTGTGCGAAAAACTTAATCTAATTTATAATCACAGTCTGGCATCCTTTCTTGCATTAAGCATTATCATTAAAATAAAAATTACCAGAATCGAAAGGAAGAAAATTCTACCTCACTGTTATCAATAGTCTTGTTTTTTTTTCAACTGTGGGGTAAGATTGAACATTTAAAATATTTTTCACCTAATTAGTTGTTTCCTTCTGTATCTTGTCTGTTCATATATTTTGCCCATTTTTCTACTGGTTAATTTTTTTAAATTAAATTATAAGAACACATTAGATACCTGCAACTTTTCCCTAGTTTGATTCCATGCTAATTTTGATTGTAATGCTTATAATCCACAAATTAAAAGATTTTATGTAGCGAAATCTATTTTTTTCTCCATGAATTACCTTATGTTTAGGAAATAGCTCTCCATCTATGAATCAACTAAATATACACATACGTTTGCCTTGAACAGTTTCTGGTTTCATTTTTGAACTTTCATATATTACTAGTTTGAAAATACCTAGATTTGTTTGTTCTCTTTAATCTGTTCACCTTTTGGCCAATAATAAGTGCATGCGTGTATGTAGCAAAATTACACAGAAACCTACCACATCACTTCCTAGACTCATGGCTTTGGGAGCATGATCTATAAACTGTGAATGTCAAAATCCTGAGATGCTTCTTAAAAAGAAACATTTCTGGTCCTATCTCAAAACTATGGAATTCAGAGTTTCATAGATGGGTCCTGGAAATCTATGTTTTAGGACATGCTGTATGTGACTTTTAGGTGCATTCAACATGCCAGCCTGTCTGTGTGGTCAGGGAGTGAGTGAATAGTGCTGTGTAATTGGAAAAGCTCTCTTGCTGAGATGAACCCTCACCACCCTTTTCCACCAGTAACCAAGGAACTACAGAAAAGTGTATAATCTGTATGATTGTTTAAAACATGGACTATGTTTTTCTTACACTTGGGGTTTTATCTCAGACTGGTGTTGATTTATGCTAATTTTAATATCATTTTTCTCCCTTTTGTTCTTATAATATTTAGATGTTTGTTTCTAGCATTACATTAATCTAATCATGCTGGCTTACTGGAATAATATAAAGTCAAATATTCCTTAGAAAAGTTTAACCATAATTCTGGACATCAATGAAAAATGTTATTACCACTGAATTGACATTAAGTTTAAATAGACTATAAGGCATACCATATGCTCCCAGCACTTTAATTAACTTGTTTTTTGTTGTCTGGGAGATGTACATTGATTTAATTCCATAAACACATAATTAATTCAACTTTTTCAAGCATAAGATGATAAAAAGCTGAAAAAGATTGATATACTGACTTTTCACTTCTTTCCAAGCATGCATCGCAACCTTGGTTCAAGACCCAGTTAGCTGATGCCTAGGTTACAGCAGCAGGCTCTGAACTAGATTTTCACAAAGTATCCATGCACCAGTGCTTCCAGAAAAAATCTCTATCTGACTATGTCACTGTATAAACTCCTTAACCTGTAGTTCATAGCATTCCGACTATGGTCCCCACTCCTTACCATGACATAAAATATTCTCCACAGTCTGATTCACACCTGCTTCTCCAGCCTCATTTCTAAACACTCCCTTCTTGAATTTTGAGTTTCCATACAATTTGCACACTCCTGCGTAATCTATGCTTTCTCTCATATTCAGTGTTTTGCAAATGCTGCTCATTTTCTGGAATGCCCTGCTTTAAAAACTCCTAGGCTTAAGCCCAGCCCCCAAACACATACATATCCTTCTCTGACTAAACACTAACCAAGCTTAAGGATTCACCTCATGTATCACCTCCTCCAGGAAAACTTCTTTGGTGGCTAAGTCTCATTCCTCTTGGTTACCACAGCAACTTGTTCATCCATTTTATGCCAATGTGCTTCCCTCAATAAATTTTAAACTCCTTAAGGTTGAGTTGATTTCATACTTATCTTAGAATTTCTGGAATATTCAGAACCTAGCACATAATTGGCACTCAAGAAAAGATGTTGAATAAAGATATTATTTCATCCATAAATTCATATGAATAAATAATTATTATTGAGTAAATACATCAAATCCTTATATAAGGGAAATTCATCACAGAAGTTTCATATGATGTAATTTATTAAAAGCTACCCTATTTTTTCCTCTGTGAAAAATCAAGTAATGGGAGTAACAGGCTTTCTCTTCCGGACATTACATAGTAGCTTGTATCCAGCTAACCTTCCCGCCTACTCTAGATTAATACATAGAGTTGCTATTTTAAAACACTGGTGTACAAAGGAGGAAAACTGGGCACAAGGGATCAAGTTTCAAAGAGAAATAGAAATCTTAGAAAATGACCCACAATTTCTATTGCTTTTTTCACCCTGAGGGCCTTAGGCAATTTGCCTTACATGGAATAGAAACCAGAGTAAAATCATCATCCAGGAGCTGACAATAGTTTCACTCACCTGGGGAGAGAGAAGTTTTATTTTGGGTTTGTCCAGCAGATGGAAGTTGAGGGTAGAGAAACATGCATAAATGAAGCCCAGTTTGATCTAGAAGCATTGCCGACTTCAAATCTAGCTACTTACAGAGTAAAACTCCCTTAACAAATAGCAACAATACTAGCAGATCTGGGGCATAAAGAGGTGAACACAGACCGTCACAGTCTCTTAGTGCTAAGGAGCAAAGCTTGGAGTTCAAGGAACGTCACAGTAGAGGGGCTTAGGTAAATGCTTCAGCTGATTAGCTGAAGCCCTAGAAGGACTACATTCCAAGGAGAAAGCTGTAGCACAGGGTAAGAGTTCTAAAGAAAAAAATCCAGCCATAGCAAACCCTAAAATTGAACCTCTACTGGATCAGTGGAATCTTCATATTATTTGCCTGCAACAGACACAAAATTTACTCTAGAAAAAAAAAATCATTCAGTGCTTATATTATTTTTATATACAGTATTTGAAACTAATAAAATTAATTACCAGACCTACAAAAAGACAAGACCAAATAACTAAAAACAAAGAGAAAATGAAAATTAATAAAACAATAGAAACAGATCCAAAGTTTCTTTAGAAAGAGACTTTAAAATAATGTGATTGATATGTTAAAGAGAAAAAGAAATGAAAAATGTCACGAGGGAGCTCAAATCTATGCTAGAGAGTCAAATGGAAATTCTAGAACTGAAAACTGGGCCACTAAAATGAAGAACGTAAACACTAGCTGGGGAGAAAAATATCCAGGTTGAAGTACGCAAAGGAAAAAAAATGGCTACAAAATGCAATGAAAGAGTGTAACAGACTCATGAGGCCTGGTGAAAAGTTGTAATTTATATGTAATTCAAGTTCAAGAATGGAAGAAGAGAAAATTTGGGAAGGAGCAATATTTGAAAAAAATATTATAGGAGAGTTTTCATAAACTGAAAAAAATGCACCATGTCACAAATTCAAGAAGATACATGAAATACAATAAATATATTTATATTTAAAAGGCAACACAGTCAAGCTGCTAAGAGACAAAAATATTTTCATGACGTTGGAATAGGTAAAATATTTCGAATAGAACACCAAAATCACTAACAAGGTTATTATTCAAATATTGGATTTTATTAAAATTAAAACCCTTTTTTTATCAAAAGATTACATGAGAAGAAGAAAAAGGACAACCAGAGAATAGAAGTTTTGAAATATAATTTCTCAACCAAAACTTTATCCAAATTATAAGAACATCTAGGGCTTCCCTGGTGGTGCAGTGGTTGAGAATCCGCCTGCTAATGCAGGGGACACGGGTTCGAGCCCTGGTCTGGGAAGATCCCACATGCCGTGGAGCAACTAGGCCCGTGAGCCACAACTACTGAGCCTGCGCGTCTGGAGCCTGTGCTCCGCAACAAGAGAGGCCGCGATAGTGGAGGCCCGCGCACCGCGATGAAGAGTGGCCCCCGCTTGCCGCAACTAGAGAAAGCCCTTGCACAGAAACGAAGACCCAACATAGCAATCAATCAATCAATAAATAAATCTTTAAAAAAAAAAAAAAAAGAACATCTAATATCAATCAGGAAGTGATAGTCAACCCAGTAATAATCAGGCAAAAGGCTTGGCAGGCAAAGGTATATCTATATGGACAAAATGCATATGAAATGTTAGTTATGTCTTTAATCATCAGAGAAAAACTAAATAAAACCATGAGATATTAACATACCCACCCATCCACCAGATGAATAAATTAAAAATAAAGACCAAAAAAAAAAAAAAGAAGCAAAAAGAAAACCACCAAGAAACAGGACACCTGACACCTGACAGTATCAAGTGTTGGTGAGGGTCTGGAACAATTGGAATATTTATGCATTGCAGATGGTAGACTATACTGGTACAACCATTGTAGAAAACACTTTGTTGGTATTTATTAAGCTGAACATATGCTTCTTCCATAAGTTAGTACTTCAACATGGCATAACCCCAACTGCAATGCCTATATATGTGCAAAAAAAGCCATGTATGAGAATGTTTGCAGCCACTTTATTTATAATAGACCACACTGAAAACAACCAAAATGTGCATCACCAGCAGATGCATAAATAAATATGGTATATGTTTATAAAATGAAAAAGAGTAAACTTCTACTATATGCAACAACATGTTGAATTTCATAGTAATAAATTTGAAGGAGACAACCCAGACAGAAAAAAAGATGTAAGACTCAGGGAACTAGTCCATTCTCTATGTCTGCGTCTATAAAGAATGGACTTGAGGACACGGGGAGGGGGAAGGGTAAGCCGGGACGAAGTGAGAGAGTAGCATGGACATATATACACTACCAAATGTAAAATAGATAGCTAGTGGGAAGCAGCTGCATAGCACAGGGAGATCAGCTCGGTTCTTTGTGACCACCTAAAGGGGTGGGATAGGGAGGGTGGGAAGGAGACGCAAGAGGGAGGAGATATGGGGATATATGTATACATATAGCTGATTCACTTTGTTATACAATGGAAACTAACACACCATTGTAATGCAATTATACTCCAATAAAGATGTTAAAAAAAAAAAAAGGACTCAGGGAACTATATTCAAAATATATTCAATATATATATAAAACTGAATCTTTTTTCTGTATACCTGAAACTAATATAACATTGTAAATTGATTATACTTCAATTAAAAAAATCACAGACAAAATAAAAAAGAGATGTATTTCATTTCTGTGAAATTCAAGAACAAGTAAAATTAATGAGTGGAGATAAAATTCAGAATAATAGTTATCTTGGGGAAGAGTTTTTGGCTGAAAAGAACCTTCTGGATTGCTGTAATAGTCTATACCTTGGTTTCAGTGCTGGTTAGACAGGAATATACATTTGGAAAATATCAGAAAGTTGCATACCTCAGGTTTTTAGACTTTACTGCATGATCTTATCATTCAGTACATCAGAAAAAAATGGATAAAACATATAATGCTTTAGGGGACTTTGAAATTATCATCTGGGTTTAGAAACTAGGTGGCTACACAGTACCACTCTTCCTTTACACACCTGTGACCAAATGCCTCTTAATCAGTATGACACTGTCCCATGGGAACCACTATCCCTTTTCTTGGTTATTTTCAAACCAGTGCTCTGAGGGGAACAGCCCCTCAGAGATCATCTTTTCTGCCCTCCTGGATGGAGTTTATCTCAACCACAGGTGGTTACCTGGAGGAAATGGGGACTAAGAGAATTTAAATGCTTTTGTGTGGTCCCACTGCAAGTGACCAGGAAAGATGATATTAAAATTAAATGTCATAGTAGACCTTCCCTCATCTACTGTTGTAATTGAAAGTGTAATAATACAAAGGAAAATGTAATTGTTTTCTCTGTCGCCTTTCAACCTGACATTCTTGTGAAAAAACAGGGCATCTATTCAATTAGGCAGACTCTTCTGTGACTCATTTCTCTGCTTTCCACCTCAGGCCACGTTAGGATTGATTTTTTTTCTTTTTCTTTTTAGTCTTTTTATATGGCAGTGTTTTTCTCCTATTAACTAATATTTTATCAGTGAGTATTAATTCTCTTTTAAATATGTCTTGAAATATTTGCTGCTTTCTTTACAACCCAATATTTTTGATATATGTGCATCTCTGATGTTATAAAAGATGCTAATATAATACAATAAAGTATACAGTCATTTATTTTACAAGCAAATGTTCAGAACTGTGTTAAATTGGTTCACTAAAAGACACTTCTGCTTTGCAAAAAATGAAAACTAAATTGATTTTATATAATTAAGCAATAAAGAAAAGTCTCATCCTCTGCAGTTAACCCTGATAGTTATTAGCTGCTAAGAAATGCCCTGCTCTTGGGCCTTAATTATTATGTGAAAAATGTAAAGTAATTATTATGGTGTAGAGTGAAAAACTAAAAAATGTTTAACTTCCATTTTCCACAGATGTGCTATTCTTCACCTATTGATTTCTTACCAATTAACACTGATATTATTATGTTATTATTATATCTTTCCTTAGAAACAGCTAACACTATTTTGGAAAGTATATGTATTTATATGAAATGTTTCCTAAAGGCACTTTTGAATTAAAAATTGGGTAATACAAATAGAACCATATTTTTTTGTCTTACAATATTTTTCTTAATTATATATAGTGCTCATGGAAAGTACAGAAAGATCATAGAGAAGAGAAAAGAACTATTTGAAACCCATACTATTAATAATTTGTTAGAAAATAGAATTTTCTTCTTCTATTTATGTGTGCATTTATTCAACATTTCAGAAATCAAAACTTATAAATGTCTTAACCCATCTTTTTTGCTTATCTTTATACAATGAATTTTTTCTTATATTATTAAAATTATTTCCAAACTTCCCTTTAATGACTTCTGTTCCACATAGTAGAAGAACAACAACTTAAATGCTTTCTTATCAGAGAACATTTAGAATTTCTAGTTTTTCCAGTGTGAACATAGTTAAAAGTTCTATGTTTCAGGTACTCTGTTAATAGTCATTTGTATTTTTAAAAACATGTTTTGAGGTTCATGCTTTCCACTGAGAAACCCTTTTCCACTTTTTCTTGGTTATCTATTACAGAGACTGAAGGATGAAGCAAACTCGCAAGGGCTTCATGTCCTTTCTGAAGGAGGAGATGAACTATTTGCTTAAATGGAGGAATTGCAGAGCTGTCTATGAAACGAGACTTGAAAAAAAAGGACAAAGTGTTTAATATTACTGCGAGGAAGATGAAACATCTGCCAGTGTTGGGTGTGGGCTTCTCCCAGCTGTCTACAAGGTTGTGAGGGACCACCAAACTGGTTTGGTAAGTTGTTATGCCTTGAAAGTCCAGGTAAGTTGTTATGCCTTGAAGCGTGGCTTGTGTGCATTCTGGGAAATGAGGACTTTGGGGTACAAATTTCCAGGTGGGTTTAAGTACTCAATGGACTATTTTAAGAAAATAGTTGCAATTGCTATCCACAAAAAGGATTAATTTCTACATTGCTCTCTATTGTATAAAAACCAATCAAAAGAAAATCCTGTAAGGTGATCCCGGTTGGACGAGGCGCATATTGGAGATGTCTGTGACTGATTAGCGACCCGGGCCACGTGAGAACAGAGCTGAGCCAGTGCGCGGGACATGATTATCTATGCCCTTCCCTTCCTAATCCCTGCTGTTCCTCCTCTAGGCCCAGAGCACCAGTAATAAGACAGGGGTAGTTGGCATACCAGATTCATTAATGTTGAACTTCCTATATTTTCTACCATGTTCCAATAAATGTGGTTTTGTTGTAATAGCCACTCATACAGGAAACTTTGGTAGGCCTGCATTCAATCATGATTCTACTGCTCAACCATGGGGCCACCAGTATGCCTCACCTCCAAGCTAGATTATATTACATGCCAAGGAGGTCATGACCGTTCACCTTGAGTCCCACCTACAAGCCATGACTGCAGATAACCTTGGTATTGATGAATGAGGCTCTGCATCTGGGCTGGTACCACCTTAGCGAGACCAGCAGCACAAGGGAATTCACGCTCTGAAGCATTCCCTTGC
The DNA here is from genome assembly GCF_009873245.2 of Balaenoptera musculus. Taxonomy (NCBI): domain Eukaryota; kingdom Metazoa; phylum Chordata; class Mammalia; order Artiodactyla; family Balaenopteridae; genus Balaenoptera; species Balaenoptera musculus. The sequence goes on along the minus strand of NC_045797.1, from coordinate 87,970,172 downwards.
ACATATCAAAACTGAAGAGGATTTTCATCACACACTGTTATAATCCAGAGCTTATCTGTGTGTATTTTTCCTGTGAGTCAGATCTGCCTCCCAGGGCAGAAGTGAAATTGATCCTCAGCTATCTTTCTCTGAGATGCCGAAGAATCTTAGCACTGGATGCATGGGAGGATTGGTCTCACATGTGGGGCTCAGCAGTCACCCCACCTCATGCCACTCTGATTCCATGTCTTGCTTTTTACCTGCCTCTCACTGGCTTGAGAGCAAAGAAAAAGAGCACAAATTTTACGAATACGTGCATGCAACCATGAATTTACATTTTTTATATAAAAGATTAAAATGTTTGGATGTAAAAGAAGGGAAACCTATTAAATGTTCGGCATGTACTGTGCCAGAAGCTAGGCTGTGTCATTACGTATTGTATCATTAACTGCTCCTAGTGCCTCAAGACAGGCAACGGTCGAACTGTGTGCAATCGCCATTGTTGTTAAGTCAAACAGTAGTCAAATGGCTCCAATTTCATATGGTTCAAATATTTTTATCCCCATTTTACAGATTAGAGACAAAGAAATAAAATAATAGTAAAATGAGTTCTGAACCCCCTCTGTTTAGCTTCCAAGCCTGTGAACTTTTTTGACCCCTGTCTACTTACGAACACTTTTTTTTTTTTTTTTTAGTATATGTGCTGCCGAAGCGAACACTACTTACGAACATTTAGAGAGCAAATATTATGTGCCAAGTGATTGCTTTATATTATTACATTTATCCCTCACTTTACTCCTGAAAAGTAAGCATTGGTATTTCAGTTGTGAACGTGAGGTCACCTCATCTCCAAGACTTTAGATAACTCTTTGACATGATGAAAACGGAAATTCCGTCTTTGATGCTCTGCTTCTCAATTTCATTATTGTGCCTGTTTTTGGTTTTTGAAGATCAGATGTTCACTGCTGGTATTCTTTTTTTTCATAACATTTTCAAATTTAACATGATAATTTAATTGATGTGAAACCTTTATGACTCACTCTTATCTGCCCACTGGCAAACCTCGTGCCTGGTACATAGTCAGTGCAAAATAAATATTTATTCAAGGAATAGTGAGTGACTTAGCGAATAAAGGTTTAACAGTCAAAGCTTGCTTTATTTCCACAACTAGGCCCTCATACGGAACCCTAAACAGGGCTCATGGTAGAAATGTACCTTGAAATTCTTTTTTTTTTTTTCAGGAGCCAGAAGTTCACATTTTTATTTATTTATTTGTTTAAAAACATTTTTTATTGGAGTATAGTTGATTTGCAATGTTGTGTTAGTTTCAGGTGTACAGCAAAGTGAATCAGTTATACATATACATATATCCACTCTTTTTCAGATTCTTTTGGATAAAGGTTTTGTGAGCCTTTTAATTCTAAACAACTTTCATCTAGGAAAGGAAGAAACACAGGGAAAATTTATTCATGAGAAGGAATAGAGACATTTTTAATGATGTAATTTTTACAATGTGAGAGACTGTTTACTCACTGCCCTTTGAACTTGATGGCTGTAAAATAGTAACTCAATCCTGGAGATCCATTCTAGATAAATCGAATGAAATTTTAAACCCTCCTTTTTAAAGTATTCTTTCTGTATTCCACTCAGCTTGAAAGGAAATTGTGTGCTTTGATTTTAGTCTTTAGATATAAATATGCACAAATGTGAACAATCTTTACAATTAAATTATTAAAATACCCTTTATTCTATTTGATTTTTCCAAGACAGAGAGTATTGTGATAATACCTAGTATTGCTGCTGGGTTTCCACTAGCATATCCTTGAGTTTCCCCCCAAAAGAAAATTTGCTTTAAATATTTCTTAATAAAACTGAACAGAATATACCAATAAATGTTCATAGGAGCTTTTTAAAATTTCACCTTTCATCAATTAAATGATTCTGTTTTAATCATTTACTCTTTTACCCAAAACCTTACTTTGCTTTTCAATAAAATTGCTGCTTCTGCTTTCTAAACAATTCCCATTCACACGGTATATCCTTTTGCATTTGCCCCCCCACTTTTTTTTTTTTTTTAATAAATTTATTTATTTATCTACTTTTGGCTCTGTTGGGTCTTCGTTTCTGTGCGAGGGCTTTCTCCAGTTGCGGCGAGTGGGGGCCGCTCTTCATCGCGGTGCGCGGGCCTCTCACTGTCGCGGCCTCTCTTGTTGCAGAGCACAGGCTCCAGACGCGCAGGCTCAGTAGTTGTGGCGCACGGGCTTAGTTGCTCCGCGGCATGTGGGATCTTCCCAGACCAGGGCTCGAACCCGTGTCCCCTGCATTGGCAGGCAGACTCCTAACCACTGCGCCACCAGGGAAGCCCCCCACTTTTTTTTTTTTAACATAGTTGGACTTTTTTACCCAATCAGATTTTCCTGTAAAGTGTTTCATTTAAAATAATTTTAGTAATAGGTAAAGTTGATCTTCCTTTTAGACATTGTTTTCCCATTTTTAGCCCAGTACACTGATAACTTTTCTTTCAAAATTAGCTTTTTCTCTGTTATCTTTTATATATTTTTTCACTGTGGTAATTTGGAAGCTATAAATGTCTTTAAAAAATTCTACAGTGCTTCACCTTAGTCAGTATTCTTTGGTACAAGTGACAGAAATGTTACTCAAGTCAGCATGGGTACAAAGCTTGATGACCACACTGGATGACGAAGGCCTCCTTGACTTTGCTTCTTATCTTTGTTTCTCTCAGCACTTTGGCTCCATCTTCTTGGGCTGGCTTATTCCACACAACAGGGCATGGGCCCCCCATGCCCGGCTCCTGCTTCCCCGCTAGAGGAAGGCTATGGGCCTCTTCTCTGCTCCAGTTAAAACGTGCATGCCCATGGATGATTTTTATTTGGTTCAATTCGGTCATACATAGATCCATTCCCTGAAAAAGAAATAATGAGCTGAGGTGGAGGACACCCAGGAATTCTGGTCCTGTTCTTTCATAACTAATTTATTGTTTTCATATCTTATATAGACTATAAAGTACGTTATGGTTTGCATTATGTTTTGTAACCGACTCGATTCTTTTTACAAGGCTTTTATGATCCCCATAACTCCTTTGTCAGTGATGTTTCCATTTGTGACTTAGGTGTTTTCTTTCCTAGTTGACTAGAGTACACAGTCAATAGGCTTATAGGAAAACACTGTTTTCTGAGTCCTTTCTTGGATTATAGTGGTCTGTAGTTAAACCATTTTCTTCCAAACTCTGTATCTGTGACTAACTTGTGGGTGTCATTTAATTCATGGAGTAGTAAGGCAACACCAACCTAAGGTGTTCCTGGTCTTTTTCTGAATAGGTAAACTTTGGAGTCCATGTTGCTCTTTGAAACGTGCTCAAAAAGAGTGTTCTGGAAGGGTCTAACAACAGCAGTGCACTCTCCACTCATCGTTCAGAAAGACGGAGAGCCCCACGGAGGGCAGCCCTCACTCCCAGAGCCCACCACATCTCCAGTGATTACTCACCCGCGTTAGGTAACACGGCAATCACTGCTAGGATACAGCGTACACACACACACACACACACACACAGACAAACACACAAACACATTTTCTGTAACACTGTGAATGCAGCAGTGCCAGCTCCCCAGGTCTTCTTTCAGTTTGGATTGACCTGTTTCGCATCACAGGTCTTCACCACACACTGGTATAACACATTGTGTTCTTTGTCAACTGGCTTGGTTCCTGAGAAGTGGATATTTAGAAGCTTGAGTGCACTGCAGAGTTGTGAAGCGGTCCAAGGGCTGTGGTATAAGCACTGTCTCAGCCCCAGGAGGAGAAATACTGCCTCAAGAACTGAAATAGGAGAAAGTCTCTCTTCCCACCTTTGCTGTTTCTGTTGATGCCTTGTTTTCTGCTTCAGTCCTCATCATTTCCCCGTAAAGCTTCCGTGTTGAAGGAGCAACAGCTCACGTGCTTCCCAGGCTAGAAATCAATTTGGGATCAAACACAGCATTATAGGCGACGAGAATAGCTTTGGCTTTTACTTGGTGTGAAGTGGTGAGCCACAGGAGAGTTTTGAAAAGAGAAGTGAAGTGATGCGACTTGTGTTTCATAAAGGTCACCCTAGCTGCTTTTCTGAGAAATGACAGAATGGAAGCAAGGGCAGAAGGGAGGGGGCACTTAGTGAGGTATTTCAATTATGCAGGAGTGATGATGGTGGCCTGAACCAGGATATGGTGATGGTCCAGGGATCAGTGAAGAATGGTTGAATTATGGATGGATTTAAAGGTAGAGCTAAAATATTTGCTGATATGTAGGCTACAAAGTGTGAGATGAAGAGAGAAGGTTGACTCTGAATTTTTTACCTGAACAATTACAAGACTAGACATTCTAAGATGAGAAATTAAATAGGGGAGATAGTTTGAAGGGAGGGATCAAAAGTGCAGTTTTTGTTTCTGTTTTTAACTTCTAGAGGAGGAGAAAAGGGTAAAAAAGAAGGAACTGAAAAATACGTAGATACAGTAGAAGTAACTATCATCAGCTGAATACCTATAGGCTAGATGACACATTTTTTTTCATATAATTCATTAAATCCTCATGAAACACATGTGAACAAGATATTATCTCAAATTCACAGTATGCTCAAATATAGAGATGGTTTCTAAGATATGATGATTTAACTTATTCTTTCTGTTATTTCATGTTTGTCGCATCCTACTTGGAGACTGCACTCCTCTACACGTTAGCTTAAATTTCCTACAAAACATCAGAAAAGAACGATTCTTTATGATTCCCATAATCAATGAATGTTTTCACAAGATTCCTTCAAAATGATAACATTTGCATTATCGATTTAAATTGAGTGCATTTTTTTTAAAGAAAAAGAAATGGGGATGGCTTCAGTATGAGTCTGGCTGATAAACACAAGAAGCAATCAATGGGAAAGGTCAGTGTGTCTGTGTTTGCCTGCAAGGTCGATGATGCAGTCAGCTCACTGGAGCAGTGTTCAGAGTGGAGAAGTTAAATATTTATTAACACTGAAGCAAAGATAGAGCTGATTGCTTGTCGGCCAACTGGGCTCTGGAAACCTCTCTCCAATAAAACAAAATCGATGCCATCCATCTGCAGTCTTGTATTTATTAAATTTTTCTCATGAGGTGGTCAATTTGTCTTACTGCTTTCCCTCAGCAATTGCCAAAGCAAGGCTATTAGTAACTCATCTCTAGCTATTTGTAATAGGTAACTAGGAACTGTCGTTTTCTTCTTTTAAAATAATTTTATAAAATTAATACGTGCTCAGTGTAATGTGTCTTGAAAACTCAAAATATATAGAGAATTTTTGTTTTATTCACTCATGTTTCCATCATGAAGAGATGACTTCTGTTATCTTGTTACTGTTCTTTCCAGTCTTTTTTGGGATTTTTTCAATTTTATAACTGAATTCAAACTGTGTATGCCATGTTTTCTACTTAATACTGTAACATAACCATTTCCTCTATTACAAATGCTTATAACATCAGTTTAAATGATTGCATATGATTCCACTGCATAGATATGCCATTATTTTTTATTATTATGCTTTTAGAAAACATTTTTATTATTCTTTCCTCTTTCCCATTATGAATAAGCTGAGTTGCTATAATTTTTCCTGATTGGTACTTGCATGTAACCTTATAAAATTATTTTACTTAAGACATAAATGGTTCTCTATTCTGTCTATAAGCTGAAAATTCTAATACGTGTAGTTTTAACCTGGACCTCTTCCCTGGGCTCCAGATTCTCATTGTAATTGCTCACCTGCCATCTCCTCTTGGAATCCACTAGGGACACCCAATGGGAACCTCAAACAATATGTCCGAGTCAGAGCAGCCTATGTTCCCAACTTACACCTGTTCATCTCTCAGTCTTTCCTATCAGGAACTTGTACCGCCATCCATTCGTCTGGCTGTTTTGTCCATAATTCTTGGCACCATCTATTTTAATTGACTCCATTGGCTTAAGAAACATTTAATCACAGAATATTTTTAAGTAGAAGGAATATTAGAGTATGTTCTAGTTATGTATTATGATTAGAAACAAATTAGAACTAATTGAACCCATCTATTTCACCAAAGAGTGAGACTAGATGATTTGGTAGAGAACACATGACAACGTAGTATCAGACTCAGGATCTTTACAGAATAAAAGCTGGAAACAAAGAATGTGAGCATGGTTCTTTTCCATAGCCTAACACCAAATCAAAACTGTTCTTCTGAAGAATAAGGATTTCAATGGGAGTTTAATGAGACGTTCATTAAATTCTCCATTTTCCAGGTTGATCAAAGAAGCATAGCAGCATGAAGAACAGTAGAAATTCATGTTTCTTAAACACTTTGTAGTAGATACTGCTGGTCCCTTACTTAACCCGTATTTCCTTCTTTTCTCCTTGCTTTTAGAGTTCTGGTTCTGATCTAGTGTTCACCCCTCCCCCATCTGTCTCATGGGAGGTTGCATCTATTCCCATCTCAAGAGGACAAACCCCAATTCCTTTGCCAGTTATGGTGATTTTTCTTGGCATCATTTAAAATTTTTTTTCTTGTTCCTCCCTTGTGACTCATTGAGAAAAAAATCATTGTTCTGGGTGTTTACATGATGTGAAGTATTTTGTATGAACATCACATTTCAATAAAAAATTTTAAAATTACTATGACATGCCATTTCTTAACCATGAAATTGGTAAAAAAAAATTTTTTTAAACTCACAATTGGCTGGCCCAAACAAGTCACATATTCATATTTAAATTCAAGAGGGCAGGGAAGTGAAACCCTGTCATGTGTCCCAAAGGAGAAACAGCTGGAATTGTTTTTTTTCCCCAGAATCATCTCAAGAAGAGTCTTTCAATTTCCTGTGTTTTTTTTGGTTTCTCTTGCATCCAGCCATTTATTTTCTTCTGGATTTAGAGCCCTCAGTTACTTTTTATTGTGCCAGAATGTTGTTTTAAATCTTGGGGTGTTTTATCTCTTCAGCAACAAAGGATTTTGTAGGTACGCTAAAGTTTATTTAACTGTAATCAGAATCTTATGTCATGAAAATATTGTAAGGTTAGCCTCTGACCCATTATTGGGGAAAGAGGAAGTTTACACCATGATTTTGCTCTGCAGTAACATATTAAATGTTGATTTGAATCTTAACAGCTCACTTGTGCTTCTTCATAAAGACAGAGTCATGCTTCCCAGATAAATTTCACTGAATTGTTCAATCACCACCAACTAACTATACCTAGAGTCTTCAGCCAGATTTTATTCCTTAGGTACCGGTGACAACTTTAAAATGCCAATCATCATAGCCTGATTCATTAAATCAGATCCTTGGTTTCACCAAGCATCAAGCTTTTCTTTATCTTCAGCAATCTAATTTGACTAAAATAAAGTAGTGTGTCACAACCTATTTTTGTTTCTGAATCTGAACTCACTCTGGGGTTACTGTAGCCTACCTCTAAATTCTCCAATATAAATAATATAAATCTGTCATCAGATTTGATGACAGTGTACATATATAACAATTTTATTTGCACTAAAAGTAATCCTTTAACTTGAAAAACAATGTAGTCTCACAAGTTTTACATATATATATACCGCGTCTTCTTCTTGGGCGTGGTGTAAGACGTCTTTTTCTTAGCGCCTCCACAAAATCTCAACACAATGAAGCATGGACTCCTTTTGAAAGCTGTAGTCAAGGTATGTCCATCTTCCAGTGGCTTGCCAGCAAAGATCAGTCTTTGCTGATAAGGAGGGATTCCTTCTTTAACCTGGATCTTGGCCTTTACATTTTGTCTTATACTCTACATTTCAACCTCGAAAAAGATGGCCTCCCCTTAAAAGATTTTACAGAAATCTGCATCTTGGCAATGGTGCCAGTGCAGATGGTGGGTCAGAAAATCTCCTCCTCGATTTTTAAGATCACAAAGCAAAATTCAGTTTCAATGAGTGAATTCCATAAATAAAATAAATGGCAAAATAAAGAACTTGGTGAGGTTATTTGTAACCATGAAAGGTTTGAGACATGTAGATTCCTTTGATGCATTTATATGTACCACGAATTCCAGCCAAACATCTGGCCTGAGCATAAGCCCAACCCTTGATTTGAAGGCCCCACTCTTCTCTCATTTCTCTTTACTGTGACAAACTACAATGGAGGTTAAAACTGGTGTCATGGTGTTACATAGATGCACTATCAAAATTCTGATATTGCCGAAGATTGGTCTGTGACTCTGGGCAAATGATTTAACCTTGGCATGCAAAATTTTGCATTTCTGAACTGGGCAATGATAATAGGATTATTGTGAGGATTAAATGTGATAAGGATGTTTGACCTAGTGGCTGGTATACTTTAAGTCTGTGATGATTATTAATAACGGATTTTTTAAGTTTCCCTCAAAGTCTCCTCATACCCATTTATTATGCTCCATTATACGTAGTCCTGTCATAAACGACAAAAATAATATTTAGAAAGTAAATGCAGCTCTCCCTATTTAAATAGAGCTTAACAGCTCTATCACCTGATTTACTTTGTTTTTAAGACATTGGGAAAAACTGATGCTTAAAAAATACCCTACAGTATATGTATTTCCTAGTCATTTTAATTAAATGCATGTTTCTGGTGAATGTTGATCTTGAATGTTTGGGCTTAAGTTTTGTCTAGTTTATACCATCTATAATAAAAGCTCCAGATACTTTAATATTAACAGAAAAACTGTAGTAAGTTTTATAAACTTCAACTTTCCAATTTCATTAAATGTGTTTGGCATATTGAAGAGGTGGATAATTTACTGTAAAATATTAAAATGTTAAGCATAATGACCTGCACAAGAAGCTGGCTGAATTGTTGGAACATAGCTGAGTTAATTAATTCTAGGATACATTGTAAACTCCACAGAAGGCTTTAGCTAGTTAAAGTAACACACATTAGTTTGCTACGATTAATAAGGTCTTCTGCATATCAAAGGAATCAAGGCTGATTAGATTAGCATTTCCAAGGGTTATCTAAATTTGATACATTTATATAAATCAACATTTAATAAAACTGGAAAGAAAAAGAATTGGAAATAGGTATATAATAAAATATAAAGCAAAGATTTATCATTTTTTCTAACCTATACTGTACTTTGAAAGCAGCACCTTGTATTTCATCATTTTCATTCCAATTACAGAAAATGCTGATACTCTATAAATGTAGGAGCAAGAACATATTTTCTTTGAAGATTATATTTTTAATGAAAATCCTATACTGAATATCCTCAGCTATGTTCATATGCCTGTGAGCACATTTTTATGTTATAAAGTGATAGATTAGTAGAGATCTGGGTCTATATTCACTTGTATAAATAGCTGGGAATGAGGTAAATAAAATGATTTAAAAATGGAAGACAGTAGAATAGAAATCCAGGGGTAAAATCTTTAATTACACAGGGTTATTCTTTGCATACCAGTAACTCTTCAGTTTCACCAAATTTAACAAAGAAGATTAATACGTGGAACTGCAGGACCCATGAGAGAAGTGCAACGTTTGAACTGGAGCTGGTACACCCTAGCTCTAGGAAGAACCTGGCTCGTCCCCTGTCTTTTCACGTAAAGTTTTATTGGAACAAAGCCACGGCTGCTCATTTAGGTTTGGGGTATGTCTGTTCTCACACTTGGTGGCAGAGTTGAGCAGTTGCGGCAGAGGCCTGCTTGTGACCTGCAAAGCCTACACTATTAATTGACAGTTAACAGAAAAAGTCCGTCTACCTTTGCTCTAGCTCAGCAGACTGCTCCCTGTTCTCAGATAGATCACGAATTTCCGGACAGCCAGGCATGTGCCCACGCAGGTCTGTCCGCCGGTCCCGTTCTTGTTCTACTTGGTAGTCACTTAGTCACACCCAGTGGGAATGTCTGACGAGAGACCCTAAGTACAGGGGATCCCTTCTTCCCTGGTGCTGTCGATCTGACTTCTTAGCATAAGTTGATGCTGTGTTTATGTCTGTCTCCCTTACTCTTCCTTACAGAAGGAGGCTTGGTATTATTCATGGTTTTGTCTCCTAGAAACAAAAAACAGTGAAATTTTGTCTCCCTTCAGCATAAAGCCTGAAAAACAGGAGGTGCTCAATAGATTTTTTTGTTAAATCTATTGAGGGAAGAAAGGAAGGAAGGAAGGAAGGAAGGAAGCCAAAGATTTAAAGTATATGATTGAAGTAGTTCATTGACACACACTAGAAAACATCATTCTGGGAGAGTGAACCAGAACCCCATTACCCAGGATAGCAGTGCTCAAGTTGGGGTGCACACAATTATATATTGAGAGAAATATTAAGAAATAAATGTGTGTATGAGATAGACAGAGTACCTATAGGATGTAATATATATTAAAATATAATTCTAATATATGGTATTACATGTGCATTTATATATATACATGTACGTATATAGATACACACATACACGAAAAAATTCAATACCTTAAAAATCAATATGTAGACAAAGTCAAAGAATTTATCCCTATTGAATAAACTTACAGAATACAAAAATAAATCTGATATTTTATCGACATGTTTAGTTACTATCACAATTTTATTTTTAAATATTGTGGTAGTCTAACGTTACAAGATTGGCATTATATTGCAAGAATGATAATTTTTGCAGGCTCAGATGTTTGATTTCTCCTGCCACCAGAGTGCTGCCAATTTCTTTAACAAACTTCCACTTTTAACTGAATTTGGGTAGTAGAACAAACTTACAAACCTTTTACAAACCTTTTTTTTTTTTTTATTTAGTTCTGCTGATGGTTATTTTACTACCAAATTTTAAGCTGCAGTCCTATTCTACTTGGAATTAAGTAAGATAAAGCTAAACCACTGAACTTGGAGAATTGCTCATAGTGGTAATAAAATTTCACTGACGCAAACCCACAAACTGAATCTTTAGTACTTCTTGAAGGACATGCTCTCTACATATTTTATAAGCAGACATAATTGCTGTCTCATATTTTTACTTCTAATATTTTTGCCTGATTTGTACAGTTACTTGAGAAGAATTAGCTCCTAAACTTTGGACCTAGAAATGTGTCCAAGGAGCCATTTAATTGGTTTGATTGGTAGAAAAATTACGTTTTGATTTCCTCATTTCCTCCAACACTGTCTTCTTTTTTCTATGTATATATTTAATTTTTCTTTGTATATATTTAATTTTGTCCAGATCAGAGAAGATTAATTATGGATGGTGTTATGACTTCAGAGTTGTTCTTTATGCCACATGGAAAATCAGCTTTTCATTATCACAAGATACAATATAATAAATTCCCTGACAAAGCTATTTATTGAAAGACTCAAGGCCTGAATTTAATTTAAACACTAGCAGTAAATATGTTCTTAAAAATAATTTTGTTTTCTATTATGAATGCTAGTACACAAAGCAATTCTATAAGGACTAGAGTATCATATAACCTAACGTCTATTGTTATGCTCTGTAATATTTTTACAAACATTTACTGGCTCAAAAAAAGAATAATTTCACAAACTTTTATATACTAATTCACTGTTTTTAATATACAAATGAACCATCATTCTATTTTCCTATGTTGTTATTTATCTGAAAATTCTCAATAATTGTTTTCTATTGGAAAATTGGCAGCTTTGACTACAATGAATAAATATTGTAAAATGTCACTCCTCAATAACATATATATTTTCTGTATATATATATATATATATATATATATATATATATATACACAGAGAGAGAGAGAGAGATTTTAATATATAATGCAAATCAGGAGATTTCTTACTCCAAATTACATCTAAAATGCCGGTTTAAAATTTTCCTGTGTTTACTTTTAAATTTATATGCAATATGAATCACTCTTTTGGGTGCATGATTCTGAGTCTTGACAAAGACAGAGGATTGTATAACCATCACCACTGCGGTCAAGGTACACAGCTGTTTCGTTGCCTCCGATTTTCCTGGTGCTGTCCCTTTGTACTCTGTCTTTCCCCTCACCTCCAAGAGCTGTCGACCACCGATGTTTCCACTCATATAATTTCATTTTTGCTGAATGTCGTATAAGTGGAATGATATTATGAGGCTTTTGAGTCTGGCTTCTCTCACTTAGCATCATACAAATGAGTCATCCACTGACTTCACACACTGCGTGTAAAAGCAGCTTGTGCCTTCACATCACTGGACCGCAGTCCACGCATGAGTATCCACTGTCTGCTCATCAATTCACAATTCTCATCAACAACAGTCAGGTTGTTTCCAGTTCTTGGAGATTAATGATAAAGCTGCTCTGAATAATCACATACAGATTTTTGTGCAGGCATTCTCCTCTAGTCTCTGATTTGTCTTTTCTGTTTCTTAATAATGTCTTTCATAGAACAAATTTTTAAAGTTTTTGATCATTTTATGAATTGTGCTTTTGGTATTGTACTCAGGACCCTTTGCCTAAGGGTGACACAAATCTATTTATATGTTGCTTCCATAGTTCTATATTTTATACAAGTTTCTATAGTTTTATATTTTATATTTAGGCTTATAGTGTACTTTGAGCTAATTTTTGTCCTTAGATTGCCTTCACAGCTTTGTCAAAATCAATTAAAGACAGGCATGGATCTACTTCTGGACTCTATTCTGCTTTGTTGACCTTTATGCAGGACTTGACCTGTCCTTGCTGGTTTTGAAGATAAAGGAAGGGACCATGAGTCAAAGGATGCTGGTGGCCTCTAGAAGCTGGAAAAGTGAAGGAAACAATTTCTCTCCTAGAGCCTCCAGAAGGGAACACAGTCCCTCTGACACCTTCATTTTAGCCCAGTGAGACCGTATCAGACTTCTTACCTACAAAACTCTGGATCACAAATTTGTGTTAAGTTCCTAAATTTGTGGGCTTTCATTTGTTATGGTAGCAAGAGAAAACTAATATAATGGTGAATTACATGGTTTGATAAGCAGACTTAAATTCTAAGGATGACTACACTTGCTTCTGATATATTATTATTTTTATGTATATTGAAGGATTCGATTTACTAGTTTTTTTTTTTTTTTTTTTTTTGGTCTATGTTCGCAATGGATATTAGGCGGTAATTTTGTTTTCTTGTGAAGTCTTCATCTGTGTCTGACATCCAAATAGTAGTGGCTTCACAAAATGAGTGGTGAGTGGTTCCCTCCCTTCCATTTCTTGGAAGAGATTGTGTAGCATTTGTATTATTTCTTAGTAAATGTTTGGTAGAAATCATGCGAGGCTGTAGTTTTTTGGGGAAGTGTTGTTCTATCTACATATACAATTTCTTTAATAGATACAGTCTATTCAGGTTATCTGTTTCTTGTGGGAATTTTGGCCGTTAGTGTCTTTCAAGGAACTGGTCCATTTTAACTAAGTTGTTTAATTGATGAGGGTGGAATTGTTCATAGTGTTTGCTAGTTATCTTATTAACATCCATGGTGTCTGTAGTCATCCCCCTTTTTCATTTCTGATATTGGTAATTTGTGCCTTCTCCCTTTTTTTCCTAGCGAGTCTTACTTGAAGCTTATCAATTTTATTTAACTCTTCAAAGAGCTAGTTTTTGTTTTGAATTATTTTTCTATTTTTTATTGTTTTCTATTTTATTGATTAATTTAAAAAAATTATTCTATTTCTTCTCTTTTCTTGGGTTCAATTTTCTATTTTGCTTTCTGGTTTATTAAGATAAAGCATAGACTTTTATTTTGAAAACTTTCTTCTTTTCTAACACAAACATTTTATTGCTGCAAATTTTCCTCTGAGCACTTCTTTAGCCAAATCCCACAAATACTGGTATGATGTATATTCATTTTCATTCAGTTCAAATATTTCCTAGTTTACCTTGAGATTTCCTTTTTAACTCTTGTTTTATGTGGAAGTATATTGTTTACTTTCCAAATATTTGGAGATTTTCCAGATATCTTTCTATCATTAATTTCTATTTTAGTTTCCTTGTGTAAGATAATATATTTGTATAATATCAATTATTTTATTATAATTTCAATATATACCCCAAGTTTAGTCTATCTGGATGACTGTTTTATGTGCACTTGAAAAAAAATGTACATTCTACTATTGTTGGGTGGAGAGTGAATAAATGCCAATTATGCCAGTTTGGTTGAAACTGCTGATCAAACCTTCTACATCCTTGCTAATTTTCTATTTATTCATTCTATCAATTACTGAGAGAGAAATGTTAAGCCTTAAAGTATAATTGTGGATTTCTCTATTTCTCCATTCAGTTTTATCAGTTTTTACTTCATGTGTTTTGATGCTCTGTTAATTTTGGAATGGGATACTAAATTATACTCAAATAATCCAAAATAAGGCTGAAAGAAATTAACAGAAGAATAAAAAACAAAGCTGATAAAGAGAAAACAAAAAATGGTAAGCTTAACTCCAACCATAATTAATTAATGCAACCAATAATTGCATTAAATGTGAGTGTTCTAAGTACTTTAAATAAAAGATAGAGATTGTCAAGACAATTGGATAAGCAGAAAAACAAACAAGATCCAACTATATGCTATCTACAAATATCCATTTGAAATATGATATAGGTTAACTGTACACATACAGAAACAATATGCCATACAAACACTAACCAAAAAACAAACAAAAAATGGAGTGGTTGTATTATATGTATGAAAAAGTAGTCTTCAAACAAGGAAGATAATCAGGAATAAAAAGAAAATCATATATTCATAATAAAATTAATAGAATCAACTCACGAAGAAAGTACAACAATCCATAAAATGGACAATTGACTAAATAGTTTCCTAAGAGAAAGTTCAGGTTGATGTTAATACTAATAAAGCAAGATAGAAAAAAAGAGAGACTAGAAAGGAAATAAAGCTGACCAAATTCTCATGCATTCACTATGAAATTTTCATAAGGCACATTATGGGGTATAATATACTCATATCTGAGAGAAATTAGCAAAAAGTATGTAACTATTAAGAAGCCTACAGATGTAGGATTCTCTTTAACCTTAATGTTTAAGTCAGGTCAACAGTGTACATACAGTATGTTCAGACTTCAAAATACCCTTCAGTTTGAGAAATGTGGAAATTAGAGATAAGATATTAAAAGACCAAAAATAAGCACAAAGATAAAAGACATAGCCCAAATTAAAGACAAGATAAACTTCCCTATGGATCAAAAGTGGAACACATATCAGTCAAACACTATCTAATTAAAAAAACAATTAAAAATTTCAATGTATGGATACTTTAAAATCAGATTATGTACATTTTAAAGAAAAAATAAGTAATATTAGGGACCTAGAGGATCAGTATTTAATAATAATAGAATTAACTATCTAAAAAAATTTTTTTTTATTAACTGACTATCCTGTAAATCAGAGATGTGGATGTGGTGTGGCTGGCTTGCTAAATGATCACAGAATCTAAAATGTTTGTGCACCTTAAAATAGTCTCAAAATACATAAACAAAAGGCAGTAAAATTGTTGGAGGAAAGGTTTACAAATTGTCAGGAATAGAGCACATGAAATACACTTTTAATTATTAAATTGTCACGCAGACAAAATATTTGTACAGCTGTAGGAGATTTGAAAAACACAATGAATAATTTTAATGTGTGTCCCCCCCAAATTCCTGCCTATTAGTGTAACACTCTGTGCAGCCCTGCAACTTTAAATGTGGTGGGATCCTGCTCCTGTGATTAGGTCATGTTATATGGCACAACCTGCTTTAAGAAAGGGCCTGAGTTGATCTCACGAGCCCTTAAGTCAAGGTGTAATGTCAGAAACAGGGAGTCAGAGATTCGAAGTGAGAAGAATTTAACACAAGAGAAATTCTCTGTTGATGGTTTGAATATGGGGGGACACATAGCAAGGAATGCGGGTGCCCTCTAGGGGCAGAAAGTGGCCTTCAGCTGACAGCCAGGCACAGGGACCTCAGTCCTACAACCAGAAGGAACTGAATGTGGCCAACAATCTGAGTGAGCTTGGAAGTGGATTGTTCCTCAGAGCCTCCAGAAAGGAGCACAGTGCAGCTGACTTCTTGATTTCAGCCTTGTATGGCTCTGAGCACAGGCCAGGGTTCTGATCAACCCTAAGTCACTGTACGTGTGGCAATGTATTATGCAGAAATGCAAACTAGTAACAGAAGTTAACAGGAATATATTTACCAAAAGCTGTGTGAGACCTTTACAGAGAAAAATGATAAAACTCAATGTCATCAAGATAAGGATTTTCACCAAAGTGGTACATAGGTTTAATGATATTATAATCAAAATATGAACATATTATTCTTTGTACTAGAAAGTAACATTTTAATATTTATATGGGAGGTCAGTGTATAAAGGCTAGCCAAGTTGACTTTAGAGTGAAAGGGACAGCTTACTTTAATTCTGTTGATGAGAATATAAACTGAAAAAAATATGTCTAGACATTCCAAATCTACGAATTCAGCATATTAAAAAAATCTAAGTGTGCAAATATCTCTAATGCACACATATACCAATGCATATATTCCTTACAGATTTTTAAGACAATTTTATATAGGCATACATATACATATGTACCCTTTCTTAGTGAACTTGTTAAATAAATTAATAGCATTCTCACACAAAATATCATCAGCCATATTGACTAGGAATAATATCTTCAGTATATTTTACATGAAGTAAGAGAGTGAAAATGTTATGTACATTGGGATACAGAAGTGGATTTTTTTTCAATAAGATGAGAAAATGTTATCTATCGATATTCCTCTGTTGGGGAGCTTCACATAGTTTGAGAAAAAATGATGTAGAGTGGTTTGGGATTACCACGGGTATGCTCATGTAGCTGACATTTGCCTTTTAAAGAGAGCATGCATTATTAAATCACAGGCATTTAGTTCATCAAGATGGGTTTGGACATCTAAATTACAGGGTATCAGCTAAGGAAGAACCAAACTGTTTTGCATAACAAAATGGTGAGATATCTGAGAAATAATCAGAAGAAGAGGCTGGCTGTTAATGAAGAAAGGGCAGAGAAAAAAATGTAGGTAGCTGTATGATTTAGGTTTATATTGTACTTGAGGGTGAAGATAAATTGTAATGGAGATCTTTATGTTTTTTATTGTGGGATGTGCAGTCTAAACAACCTCCCTCATCTCCCCAGTGAAATCTGCAGTTAGTTCTGTGTAGCTCACCGCTAATACTTTTGCTGTGAAGAGTTTATTTTGGAGGAGCTTGAAATGAAGAAATGTGCTGAATTATGCATGCAGGAAAGACACAGCAACTGAGACTCTGAAGGAGGGTATGGAGACAACGGATATGTTTATTACCTGTGTGGAAAAAAAAAAAAAAAACAGAGAGAAAGATGTAGCAGAGCTCTCTGACACACAAAAATGTTAAGGGTGGTTGGATTTGCAAGTAATTGCTGTTTCTTTTTTCACATTGGTGTATAACGGTAAGACTTTAATAACAAAGCAGTGTTCATGGTTATCAAATACATTATCTTCATTAGTAAGAGCTCTGCTAATTCAGTGGGCTGTTTTCTAACTCATGTAGACCTTAATCAGTGCTGATCGGGCATGGATAATATGCTAGGCCTTACATATTTCTTGACTTTAACATTTTTAACTTTACTCAAAGACTCCCCAACAGCATGGAGGAGATTTCCTACGTCCTTCAGAGAGGTTTGCCCCACTGAAGTGCCAGTATATCTAATCCAATCCCGTCGGGGTGTCTGCATCTCACAGGTCTCAGATGACATGTGTGGTGACGTGGAGAGCAGCTTACACAGTCTGAGCCTTCTACACACACCTGGCCAGCATTGCTGGTGGTGCCTGTCAAGTCATGAAACGTCATTCAGTAATTCAATCCTGATGATACTCAAGTCAGGAACAGGACGTACAAGAACTCAAGTGAGAAGCATCTTGATGGCAACCAGAAGTGACTTAGTGTGTGTGCCCTTACAGCTTCGTTTTGGCTCTGTTTGCTACTCTGCTCCATGCATGGCATCCCTAATTAGTGCCACACTGGCTCTCCCAGAACCTCAGTATTGGTTGCCCTGGAATATTATTGCCTATATCTTTGAGTTGCCTCATTAAAGCATGTGACCAAATATATTAATAAAACATCCTATATGTACCTCTCTAATTTGGTGAATCTCTGTCCAAGATTTTTTTAATGATATAACAGAAAAATAGATACTTGTTTTTATGTATGTAGTCCTAACAATGAATGCCAGTCTCAAACAATATTTATCCATAGGAAATGCTGGGCGAAAGAGGCTAAAATATTAATAATAGAGGTTAAAATATTAATAATAGCTATCCTTGGGTGGTAAGTTGATTTATAATTTTTATTAATATTGCATACATTTTCTGTTTTTTAAACAGAAACATTTAATATAAAGCATCGTTAACCTCATGTTTCAGGATTGAAGTGGCAAAAAGAAAGCACTAAGGCATTTCGGAATAGCAACTGTATGAAGAGCAAATACCCTTAGAGCTTAGGGAACAAAGGAAAAGCATGGTAATGATTAAAATATAGATGCTTAAGAAGGGCCACGAGGGGCTGAGAGCAGAGCTCTGAGGAGAAAGAGCTGGGCATTTAGTATAAGGACTCCTGGACCCCCAGAGCAGCAACCCTGACGTCTGATCTTGGAGTCGTTGCTGGCACGTCTTCAGGGTGTGCAGAAACGAGGAGGAGCCATCCCTTACCCTTCCCCCACCATGCCATCCCCCCTCTGGGGCTCCCTATTGGCTGCACGTAGGGTGGAGCTAGATGCCCAAGGTGAAATATGGATGTCTGAGCCCAATCCCAAATCACTAAGTAGAGAAGGATGGCTTTGAAGTTTAGGACGATAACATAGCACTTGGCCGAGTGCGTATCACTTCAACTGTGCAAAACAAAGAAGCCACACACAGACTTTATAAAGGCAACAGACCATCTAATGCTTGGATAAGAGTCCAAGTAAAAGATCATTGACAGAAGTTTCAAGGTTAGTTGGCCACTAACAAGCTAATCGGAATAAACAAAAAGTGAAGTGAAATCTCTCCCCACAATTCCCGGCTCATAAAAACAACAACAACAACAAAAAACCCAAACACTCAATAAACCTTGGTGGAACAGGAATTCTTGGGAAATCATTGTGAGATATAAATTTTGAGGACTTGGCTACGAGAAGTTGAGAGAGGGAGAGTGGGTTTTGGTAACACCTTTTATACTTTCAGGGCTCAGTTATTTTCTATTTAAAACAGAAGTGGTTTGATCCTTGGGTAAATATGTTCACGATTTGACCCCTGTATGGATGAATAAATACACAAGTGCACACGGTCACGATCACCGGATTTGAACAGCTGTGTCCGTCAGGGTCCAGGCAGGAATCAGAATCACCCCGGATCATTCCAAATGGATAGCCTTTGCTGAAGGGACCATACAGGGTCAGGGGTTTACACAAAGGAGAAAGCATGGGATCGGAGACCAGAAACAAGCTGCTGCAGGAAGCTCTTTCTGGGGACGAGGAGCAAGGGGATGAGGCTACAATACCTGGATGCTAAGAAAAGGTGCTTCGTGGGGAGCTACGTCTATGGCTGGGTGCTGTGACTGTCGGACACCCAGCGCTACGGCCAGAAGGAGCAAGAAGGAAACACACCAGCTGCCCCCAGCCCTCCCCTGTGCTGACCTGACCAGTGGCCGTTTATGAAGGCAGCCCGGGCAGTTCAAAGTTTCTCTCTCTGCATAAAGATAGAGGCAAGCATGCATGGCAAATTAACTTAAAGTGATTATCGTCAGCAAAATGGCCCCAACAGATTTCTAGCCAGTCAATACTGTAGCCTGACGACTTGGGAATGAGTAGATCTCCCTATACAGGTGTGACTGGTGTACAGGATAAAAACTGGGCTGATGACTGAGAGTTTTTATGCTTTCCTGCAAATAGCTAGGCTCTGTCAGGGTTTCTAAAAGTTATATATATATATATATATTGCCTATTATAAAATTATCTATTGATTTGTGTTCAATTACAAAGTGCCTATCGTAAGTTTTACACATTGCCTGTGAAAAGGAACCACCACCTCCTACGAAGGGGGTACTAAAATAAAATCTTCGGTGAGGCTGCCAACGAGTTGTTTAATTTCCAGACAACAAACAGGACACACTGTGGCAAATACAAGGGAAAAAAAAAAAAAAAAAAAAAAAGAAACAAAAGGCTAATACAAATATTTTCCTTGCACCTTGTACTGAATGTTATTTTTTAAATGAAAGCTCTTTCTTTATTTATTTATGGCTGTGTTGGGTCTTCGTTTCTGTGCGAGGGCTTTCTCTAGTTGCGGCGAGCGGGGGCCACTCTTCATCACGGTGCGCGGGCCTCTCACTGTCACGGCCTCTGTTGTTGCGGAGCACAGGCTCCAGACGCGCAGGCTCAGTAGTTGTGGCTCACGGGCCCAGTTGCTCTGCGGCATGTTGGATCTTCCCAGACCAGGGCTCGAACCCGTGTTCCCTGCATTGGCAGGCAGATTCTCAACCACTGTGCCACCAGGGAAGCCCTGAATGTTATTTTTAAAAATTGTGTTTGAGAGGTACTTACTATAGTTAGATAACTTCAGTTTGAGAAGCTCTTTTTAAGATAAATTTTTATTTAGCAGTTGTAATTGTGATAGTCTTTAATGTCATTTATGAAATATTTCCAAATCTCTTGTCTTCTAGGAAGAAGTGAGGATAACAATTTCCTTGCGCTTTACTTTGGCCAATAAAATGTGAACGGTGGTGATGTGTGCATGATTGGTGGGACTTGGAGAACTGAGGCACAGCGTCAGCTCTCCAGACTGGCCCCTGTGTCAGCTCACATCCTTAAAGAGAATAATGCAGAACAGAGCCTCCAGGGAATCAAAGTGGACATGTATTAAGCCACAGTGATTGGAGTTTATTTTAATAAACTCAAATCAGCCTGTGCTGTCTGATACGGCAAGTGTTCAAAACAAAAGCAATTTATACTCAGAAAAATCTGGAATCCATGAAGGATGCATTTGGCAGTGATATTGGACCTTAAGCCAAGGTCTTCATGATAGTGGCCTCATGATTTGAACAAACTGCCTTCACCTCCAATCCCTCCCTTTGCTACACAACATTTTATAGAATAAAAAGCCGAGGCAGGAAAGAGTGTTTGCTCATAAAGGAAGTTACTTGTGTCTGCGGTGCTCTGCTGGTCCTTGGGGCGCCGGGGGCACGCTGCAGTCTTCACTGAACTCCACATGCTTCTCCACTGCCGAATAGACAAGAAACAGGCAGATGCTGGATTTGGTAAACATTAAAAGTCAGGGAAGAGAAGAAAGTTTTTGACTCCTCCTAAAGAAAATACCAGGTGAAACCTTTAAAGTTAGCTTGAAGACACTGAAATTTCCCAAATTTTGGCTTGCTAAACAATCTAGATAAATTCTTTGATGAGAAAGTAGAGGAAAAAATATAATGTGCATCTCTCTGAATGAAGGTAAGACATGAAAATTATTTACTAATATGTTTTCATCCTACTCCTTTTAATGGAACGCCCAAGTTTTGCCTGGGGCCAGCTACCCAGCCAGACACTCTTATTTTCCAAACCGGGACTAGGTCCCGCCATCTGATTAAGTATTGGTCAATGGATTGCAAAAGAAGCAATGTGTACTTACATCCTTAAAGACATGAACATAGAATCCTATGCTCTTTCCTGCATTCCTGCTGGTTTAAATGCAAAAAAAAAAGAAACAAAACATGATGGGAGTTAAGCTGGAATATCCAGCTAAGATCCAAAAATGGAGCAAAAGAAATTTCTATGTAGTATATGGCAATGTAATTTGAAGTCTCTCTTTTTTTAATAACAACTTAAATTGTGTGTATATTAGACTAATTACACCACACACCGTAAGAAAATCTGTTCATGCCTGTTTTTGTTGTGGCCACTGTTGATTTTATTATTATTATTATTATTATTATTATTAAGCTTCAGGCACAGAGGATTGAGTTGATCATCCTTCTCAACTCATTGCCCTTTATCGATGTTGATCTGCTTATTTTATTTACTACCTTTCTATTTGTGCTATCTGGGGCTATGTATTTCACTTCTCTGTGCTTCAGTATTCTCATTTGTAAAATGAAGATAATAATGGTTTCAATCTCTTAAGGTTGTACTGAGGATTTAAAAAGTTAATTTGTGCAAAGCACTACATCCAACATATAGTAACTGCAGACTACCATTTTTATTAGTTATTATTATTTATTTCTTTGTATTCTCATTCTCCAATTCCATTTCCTCTGTTCCCACAGGCAGTCTTTCTAATATTGGAATGCATATCCTTTTGTTCATAACTATTCTTGCAAAGTCTGCGTTATTGGTTTATATGCATTATTTTTAATTTATGCCATTGTGCTACATATATCAGCAGTGAGGTTGTAAGATCCACTCACATTACTTTGAGTACGTCTGACCTGTTTTTCTGAGCTGTTGCTTGGGGCCCCATGGTGTATACCCATCATGTATCACCCACCCACTCGCCCAGACTAGATGCCAAGATTGCCCCTGGTACTTCACTGCCAGAAACAATAGTGTAATGAACATCTTTGAAAAGGTCCATTTTGGATCTGTTTGAGAATTTAGTTAAACATATAATCATGAAAAGTACTGCTCAACATTAGGCTATGCTTATTTATACGTTTACCAAGTATTGCAAGAAGGCTTGTCACAGTGGCTCCAAATTTTTATTCCCACCGGTGCATGATTGTCCCCACGTCCCCTTATGCTGCAAACACTCTGCATTATCCAGCTCTTGAATTACTACTTCCATTCATGAAGGAGAAGCCACAAAAGACATCACTACCAGGCAAACAATGAGGAAAAGTCAGATTATCTACAAAATCCTAGCATTTTTTGGAATGCTTCAGAGAACTCAGGTCACAAGCCACCAAAGGCACCTCATTCCCAGGAGTGTCAAGGTTTCTGCAGAGGAACTGGGCACATGACTGCTTCTCCCTACAAGGCTGTGGGAGAAAGAGGGGCCCCCAGAGCAAAGCTGAGGGGCGAGCTGTGGGTTATTAATAAACCAGCAGCTTATTAATTTCCTGTCTCTCAGGTCCAAATCCACCCTTCTGTCCCGACTCTGTGAGGACGGGGGCTGGACCCTGCACATATGTACATGTCCTCTGCTTGCTGGCACAATATGAAGCTGTGCCAGCAGAGGGTGACGAAGGGACATTAAAATGAGGACGTGCCGTCTTACGAGTCTCCTGAAGCAGCTTCTGCAGCTCTTCTCCTGAGGCCCAGGTGCCTTTCCAGTGTCCAGGTGGGACAGCACAAGTGGCCTCCAGCACACTGGGGTCACTTTGCGGTAAGCTTCAAGATGCTTCTCCAGGAATTCAAAATAAGGTAAATGTAAAAATGTTGTATATGTTAGAAAAATTAAATCAAAAAGAAAAAAAACCCCTAAAATTGCAAGCATATTTATAATCATGCAAAGAAAACATGATATCAAATAAATTTGGGCACAGTGCCTAGAATGTATATCCTAGGAAAATATTCAGAAGAAGAAGAAGAAGGAGAAGGAGAAGGGAGGAAGGGGGAGGGGGGAGGGGTAGGGAGAGAAGGAAGGGGAGGAGAAGCGGGAGAGGAAGTGGGAGGTGAGGGGAGGGGAAGAAGTATGTAACTTGATGCAGTATGTTTCTTGTTAATAGTAATATTGCTTTTAATATATTGCTTTTAAAATGTCAAAATTATTGTACACCCTATAGGATAAGGTCATATATAAATATAGTAAAGACTTCATCAACTGTGGTTTTCTGTGTAAGAGACAGTGGATATAAATATGCGTGTGGGGAACTCTCTAAGGTAAACTTGAGATGGAGAGGGTGATATCAAGTCATGAGTTCTTTTGGTTTTCTGACTTCCACTACTCAACAGGCTTATAAGCAACCAGCGGCCCCTCTGAAGCAGCGAGTGACGTCCAGTTCTTAGCTTCTAAATATCGTTCCCCACAAAAAGGATCTAAGGCACTTTAGAGAAATGGCTGATTCTGGCTCTGGGGCAGGGGACATAGCAACTACTTTTGAGGTGCCCTTTATGTGCCCGTAAACCTGGGAATCTTAAATACGAAGGGGGTCGTGTCAAGAGTGTAAAAGAGCCATTTGTAAGAGGCTCCCATTGCAAATTCAGTGGGACAATTTGAACATCAAAAATATTTAGTATAGGATTTTTCCATTAACAAGTTAAAAAATCCAAGAATTTGCTATGAAACTCAAAAAATGAAAAGCAAAACTAACAAAAAGGAAACAAACTTTACCTTTGCTTTACACCAGACTGCCATCTAAAAAATGTAAAAGTCATAACAGATTAGAAATAATTGATTCAGGCAAAAATCAGAAATGAATATCTTTTATTTGTAAGACTGTTGGGAAAGATATTCTCATAGTATCAATGTATTCCCCCCCAAATTACTTAGCGCCTGCAAAGAAAAAGATGCAGATTTTCCAATGGAGAGATGACGATGCATGAGCATCACTCACAGAGGGGCAGCCTGACACGTGCACCTCTTGACATGGTGCAGCAGGAGGGACCCAGCCTCACCTCTGAAAGATCCTTGCCCTCTATGTTGAGCTTGCACCTAATCAAACTGCTAGACCAGGGGTTGGAAAACTTTTTCTGTAAAGGGAGAGAGAATAAATATTTTGGTCTTTGTGGACCGTATGTTATCTATTACAACTCCCCAATTCCATCATAATGCAAAGGCAGCCATAGACAATATCTAAATAACTGGCTATGATTGTGTTTCAATAAAACTTTATTCACAAAAGCAGGTTGTGGACTAGACCTCGCCCATGGCCATAGTGCACCCCCAGTCATAGACTTAACTTATAGTTCAAAGAGACTGAGGAGTAAGTTATGACATCCTGAGGAAACAGGTACAGAATACTGGAGAATGGGACATTCTACAAGGTCGCTTACCACATTTAAATAATACAATGGAATTAAAACCAAACACATGAGAGAGGAGTATTCCATAATAAAAGAGACTAAAGAGGCATAACAACTGAGTCTAACGCATAAACATTAGCTCAATTTCAGTTCAAAAAAAGAAGAAAAAAGAAAAACGAAAACTAAGGGGTATAAAAGGCAGTTCTATCAAAACTGAAGAAATGTACACATAGGTTGGATATTTTATGATGTCCTTGAATTCTGTTATTTTTATTGTTGTTATTCCTATTAGTAGATTTAAAGTGGCAAGTGTTTATGTGAGGATATGTCCTTATTCTTAGGAAGAACTTCTTGAATTTTTTGGGAGTAGTACATTTGACTAAATGTAAGTCATTTCTTTTTTTTTTTAAACATCTTTTTTTTTTTTTCTTGTTAGATTTATTCCTAGGAAAGTGTGTATTTTCCTTTTGCATCACACACTTTTTTTTTTTTAAACAGAACAGAGTCACACATTTATTTTTTTAATTTATTTTTATGTATTTATTTATGGCTG
This sequence comes from Balaenoptera musculus, assembly GCF_009873245.2. NCBI lineage: Eukaryota > Metazoa > Chordata > Mammalia > Artiodactyla > Balaenopteridae > Balaenoptera > Balaenoptera musculus. The sequence continues at coordinate 87,944,756 of NC_045797.1, read as the reverse complement.
TGTTGGGTCTTCGTTTCTGTGCGAGGGCTTTCTCCAGTTGCGGCAAGCGGGGGCCACTCTTCATCGCGGTGCGCGGGCCTCTCACTATCGCGGCCTCTACTTCTTGCGGAGCACAGGCTCCAGACGCGCAGGCTCAGTAGTTGTGGCTCACGGGCCTAGTTGCTCCGTGGCATGTGGGATCCTCCCAGACCAGGGCTCGAACCCGTGTCCCCCGCATCAGCAGGCAGACTCTCAACCACTGCGCCACCAGGGAAGCCCTAAACATCTTTATTGGTGTATAATTGCTTTACAATGGTGTGTTAATTTCTGCTTTATAACAAAGTGAATCAGCTATACATATACATATATCCCCATATCTCCTCCCTCTTGCATTTCCCTCCCACCTTCCCTATCCCACCCCTCTAGGTAGTCACAAAGCACCGAGCTGATCTCCCTGTGCTATGCGGCTGCTTCCCACTAGCTATCTATTTTACATTTGGTAGTCTATATATGTCCACGCCACTCTCTCACTTCATCCCAGCTTACACTAGCCCCTCCCCATGTTCTCAAGTCCATTCTCTACATCTGCATCTTTATTCCTGTCCTGCACCTAGGTTCATCAAAACCATTTTATTTTTTTAGATTCCATATATATGTGTTAGGGCACAGTATTTGTTTTTCTCTTTCTGACTTACTTCACTCTGTATGACAGACTCTAGGTCCATCCACCTCACTACAAATAACTCAATTTTGTTTCTTTTTATGGTTGAGTAATATTCCATTGTATATATGTGCCACATCTTCTTTATCCATTCATCTGTCGATGGACACTTAGGTTGCTTCCATGTCCTGGCTATTGTAAATAGTGCTGCAACAAACATTGTGGTACATGACTCTTTTTGAACTATGGTTTTCTCAGGTGTATGTCCAGTAGTGGGATTGCTGGGTCATATGGTAATTCTATTTTTAGTTTTTTAAAGGACCTCCATACTGTTCTCCATAGTGGCTGTATCAATTTACATTCCCACGAACAGTGCAAGAGGGTTCCCTTTTCTCTACACCCTCTCCGGCATTTATTGTTTGTAGATTTTTTGATGATGGCCATTCTGACTGGTGTGAGGTGATACCTCATTGTAGTTTTGATTTGCATTTCTCTAATGATTAGTGATGTTAAGCATCCTTTCATATGTTTGTTGGCAATGTGTATAACTTCCTTGGAGAAGTGTCTATTTAGGTCTTCTGCCCATTTTTGGATTGGGTTGTTTGTTTTTTTGAAATTGAGCTGCTTGTAAATATTGTAGATTAATCCTTTGTCAGTTGCTTCATTTGAAAATATTTTCTCCCATCCTGAGGGTTGTCTTTTTGTCTTGTTTATGGTTTCCTTTGCTGTGCAAAAGCTTTTAAGTTTCATTAGGTCCCATTTGTTTATTTTTGTTTTTATTTCCATTTCTCTAGGAGGTGGGTCAAAAAGAATCTTGCTGTGATTTATGTCATAGAGTGTTCTGCCTATGTTTTCCTCTAAGAGTTTGATAGTGTCTGGCCTTACATTTAGGTCTTTAATCCATTTTGAGTTTATTTTTGTGTATGGTGTTAGGGAGTGTTCTAATTTCATTCTTTTACATGTAGCTGTCCAGTTTTCCCAGCACCACTTATTGAAGAGGCTGTCTTTTCTCCATTGTATATTTTTGCCTCCTTTATCAAAGATAAGATGACCATATGTGCATGGGTTTATCTCTGGGCTTTCTATCCTGTTCCACTGATCTACATTTCTGTTTTTGTGCCAGTACCATACTGTCTAGATTACTGTAGCTTTGTAGTATAGTCTGAAGTCTGGAAGCCAGATTCCTCCAGGTCTGTTTTTCTTTCTCAAGATTGCTTTGGCTATTAGGTGTCTTTTGTGTTTCCATACAAATTGTGAAATTTTTTGTTCTAGTTCTGTGAAAAATGCCATTGGTAGTTGGATAGGGATTGCATTGAATCTGTATTGCTTTGGGTAGTATAGTCATTTTCACAATGTTGATTATTCCAATCCAAAACATGTTATACCTCTCCATCTGTTTGTATCATCTTGAATTTCTTTCATCAGTGTCATATAGTTTTCTGCATACAGGTCTTTTTTTCTCCTTTTGTAGGTTTATTCCTAGGTATTTTATTCTTGTTGTTGCAATGGTAAATGGGAATGATTCCTTAATTTCTCTTTCAGATTTTTCATCATTAGTGTATAGGAATGCAAGAGATTTCTGTGCATTAATTTTGTATCCTGCTACTTTACCAAATTCATTGATTAGCTCTAGTAGTTTTCTGGTAGCATCTTTAGGATTCTCTATGTCTAGTATCATGTCATCTGCAAACAGTGACAGTTTTACTTCTTTTCCGATTTGGATTCCTTTTATTTCTTTTTCTTCTCTGATTGCTGTGGCTAAAACTTCCAAAACTATGTTGAATAATAGTGGTGAGAGTGGACAGCCTTGTCTTGTTCCTGATCTTAGAGGAAATGGTTTCAGTTTGTCACCATTGAGAACGATGTTTGCTGTGGGTTTGTCATATATGACCTTTATTATGTTGAGGTAAGTTCCCTCTGTGCCTACTTTCTGGACGTTTTTTATCATAAATGAGTGTTGAGTTTTGTCGAAAGTTTTTCTGCATCTATTGAGATGATCATACGGTTTTTATTGTTCAATTTGTTAATATGGTTTATCACATTGCTTGATTTGCATATATTGAAGAATCCTGGCATTCCTGGGATAAACCGCACTTGATCATGGTGTATGATCCTTTTAATGTGCTGTTGGATTCTGTTTGCTAGTATTTTGTCAAGGATTTTTTCATCTATGTTCATCAGTGATATTGGCCTGTAGTTTTCTTTCTTTGTGACATCTTTGTCTGGTTTTGGTGTCAGGGTGATGGTGGCCTCTTAGAATGAGTTTGGGAGTGTTCCTCCCTCTGTTATATTTTGGAAGAGTTTGAGAAGGATAGGTGTTAGCTCTTCTCTAAATGTTTGATAGAATTCACCTGTGAAGCCATCTGATCCTGGACTTTTGTTGTTGGAAGATTTTTAATCACAGTCTCAATTTCAGTGTTTGTGATTGGTCTGTTTATATTTTCTATTTCTCTCTGGTTCAGTCTCAGAAGTTGTGGTTTTCTAAGAATTTGTCCATTTCTTCGTGGTTGTCCATTTTCTTGGCATATAGTTGCTTGTAGTAATCTCTCATGATCCTTTGTATTTCTGCAATGTCCGTTGTTACTTCTCCTTTTTTCATTTCTAATTCTATTGATTTGAGTCTTCTCCCTTTTTCTCTTGATGAGCCTGGCTACTGGTTTATCAATTTTGTTTATCTTCTCAAAGAAGCAGCTTTTAGTTTTATTGATCTTTGCTACTGTTTCCTTCATTTCTTTTTCATTTATTTCTGATCTGATCTTTATGATTTCTTTCCTTCTGCTAACTTTGGGGTTTTTTTGTTCTTCTTTCTCTAATTGTTTTAGGTGTAAGGTTAGGTTGTTTATTTGAGATGTTTCTTGTTTCTTGGGGTAAGATTGTATTGCTATAAAGTTCCCTCTTAGAACTGCTTTTGCTGCATCCCATAGGTTTTGGGTTGTTGTGTTTCCATTGTCATTTGTTTCCAGGTATTTTTTGATTTCCTCTTTGATTTCTTAGTGATCTCTTGGTTATTTAGTAGTGTATTGTTTAGCCTCCATGTGTTTGTATTTTTAACACTTTTTTTTCCTGTAATTGATATCAGTCTCATAGCATTGTGGTCAGAAAAGATACTTGATGTGATTTCAATTTTCGTAAATTTACCAAGGCTTGATCTGTGACCCAAAACCTGGAGAATGTTCCATGAGCACTTGAGAAGGAAGTGTTTTCTGTTGTTTTTGGATTGATTGTCCTATAAATATCAATTAAGTACCTCTTGTTTAACATGTCATTTAAATCTTGTGTTTCCTTATTTATTTTCATTTTGGATGATCTGTCCATTGGTGAAAGTAGGGTGTTAAAGTCCCCTACTATGATTGTGTTACTGTCGATTTCCCCTTTTATGGCTGTTAGTATTTGCCTTATGTACTGAGGTACTCCTATGTTGGGGCATAAACAATTACAATTGTCATATCTTCTTCTGGGATTGATCCCTTGATCATTATGTAGTTTCCTTCTTTGTCTCTTGTAACAGTCTTTGTTTTAATGTCTATTTTGTCTGATATGAGAATTGCTACTCCAGCTTTCTTTTGATTTCCATTTGCATGGAATATCTTTTTCCATCCCCTCACTTTCAGTCTGTATGTGTCCCTAGGTCTGAAGTGGGTCTCTTGTAGACAGTAAATATATGGGTCTTGTTTTTGTATCCATTCAACCAGTCTATGTCTTTTGGTTGGAGCATTTAATCCATTTACGTTCAAGGTAATTGTCAATATGTTTGCTCCTATTACCATTTTCTTAATTGTTTTGGGTTTGTTATTGTAGGTCTTTTCCTTCTCTTGTGTTTCCTGCCTAGAGGAGTTCCTTTAGCATTTGTTGTAAAGCTGGTTTGGTGGTGCTGAATTCTCTTAGCTTTTGCTTGTCTGTAAAGGTTTTAATTTCTCCGTTGAATCTGAATGATATCCTTGCTGGGTAGAGTAATCTTGGTTGTAGGTTTTTCCCTTTCATCACTTTAAATATGTCCTGCCACTCCCTTCTGGCTTGCAGAGTTTCTGCTGAAAGATCAGCTGTTAACCTTATGGGGATTCCCTTGTATGTTATTTGTTTTTTTTTTCCTTGCTGCTTTTAATATTTTTTCTTTGTATTTAATCTTTGATAGTTTGATGAATATGTGTCTTGGCATGTTTCTCCTTGGATTTATCCTGTATGGGACTCTGTGCCTTCTGGACTTGATTGACTATTTCCTTTTCCATATTAGGGAAGTTTTCAACTATAATCTCTTCAAATATTTTCTCAGTCCCTTTCTTTTTTTCTTCTTCTTCTGGACCCCTATAATTCGAATGTTGGTGATTTTAATATTGTCCCAGAGGTCTCTGAGACTGTCTTCAATTCTTTTCATTCTTTTTTCTTTATTCTGCTCTGTGGTACTTATTTCCACTATTTTATCTTCCAGGTCACTTCTCGTTCTTCTGCCTTAGTTATTCTGCTATTGATTCCTTCTAGAGAATTTTTAATTTCATTTATTTTGTTGTTCATCATTGTTTGTTTGGTCTTTCATTCTTCTAAGTCCTTGTTAAATGTTTCTTATATTTTCTCCATTCTATTTCCAAGATTTTGGATCATCTTTACTACCATTGCTCTGAGTTTTTTTTCAGGTAGACTGCCTATTTCCTCTTCATTTGTTTGGTCTGGTGGGTTTTTGCCTTGCTCCTTCATCTGCTGTGTGTTTCTCTGTCTTCTCATTTTGCTCACCTTAGTGTGTTTGGGGCCTCCTTTTCGCAGGCTGCAGGTTCGTAGTTCCCATTGTTTTTGGTGTCTGCCTCCAGTGGGTAAGGTTGGTCCAGTGGGTTGTGTAGGCCTCCTGGTGGAGGGGACTAGTGCCTGTGTTTTGGTGAATGAAGCTGGATCTTGTCTTTCTGGTGGGCAGGACCGCATCCGGTGGTGTGTTTTGGGGTGTCTGTGACCTAAAATTATGATTTTAGGCAGCCTCTCTGCCAATGGGTGGGGTTGTCTTCCTTTCTTGCTAGTTGTTTTGCATGGGGTGTCCAGTACTGGAGTTTGCTGGTCATTGAGTGGAGCTGGGTCTTAGTGTTGAGATGGAGATCTCTGGAAGAGCTTTCGCTGTTTGATATTGAGTGGAGCCGGAAGGTATCTGGTGGTCCAATGCCCTGAACTTGGCTCTCCCACCTCAGAGGCACAGGCCTGACACCTGGCCGGAGCACCAAGACCCTGTCAGCCACCCGTCTTAGACAAACTAGAGCTGGTGGATGGATGACTACTCTGGTTACAGCTGCGAGGGGAAGCTCAGCTGGTTATTTTCTAAGGCATTTCTTGATATGTGTTTAGGGTATAAATATAGGGTGTACATTTTCTTTCTACTTTTCTATATGTTTTAAATTTTTCAAAATAAAATCTTAGGAAAACCACATACAAGGAAAAAAACTCCTTTATTCTATTATCCCAGATGCTTCTTTATCTCTTTTCCCCAGAAAACCCAGCATACCCTCAAGCAAATACGATTTGGGCTGTTTGCCCCAGTAATTCAGTTTTCCAAAGCGCTTACACAAGTGGTCTTTATCCCTAGATCCCTCTGGAGAGAATTTTCTTACTAACGAAATATATTCAGAAGCCAAAGAAATGAAAATCCATTTCCTCTTAACATACCACATTATAAGGGAAACATGTTTTTATTTGGGAGGGAAAGAAGAAAGGATTAAATATCTTGGAAGCCAGTCGGAAGTGTCAGGCATAGCAGACAAAGTCAGTCAGAAATTAAGCATTTTCTTTTCTTAATCACCAAAATATGCTGCTGGAAATCTTTGAACCTCAACCTGAATCCCAGCTGCTTTATGAAAGCTCTCTAATTCTCTCATGACCCATTAAAGAAGGGGCAGTGTCCCTGCCCCACCAATTTAAATTTTGCAGAAAGAAGCAAGGGATGGATTTTTTTTTTTTTTTTTTTTTTGCTTGTCAATGCTAATCCAGCTTGGAATCCTAGAGATAGGCAGGCAGTATCGTGTAGTGGACTAGAGATATCTTATAGGAAAAATCATGCAGAAGGGGAAGAAAATTAATATAGGTTAGTTGCCTGCTCTGTGCAAGAGGCTGTGCGGAAGACGTGTTTCCATCCTGTCATTCAGTCCCAGGTGCATGTGGCTGTCTCTGGTCCTCTCCTCTCTCCGTGGCCATCGTTCTGCCTTTTTGTTCTTTCCGTGTAGATGCCCAAGTCCCTGTATGAGAGTCCAACTCCTGAGAGACCCCTGAGTAGGGTTTCCTCAGGTCATCTCCTTCCCTGTCACATTTTTATAGTAACCGATACTTGTCAAAGCAAAAGAGACAAAAGAGAAGAGATGGGTCGTGGGGCCAGTCAGGAAAACTGGAGTTCTGTTCTTGCTTTCCTCTGTTAACCTGGCAAGTCATATTACTGTCCTGGTTGCAGTTTTCTTACCTCTAAATAGAGGGCTCCTCATAGGGAAGGATGAGAGTAAAGCCCGTCTTAATGTTGTATGTCTCTGGTGTCCACAGTGCAGGTGACTCAGGAGACAACAGGGCAGCAGGTGAGACCAGGGTTACAGTGACTGGCGGAGCTGATGCCCAGGCTACTCTGCTTCCTTAGTGGCCACATGATGCTGGAGGCAGCAATTACTCAGATTCTGGCAGCCACGACTATCTTGTCCCTCACTGCTCAGATCTCAGAATCACACTATTACCTGTTGAACTGCAAAATTTTAACTGCGGGTTGGTTAATTCGTACACATCTTTGTTCTATGAGTGTGTATAGAAAATCATGCCGGAAAAATAAAAGGAGATTTCATTATATCTTTCTCCCTTTTCAGAGAGGCAGACAGCATAGCAAAGATGAACTATTCTTTCCTTCCCTTTTTAGAAAACACTTGATTTATTAAAATTGGAAAAAATAGAATGCTTCTTGGATTAAATATTCTAATCCCATTATGCAATTATCTCCAATGTACCAGTTCCTACATTAGATATTTGATAGGCAGTATATAATTATAGAATGTGGTGCCATCCCAAATGATGGTGCTAGCGTTCTCTCTCTCGTATGTAGGGATTGATATGTGTATATAGTACATAAATATATATTTCACGTATACATTTTATTTTCGTATATGTGTATTATGTCCTATCATCTATTGTCTCTCACATGTGTATTTTATTTATTTAGTATATATATTTATTTAGTATATGCATGCTAACATTCCTATGTGTCTATACATACATCAAATTTACAATGTGAAAATCAGAGTGTATATATAAAACAAGTTTGCACAAATTTTGCAGGATAGTCTGTGGCTGGAAAGGGATTCAAACTCAGTCATTCCTGACTTAAGTCCCTGTTGGCTCGACTATAACACACTGCAGTCACGAATGTGTTTCTCTTATAGTACAAATTTATATTTTACCAGAGCAGTCATTATTTACTTGTCCTCTTCAGAAATCTGTTGCCAAAGCATCTCCAAAGCATATGCTCCACTGAGGAAATGAATGGTTCATATGAACTACATGTATTGAAAAACAATGATAACAAAGAAGGACCTACTGTGTAGTACAGGGAACTCTGCTCAATATTCTATAATAAGGAAAATAATTTGAAAAATAAGATACATGTATATGTTAACTGAATCACTTTGCTGTACACCTGAAACTAACACAACATTGTGAATCCACTATACTCCAATATAAAATAAAAATTAAAAAAAAAAGAAAAACAACTATGTGCTACTACCTGGCATCTAACACTTAGTTCGTCATTCATCTCTATGGCTTTTTTTTTTTTTTTTTTTTTTGCTATTTACTTTGATACAGAAATCATGGAGCCCTTTGTGCTAATGACCAGCCTTCACCCATGCTTGTCAGATCAAGAAAGTACCTTTTCTTTTCAGAGTTTAATTTGTTCACTTAGAATTTTGGAATGGATGTCTCTTCTAACCCTCAATTCAGCTTGTTATTTCAAAACAAACAAACAAACAAACAAAAAGATTCAACTGTTTAGATGGTGGAAACAAAGACACTGCCATGCTCCCTTGGTTGCTGGCCTCAGAGGGTTTATGTTTGGAAGTTAAAGCAAAGCAATGTTATTTGCCAAATCTTAGCCACAGGAACAAATACAGACAATACATTTTAATTTTTTTCCCCAAGTAGTTTTTAAATAAAAAATGCCCTCAAGGCCCAATTTATTAACAATTTATTGTAATGATACTTTGTTTTTTCATTAATAGTGCTTAAGTTCACTCTAAAGTTAAACATACTAGTAGCATTTTTTTTTTTTTTTTTTGGCTGGAAAGGAAGCCAGACTCTGATATTTTATTTCCAATACACTAACAGCAATAAATACAAAGTTTTTTAAAGATTTTTATTTTCAATAATGGGATTCAGGAGATCATACTACATTAACAGGAACCACTGTTTCCTGTATAACAGTTATGTACCTCTGATTTCTTGTATGGTTTTGGTAACATATCTGTAGGCATTATTATTTAAATTATTTATGAGTCTAAACTCATATTTTTAAGTATTTCAATCTACTGAACCTCATGAATACCTATATATAGAACATATTTTCAAGCTGTGATTTCAGCTGTGACAATGGATTAACAAAATCATGTACAAACTTTTGCATTTTTTTGGAAACACATTTGAAATGTGGTTGGCTAGAGCCAGGGTGAATTCTAAGGTCAAGAAACATGGTTTCTTTCTGGGCAAGTTAACTGACTTGTGTGGGAAAAGAACATGCTCCATCCTCAGTTTTGTTGATTTATACTCGTAGACCTAAAGAAAATTTCCAACCAGACAGAAATATTTTTAGTATTCATATTTCTCACAGTTTGGAGACCTATTGGCAACTGGGTATAGCCATGGCACAGGTATGCATAATAGGGAGTTTTAAAAAATGAGATTTAGTGATACAGTTAATTTAAAAAATATTTTCTGATGAAGTTATTCACTTGAGAGATTAAAATTTCATGTAAAATGTTGGAGAAGTTAAGACAATACAGTCCCTTGTTTTCAGTTTGGCTTATTTGCTTCTTTAATAAATTTGTATTTGACCTGTTAAATTGAATTCTGTTAAATTGAAATTGCAGGAATAAATTTTCCTTTCTATTTATTTTTCCTAAAAGTTCTGAATGATAAGTTACATAGATATTTAGAAACACGAGTTTCTGAAATCTTGGCCATGGAGTGTGGTGTTGTTCTTGGATTTAAATCCAAACTCTACATCTTCTTAGCATATGAACTTGAGTAAGATTTATAAACTCTCTAAGTCCTCATGTACAGAATGAAGATACTAACAGAGTTGTAAATGTCTTATAGAGTTTTGGGGATTAGATGAGTTGTTATATATAGGTTTAAGGAGAGTGTTTGACAAAGAATAAGAGCATACAGATAGCCCTTCTTTCTGGCCATCATCATTATTATTATTGGCAGCAAGCACCCTTACTCTTTGGCCTCTATGAAATTATACTTGAAAACTTTAGAGATTCTTAAAACATTGGTCTAAATTATCTAGAAAGTTGATCTGTGTTTAGGGTGTGTTTAGCGATATGGTTATGTAGTTGTACTTCTATGAAATTTGTTAATATACAGGAACTCTAATGGCTTACCTTGAATCTTCACTTAACGGTGGGGGGGAAACCCATGCCTCAAGAAACAGGACCTTGCTGTTGGCTGCTTCTCTCTCCTTTGCAGAATGACTTACACTCTCTTTGAATGGTTTACCCTGAAGATTCACCCTCTTTATCTCTGTGGTTCCTTTTGCTTGGGCCACCATTCCAGACTCGGTCCTTTGGTAAACGTGTTTGGGGCAGAGTGACAATAGGTGAATGAATGAGTGTGTGAGTTACAAAGCACAGTTTGGTGTAAAACTTAGATGTTCTGACTCAAAGTTGGGAATTCTTTCCAGTGCCTAGGACTTTGGTATCCTTGGTTTTACAGGACCTATATTTCTAGATAAACTCAACATGAGTAAGAAGGACACCTAGAGGGGGTATGGAGGACCTGTGGGAAGGTTATTTTCTGTACACATTATGTTTCTCTTTGACTCAATCTGTCTAACTAATGGTCACTTCTCATGGCCTTATGGATGCCATTGCCTTTAGAGGAAGTCACCAGTAGTTCATGAGTTCATTTTCTCTCTCTCTCTTGTCTGTCTGTCTATCTATCTATCTATCTATCTATCTATCTATCTATCTATCTATCTATCTATCACCTCTCTATCTATAGGTATATAAAATCACACACTTTGAACCAGGCGCTGTTGAAGCTCCAAAGATATAAAGATGAATAAGACAAGAAACTTCCCTTTAAAAAGCTCAGTGTAAGCAGGAAGAAAGAGAATACACAGCCTTTATACAAAGTGAGGAAAGTACAATGATAGAGGGGACCACAGGGGATCTGGGGGTGCAGGGATGGTCATCTACAAAACCAAAGATTTGCAGGATACACTACCTACCACCTTTACTCTCACCCTTGTATGGGGCCTCTTCTCTTCTGGATTGTTGCTCTTAGAGACCAGAAATCGGGGCCTAAGAATCATTGCTTGTCCCTTTTGCATGACCATCAGATACACTGAATCCCCTTACACGTGGTAGGCCCTCTGCAAGTTACTTGTTGTTGAATGGAATTAATGCCACATGCAATTAAACTGTCAAAAGTCACTTTGCTTGCTTGGTTATTTTAAAAATCACCATTGTGACAAGTTAGGATCCTGTAACCATTTTATTATTTAAAGGAGATCTGCCTTTGCCCAAAGGTGTGCATTTTTCTTTTGTTTTAAAAGGAGAATGGTTTAAAAGCCATTACAGTTTTAAGTAGATCTCATCAAGGAGCCAGGTTTCTTCCAAATTTACAGACTGAAATGGATTTAGCACTTGAGATAAAAATAAAAACTTGGCTTGTCTATCTCACAGAAGTTTACTTAATGAACAGTGGATTGTTTTCTCATCTATGAGAGATAAAATAGGTGTGTTGTTGTTGATGATTTGTTGTCCTTTGAAGGAAACTAGAAAAAGTGATGTAGGCACTTCAGCTGACAGGTGCTAATGCTCCAAGATTGTGACCAGAATTAATGGTGGTCTTGGAGACTCCACGAAGATGCATTGATAGGACTTAAAGAGGGGATTTTAGAGAAATTGAGAGGAGTGCCAGAGATAGTGAGGCAGCCTTTCCACATTCCAAAAAAGCATGTGGAGGGTGTAACTGAATGGTCCATCTGGCCTCCTTGTGATTTCTGTGCTATTGAACAACCAACAGCTCATTAAACGCTGGTTGGCCAAGCTTCCAGACTCCCCACTAAGACTGGCTTGATAGCAAAAATTAATAACATGTGTTGACATTAACTTGCTGAAATAAAAAAGTAAATTTTTGTTGGACATTTGTATTTCATGTTCATGGGCGATAAGCTTCTGTTTAAAAGAAACTGAAAAATACTCCTTTTTTCCTTTCTTTAACTAAGGTATGGTTATCCATAGAATGTTTCTGAGGCTGTGAAAGCCTCAGTAACTAGTGCTTTCCAGATGTCTGCTTTTAATTATTTTTAAGAGGCTGGTCATTTCAACTGCTGACTTGGAGTTTCATGGGGAAGGACTTGGTAACTAAAATAATTGAACTTGATTTATTACCTTTGGAAGTTCTTTGCCCCATTCCTAAAGAAAACAGAATGCAGCTCAGTGTTTGCATAGCTGCATAAAGCTGAATTGGCGAATTCATGGGGTGTTTTGAGGAAGGTGGGGTGGGGAGTGGGGAGCTTTAGTGCTATGTCTAGTCTTGGATTTATACGAACCCGCCGAAGGTTTCAGGCTCTGCAGCTGTGGAGTTTATGGCTGTGACTTGCTTTCCCTTCTTTCATCCGTGATGTGAGATCTCAGGGTGTGAATGGCTTTGGAGCACAAGAGTTGATTCTCAGCCATGTGGAGATCCTCTCAGAGAAGGAAAATGACAGCAAAGAGTCTGGTGTACTTACTCATCACATCAGCCAGCTCTGAATACAGTTCACCGGGCCTGAGGAGAGAACTCAGGAAGTGGGCCCTACCGTGAGCAGTGCAAAGGCAATAATAGGACCATGTTGAGCCTCCTGGGGGTCGGCGATACACCAGCCTGTGTTCTCAGCTCTGCCTTGTGTGGGGTCTTCACTGATGCTTAGGGAACCCTCTGAAACTGTCATGCTTATACTTGCTTACAGATTAGGAAACGAAGTCAGGAGATTAAATAGCTCGTTCGAGGTCACGCACCTGGGACGTGGCCATGATGGGTTTTGAGCCCAGACTTGTCTGGTTACGCTCTGTGTCCCTCCAGCAGGCAGACAATGTGCTTCCGTAGGGCTTCTATCTGAGCTTTGCCCGAGATCAGGCTTTGATTTTGAAGGTAAAAACCTTTTCTCGATGAGAAGTTTACCTGTACACAGGAGGCATGGAGGGGGCGGTGATTGTCGGGGGAGGGATGGAGAAGATCGGAGAAGTCGAGAGAGGAGGGAAGAGCACTGGGGATGCGACTCTTCATAGGAGGTGTGGTTAAGGTGCCAAGTTCAGTTTTGTGCTTGAGTTCAAGAAACTGTAGCTTATTTAGTGTCTCTTTGGTTGAGCCTCTGTTCCTGCCTACAGACAAGTCAATAAACAGCCTGTGACCTTGAGGAGCCAAGATCTACACGGGGAAACCCACACAGGCAGACGTTGACTAAACCAGCAAGTGAAACACAAATGGTTATGAAAGTGCAGAGGGGAAATAGAGTGATTATTACACAGGAATTGAGGAAGATATCCTGGCTGAGGTGGCCCATAAAACTTGAAAGACGGGACTTGAAAGATAGAGAGGGTTTCAAGACAAGGGGGCTAGTTTATTACGAACTCGCTAAACCCATCCAGACTTTTCCAGACATATGATTCTCCTAGAAACTAGGGCATCATGAGATACTATAGGCAAAGCAATTATGTGGGTGCCAGGATGAGTCTGGTATCAGATAGGAACTTTAAAATGGACAAATTTTCCTAACGTAGAGGCAAACAGGCTTTAACAAATATTTGTGGTCGGTCATTTTCATCAATAAAGTCATTAAATCAGTCTTTTTCCTCATCTCATACAGGACGGGGGCCACCTCAAAATCCAGAAGCCTTATAAGTTATGTTAACTGATAACAGCCTGTTCGCTGAAGTGGAGCTTTTGTAGTCATGGTGCGTGCAAACAGGCATGTGAACAACTATGACTGCTTTCTACTCATCCCTTTAATCTTAGACTCCGAGTTCCCATCCCATTGGGCATGTGAAACACCTCAGTCATGTCCATGGTTCCCACTCCTCCCAGAATCTTCTCTAGTGACAAGACATGGAAGCGGTGGTCCTCGGACATCAATGCACACAGGTTCGATTTGAGATATTTCTCTCGCTGTCCTCGGCATTTCAGGTTTGCAGCTCTCGGCTATTGTTAAGCCTTACTCTGAGCCTTGGAGTTTCTCTTTGGCTTTTGTGCTATGACTGGGGACTAGAAAATGTTGCAAGGTCACATTCTCTTAGAGTGGATACGAAATATTCTCCGTTCAGGGGTCTTGTTGCATCCCAGGAAGCACTTACAGACAGCAGTGTTTATGTTCGGAACGCACAGGTTCCTGTGGTCTTTCATCTTCTGTCTTCTCCCCGGCCAGGAAGGAGCATCTCTTTTGCGTTTGATGGAATGAGGGAGAGCCTGATTCTTCCTGCTTTCCTAGAATTTTATAGAGGATACATGTCTCCATCTCTGAGGTTTAAGATTTTGGATCTTAAAATCTTAAGATCACTTGCACACGAATTTTATTCTGTCCCAGGATGGGCATTCCTGAGGTAAAGGGAATGAAGCCAACAACTGGAATGAATGAGGAAAAGGAAACAGGGAAAGTACAGGAGGGACGTGAATAAGGATTTATACCAAAGACCACGTCTCCTACTCTATTCCTACCCTAGGAATTCCTGCTAAACGTTGCATTTCTATCCACGTGTTCTCTTCACCACCACATGCATCACCCCTGCCCCTGAATAAGGACTGGGACATGAGACACTTGTGCCAGGTGTCCTCCAAGGTGACCCTGGTACTCATGCCTCTGGATTCTCCCTTCTACCTTAAACAGGGCTGATCCGTGGACCCAGGAACGTTCTGTGGAAATGATGGCACGTGACCCCCGAGACTAGGTCATCCGGAGGCCTCTCCCCCTTGCTCTCTCGGATCACCCACTCCGGGAAGGCAGTGTCGTCTCATGACGGTTCTTGGGCTGCCTGTGGGGTGGTCCCTGTGTCAGGAACTGGGGCCTCGGGTAAGGAGTCGGCACAGCTTCTCAGCCACTTGAGTGATTTGCTTGGAAGTGCATCTTGCAAGCCAGGCAAGCCTTCTGATGACTGTAGTCGAGACTAGATCTTTCTTGCAACTTCCAGAGAGAGTTGGAGCCCAGAGCACCAAGGCCAGCCGGTGCTGAATGCAGAACCATGGAAATCATAAAAGTGATAAACGGCTGTTGTCCTGTAAGCCACCAGGTTTGGGGATAATTTATTATGCAGTTATGGATAATCAATATAGATTTTGGTCCCTGGAAGTGAGGTTTTGTGGTAATAAAAACCTAATGTGTAGGAGAAGCTTTACAAGTGGGCAGTGGGTGGCAGCTGGATTTGGTGACACTTCTAGTGAAAGCTTGGAGAGAAATGGAGAGAATGTTTCGGCAGTTGAGAAGGCTGCCTAAGAGGAGCCCAGATTTTGGTTTCCTATGTTTTGTTCTCTGCACTTAACCTCTTTCTCCAAATTTCCAGTGACTAAACCCAACTTACAGCTGAAAGGCGAGGGAGCCTATTCATGTAATCCACCCAGGTGAGGTTCCTGGGCCAGAAAGCAGGTGTTCAAAGGTGGAGAAGGGGAGAGAATAGATCTGAAGAACAGGGAAGATAGCCAGCACAAGAGTACTCGTTCATTTTTTCTTTCTGTTGCCACATTTGATAATTAAACCACCAGTGATGATGTCTTGTTCAAGGTGCTACTGCCCACTGCCAGCACTGAGCATAGCACATAGTAAAACCATCCAGCGTCAATGAGTCACAACTTCTGCCACAGTTCCATGGGGGAGAATAATAAGATTTGGTCACAGATAGGTAAAGACTAAACTTAAAGATGAATAAAAAGTTTTTGATCAGCAGCCAGATATATACCAATGTTTTACTATCAACAAAACTAAATTTTAGAATCATCCCCTAGATAGTTATTGGTTTATTTATATTTCCATTACTTTGCTAGGTAGTTCAAAGATGTAAAGATTTGTAGAACATAGCTTTTTTGGGCAAAGAGTTTACATTTTTATTTGGAAGACAAAAACCAACATTAGACTAGTGCCAAGAGTTGTGGTATAGGTGAAAAAAAAGTTTGAAAATTCAGCAAGGGAGAGATCACTATAGACAGAAGTAAAGTACAAGGGTTTGAACTGTCCATTGTTTCCCCTTCCTTCCTTCCTTCCTTCCTCCCCCCCTTTCTGCCTTCCTTCCTTCCTTCCCTCCATTCAAACTTTCTTCCATCCTTCTATTCATCCATCCAGCCAACATTTTTATGCATTTGTTCTAGGTGGAATTCTGTCCTTGGTCCTGAAGATATAGATATGAATAAGAGGCAGTTCCCATCCCCATGAAATATCGACAAAAAACACCCAACAAGCAAGTGAAGAGCAAACATTTGCAGAATGGGGAAAAATCATTGTATGTTATGGTTAATCTTATGTGTCGACATGGCTGAGCTGTGATGCCCACACGTTTAGTCTAGATGTTGCTGTGAAGGTATTTTGTAGATGTGATTAATATTTACAATCAGTTGACTTTAAGGAAAGGAGATTATACCTGCTAATGTGAGTGGGCCTCACTCAGTCAAGTTGAAGGCCTTAAGAGCAGAAATTGAAGTTTCTTGGAGAAGAAGGAATTGCCTCAAAACTGTTACATAATAATTCTGATTTTCCAGCCTTCTAGCCTTCTCTACAGATTTCAGGCTCGGGACTGTAATGTCAGCTCTTCCCTGAGTTTGCAGCCTGTGGGCCTGCCTTACAGATTTGGACTTTCCACACACACCCACACCCCGAATCATATGAGTCAATTCCTTTAAATCAATTATATGTAAAATATGATTTATTTTATATATATCTGGGGAGAGAGAAATAAACAAAATCTTATATCTAGGTCGGCAATGTTACCAAAAGAAACCCTCAGCAACCATCAACAACAGTATGTAGAAAGGAGAGCTCTGTGTTGAGTGATATGTCAATTTTCTATCTGAGACCGTTTCTTTGAAGCAACTGATTTGCTTCATGGGAGATGCATTTCCTTTACTATTGACTTGCTGAAGATTCATTTTTTTGTTAAAGCTTTAAACTTTAGACCTGACTTTATTTACGCTGGTGGTAGAGATCAAAGTGAATGGGAATATACTGACAGAGGGTGTCACTTAAAGTGTGGTCTGAGACTCTAATTCTGTCATGAATTGGTAACAGGTACTGACATAGACCAGGGAAGGTGGATTCACTTCCCAAGTGTAACGATGTTTTTAAAAAATTCTCTTAAAGGTTTTTTTTATTTGTATTGGCATTGTAAAAACCTTACATTATTATTATAAAAATATGGATAATATCAAAAAGTAGAAAAAAGAAAAAGAAATGTTTTTAAAAAATTCTCTTAAAGGTTTTAAAATTTGTATTGGCATTGTAAAAACCTTACATTATTATTATAAAAATATGGATAATATCAAAAAGTAGAAAGAAGAAAAAGACAGCAATAATATTAGACTATAATCCAATCATCACTACTAGTAGCATGGTTAGTATTTCCTTAAATAAGTTATGTAAATTTTTAAATAGATCCATCTAAGTAGGCAACCTTGACTTTAGTTTTTTTTTTTCACTTAGTTTCATATTCCATCTATTTTCTCAGCTATTCATGCACTCATTCATTCAATATATACCCCTTGAATTTCCCCTCTGTGTCAGACACTCAGGCAGGTGCTGGAGGTTTCATCAGAAACAGGACAGCAAGAATTTACCCATGCCTTACGTTTTTTGAGCATCATTTTTAATGTTTGATTAATAATCAACTGTGTACTTTTACGATAATTTCCTCAATCATTTCTCAAGCTTAGGGTATCAGTTGAGCATTGGTTAAATGGGGAGAGAGATTCAGAGACTGGAAAAATAAATGTTCTGTATGTCCACATTATTTGATAACTTTTTTCTATCCTCATTTCACTGAAAGGAGAATTAGCATAGTGTATTTGACAGGAGAGAACAGATATAAAAATCACACAATGGCTGTCTTTCTGTAGTAAAGGCAGGTCCCTGCAATTGGTGTCCAGTGTCCATTGCAGACTCCGAGGTCGTGTTGAAGGCCTTCTTCTCCTTGGACTTGTAGATCTTCCAAGTCTGTCCCTGAGGTCATTCAACGCTCTCCTGCCCATCCTTCTTGGTGTGTGGCTTGCTCTGGTTTGTCAGCTGCCGTTTCTAACAGCACACGGAGCCACCTCATGTGTCCTCCTGATCGCCTGTGAGAGCCATCTTCTGCTGGTATGAGCCCAAGACCCCTCTACAGTCAGGCAATCATGAAAAAGCCTCTCACTCAGGCTGCTGGTTGGGTTGGCCTCCTTCCAATTTGCCGGGCGGCTGACACTCATATAATCACTTCGCATTGTGACAGTATAATCAGGTTGACAAAAGTGGACAAGATTTTTGGAGGCAATCAAGCACGCTAATTCATTTTAAAATGCTGAACAGGTGCAACTGGGACACATTGAAGGTGGTTATTAGGCAAAAGTCTCTCAGAGGAAGGCAGGCCGACATCTGTGCCCATTATTAGAGACACAACAGAGCAGGCCCCCGAGCAAATATGAGCAGGGTCTTCCTGTGGATGGGGCAGTCCTCTGCAGGAACCTCCTGATTTCGGACTTTTACTGCTTAGGGTAATTAGCATTTGAAGGGGGAGGATGCTGGATTCATCTTTTCTCTTTTTCCTGGGGGTTGGTAAAAGTGCAGTCTGATTTAATTAAGAAAGGCAGTAACTCCAGGCACCCACATAATCAAATGTTAACTATAGCAGAACAAGAACAGTCTAATGAGTCTTTGTGATTTAAATCTGACTGAGCATGGTTGCCTACCCGTCTTTTGGTTTCCGGGAGCTCCTTTGTTCTTCGGTGTTTTGCTCCTTTAAGTTGTCTCCGGCTTATCATCAGAGACATTTAATTGCCACGGAGCCAGCTGGAATTGGACATAAACCTAGGAGATCCGCTCCAGCTTCTGATGGGTAGATGCAGAACAAGGCAAGACTAAAATCCGGTAGCACAACATCAGTGATAAATGTGTGGAAGGTTGCGTTGATAGACACAAGTTCAAAAAGCATTGACTTATTTTTTCTAACTGAATGAGTGTCTCAGACATATTCTTTAAAAGAAGGAAAAAACAAAAATATGAGTTTGGGAATGAGATGGTTCTCGATTCAAGTCCCAGCTTCAGAATTAACATGTAAGCTCCCGCAGAGAGGCTTCTGTCATTGTGTGTCCATTCGGATGGCTCAGTTCTAGCAGTTGGGAATGTGGAGGAGAAAAGAAATGGTTATACTTAGGGACTAGGGGGGATTGTTGGTGGGAGTGCCACGGAACTCCTCACTCTGATTGATGGAGCTCCTTAAGAGTAAGGAGAGAGTCCTTTTCTGTATATCTGCGGAGCCTCAACTGCCAGGCACTTCTGAAGTGCTCAAAAATATTTGTTAAATTAATGCTAAAAAATATTTGTTAAATGAATAAATACCAGTGTATTGAAACACATTTAGAATTCTCCCAGATGCTTTCTGTTCCAAAAAAGCTCTTGTTCCAAGGTCTTTAATTCAGTTAAGAAGGTTCTGGAATAGCATCTCAACTGTCCTCCACCACACACACATATTTTAAATTCTGATCAATATATTTTTATTAAAATATATAAATCCTAAATATATATATATATATAAATCCTTTTTTTACTTAATTATGTAAAGATTTGTTCAAAATATTTTTTGAATCTTAATTTTTGAGAAATTGAGTATATGTCCACAAAAACCATACTGAGTGAGTGATTCAACATCTGTACATTTTTCCCTTCTGAAAGATATGTGACATCATGCCCATCAGGATGGGTGGATAGAGATGGATAAAGCAGAATCAAATATGGCAACCTAAACACCCTCAAATAGAGCTCAGCATAATTTCTCTTTTCAAATGTGTAAGAGTGAAGATAAATGATGGGGGATTAGACAAAAATCTTGTGTGCATACTCAAGTTCCCAGTGAGGAAAATCAATTTAATCTATTGTGCATAAAATGGTTCTTTTAAAAAATAGTCCCAAGCCAGAAATTTACATTTAGAATTTTTGAAATTAAATGTAGTCTTTTAAGAATACTTAAAGTGTTCATATGATTAAAAAATCAAAACTATGTGAAAATATAAATGAAAAGCCTAGTTCCACACCTACTCTTAACTGCTCTGTTCTCTCTCACCACCCTCGATATTTTTATTAGTATCTTACATGTGATCCAGTGTTTCCCAATGAAAGTATGACAAATATATATACCATCATTTCATCTTGTCTTATGCAAAAAGTAGCATACTGTAACCCTTATTCTGCTCCTTGTTTTTAAAATATTTTAATGAAATATAACTTACATACAATAAAATGCACAAATCTTCAGTGTACAAATGAATGAATTAAAATAATTGTACCTATTTAGCCACCTTACCGATCATATGCAGAGTATTTCCAACATGTCAGAATGCCCTTTTGTGCCCTTTTCCATTCAATGCCTCCTCCTGGAAGTAACCATCATTCTTAATTCTATCACCATAGGTTATTTTGCCTGATTCATAGAGTATATAATCTTTTGTGGCTGGTTTCTTTAACTTTCTTTCTTTTCACTATTTCCATGAGATAGACTATGATGTTGTGTTTGCATGTAGATGGTTATTTTTTATTGCTATGTAATAGTCCATTGTATTTATAGACCACAGTTTATTTATTCATTCTCCAATTGATATATGGACAATCGAGTTACTTCCAATTTTTCTTTATTATTAATAAAGCTTATATCAACATTTTGGTACTGTCTTTAGCTAAATATATACACTTTTTTTTCTTTTGGGTATATGTGAAGGAGTGGTAGAAAGCTGTGTCATAAATATTTCCAAACATATTTTCAAAAACTTTTTAAGAATTTGCATAGTCGTTATTAATGTATGAGGGTTCCAGTTGCTCCATATGCTAGCTGACACTCATTACTATCAGTTGTCTTGATTTTTAGCCATTTTGTGTGTATATCAATATATCATTATTGTTTTAATCTCCCTAAAAAGGATCATTTAATCATTTTTCCACATGTTTTTGGACAGGAAAATAATGTCATTTGGGAAATGCCTATCCAAGCCTTTAGTGATTTTTTTACTTTTCTATGTCTTAAATATTTATTTGTAGGAATACATTTTATATTATTGATATGATTTCTTTGGTATTTACATTTTAATACATTTATAAATATCTCATAAATAGGTTTATTTAATATCCTCCTAAATACAGTTCATTTTTTCACTCCTTTGCATCTTTTGATAAACAAAATTTCTTAATTTTAAAGACATACAATTCATTAATCTTTTTTAAATAGTGCTTTTTTGCATTTAAAGAAATCTTTGTCTACCAAAAAAATTTTGCAAGTATTATGTGTGTTCTTCTAAATCTTTTTAATTATAGCTTTCACATTTGGATCTACACTCATTTTCAATTAATTTTAGCATTGGCATAGAGTAGATGTCATGGCACATTATTTTTTCTAGTTAGATATCCAGTTTTTCCTGTACCGTTTGTTGAGTGACTTTCCTTTTCTGGTTGAATTAGCTTGCTGCCTTGTTGGATATCAAAGTTGGTCATGTATGTATGGGTATATTTCTGGATAAATTATGCTGCCTTTGATCTCCATGTCTATCTTTATGCCAGTGTCAGCCTTGTGTCCTGTAGCTGATAAATCTAGAAGTCAGATTATGGGTTCCCTTCAATTTTGTTTTCAAACAATAAAATTTTGGCTATTCAAGGCTCTTTGAATTTCCGTATTTTTCTGTCAATATGTATATGAAAAGCCTTCTGAGATTTTGATTACAATTTTGTTGAAACTAATCATTAAGTTGGAGAGAGTTACAATGTTGCCAATAGTGAGCTTTTCAATCCATGAAATTGGTATATCTCTCCATTTTTTAGATAGCCCTTGAATTTCTCTCCATCATACTTTGTGTTTTTTAAAGCAGATTTTAATTTTTTTTAAACATTTTTATTGGAGTATAATTGCTTTACAATGGTGTGATAGTTTCTGCTTTATAACAAAGTGAATCAGTTTTACATATACATATATCCCCATATCTCTTCCTTCTTGTATCTCCCTCCCTCGCACCCTCCCTATCCCACACTTCTAGCTGGTCACAAAGCACCGAGCTGATCTCCCTGTGCTATGCGACTGCTTCCCACTAGCTATCTATTTTACATTTGGTAGTGTATATATGGATATATATACACTACCACTCTCTCACATTGTCCCAGCTTACCCTTCCCCCTCCCCATGTCCTCAAGTCCATTCTCTAGTAGGTCTGCGTCATTATTCCTGTCTTCCCCCTAGGTTCTTCATGACCATTTTTTTTTTTTTAGATTCCATATATATGTGTTAGTATATGGTATTTGTTTTTCTCTTTCTGACTTACTTCACTCTGTGACTTACTTCACTCTGTATGACACACTCTAGGTCCATCCACCTCACTACAAATAACTCAATTTCATTTCTTTTTATGGCTGAGTAATATTCCATTGTATATATGAGCCACATCTTCTTTATCCATTCATCTGTCGATGGACACTTAGGTTACTTCCAAGTCCTGGCTATTGTAAATAGAGCTGCAATGAACATTGTGTTACATGACTCTTTTTGAATTATGGTTTTCTCAGGGTATGCTCCCAGTAGTGGGATTGCTGGGTCGTATGGTAGTTCTATTTCTAGTTTTTTAAGGAACCTCCATACTGTTCTCCATAGTGGCTGTATCAATTTACATTCCCACCAACAGTGTATGAGGGTTCCCTTTTCTCCACACCCTCTCCAACATTTATTGTTTGTAGATAATTTGATGATGGCCATTCTGACCTGTGTGAGATGATACCGCATTGTAGTTTTGATTTGCATTTCTCTAATGATTAATGATGTTGAGCATTCTTTCATGTGTTTGTTGGCAGTCTGTATATCTTCTTTGGAGAAATGTCTATTTAGGTCTTCTGCCCATTTTTGGATTGGGTTGTCTGTTTTTTTGATATTGAGCTGCATGAGCTGCTTGTAAATTTTGGAGATTAATCCTTTGTCAGTTGCTTCATTTGAAAATATTTTCTCCCATTCTGAGGGTTGTCTTTTCTCCTTGTTTATGGTTTCCTTTGCTGTGCAAAAGCTTTTAAGTTTCATTAGGTCCTATTCGTTTATTTTTGTTTTTATTTCCATTTCTGTAGGCGGTGGGTCAAAAAGGATCTTGCTGTGATTTATGTCATAGAGTGTTCTGCCTATGTTTTCCTCTAAGAGTTTGATAGTGTCTGGCCTTCCATTTAGGTCTTTAATCCATTTTGAGTTTATTTTTGTGTATGGTGTTAGGGAGTGTTCTAATTTCATTCTTTTACATGTAGCTGTCCAGTTTTCCCAGCACCACTTATTGAAGAGGCTGTCTTTTCTCCATTGTATATTCTTGCCTCCTTTATCAAAGATAAGATGACCATATGTGCATGGGTTTATCTCTGGGCTTTCTATCCTGTTCCACTGATCTATATTTCTGTTTTTGTGACAGTACCATACTGTCTAGATTACTGTAGCTTTGTACTGTAGCTTTGAAGTTTGGGAGCCTGATTCCCCCAGCTCTGTTTTTCTTTCCCAAGATTGCTTTGGCTATTCGGGGTCTTTTGTGTTTCCATACAAATTGTGAAATTTTTTGTTCTAGTTCTGTGAAAAATGCCATTGGTAGTTGGATAGGGATTGCATTGAATCTGCAGATTGCTTTGGGTAGTATAGTCATTTTCACAATGTTGATTCTTCCAATCCAAGACCATGGTATATCTCTCCATCTGTTTGTATCATCTTTAATTTCTTTCATCAGTGTCTTATAATTTTCTGCATACAGGTCTTTTGTCTCCTTAGGTAGGT
The DNA here is from genome assembly GCF_009873245.2 of Balaenoptera musculus. NCBI lineage: Eukaryota > Metazoa > Chordata > Mammalia > Artiodactyla > Balaenopteridae > Balaenoptera > Balaenoptera musculus. The sequence continues at coordinate 87,920,927 of NC_045797.1, read as the reverse complement.
TTATTCCTAGGTATGTTATTCTTTTTGTTGCAATGGTAAATAGGAGTGTTTTCTTAATTTCACTTACAGGTTTTTCATCATTAGTGTATAGGAATGCAAGAGATTTCTGTGCATTAATTTTGTATCCTGCTGCTTTACCAAATTCATTGATTAGCTCTAGTAGTTTTCTGGTAGCATCTTTACAATTCTCTATGTATAGTATCATGTCATCTGCAAACAGTGACAGCTTTACTTCTTCTTTTCTGAGTTGGATTCCTTTTATTTCTTTTTCTTCTCTGATTGCTGTGGCTAAAACTTCCAAAACTATGTTGAATAATAGTGGTGAGAGTGGGCAACCTTGTCTTCTTCCTGATCTTTGTGGAAATGTTTTCAGTTTTTCACCATTGAGGACGATGTTGGCTGTGGGTTTGTCATATATGGCCTTTATTATGTTGAGGTAAGTTCTATCTATGCCTATTTTCTGGAGGGTTTTTATCATAAATGGGTGTTGAATTTTGTTGAAAGCTTTCTCTGCCTCTATTGAGATGATCATATGGTTAGATTTTAATTTTTTAATGTATCTGTTGTGCATGTATTTTGATCATTTTTGCTAGACACTGGAATTTTTATGATATGTAAATATATAATTAGTATACTTTATTTCAGTTTCCAGTTGTTGGAATATAGAAATATATTTGTCATGGCAATGAATGATTCTTAAGTTGGATTTAACATGGATCAGATATAGACCACCCAGCTGAGTCTTTGAAGAATTCATGAGTCACATAATTATGAGCAAAATAAAATCTCATTTTAAGCTGCTAACTTTTGGGGTTCTTTGTTACACATCAATAGATCACCAGAGCTATACAAAACACATTTTTTTATTGTGTTCAATGTAGTATGCAAAGAATTTCACGAGAGTGAGGAAATTTTGGCAAAAGCAATGCATGGGTATAGATCAGTAATGTGCAACTAAGTGAAACTTGGTGTATCTCCGGGGCCATGCTGTTGAGATATATTTTGTTTTTGGCAGATATATGCAAGACCAGATTATGATAATACTAATACTAGTAATGCTTACACTACTATGGGCCAGGCATACTTTAAGTGTTTTATGCATTTTACTTTTACAGACATACTAAGAGGTAGTATTATTAATCTCCTCATAATTTCAATAAAAGAACTGATAGACTGAAGGTTTAATTTAGCCATCCAAGCTTAATAAACTGTGGACTGGCTTGCAAATACAGGCACTCCAGCCTTGGGTCCTGTGCACTTTAATTACACACAAGTGTTCTACCCAGGGCACTGCTTGGTCCTTTAACTCATTACATCATCTCTCTCCGTTCTCTTGCAACTACAGTGTATCAAGCCTTGTGATATGCCTCTCATTGGATGGTTTCTTTTTCTCTATTTTTATATATTTGCTTATTTATTACTGACTTATTTATTTATTTTTCTGCAGGGAAAAATAACTGTATTTGTTCTCCTTATATTGCTGAGCTTTTAAAACTTAATTTTTAAAATCAATGGCTTGAGAACTTATTCAGAATTTTAAAGAGGCAATGTGTTATAGATCTTCCTCACCTTATGATGGGGTTACATCCAGGTAAACCCACTGTAAGCTGAAAATATCCTAAATCGAAAATACATTTAATACACCTAATCTACCGAACATCAGAGCTTAGTGTAACCTACCTTAAAGGTGCTCAGAACGCTTAAGGTGGGCAAAATCATCTAAGCTGTAGCTGGGCAAAATCATCTAACACAAAGCCTATTTGATAATCAAGTGTTAAATATCCCCTGTAATTTATTGAATATGGTGCCGGAAGTGAAAAATAGAGTGGTCGTCTGGATACAGAGAGGTTGTCAGTGTTTAGGTTGTTTAACTTTGTGGTTGTGGGGCATACTGGGAGCTGCAGCTCACTGCCCTGCCCAGCTTCTTGAGAGAGTGGCTGACCGCACATCGTCTGCCTGGGAAAAGATCCAAATTCAAAATGTGAAGTACTGTTTCTACTGAATGCATATCGCTTTTGCACCATTGTAAAGTCGAGGACTGCCTGTATTCCACTATTGTGTACAGCATCTTGGAATTAATGTAGCATTTTCTGTAAGAAAACTCACTTAACTGTCACAGCACATCGATGAACTGAGTACAGTCCAGGTTTTATAGATAAAGTGACTGAGTGTCTGGAATTCAATAACTTGCTTGACTAAATGGTACAGTCACAGCTTGAAGACAAATCCTTTAATGGCAAACCCAGTGCTTCCTTGGCTACGAATAGGTTTTCCAGTTTTGAAATTTAAAATAGTTTTCAATATTATTCTCTTTCATTAAATACTTCTAGACTTAGGGTGCAGAAATCATAGATATTTTTTTCACTAACATGGTTTTCTTTTCCACCCATATATGAAAGACATTTAGATGTATAAACGTTTGTGTCTTATATAATGTATGACTCAAAATTATAAATGATGAATATTTCAGCATCATTTAGTCAGGAAGTGGAAAGTAAAAGAGAATTTTTATGGTATAATATTACATTTCTGATAAATGTAGATTTTAGTAATATATGTCTGAATTTAAAAGCATCACATTTTTTGGTTTGAATTATTTATTCCCTTTGAGGTCATTGTTAACATTGCAAGTGACCAGCCTTTTAAGTGAAAAATGCATGTAGATTTGAGCAGGAAACACAACTCAGTGATGCATTTCCTCACTGCGAACAGTTCATTCAATTATCACACATCTGCAACTGAAATACACCAAGTACCTTTAACTTGCTGAAGAGAAGCCTTGCAGTCCTTTCACATTATACAGGTTCACTTTTGATATAAAAGCACAGAGTATTATTGTTGAAGGGGCCTTACTTGTTACCAGGTTGAAATTGTCCATTTTCTTGGTACAGACTGAAGCTTTAAGGGACGCACTTGACTCTGGTTCACTGAGAGGCAAGGCCAGAGGTCAAGGACTCTTGCCGTGTCCACTCAGCTACAGCACCAAACTGAGCAAGTCATTTAACCTCCTGAGTTCTGCTCCTATAAAATGAGAGAATGGGTCTTGAATGTTATTCTTTTAAAAAATATTTTATGGAACTGTAGTTGATTCACAATGTTGTGTTAATTTCCTCTGTACAGCAAAGTGGTTCAGTTATATATATATATATATATATATATATATATATATATATTCTTTTTCATACTCTTTTCCAGTGTGGTTTATCACAGGATATTGAATACAGTTCTCTGTGCTATATAGTAGGACCTTGTTGTATATCCATTCTATATATAATAGTTTGCATCTGTTAATCCCAAACTCCCAATCCATCCCTCCCCCACTCCCTCTCCCCCTTGGCAACCACAAGTCTGTTCTCTATGTCCATGATTCTGTTTCTGTTTCATAGACACGTTCATTTGTGTTGTATTTTAGATTCCACATATAAGTGATATCATATGGTATTTGTCTTTCTCTGTCTGACTTGCTTCACTTAGTATGATAATTTTTAGGTTCATCCATGTTGCTGCAAATGGCATTATTTCATTCTTTTTTATGGCTGAGTAGTATTCCATTACATACATGTGCCACATCTTCTTTATCCGTTCATCTGTCGACAGACACTTAGGTTGTTTCCATGGCTTGGCTATTGTGAACAGTGCTGCAGTGAACATAAGGGTGCAATGCAGGTTATTCTTTAGAACAAGAGGTGAGGCATAGCAGCCCACCAGTGAGGGGAAGGGCAACATATTCCATGCCAAACCTCCTCCCAATTTGTTATAGAGAAAATGTATAACTGCCGAAAACAGACAAAAAGTCAAACATCAAAAATAGATTCATTGTAAAACCCCAACGTCATCTCAAAATGTCACATAATGGATGTGACTTCCTCAGCAAAGTCTCCCGATGACAAAATCCATGTCTTTTCCAGTCACCCACCCCTAGCACTTAAAATGCAGTGTGTTCCAAGCTGAGTTTGAAAGAAACACTTGTATTAAAGGGTTGTGTCTTCTCTGGGAACCAAAATAGGAGAGAAGACTCAGCATTTAAAATTTTTTTTAAAGAAGTAGAATCATCCTAAGTAGAACCATGTTGGTGGGGCTCTGGAGTCAAAGCCTGGATCTTTGCCTGGATTTCATTTCCCATTTGTTAGCTGGGCGACCCGTGTGATGTGGCACTGCAGCCCACCGGTGACAAGCTTCCCTTCCTCCCTGGTGAAAGGGAGACCTTATAAAGCCCCTTGTCACAGTTTTTATTAAAGGATCAAAATCTTAGACATTTGCTTGGCACACAGCAGTCCTCAGGATTATAATGATGTTTTTCACCTTTGTGGACTGTCGTCCACTGAGGCTGGATGGGATAGGACTGTGTGGGTCCATCTCCCACGATCCTGGTGCATGAGCTTGGCAAGCTTTTGGGGCCACACCAAGGAGCTCTTGACACAAGTGGCTCATCCACACACTGGGCCCCATTCTGGCAGCTGTGGGTCTCCAGGTGCCTGTTTGTTTTCTCTGCTCTCACAGTGACACTTCACCCACGATTGTGATGAACTGCTATGCAGGATGAAGCTTTTTTTTAAACAGTCAGTTAAGCCATCTTCTTAAACAAATATTTCTTTAAACCTTAGAGTCTGGTATTTGAAGCTTGACCCCTTTAGATAAAAGGCATCCACAGCCCCTGTTGCAGGTCTGAGCTACTTACCTTCAGGGGATCAGTCGTGAGGCTGCAGTCCTAGACGTCCCAGGGTGTGGGCCTAGGAGGTGAGCATGTATTTCTGAGCCCTCTAAAAGCAGTGTTCTCTTTAGGCTCTATTGTGACTCAAGAGGAGAAACACGTTGGTTTTCCTTAATTTTGATGATTTTGAAATGATTCACACTCTGAATGCGTTTGTTATCTTTATAGAAAATATTTTTGTCGATTTCAAGACTGACTTGTTTTCTTTTTCATTTAATTTAGGAAGCTTGATCTGTATACAAGTACATGTTCCACTTTTCAAATCTAATTCTAGTAAAAGGGAAAAAAAATTATATTTGTTGTGAAAGTCCTGTTTGGATCTAGCTCTAGGACTGATTAGCCCTGACTTTGGTTAGGTCCCTTCTCAGAACCTCAGTTTCCACTTTGTAAAGCTCTTTCTTCCCCTGTGTCCTGGGTTGGGGGGTGGAGGTGAAGGAACGTTGTCTGTCTGACCTGAGCGAGCATTGCCGAGTTCCAGAGGATGCAGTTTGGCAAAGGGTGAATATAACTGGGGTGCGTATAACTTGGCCTGGCTTCATCACCCTGCAGAAGGTTAGTCTTGGGCTAGCAATGGAGAGAAAGACTAGTCCACAGGGGTTAGAAGGTAACTCCAGGGATCTATCCTCTTATAAAAAACTTTGGTCAAAGAGAGGCAAAGATTTATTTCTAGACAATCACTGACATGTGGGTAATGTTGAAAAAAGTTTCCTTGCCTCTATGTTCCAAAATTTCTTAACTACAATCAAGAAGATGAAGCGCCTCAACAATCTTTGTGTGTGCAGTTAGTGCAGTTTAATAAATACAAAAATGCTTCCTGTGGTAAGAAAATGCTTCTATCCATGAGTAAGCTTTTTATCCAGTCTTCATGTTGGAAATTTCCTATTCCTTGTGAATTTCAGCGTGAAAAGGTTATTCTTTTTGAAGTAAACAGTGTAATTTGATCTATTTTTGATCTATTTTTCGTGGGTGGAAGTTTTCAGCGTGCATATTCATTCAGTGTTAACGTCATTAAATATTTTTAATGTTATTGTAGTATTTAACACGATGTGTGATAAAGGTGTAGTCAGAATTCTAAGATGATCCCCAAGATTCCTGGCCCCATGTGAGAAATACCTTCTTGTATATATAGCTGATAGTCACTTAAATTCAAAGCCATCCTAAAAGCACTACACTTTTACCTTCCCCCTCCACGTTTTATGTTTTTGATGTCATATTTTACATCTTTTAATTTTGTGTATCCCTTAACTACTTATTGTACACATTATTGATTGTACTACTTTTGTCTTTTAACATTCAGGCTAGCTTTTTTACTGGCAGATCCACTGCTTTTACTATATATTTGTCTTTACCAGTGAGACTTTTTTCTTCCACATATTTTTGTACCTCTAATTGTGGCTTTTTCTTTTCCATTTAAGAAGTCCCTTTAGCATTTTTTGTAAGGCTGATTTAGTGGTGATGAACTTTTAAAATTTTTGCTTGTCTGGGAAACTCTTTATCTGTCCTTCAATTCTGAATGATAACCTTGCTGGATAGAGTTCTGTAGGTTGTAATTTTTTCCGTTTCAGTTCTTAAATTATGTCCTACCACTCCCTCTGGTCTGTACATTTTTTGCTGAGAAATCAGCTGATAGTCCTATGTGGTTTTGCTTGTATGTGATTAGCTGTTTTTTTCCTGCTGCATTTAAGTTTTCGCTTTCTCTTTAACTTTTGTCGTTTTAATTATGAGTTGGTGTAGATCTCTTTGGGTTTATCATGTTTGGGACTCTCTGTGTTTCCTGGACCTGGATATCTGTTTCCTTCCCCAGGTAAGGAAAGTTTTCAGCCATTATTTCTTCAAATAAGTTTTCTGGATTTTTTTCTCCCTCTCTCTCCTTCTGGGACTTTTTTAATGCAAATGTTAGTATGCTTGATGTTCTCCCAGAGGGCCCTTAAACCTTCCTCTTTTTAAAAAATTCTTTCTTCTTTTTGTTGTTCTGATTGAGTGATTTCCACTATTCTATCTCCCAGATTGCTAAACTGTTCTCCTGTATTATCTACTATGCTGTTAATTCCCTTTAGTGTATTTTTTAATTTCAATTATTATATTCTTCAATTCTGATTGGTTTTTTTTATTATATTATCTATGTCTTTGTTGAAGTTCTCACTAAGTTCCTCTATTCTTGAGTTTGTTGAGCATCCGCAAGACCATTTCTTTGAACTCTTTATTAGGTAAATTACTTATTTCTGTTTCATTGGGGGGGGTTTATTTTATTCTTTCATTTGAGTGTATTCCTTTTTCTCTTCATTTTGTTTGACTTTAAGTTTTTGTTTCTATGAATTAGGTGAAACAGCTACCTCTCCTGGTCTTGAAAGAGTGGCTTCCTGTGGGGAGAGTCCCCTGTATAGAATGCTTGCACCTGGCAGCTTTCACAGGCCAGCTGGAGCTGGAGTGGGTGTGGGCTGGGGGCATCCCCTGGGGAGCACCATGCCCAAGGTTATCTTAGAGGTGCAGCTGGAGCTGGAGTGGGCAGGGTCCTGGGAGGAGTCCAGAGAGGACCCAAATTATGGCACATGCTGGTGCCTCCAACCCCAGAGAGGTTTCCAGAAGTTCCCGCCTATTTGTCAGATGCTCTAAGGTTCGTAAATGGATTTCCTTCCCATATAGTCTGGATGCTCTTTAAACTGTTGTTTTCTTGCTGTGTCCCAGGGCCAGTGAGTCTGTGCTCAGGCAACCTCAGCAATATCTTCCCCTCACCCCCCCACTGCAGGTAGCTGTGATGGGGGTGGGTTTCCATCTTTCTGCCCATTTCTATGTGGTCCTTCTATGTGCAGTAGCTGTTCAATCAGCTTTAGGAGGTCTTCTTTAGGAGGTCTTCTTTAGCAGGAATTGCTCTAGATGTAGATATAGGTTGGGTGTATTTGTGGGAGAATGTAAGCTCAGGGTCTTCCTATGCTGCCATCTTGGACCCCTCTCCTCAATACCATTTCAGGGTCCTTAGATGTATGCATATTTATATGTCCACACTATCCTTCATAATAGAGGTGATGACCCTCCTCATGGTTCCCATTCTAGTCCAAACCGTGACCATCTCTCACTTGCTTCCTGTGGTCACCTCCTGACCCATCACTGTTTCTCTGCTGGTCCCTTCTCACTCACAGCATACAGGTAGTTTCTGTTAGAACATAATTCACACGAAGTCCCTTCTCTCTTCAAAATTCCCTCTTCTCATCAGATGTGGAATTTGAATCAAACTCTCTGCAGTGATGGACAAGCCTTGCAGAACCTGCCTTGTGAACCTATCCAAAGCCATTTTTAACCCATCCTCTTTCTCTTCTGCTCCAGCCCAGATGGCCTTCTTAGGGTTCTTTGAGCACACCAAGCTTGTCTCTGCCTCAGGGACTTTGCATGACCTGTTCATGAATTTTGTTCGGGTCCTTTGAGGTGTCATCTCCTCAAAGTGGTCCTGCCCCACATGTCTAACTAAAAGATCACCCCACTATGACCCAGCACCCTCTCATCAATCACACCCCATCCCTCTTGGATCTGCAATCAGCTTCATTATTCCTCCAAGCCCTTATCAATGACCCACGTTACATTGCATGTCATTTGCTTATTGTTGGCTTCCTTGCTGGAATATATGCTCTGGGAGGGTGGTGACTCATCTACCTTGTTCAGTGTTATGTCCCTGAGTGTCTGCCCTATAGTAAGTACACTTTCAGTAAATATTTTTGGGTGAATAAATTAATTAACTAATTTTTGCAGAAAAATTAAATTGAGTATAATATTTTTGAATGCAATTTAATTTATACAGTTTCAGCATGTGCTATATATATATAATTTTTTTAACAGGGAGAAATCCTACTGAAACTTTTTCTTTGAAATTCAGAAACAGAATAATTTCTCTGGAAGACAGCGTTTGGCAAGATCTTAATAAGTTGGTAAGGTTTTACACCAGCATTCATTGTGTAAACATTTGCAGGGAATTTGCAATATAATGGACAGTTGTGTAAATCTCTGAGGATAAAATTGTGAATTAGACATTTTCTCCAGTGGGTGGTATTTAGCAAAAACAAGTGGTGGCAAATATGATTGGTGCTGTGGTAGAAGAAATCACAGTGTTGGTTCAAAGCATAGTCAATGGTTAACTTTTAGTAATAGCATTTGATGACATGCTCAGCTTTTTAATAATTGACGAATAAAAACTGAAAATAATCTAAATTCATACTCATTTTAAAACACTGTTCTTTAATGTTCAGTCAGATGTTTGATAAACAGTTTATTGGAAGTTCAAAAAAAGCATGCACAACTCCAGGCTTCCCATTCTTTTCACTATTCTAATGGATGTAGCATTTCTAAGGGACCAAGAGAAATGATGAGAAATGTCATAGACCCTATAAACACCTTCTAGTAGTGTTAAATGGATGCTAAATTTATAAAGCTAATTATTTTGTGAACTGGTGTCCTTCAGAGATTAAATTGTAGTTCATCTTCTGCCCACTCTCTGCTACAGCAAAAATTCTCCAAGCAACCTGATCTAAAAGTAGCAGCATCTGTGGACAGTATTCCTTCAATGTTAGTCCCTGAATATCTTTTTTGGGAACTTGAATTATGTTGCTAATTATTTCACGTGGCCACTTTCCCTTTGCTTGTGTTGACCTGATTAATGTATGGTTCTCCACTGTAACGTCTCAGCAGGGGTCTTTTAGGGCAGGAAACTCTCCAGCAGAATTGTCAGTACAAGAGTCAGTGCTGAAATGTTTATACCATTGAAGGGATGGTCATGAAATGTTCATTTGTCCCAGAGAGCTGCCCGAGATAGGTTTTCCTATGTTCAGGTTTATGTTCTAGCACTGCTGACTGATGTGGGACCCCTACCAGAGTAATTAAAGCAAGTTCTGGATCTCTGTATGGGAACAAGTAGATTGCTTCTCAAAGTCTGATGGCTATCAAGAGGGAGAGGAAAATACAAGGAGAGGAAATTAATTCACACACTAATGAATTTTTAAATTAGTGCTTAAAAATCCAAACTTCAGCAGCGTATTTCCCTGTAGGGAATGGCATAGAATGATCCAGGTGATTAGAGGGAGTGAAGATATTAAAACAAACTTATGGATATAATGCAATATAAGATGTTTGAAGGTCAATGGCAGCCATTGAACACAGGATATGAAGCTATTAAGAGAGAATACAGGTTTCTTATTACAGTTTTTTATTATTTTCTGAAAAGAAACAAGAACTATCACTAAATTTAAAATAAAGGATTACATACCAGAACAAAGATATATCCCTGAAAGTGCATTAAAGGCTCTTGGAATATAAATTGGCCATTATTAATATTTTTAATTTGCTGTGTGTTATAAATTATAATTTTATTGTATAATTTCCCAGTAAGCCTGAAAAGCTAAGCTAATGTTTTAAGGATAATTATTGTAGTTTTCTCTAGGTATGATGATGATATACATAATAGAGCTTTAAAGAAACAATGAAGTCATGGTGTTGTCATCTGTTCATCTTTCATAACATTTATGACTGTAAATGCCCCATATACCAAAAAGTGGAGTGAAATTCTAAATATAGAATATTTCCCTTTGGAAGACTCTAAAAAAAAAATCTAGGAATGGAAATATGTACATTTGCACATATTCCAGATCCAACTATCAAGAGTTAAGAATAAAGCATTCAGAAAATAAACTTTAAACATTGAAGAGACAAGACAACCATTGTGGAGTTCTACCCCAGCTACAATTGCAAAAGGTCACTGAAGCCAAGGGGCTGGCTTTGGTTTTAACTGGGGTGGATGTTGGTCGAAGTCAGCCACTGGGGCTGGGGACACATCCTCAAACAGATCCTTCAACCTCTTTTGTCATAATTTTATCACCACTGAACCTCAGAGAAGAAGATCTCCATGCTCTCCCTGCTTTCAATCTTTGTATTCTGGTATCTGTCCTATATCCATTTACCAACCTAGTCTTCAAAAACACCACTTAAATGATGCCATTCTGTTGCTGAAAAGAAAACTTCATTAGGCTATGGGATATTTCTTAACATTTTTTTTTTTGCTCCTTGCATTAGACTCCTGGGGCTGCCATAACGAAAGACCACAGACTGGCTGGATCAAACAACAGAAATTAATTTTCTCAGCTCTGGAGGCCAGACATCCAAGATAAAAGTATCTACAAAGTTATTTTCTCTGAGGCCTCGCTCCTTGGCGTGCAGATGGCCTTCTCCCTGTGTCTTCACTTGGATTCTCTGTGTGTGTGTCTGTGTGCTGATCTCCTCTTCTGATAAGGACACCGGTCCTATTGAATTAAGGCACCACCCAGACAACTTTATTTGTCTTTGTTACCTCTCTAAAGACCCTTTCTCCAAAACACATGCTAAGGTGCTGGGGCTTAGGGCTTCAACATGTGAATCTGGGCGGACACAATTCAGTCCATAACACTTCTCATCCAGGCCTTCAACAACCGACTACTAAATTTCTAATCTGCATCCTGACTACAATCTCATTGGTACAGTTGGAAGAAAGCTGGCTTTGGGGCTGATCCCCACCTTCACTTAGTTGAGTGTCTGTGGGCATATGATTTGGATGTACCGGTTGGGTCCTCTGTCCCTGTGTCTGTCGGAGGGAGATCCCAACATTCTTCACAGTGTTCCCCTCCAGCCACTGCATTCACGGGGTGCCATCCACTCTCTGATCTCCTGGTAACCGATCTTATACTGAGGCACATTTTCCACATTTTATTTTTATATCACTGAGTACTATAGACTTTATAATGACAGGAGTTTTCTTTTGCATTTATTCTGACAGAACATGTAGCATAATGACTTTCATTAGCATTATTGATTAACTGAAATTAAATCAAATAAATTATTCATCAATGTTCCTTTCTTTTTTTTTTTTTGTACCACCTGGGAATTTGTGTAGAAGAACAGTCCTTTGAAAATACTTCCACATATGTCCTATAACAGCGAAGTCCTGTTTCAAGATGAGGCGTCATTTTCACACAGTGGAATCACTGAACAAAAGTGTTCAGTTTCTCCAGAAAAATACATCTTGAGAGTCAAGGAAAGTATTTTTCGTAAGGAATTTATAGAGAATATTTCTCTGCTTCTGAGTTCTGTATAGCGGATTTCTAACCAGGGGCTCTCTGCTCTTGCCACTGGCTATTTCTGCTGTTGATGGAAGAAGTAAATAGGCACTCTGTTTTAGGATAAAATCTCAGAACATAAGACTCACTGGTTCCTCACAATGGAACCATCAACATTGCCTTCCGAGTAAGAACTTCAGCATGCAGCTGCCGCTGTCAGACATTTCAAGTCGGGAACATGGTGGAGTTCACACTTTAGTTCAGTTCCTTGCCTCTTACCTACACTGTGCAACACACAGACACGCATACACAGGCACACACACGCATGTGCACACTTGCACGTGCACCTCCCTTCCTCTACAAGTGAGCTTACTCTTCTTCTCCCTGCAACCCTTTCCCTTTTACTCACTTGCTTGGGGCCACTCTCTCACTTTTCTCTTGGAAAGTAGCACCCATGCTAGGTCACCACTATCAGAGCCCACAGGGAGAGGAGGGGTTCCATGGAGGGGGCACACCTCCTGTCTTCAGGGCAGTGGCAGGATGCGGGGCACGTGACTGATGGCTCACACCCCCTCCAAGGGACCTGTGTAGTAGCTCAATTGATTTCTTCAGGAAGGAAGAGCAGTGAGTTTGGATGGGCAATTAGCTGTTTGAACCACAACTGGTTTTCTGCCCCCAAGTACCTGTGTGCCCTTTTTTCCCTCATACGAATCCCCTTTTATTCATCCTTAGGGCACATCTCAAGGCTCCATCCACATGCTGGATTCATGAGAGCCCAGACTATCGGAGTGATGTTCTGTCTTCCCCATCAGGTCCTGCTAGGGCTCCATGAAGTCCAACAACTTACAGATTAAAAGACAAATTACGCTCCTTGGGTCTCTGGGTTTACGTTCTGGTCTGGCTGTAAGACTCACTCCCCTGAGTTCTGGAGGGCAGACGTTATTCTTCTTTCTCCAGCAGTGGTGGCAGGTGCCATGACACCAATGCTTCCCAGCAATTTCTGGGCCTCTGGATAGCAGGTGTAATTCAGACCTTCAGAACCTCAGCTGTGTTCATAAACCTTTAAGTCAAGCGTTGTGGTTCCCTTGACTTTCATTTCTTCAGACTTTTCATTTGTAATGTAAGCACCTAAATCACTCATCTTACTTGCTTTTTGCTTCCATTGCCTGCAATGGTCCTCCTCCCTTGACTGAATCCTGACTGGCACCACCAGGTACTTCTTTCACATAAATCCTGGGAGGTCGGCATGATATGCCCCATTTAGAGGTAATCAAGCCCGCCATTGTCACACTTAACTGTCTCCCTGAGGTGTTTTGAGTTCTAGAAGGTGGGGACTTTGTGTTTCTTATCTCTACAGATCTTGTACCTGACGTAGGCCTGACTGACAGGTCCTGATAAAAATAGTTTGATCACAGTCACATGGCTCATGAGCAGCAAACAAAATTGGAGTCTGGGAGTAGCAGATGCAAGCTAGTATATATAGAATGGATAAACAACAAGGTCCTGTTGTATAGCACAGGGAACTATATTCAATATCCTGGGATAAACCATAACGGAAAAGAATATGAGAAAGAATGTATATATGAGTATAACTGAGTCACTTTGCTGTACTATGGAAATGAACACAACATTGTAAATCAACTATACTTCAATTAAAAAGATAAATTAAAAAAATTAGAGCCCCCACATCAACCTAATTCTAAAATTTATTCATATTCCTAACCAGACTATTTTCCATTAAAAATTAATTTTAAGGTTTTATTTGAGGGTAAGTCAGAAGAAATTGGGAAAAAGTTCTCTCAATCATGGCACAAATTATATGATAATGAAAATTACAAATAAGCTTGGTAACATCATAGAGAGAAGAACATGCAAAGCAAATACTGCAAAACTAGAGATTTATCTTTGGATTACTTCTGATATTGTTTCTTTAAATATCTGTCTGCTACGATGACATTGCTTCAGTTCCACAGTTTATCCTTAACACATTATTTTGTTTCATAAATAAGCAGCTTCAGAACGCTTTCTGGCCTTTCAGGGCATAGCCGTATCCTCTAAGACAAGAGGCAGAGGCATGCCCTTTCGCATTCTTCATGTCTGTGCAAAGCAGGGAGCGGACAAGGTGAGAGCTCACAGCTGAGGTTGCTCCCTGCAGCGTAAATCTTCAGAGAGAGCCTTTCTCAGCGGAGGAGACTCTGACCTCCAAATGGCCTGCACGTTGCACACACATATGCTGCATGACATAAATCCCATATTATGGGAGCTCTCTTTAAAAGTGAAAGCTGCCACATCCCTTAAGTTTTCACTTCCTAATCCTGATGAAATTTTCTAGACCCCATACCTCTTTATCTTTATATGTTTCTAATTTCTTTTGCAATGTATGTAGGAAATCTCTCTTCAGTAAATTTGAGTTGGGTAATTTAACTCAATGACACTTAATCCATGTTTTAAAGGAATTAGAGCAAGAAAAGAGAGTGCAAAAAGCATACCTCCCATGCACATCAAAAACGAATTTTGACTCTGTAGATGAAGAAGGGAAATCACCCATGAAACGGACTAGGCTTGATGCCAGGACAAATCTTTACTGCTGGTACCACTTCCCGTGAATTAAAATATTCCCTTAATTTATTCATCCGGTTTTCCCTTTGGAAATTATTCCTTGTAGCTTTCTAAACCGAAGCAGCACAAAAAATTCCTAAGAATATTACAAATATGGCGTATTTGCTGTATCTTTATGTCACTGTAGATAGTGTTAATTCATCCATTTTTTAAATGATAATTATCTTATTGTGACATGAAAAATTCAACTAACAAACGTCATTTGGAGTAAAAAATTTGAGTCAATCTATATATCTAGACGCTTACAAGAATTTTAAGGTCTAAAATAAACACAATCTTTTAGACAGTTAAAGTATTTCTCTTCCGTCTTTTCTTGAAATAACTTTATTTATTATGCATGTTATTGCCAGAACAATGCCTCTAAAATTGCATATCTGTGTGCTGGTCACCTACTCTAAAAGCTCCAATGATTCCATATTTCTTACTATGTCATTCTGAATTCTTTTTTTTTTTATAACATCTTTATTGGAGTATAATTTCTTTACAATGGTGTGTTAGTTTCTAATTTATATCAAAGTGAATCGGCTATACATATACATATATCCCCATATCTTCTCCCTCTTGCATCTCCCTCCCACCCTCCCTAACTGACCCCTCTAGGTGGTCACAAAGCACCGAGCTGATCTCCCTGTGCTATGCGGCTGCTTCCCACTAGCTATCTATTTTACATTTGGTAGTGTATATATGTCTGTGCCACTCTCTCACTTCGTCCCAGCTTACCCTTCCCCCTCCCCATGTCCTCAAGTCCATTCCCTACATCTGCATCTTTATTCCTGTCCTGCCCCTAGGTTCTTCAGAACAATTTTTTTTTCTTTTTTTAGATTCCATATATATGTGTTAGTACACAGTATTAGTTTCTCTCTTTCTGACTTACTTCACTCTGTATGACAGACTCTAGGTCCATCCACCTCACTACAAATAACTCAATTATGTTTCTTTTTAAGTCTGAGTAATATTCCATTGTATATACGTGCAACATCTTCTTTATCCATTCATCTGTTGATGGACACTTAGGTTGCTTCCATGTCCTAGCTATTGTAAATAGAGCTGTAATGTACATTGTGGTACGTGACTCTTTTTGAATTATGGTTTTCTCAGGGTATGCTCCCAGTAGTGGGATTGCTGGGTCGTATGGTAGTTCTATTTCTAGTTTTTTAAGGAACCTCCATACTGTTCTCCATAGTGGCTGTATCAATTTACATTCCCACCAACAGTGCAAGAGGGTTCCCTTTTCTCCACACCCTCTCCAGCATTTATTGTTTGTAGGTTTTTTGATGATGACCATTCTGACTGGTGTGAGGTGATACCTCATTGTAGTTTTGATTTGCATTTCTCTAATGATTAGTGATGTTGAGCATCCTTTCATGTGTTTGTTGGCAATCTGTATAACTTCTTTGGAGAAGTGTCTATTTAGATCTCCTGACCATTTTTGGATGGGGTTGTTTGTTTTTTTGATATTGAGCTGCATGAGCTGCTTGTAAATTTTGGAGATTAATCCTTTGTCAGTTGCTTCATTTGCAAATATTTTCTCCCATTCTGAGGGTTGTCTTTTCTCCTTGTTTATGGTTTCCTTTGCTGTGCAAAAACTTTTAAGTTTCATTAAGTCCCATTTGTTATTTTGGTTTTTATTTCCATTTCTCTAAGAGGTGGGTCAAAAAGGATCTTGCTGTGATTTATGTCATCAAGTGTTCTGCCTATGTTTTCCTCTAAGAATTTGATAGTGTCTGGCCTTACATTTAAGTCTTTAATCCATTTTGAGTTTATTTTTGTGTATGGTGTTAGGGAGTGTTCTAATTTCATTCTTTTACATGTAGCTGTCCAGTTTTCCCAGCACCACTTATTGAAGAGGCTGTCTTTTCTCCAATATATATTCTTGCCTCCTTTATGAAAAATAAGGTGACCATATGTGCATGGGTCTATCTCTGAGATTTCTATCCTGTTCCATTAATCTATATTTCTGTTTTTGTGCCAGTACCATACTGTCTAGATTACTATAGCTTTGTAGTATAGTCTGAAGTCTGGGAGCCTGATTCCTCCAGCTCCGTTTTTCTTTCTCAAGATTAATTTGGCTATTCGGTGTCTTTTGTGTTTCCATACAAAAAGTGAAATGTTTTGTTCTAGTTCTGTGAAAAATGCCATTGGTAGTTTGATAGGAATTGCATTGAATCTGTAGATTGCTTTGGGTAGCATAGTCATTTTCACAATGTTGATTCTTCCAATCCAAGGATATGGTATATCTCTCCATCTGTTTGTATCATCTTTAATTTCTTTCATCAGTGTCATATAGTTTTCTGCATACAGGTCTTTTGTCTCCTTAGATAGGTTTATTCCTAGGTATTTTTTTCTTGTTGTTGCAGTGGTAAGTGGAAGTGTTTCCTTAATTTCTCTTTCAGATTTTTCATCATTAGTGTATAGGAATGCAAGAGATTTCTGTGCAGTAATTTTGTATCCTGGTACTTTAAAAAATTCATTGATTAGCTCTAGTAGTTTTCTGGTAGCATCTTTAGGATTCTGTATGTATAGTATCATGTCATCGGCAAACAGTGACAGTTTTACTTCTTCTTTGCCGATTTGGATTCCTTTTCTTCTCTGATTGCTGTGGCTAAAACTTCCAAAACTATGTTGAATAATAGTGGTGAGAGTGGACAACCTTGTCTTGTTCCTGATCTTAGAGGAAATGGTTTCAGTTTGTCACCATTGAGAACGATGTTGGCTGTGGGATTGTCATATATGGCCTTTATTATGTTGAGGTAAGTTCCCTCTATGCCTACTTTCTGGAGGGTTTTTATCATAAGTGAGTGTTGAATTTTGTCGAAAGTTTTTCTCCCTCTATTGAGATAATGATACGGTTTTTATTCTTCAGTTTGTTAATATGGTTTATCACATTGCTTGATTTGTGTATATTGAAGAATCCTTGCATTCCTGGGATAAACCCCACTTGATCATGGTGTATGATCCTCTTAATGTGCTGTTGGATTCTGTTTCCTAGTATTTGTTGAAGATTTTTGCATCTATGTTCATCAGTGATATTGGCCTGTAGTTGTCTTTCTTTGTGACATCTTTGTCTGGTTTTGGTGTCAGGGTGATTGTGGCCTCTTAGAATGAGTTTGGGAGTGTTCCTCCATCTGCTATATTTTTGAAGAATTTGAGAAGGATAGGTGTTGGCTCTTCTCTAAATGTTTGATAGAATTCACCTGTGAAGCCATCTGGTCCTGGACGTTTGTTTGTTGGAAGATTTTTAATCACAGTCTCCATTTCAGTGCTTGTGATTGGTCTGTTTATATTTTCTATTTCTCTCTGGTTCAGTCTCAGAAGGTTGTGCTTTTCTAAGAATTTGTCCATTTCTTCCTGGTTGTCCATTTTATTGGCGTATAGCTGCTTGTAGTAATCTCTCATGATCCTTTGTATTTCTGCAGTGTCTGTTGTAACTTCTCTTTTTCATTTCTAATTCTTTTGATTTGAGTCTTCTCCCTTTTTTCTTGATGAGCCTGGCTACTGGTTTATCAATTTTGTTTATCTTCTCAAAGAAGCAGCTTTTAGTTTTATTGATGTTTGCTATTGTTTCCTTCATTTCTTTTTCATTTATTTCTGATCTGATCTTTATGATTTCTTTCCTTCTGCTAACTTTGGGGTTTTTTTGTTCTTCTTTCCCTAATTGCTTTAGGTGTAAGGTTAGGTAGTTTATTTGAGATGTTTCTTGTTTCTTGAGGTAGGATTGTATTGCTATAAACTTCCCTCTTAGAATGGCTTTTGCTGCATCCCATAGGCTTTGGGTCATCGTGTTTTCATTGTTATTTGTTTCTAGGTATTTTTTGATTTCCTCTTTGTTTTCTTCAGTGATCTCTTGGTTATTTAGTAGTGTATTGTTTAGCCTCCATGTGTTGGTAGTTTTTACAGATTTTTTTCCTGTAATTGATATCTAGTCTCACAGCGTTGTGGTCGGAAAGGATACTTGATACAATTTCAATTTTCTTAAATTTACCAAGGCTTGATTTGTGACCCACTATATGATCTATCCTGGAGAATGTTTCATGAGCACTTGAGAAGAAAATGTTTTCTGTTGCTTTTGGATGGAATGTTCTATAAATATCAATAAAGGACATCTTTTTTAATGTGTCATTTAAAGCTTGTGTTTCCTTATTTATTTTCATTTTGGGTGATCTGTCCATTGGTGAAAGTGGGGTGTTAAAGTCCCCTACTATGATTGTGTTACTGTCGATTTCCCCTTTTATGGCTGTTAGCATTTTCCTTAAGTATTGAGGTACTCCTATATTGGGTGCATAATATTTACAATTGTTATATCTTCTTCTTGGAATGATCCCTTGATCATTATGTAGTGTCCTTCTTTGTCTCTTTTAATAGTCTTTATTTTAAAGTCTATTTTATCTGATATGAGAATTGCTACTCCAGCTTTCTTTTGATTACCATTTGCATGGAATATCTTCTTCCATTCCCTCACTTTCAGTCTGTATGTGTCCCTAGGTCTGAAGTGGGTCTCTTGTAGACTGCATATATACAGGTCTCATTTTTGTATCCATTCAGCCAGTCTATGTCTTTGGTTGGAGCACTTAATCCATTTACATTCAAGGTAATTATTGATATGTATGTTCCTATTACCATTTTCTAAATTGTTTTGGCTTTGTTATTGTAAGTGTTTTCCTTCTCTTGTGTTTCCTGCCTAGAGAAGTTCCTTTAGCATTTTTTGTAAGCTGGTTTGGTGTTGTTGAATTCTCTTAGCTTTTGCTCATCTGTAAAAGTTTTAATTTCTCTGTCGAATCTGAATGATATCCTTGCTGGGTAGAGTAATCTTCGATGTAGGTTTTTCCCTTTCATCACTTTAAATATGTCCTGCCACTGCCTTCTGCGTGCAGAGATTCTTCTGAAAGATCAGCTGTTTACCTTATGGGGATTCCCTTGTATGTTACTTGTTGTTTTTTCCTTGCTGCTTTTAATATTTTTCCTGTGTATTTAAGTTTTGATAGCTTGATTAATATGTGTCTTGGCTCGTTTATCCTTGGATTTATCCTGTATGGGACTCTCTGTGCTTCCTCGACTTGACTGACATTTCCTTTCCCATATTAGGGTAGTTTTCAACTATAATCTCTTCAAATATTTTGTCAGTTCCTTTCTTTTTCTCTTTTTCTTCTGGGACCCCTATAATTCGAATGTTGGTGTGTTCAATATTGTCGTAGAGGTCTCTGAGTGTGTCCTCAATTCTTTTCATTCTTTTTTCTTTATTCTGCTCTGTGGTAGTTATTTCCACTATTTTATCTTCGAGGTCACTTATCCGTTCTTCTGCCTCAGTTATTCTGCTATATATTCCTTCTTGAGAATTTTTAATTTCATTTAATGTGTTGTTCATCATTGTTTATTTGCTCTTTTATTCTTCTAGGTCCTTGTTGAACTTTTCTTGTATTTTCTCCATTCTATTTCCAAGATTTTGGATCATCTTTACTATCTTTACTCTGAAATCTTTTTCAGGTAGACTGCCGATTTCCTCTTCATTTGTTTGGTCTGGTGGTTTTTACCTTGCTCCTTCATCTGCTGTGTGTTTCTCTGTCTTCTCATTTTGCTTAACTTACTGTGTTTGGGGTCTCCTTTTCTCAGGCTGCAGGTTCGTAGTTCCGGTAGTTTTTGGTGTCTGCCCCCAGTGGGTAAGGTTGGTATAGGCTTCCTGGTGGAGGGGACTGGTGCCTGTGTTCTGGTGGATGAGGCTGGATCTTGTCTTTCTGGTGAGCAGGACCACATCCGGTGGTGTGTTTTGGGGTGTCTGTGACCTTATTATGATTTTAGGCAGCCTCTCTGCTAATGCGTGGTTTTGTTTTCCTGTCCTGCTAGTTGTTTGGCATGGGGTGTCCAGCACTGGAGCTTGCTGATCGTTGAGTGGAGCTGGGTCTTAGCATTGAGATGGAGATCTCTGGGAGAGCTTTTATCATTTGATATTATGTGGAGCTGGGATGTCTCTGGTTGACCAATATCCTGAACTTGGCTCTCCCACCTCAGAGGCACAGTCCTGACATCCGGCCAGAGCACCAAGACCCTGTCAGCCACATGGCTCAGAAGAAAAGGGAGAAAAAAAAGAAAGAAAGAAAGAAAGAAAGAATAAAATAAATTAAAGTTATTAAAATAAAAAAATATATTATTAAAGATAAAAAGGTTAAAAAGTCATAAAAGAAAGAAAGAAAGAAATAAGTGAGCAACCAAACAAATAAACAAATCCACCAATATAACAAGCACTAAAAACTATTCTAAAAAAAAAAAAAAATTAGGATGGACAGAACCTTAGGACAAATTGTAAAAGCAAAGCTATACAGACAAAATCACACAAAGAAGCATACACATACACACACACAAAAAGAGACAAAGGAAAAAAAAATATGTCTATATACAAAAAACAAAACAGGATAGAGCAAGCAAATCAATAAACAAATCTACCAATGATAATAAACTCTAAATACTAAACTAAGATAAACATAAAACCAGAAACAAATTAGATGCAGAAAGCAAACCCCAAGTCTACAGTTGCTCCCAAAGTCCACCGCTTCAATTTTGGGATGATTCATTGTCTATTCAGTTATTCCAGAGATGCAGGGTACAGCAAAGTGATTGTGGAGATTTAATCTGCTGCTCCTGAGGCTACTGGGAGAGACTTCCCTTTCTCTTCTCTGTTCTCACAGCTCCTGGGGTTCAGCTTTGGATTTGGCCCCACCTCTGAGTGAAGGTCACCTGAGCACCTCTGTTCTTCACTCAGACAGGATGGGGTTAAAGGAGCAGCTGCTTCGGGGGCTCTGGCTCACACAGGCCGGGGGGAGGGAGGGGTACGGATGCGGGGTGAGCCTGCGGCGGCAGAGGCCAGCGTGACGTTGCAGCAGCCTGAGGTGCGCCGTGCGTTCTCCCGAGGATGTTGTCCCTGGATCATGGGACCTTGGCAGTGGTGGGCTGCACCGGCTCCCGGGAGGGGAGGTGTGGAGAGTGACCTGTGCTCACATACAGGCTTCTTGGTGGTGGCAGCAGCAGCCTTAGCATCTCATGCCCGTCTCTGGGGTCCGCGCTGGTAGCCGCGGCTTGCGCCTGTCTCTGGAGCTCATTTAGGCGGTGCTCTGTATCCCCTCTCCTCATGCACCCACAACCAGTGGTCTCTTGCCTCTTAGGCAGTTCCAGACATTTTCCCAGACTCCCTCCCGGCTAGCTGTGGCGCACTAGCCCCCTTCAGGCTGTGTTCACGTAGCCAACCCTAGTCCTCTCCCTGGGGTCTGACCTCTGAAGCCTGAGCCTCAGCTCCCAGCCCCCACCTGCCCTGGCGGGTGAGCAGACAAGCCTCTCGGGCTGGTGAGTGCTGGTCAGCACTGATTTGTGTGCAGGAATCTCTCCGCTTTGCCCTCTGCACTCCTGTTGTTGAGCTCTCCTCTGCGGCTCTGAAGCTGCCCCCCCCCACCCCCCGTCTCCGCCAGTGAAGGGCCTCCCTCATGTGTGAAAACTTTTCTTCCTTCATGGCTCCCTCCCAGAGGTGCAGGTCCCATCCCTATTCTTTTGTCTCTGTTTTTTCTTTTGCCCTACCCAGGTACGTGGGTAGTTTCTTGCCTTTTGGGAAGTCTGAGGTCTTCTGCCAGCATTTGGTAGGTGTTCTGTAGGAGTTGTTCCACATGTAGATGTATTTCTGAAGTATTTGTGGGGAGGAAGTTGATCCTCACGTCTTACTCCTCTGCCATCTTGAAGGTCCAGCATGTGTGACGGTTTTTCCATTCTGAATTCTTGTGCTCATACTCAAGTTTTTCATGAATTGACTCTATCCCCCTAAGACAGGCATTTGTCCTGTGGTATTTCCACTCATGACTGTGCCCTCTCCAAAATGTGCCATCCTCCTCCCCTGCTTTCCTTTCCCGGTCAGATCATTTTCCCTTGCAACATGGGTCTTCTTTTCCATTTAGGTAGAGCAGGTATTCCAAACTGGCCACCTGAAGGGCAGTCTGGTCCTCAGAATTATTTAGTTTGACTCATATGTGTGTGTGTTTGTTTCATTGCATTTGATATCCTTCTGGTCTGGAAAGTTCTCAAAGTAGGAGAACACAGGCCCCCTACTCTGGATTGATAAACATGAGGCCAATTCATGTGTTGTGTGCATGACTGATCTTTTGAAAGCATTTGTTGCATTTGCTTTTGAGTCCCGACCTATATATTGCCTATAAAACTCACAGTAATTGAACATACACCTCATCGAAGGAAACTTGGACCTCCTCCAAGGAGCTCCCAGACCTTCTCCAAAGCTGAGGAGCAGACTAGGCATAGATTGCAGATTACTTATAGATTATAGTTTGAATAGGTTGAGTGTTATGGCTTCTAAGAGACTAGGATTGATAAGAAGTTCATAGATTACAGATCTGTGATTGTTATGTTTCTGGAGCTAAAGAACCATTTATTAATTGAATGTTTTTGTGTTCTCTGATCTTTATTCAATTTTATTTCCCGAGCATTTGTTGAGTATACTTTTATTTAAAACATTCCAAATGACTAGGGTATACAGACCAAAGACCCTGAAAAACAAAACAAAGAAAAAAAGATTAAATTGTAGGATGGGAGATGGAGACATAAAAAGCTAATAAATCACAGTTCAGTGCATTGAGCCATTGCTGAGACACTTTACAGAAGGAAGGAGGGTTTGACTCAACATGTGCTGATCCAGCATGGTGACTAGAGTTAATAGTACTGTATTATGTACTGCTGGAGAGATCTTAAAAGTTCTCATCACAAGAAAAAATAGTTTGTAACTATACATGGTGACAGATGTTAACTAGACTTATTGTGGTGATCATTTTGCAATATATACAAATATCAAATCATTATGTTGTACACCTGAAACTGATATAATGTTATATGAAAATTATGTCTCAATAAAGAAAAGATAATTTGTATGAAAAAGAAAATATGTGCTGATCTTCACACGACCTTGGGAGGTAGCCTGGAAGATGCACAGCTTATGGAGATGAATTTTAAGCTTCTGCAGTAACTATAACCATAGTCATAGTTAGGAAGGTTTGGCACCTTGTTCTGTTATGAACTCTGCTGGTTTTGAGGATCCATCAACCACAAAGCTTTTATAGAAATAATTGGTATAGTGAGTTTCATATTTTCCCAGCTACTTCACATTAAATATATTCTGTTATATACTCTGTTATATTTTATTTTTGGTGTGTCTTTCATTATATGGTCTATTGTCTAACTTTTTATAATTGGTACTTTGGTTTTTTTAAAAAGACCTAATTGAGTTAAATAAATAATCAATTATACAAGTAAACAGTAAAACTTGATGTTTTGACATATGTTTACAACAGTGACACTATGACCAAGTCAAGATACTGAACATCCATCATCCCCACTCTCCTTGTCACCCCTCCTCATAGACCCTCCCCCATCCTCACACACCTGCTGATGTGTTTTCTGTTTTAAAGATTAATCTGCACTTAATGGAGCCAAGCAGGATGCACTCTTTCTTGGTAGGGAAGAAGGGTCATTCATCTTCCTTCACTCAGTATCATTATTTTGAGATTCATTCATTCGTGTTGCATATATCAATTCATTCTTTTTTTATTGCTGAGTAGTATTCGTTGTTTGAATACACCATGATTTGTTCACCTGTTCACCTTTTGATGGGAATTTCGGTGGTTTCCAGCTTTGAGCTGTTACAAACAAAGCTGTTATGAACATGATGGACAAGTCTTGGACAGGAACATGTTTTCACTTATCTTAGGTAAAAACAAACAAACAAACAAAAAAGAATGGAATAAGTGTTTTACATGGTAGGTGTATATTTACTTAAGAAAGTGCCCAATTGTTTTCCCCTTGGGCTGTGTCATTCTGCAGCCACACCAGCATTGTGGAGGATTCTGGCTGTTCAGCATTCCTGGTAATATTTTGCATTGCCCTTTCCTTTTTTTCTTCCAATATTAGCCTTTCTAAGAGGTGTATACTTCTATCATACTAATTTTTAATTTGTGATTTCTTAATGGCTAATGATGTTGAACATCTTTTCATATGCTTGTTCATAATCAGTAGTATATCTTCTTTTGTGATGTGTATGTTCAAATATGTTGCCCTTCTTTTCACTGACATTTGTCTTCTTAGCTGAGTTCTGGGAATTCTCTATATATGATGGATACATGTCCTTTGTCAGAGACGTGATTTACGAATATTTTCTAAGAGTCTGAGGCTTGTTTTTCATTCTCTTAACAGAATATTTCAAAGAACAGATGTTTTTAATTTTGATGAAGTCCACAGAATAGAAAGAGCTGACTGAGAATAAGCCCAAAATGGAAACCACAAATTCCAAACATGAAAAATGGACCTCATCTACTTGAAAACTGGGGTCAGCTGTATCTCAAGACAGTCACACTCAGACAGGCTGATAGCCAAAATGTTGTTCATTTTTTCCATCATACTAATTTTAAATGGGCCATATGATTCACAGCCTCAGTGGAGTTATATGCTTCTTGATTTGGGAACTAAATTCAGGACACTTAGCTACCATTTTGAAATTATTATATAGAAAACATGACACACTGAGATTATTCTAATACCAAGTTTCAAATCATAGGATAATGTGCTATCTGAGACTGTGAAAAAGTCTGGTAAACAAACCATGCAAATGTGCAGTGTTATAGAAGTGAACTCTATTAAGAAATTTAAAAAATAAAAAAATTAAAAATAATCCTCAGGCAATGACAAATTAGAAATTAGTTTTATTTTCAGCTTTTGTTAACAGTTAATCTTTTTTTTACCAAATTAGAATTCTTTTTGCATGACAAGAGGATTTTGATGCACCATCAGGATAGAAAGACCAGTAGAAAGACACATTTTAGTTGTGTCTGCATGGACATCATCCCATGAGAATAAAGCTGAAACTTTGGGTCTTATGATGAAGGAGTCATAACAAAATATTTTGGAAGCATTTCAAGACATTTCTACAAGCTATTTGTTTCTGGAAGGATGGGAAATTATATACATGTACTTTTCCAGGGTTCAGTACAAGTGATTTGGAATCAGAATTTTAGGAATCACAGTGATGGGACCTGAAAGAGAGAGAGAGAGGAAGGAAGGAAGGAAGGAAGGGAGGAAGGGAGGGAGGGAGGGAGGGAGGGAGGGAAAGAAAGAAAGAAAGAAAGAAAGAAAGAGAAAGAGAGAAAGAAAGAAAGAAAGAGGAAGATAATAATAAGCAAGCATTTAAATTCAGGAATGAAAATTCTCTCCAACTCATCCATTTGGATACTAAAGCCCAAGGTAAAACATCTCCCCAACAGTTTACTCTAAACAAAGCAGGATAGGTAATAAACAGGACTGCAGTGGTTCGATCGCATCTACTGCAGGGTTTCAGAGTAAATAAGGGTTAGAGAGGGCCCTGAGGTTGCTTGTTTTGAAACAGAAAGATACACAGTGGCTGCTCACCTTAATATTCTCTTCCCTCAACACTGTTTCTCTAACCTTAAGACACTGCTCAGGATGGAGATGAAATTAAACGCCAGTGTTGAATATTTTGTTGTGACAAGACTGTGATATCCCCCACCAGGATCTGTCTGCTGGAAATTCCAGAAGTACTTAAGTGGAACTGCCACGTATCCAGTAGGGGGAGAAGTTGTAAGTTTGTAAGTAGACAGCATCTCAAGTTTATATATCACAAAGACACTGTGAGCAAGGCACTACGGGGGCAAATTCATTACATTTAACATTTTCCCTCCTCTGTTCAGAAAACAAAGTTTTGGTTTTGCCCATTCAATGTATTCCCTTTATTCAAAAGTTTTTTGTTTTGTTTTTTTTCCTTCTCAAACTAGTCTTTGGGTTTTCATGATGCAGACTCTGAGGATAAGTATAAAGAAATAGGAGTGAGATGCAGAAGATAAGCGTTTAAGGACCAGAGGTACCTGGGCTGAAGCTGCAGGAGAATTGGACAGAGAGCAAATTGAAGGAGTAAATACAAGTTTTAGGAGGCAGGATTTTCGCTGCTTGGTGGTATTTCTTTGATGTCGACCCTGTACTAAGGTTGCAGCTTTAATGATACTCCTTTAAATAACAGCCCTTCCATTTTCTGACTTGCCATGATTTGCCATGTACAAGGACATATGTCTGAGGATTTTTAAAGCAATAAACCAAACGCATAGGTTCGTTTATACTGGAAGATATTACATCTGTCAAAAAATATAAAAAACAAAGAGTTGTGGAAATGGACAAATCAGAGAAAAAGAAAGTTCTTAGAGTTTTAAGAGTTGATATGAGGGTTTGAAGAGTGATGTGGAATAAAGCTATGAAAATCTTTCAGAATACAGGGAGAAAAGAGAAACAAAGGTACACATCAAGGTACTATCAGATGAAAGATGACATTTAGAGAATCAATCTAATCTATTTCAAAAAGAGAGAAAAGAAAAAAGGACAGGTGAAAAAACCAAACAATAGAAAGGATTTTTCTCAGAAAAAAAGGGTGATGAGTCGTCTCCTTATTCTGAGAGCTCACCCACATTGTCTTCTCTTTCTGCTCCTACAAAGACGACACTTTCCTGGCCCCTTGCAGTTAGGAGTGACCATGAACTGGTTCCAGTGAGTGGGTCCGTGCAGGAGGAGAAATGATCATTTCCAAGCCAAGGCATCTAAGTGCCAGCATGTGTCTCCAGGATCTTCCTCTCTGCCTGCTTTGGAAATATATTACAATGACGGACGAAGAAGTGGAGATTGAAGCATCCAGGATCTTCGAGATACTGCAGGGAGATGGCTGCCCAGAGCCTAGCCTGGACCCTTGAGGGTCATTAAATACATAAAAATGTCCTTATGTTAGGCTGCTGAGATATTTGTGTTGTTTGTTACTGGGACATAAGACTTTCTTCTCTTGTTAATATAGTTATCTTGATTTTGATGTTTTATAAATTTTTTGTATAATTTCCATGTCACTTAGCAGCAGAAAATCTATAGGGTAGATTGTGAACAAAACTTTAGTATTAAGTGTGGATATTAGCAAAAGTCTTCAATTAATGTTCAAAAGACAGGTTGTATGCCCTGGGTCATTGCTGTGATAACAACAAGAAGAGAGGTTGGAAACTATTATAAATCAAATCGCCACATTAAAAGGTAATACCAAGAGCAGATGAAATTCATATTTAGGAAAAAAAGAAAAAGGTAAAGTCATTTGCTTTATAGGAAATTGTAAATTCTGTCTCTTGGGAATTTCAAAGCTTTGGAAGCCCCGAAGACTTGCTTTTCCTTAACCTCCCTTCCTGCTCCCTGATAACCTGCATATTCAAGGTACCTCAAGTTAGCCAAACACACCTACTCAGGCAGCATTTCCCAGTGTGCTCTGACCCACCTGCTGTGGAATTCTCTCGAGGTGATTGTGACGATGCAGGCTACTTGTCCCCACTCCAGACTTCAGTGAATCAGAGTATCAAGCCCCTGGGGATGAGGGAATTCTGTAGTAACAAGTTCCCCAGATGAATTTTATATACTGTAAAGCTTGAGAAATACTCCATTAAAGACTTTTCTCATCTAATAGACCCTTTCAATGGCTAATCTCCCTCAATACATTATGTTCTGAGGTGACTTTTATTGTTTCATCATTGTCATGTTCTTATTAGCATTACAATATAGTTGATTTTTAGATTAGTATGAGAAGCCAAATGTTTTCCTGGACAACAGGATAGATGAGGTAATCTTGCAGAGGTCAGAGGGAACTAGTACTGAAGAAGGATGCATGGATTAAACTCTTTCTTCTGTTATGAAAATCATCCTGATATTCATCCTGAAAATACATTACTAATTTTAAATCTAAAAATTATGTGAGGTTAAGTCATTGCTTTATAGACTCACTATATACCCTTTTTATTTGATAAGCTAACATGATTGCTGTAATTCTATATAGTATTACAATAATAAAATAGCACATCTATCAAAAACGTGGCTTATAACAGTGACACTAAGGCGCTTGTGTGTGTGTGTGTGTGTGTGTGTGTATGGGAGAGTGTAGCACCACAGATGCATTAAACATGTACAGAATGCTTATAAGAGAAACCCTCAGGCTCTCCTTATGTGTCTTTTATTTTGTTTTGCAGATTGCTTGAGCTGGTTGCCAGCTAAGCTACCTGAAAACAGCAACAACAAAAATTGTCAGAGCAGGAGATTTGCTGCTTGAGGCGGTTACTACTTTTTAAAGGTGTATGGGTGAGAAAGTAATGAGGAAGAAAAGATAGAGGTAAAATAGAAAACAAGAATAAGTTTGAAAAAGGAGTTATGCACCAGAAAAGAAAACAGTTTCCTTACAGTCACACCAACCTTCTACAGGCAAATTTATTTTAAAAAATTTTTTTACTTATTTATTTGTTTGTTTGTTTATTTATTTATTTATTTTTGGCTGTGTTGGGTCTTCGTTGCTGCACGATGGCTCTCCCTAGTTGCGGCAAGTGGGGGATACTCTTCGTTGTGGTGCACGAGCTTCTCATTGTGGTGCCTTCTCTTGTTGCAGGGCACAGGCTCTAGGCACGTGGGCTTCAGTAGATGTGGTGCGCAGGCTCAGTAGTTGTGGCTCGCGGGCTTAGTTGCTCCACAGCATGTGGATCTTCCCAGATCAGGGCTTGAACCTGTGTTCCCTGTATTGGTAGGTGGATTCTTAACCACTGCACCACCAGGGAAGTCCCTACAGGCAAATTAAAAAATCCTCTGTACTTCTGAAAAATCTGAGGGGTTGCCTTGTATATGTTTGGTAATAAAAGCCAAAGAGGATTGAATTTCTTTTTTTCCATGGAGGGAAGAATAATGTGGAATCTGGGGTGGGGAAGGGAAATACACAGGAGCAAGAGGAAGGAGGTGGTAAGCCTGGTATTTTTTGAGGGAAGGTTGGAGCAAAAATCTCTTATTCTTTGTTGAGGAATTTAGGTAGCTGTTTATCTCTTCATGGAGTTTTGGGGAAAGTCTATAATGCTTGTGGGGGGTGATTTGGTGAGACTCTGAAAGGGCAGTGACTGAACTAGTACATGAGCCTCAGAAGGTAGAAAGGAGACCATACGTAAAGAGGTCCTTGGGGGAATTCTCAGATATCTTTGGGACAACTTATTTAAAACAATGACATTGGAAGTGCCTACTATTATACTCTCTCCATTGTTACATTGGAGTTGCAATTATAGTCATTGTAAGAAAACTAGAATTGTGCATGACTTAGTAGAAAAGTTTATACCATATTCCAAATTTCAATTCTCCAACACTTCATTTCCCAATATTTTCT
This sequence comes from Balaenoptera musculus, assembly GCF_009873245.2. NCBI lineage: Eukaryota > Metazoa > Chordata > Mammalia > Artiodactyla > Balaenopteridae > Balaenoptera > Balaenoptera musculus. The sequence continues at coordinate 87,891,283 of NC_045797.1, read as the reverse complement.
GAAAGACTACTAAGCATGAGTACTGAGCGCCAGTACTCCAAGGGACACAATTGTTTAGAGCAGAGAAGAAGGCTCAGTTTACATCTAAACTAGGTCCTGAGGGATGAGTTGGGATTGCCAACTGGATCGTCAGGGTGGGGCAGGACTAGAGTGTGGCGGTGTGGGCACATGGGTTCCACTACGGAAGAGTGCTGTGATGACCAGGAACAGTACTTTGTCCAGCTGGAAAGAGTAACAGGAGTGGAGACTGAAGGATCACAAGCAATCTAATACACCAAGTTAAGGAGTTTAGATGTTAACCTGCAGATCATGAAGAATTTTATGCAATCAGATTTGCATTAAGAACATCACTCAGGTAGAGTGTAAGGAACCTGCTGCTTAACCAGAAAATGTCCCTAATTTATTCACAAAATCTGGGCACTCAGGAAACCCATCAGTTGATGCTTTTCCATGGTGGGGATGCTGCTGGATGATGGATTCCTCTGTTCCTCTTGTCGTGATGATGTGTCCACTCTCTTGGCTTTTCATGGACTGGAGACCAGTGATGATGATAATAGAAATACCAACCATGTTCAAAAAAGCCCATTCCTTTCAATCGTGTCTTTTTATGTCTCACAGTGTTGGGGGATTTAGCAGGTGAAGTGGCAGACTGAAAGGGAAAATACAACATTTTAAAATGAATATACATGGAGATCATGTTTGTCAGAATGTCCCTCACTCCTGCCTTCTTACCCTCTCCCTGTTTATGTATACACACACACATATCCACAAACAAACTTCACAACTGAGTGTTTACTTTAACATCCCACTTACACCAATGGACAGATCATCCAAACAGAAAATAAATAAGGAAACACAAATTTTAAATGATACAATAGACCAAATAGATTTAATTGATATTTATAGAACATTCCACCCGAAAGTGGCACTTTCTTCTCAAGTGCACATGGAACATTCTCCAGGATAGATCACATCTTAGGTCACAAATCAAGCCTCGGAAAATTTAAGAAAACTGAAATCGTATCAAGCATCTTTTCTGACCAAAACGCTATGAGATTGGAAATCACTTAGAGGAAAAAAACTGTAAAAACCACACATACAAAGAGGCTAAACAGTGTGCTGCTAAATAACCAAGAGATCACTGTAGAAATCAATGAAGAAAGAGAAAAAATACATAGAAAAAAATGACAATGAAAACACAACGACCCAAAACCTATGGGATGCAGCAAAAACAGTTCTAAGAGGGAAGTTTATAACAATTCAGTATCACCTCAAGAAACAAGAAACAGCTCAAATAAACAATCTAACCCTACACCTAAACAACTAGAGAAAGAAGAACAAAGAAAACCCAATCAGTAGAAGGAAAGAAATCATAAAGATCAGAGCAGGAATAAATGAAATAGAAATGAAGAAAACAATAGCAAGGATCAATAAAACTAAAAGCTGGTTCTTTGAGAAGATAAACCAAATTGATAAACCCTTAGCCAGACTCACCAAGAAGAAAAGGGAGAGGATGCAAATCAATAAAATTAGAAATGAGAAAGGAGAAGTCACAACTGACACCACAGAAATACAAAGGATTATAAGAGACTACTACAAACAACTATATGCCAGTAAAATGGACAACCATGAAGAAATGGACAAATTCTTGGAAAGGTACAATTTTCCAAGACTGAACCAGGAAGAATTAGAAAATATAAAGAGACTTATCACAAGTAATTAAATTGAAGCTGTAGTTAAAATTCTTCCAATAAACAAAAGCCCAGGACCAGATGGCTTCACAGGCGAATTCTATCAAACATTTAGAAAAGAGCTAACACCGATTCTTCTTAAACTCTTCCAAAAATTGCAGAGGGAGAAACACTCCCAAATTCGTCCTACAAAGCCACAATCACCCTGATACCAAAACTAGAAAAAGTTATCAAAAAAAAGGAAAATTATAGACCAATATCACTGATGAACATAGATGCAAAAATCCTGAACAAAATACTAGCAAACAGAATCCAACAACACATTAAAAGGATCATAAACCATGATCAAGTGGGATTTATCCCAGGGATGCAAGGATTCTTCAATATATGCAAATCAATCAATGTGATACACCACATTAACAAATAAAGGAATAAAAACCATATGATCATCTCAATAGATGCAGACAAAGCTTTTGACAAAATTCAACACCCATTTATGATAAAAACTCCCCAGAAAATGGGCATAGAGGGAACCTACCTCAACATAATAAAGGCCATATATGACAAACCCACAGCAAGCATCACACTCAATGGTGAAAAACTGAAAGCATTTCCACTAAGATCAGGAACAAGACAAGGATGTCCACCCTCATTACTCTTATTCAACATAGTTTTGGAAGTCCTAGCCATGGCAATCAGAGAAGAAAAAGAAATAAAAAGAATACAAATCGGAAAAGAAGTAAAACTGTCACTGTTTGCAGATGACATGATACTATACACAGAGAATCCTAAAGATGCCACCAGAAAACTACTAGAACTAATCAATGAATTTGGTAAAGTTGCAGGATACAAAAGTAATGCACAGAAATCTCTTGCATTCCTATACACTAACAATGAAAAATCAGAAAGAGAAATTAAGGAAACAATCCCATTTACCATTGCAACAAAAAGAATAAAATACCTAGGAATAAACCTACCTAAGGAGGTGAAAGACTTGTACTCAGAGAACTGTATAACACAGATGAAAGCAATCAAAGATGACATAAACAGATGGAGAAATATACCATGTTCTTGGATTGGAAGAATCACTATTGCGAAAATGACTGTACTACTCAAAGCAGTCTACAGATTCAATGCAATCCCTGTCAAACTACCAACGGCATTCTTCACAGAATTAGAACAAAAATTTTACAATTCGTATGGAAACACAAAAGACCTCAAATAGCCAAAGCAATCTTGAGAAAGAAAAACAGAGCTGGAGGAATCAGGCTCCCTGACTTCACACAATACTACAAGGCTGCAGTAATCAAGACAGTATGGTACTGGCACAAAAACAGAAATATAGATCAATGGTACAGGATAGAAAGCCTAGAGATAAACCCATGCACCTATGGTCACCTAATTTACAACAAAGGAGGCAAGAACATACAATGGAGAAAAGACAGCCTCTTCAATAAGTGGTGCTGGGAAAACTGGACAGCTACATGTAAAATAATGAAAGTAGAACACTACCTAACACCATACACAAAAATAAACTCCAAATGATTAAAGACCTAAATGTAAGACGAGATACTATAAAACTCTTAGAGGAAAACATAAGAAAAACACTTTTTGACATAAACCACAACAAGATCTTTTTTGACCCATCTCCTAGTAATGGAAATAAAACCAAAAATAAACGAATGGGACCTAATTAAACTTAAAGGCTTTTGCACAGCAAAGGAAACCATAAACAAGACGAAAAAACAACACTCAGAATGGGAGAAAATATTTGCAAATGAAATGATGGACAAGGGATTAATCTCCAAAATATACAAACAGCTCATGGAGCTCAAAATCAAAAAAACAAACAATTCAATTAAAAAATGGGCAGAAGACCTAAATAGACATTTCACCAAAGAAGACTTATGGATGGCCAAGAGGCACATGAAAAGATGCTCAACATCACTAATTATTAGAGAAATGCCAATCAAAACTACAATGAGGTATCACTTTACACGGGTCAGAATGGTCATTATCAAAAAATCTAGAAACAATAAATGCTGGAAAGGGTGTGGTGAAAAGGGAACCCTCCTGCACTGTTGGTAGGAATGTAAATTGATATGACCACTATGGAGAACAGTATGGAGGCTCCTTCAATAACTAAAAATAGAACTACCATACGACCCAGCAATCCCACTGCTGGGCATATACCCTGAGAAAACCATAATTCAAAAAGAGACATGTACCACTATGTTCACTGAAGCACTATTTACAATAGCCAGGGCATGGAAGTGACCTAAATGTCCACTGACACATGAATGGATGAAGAAGATGTGGCACATATATACAGTGGAATATTACTCAGCCATAATAAGAAACGAAATTGAGTTATTTGTAGTGAGGTGGATGGACCTAGAGTGTGTCATTCAGAGTGAAGTAAGTCAGAAAGAGAAAAACAAATACCATATGCTAACTCATATATATGGAACCTAAAAAAAAATATGGTTCTGATGAACCCAGTGGCAGGGTAGGAATAAAGACGTGGACATAGAGAATGGACTTGAGGACACGGGTGGGGAGGGGGAAGATGGGGCAAAGTGAGAGTAGCATCAACGTATATACACTACCAAATGTAAAATAGCTAGCTAGTGGCAAGCAGCTGCATAGCACAGGGAGATCAGCTCAGTGCTTTGCGATGATGTAGAGAGGTGGCATAGGGATGGTGGGAGGGAGGCTCAAGAGGGAGGGGATGTGGGGACATATGTATGCATGTGGCTGATTCACTTTGTTGTACAACAGAAACTAACACAGTATTGTGAAGCAGTGATACTCCAATAAAGGTCTATTAAAAACATAAAATTATTAGACCCTTCAGAACACAGTGTTTCACAGTTTCCGAGGTACACAGCAACAATTGGAAGAGTGATGTTTCTTTCCAAGGTCGGTTGCTGTACTGTCAAAATAAGTAGCCATATTATTATAGAGACCAAGGTGAAAATTGGGAAGCAATGTAGCAGAAGGGAACGAATATAGGTTTTTGACATGAAACATACCTTGAAGAATCAGTCAAAATTAAATAGACACATTGTATTTCTTTAGGACAATGTCCTTATTTCCCTGAGAGTTTAATGCCGAGCCTGTTAAATGGGAAAGATAGTGGCTACATAAAGGGCAGTTATGTGTTTTTGCACAGAGGTGTGGTCTACTGTCTGCCATAGAGATAGATGCTCAATGAATATGAACCAATATGGGGTGATGGTGATGGTTTGATGGTTAAAATGACTTCATATACATTAATGCATTAGATACGAATAATATATAATACATTTGAAAGGGGGGGGGGAGAGAGAGAGAGAGAAGAGAAATTTTGTAGGATTTTCCCAGCACTCGACTTGGTGCTCACCCTTTATGTCTGGGTCTCTCCTCCACATCCCTGGTACCCATTACTACTGTGCTGCAGATACACAGCTAAACAATTAAGTGAGGACCAGGGAAACTCTAGAGGATAAAACCCTTAATACAATTTGAAATGCTTATATTACGAAGAATTAGCTGGTTGCTCCTATGAGTATAGGTAATACTTACAAAGGATGATGCAAAGACATGGAGATTTATATTCCATTAGCCACTAACTACCAAACAGTATTTCTTTTTTAAACAGACAGAAGTTTTGTTAACAGATTATGTAACAGAATATCAGTGATTCATGCACATATTTTTGTTCTTCTTTTGCAAATTACATTTTTTTCTACAGAGATTAATTTGCAAAAACTCTTTGTTATGGAACATCGTGTACACTTTCATATTCTAACATTTGTTGAGAATGTTATTCTTTATACAAATGATAACATGTTAGTTGCTTCTCATAGTTTCAGGGGGAAATGCCATTTTAGAATCTAGCAAGTGATACAAGGAAGATTCACAAAGCTCAGTTGGAGGATCAAAAGTTTGCTCACTCAGGTATAATTTGGAACATTTTAAACATTTCAAAGTTTATGAAAAGTGATACCTCCTATATATATGTTTATATATACACATATTAGTTGATATTTATATGGTCAGTATCTGTGGGAGCCTATTCACTTGAGGTTATTTTGTTGTAAAACATGTAATTAGTTAAAGTAAGTTCCCTTCCACCCTACCCCACCCCCCATTTGCCTTAGGCTAAAGCAAAATTTCAAAGGAGCTACAAAAGTTCAGTGGCCTTCCAAGATCCCCTGTAGGGTTCTTTAGTTTCACTGGTTGTTAATCTGAAAGTTGCTTAATGCTACTTGAATGAAATTTATCCAGATCCGAACGAGGATTGATGAGGGAATTTGTAAACTTGGTTTCAGTTTTTAAGAGGTGATGATTCTGGACTCTCAACAGAGAGGTCCTTGTGGCTATTGATGTGATGGGTTTAGTTCAGCAGAATATCCCTGTTATCTTTGAGCTCAGCTGAACACCTGTAAAAGCAGAAACGATGCAGCCAATGAATGGGTAACCTACTTATGCATAGGACATGAATCACAAAGAAAGCAGAGTGGTCACGTTAAATGAAACAGGAGTTAGTTCTGTGTGTACTTTAATGAGTCGGTTTTAAAATAAAACGAGGTTGTATCTTTTGACTATCTCTGCTGCTACTTTTAGAGGGCAGCAGAACACAATTAAATGACTCTACTAAACATTATACTCATGCAGAATTGTCTTGGTAATGAATGTTAGCACAATTCATACAGCTTCATGTACTGAAACTGACAGTTCTCAACCCAAGAACATGTTTAACTGGAATCAGTGAAAAAATCATGATTTGACAGGGAATTTATCACATCACTCACAACTCTTTCTACTTGTCCACACAAAACTTGAAAATTTGGGAAAAAGAGACCTTTCTTCCCAGTTTTAAAAATTGCTGTATTCCAGTGGTGTATCCATTAGTGAAATATGTAACTACACTGCAGTGTAATTACAGTGGTGTACCCATTAGTGAAATATGTAATTACACTGCAGCATTACCAGCCAAGCTAAATGACGATGTGACGTTCGTAACTGTAGTGAAAGATCCCAAGTTTGAGGGGCATTCTAGGAGATGATCTCTTACAAAACTCTCATAACTGTCATCCTCATTAATGATGTCCCATGGCCTCCTCTCTTTATGTTTAGTGTCAGAGCCCTTTGAAAGTCATATGATTATATCAAGCCCTAACAAACTTGACTTGACAGACTTCATTATAAGAATAAACATTTCTTTCAATAAAGTTACAAACCCATGCACCATATTTATAAAAACATACTTTAGCCACTTAATAGCTTTCAGAAAAGACATCTGATTCCACTTTCACCCATCACTGAGGTTCTAATTACTTTGATTTAATAGCTGTGGGATTTTATTTTTTACTGATCAGGTTCCTCACTAATATGTAGCAGAAAAGAAACATTAGAATTCTGCTCTATTTGACAGGGCTGTAGTTAAAGTCAGTTGGATCCAATTTATTTTCTCCAATGCTATCGTATTGAAAATATCTTTGATGTTCCTCTAGCCATATTTACTTAGGGAACCTAAATATTTGATGCATGATGAAACCATGGAAAAAAATAATGAATTTGACCTGAATTTATATGTTTCTATAGAAAGTTGCATACTCTTAGACTGAAACAGACTTATTCTCACTACCAACTTAATTTATTTTTTATATCAATTAATTTTTGGATTGATACTGGAGAGACCATTTGGTTTAATATCTGTATTCAGTTGAAACAGTTTATATGTAAGTTAGTGTTATATCAGTAAAATATTAGTACAAATATACAGAAACTTTTTTATGTTGATTTCCATTGCATTATAATCTTACTAGATGTTTTATATATTTTATATAATATTATATATAATATAAAATATTTTATATAATATATGTACTGTACAATATATAATGTATGTTATAATGGTGTCATGATTATCTATGTGATATTACATCTATAATTAATATAATATATTAACTTATAAATATTAATATATTACTATTATGAATATTAATATGATATTAATATAATACATATTCAATTATAAATATTAAAACAGGCTTAAGAACTAAGGACTTGAATTTTGAATCTTCACCATTATAGCCAATAATCTTCAGCTAAATCATTCATTCTTTGAGTTTAATATTTTTAATTGGGGTGAAAAATAACTGGTTCACAGGGCTGCTTTGAAGCTGAAAAGAGAAATCGCTTTCTGAAAGCATTTTGTAAGTAAACCAGGGCTATACATATATCATGGATTTACTATTAGGTGCTGCTTCATATCCTATTTATATAGCAATATGTAGCTTTGATACATTTTGTTCAAGAAATAAAACAGGTTGTATATTATGGCATAATACAAACCTAGATTAATATACTGCAAATGGAATAAATAATGATCTACTTCTAAAATCCACAGGAAGGATGATGAGCAAATTTGAATTCAGTTGTTTTGGGTGATTTTCTGGGATTGATCACTGCTTATTAGATTAAGTTATGTCTCGACTGTAGCAAGTTGTACAGATAAATATTATACAAAATTCTGTTGGTAATGCAAGGTACGTATAGAGTCATTTATTCACAGGAGTGGAATAAAATTTTTCACCTTAAAAATTATTGTATTTGCCAAATATTGTTTATACTTCATGTGTAGCTTTGCGAATGAACTACTTTCAGAGACTAACCAATGTCATCTGTTTTTGAAGCATTTATTGGTATCATGTATTCAGTCATATTAGGAGGAAAATAGCAGGGAATACAGGACAAGGTAGATTACTCTGGAAAGATACTGTTTTTCTACAAAGGTGGTGTGTGTGTATGTGTGTGTGTCTATTGAAATCATAACGGAAAGGGTGTCCATCATGACAAAGAAAAAGAAAAGATTCTTGGCCAAAAGGGCAGTGGTAGAGATTGCCCAATGGCCAGCTCAAGTTTATTTGCCCTCCTGGTGTATAATTTTTCCTCTTGTTTACCACTGCCATTTTATTCATTGTTGCAAAAATTTTGATTGTCTATTCAAATGTTTTGTTGCCACTCCCTTATTTTTTTCTGGTAGAGGAACCTCAACATTTTTTGAACAATATCCACTTTTAGTATGGTCACGTAATCAAGCAAAGGAATCTCCTCCACACCCCCCATATCACCACCAGTCTAAGAGTACCAATTTTGATTGCTTTACCCTAAGTATGGTGGTTCCTCCCTGCCAGTGCTTGGTTGAGGCAAAAGATTAGGATAATTCTGATGCATGAGGAGACAATTCCTGGTATCACTTCTGAGAGAAGTTTCCTTCACTGTTACAATGAGTCCTATGAAGGGAATTTTCCTTCGGTGAGCACATAGATGGCTGTGTAATGAGGAGATGCTTGGAGCTGCGATAGCCTTCAGAGAACAAAGCTATGGACAGAGGCCAGTATGCTGAAGAAGGGTCTGTGGAAAAAGGGAAAATTCTAGACTCCTGATTACCCTGAAGCGCCACTGACTTAACCAAATCTGGAAACCTCTTGCCTTTAGATTTCTTGTTATGAGAGAGAATAAAAGTCAATATTTTTAACCAGTTGACTTGGATTTTTGTTGCCTGCAGCTGAATTTATACTAATTACAGAAGAAAATTTCATAAACACAGAAGGGAAATTTAATTTTAATCTTATGTAAATATTTACCAATGCTGACAAGATTTTAAAAATACAGAGTCAGAAATATTTGAAGGACAATTTTGTAAGCTTAAAGTTTATAAAATATGAGTTAATATTTCCTTTATTCACTAATTCACTTATTAATTTGGTGAATTTTAATAAGTACTTATTATATATCTGAATTAGATCAATTAAGAGAGCAATAAAATTTACTTTGGGCACAGTCAAACCAAAGCATAGACACCTTTTCCTTTCTATGTATTATTCTGCTAATTTTGAATCACTTTCAAACTTACAGCAAAATTACAAGGTTGAATAACTTTAGACAATTATTTGAAGGTAAATTGTTTATGTGCTGCTTCATCACTCCTGGACACATTACTGTATTTTCGTACAAACAAGCATATTTTCTTGATAGAGTTTGGTCAAGGAGACAATCTTTGTCATTGGTCACCTCACAGTTGCAACTCTGAATGTTAGCGTCTGTCCACAGAAATAAGTTGGCATGCTGAAATAGAGAACACCCGAGAATTCAGAACCATTCTGGAGCACTGCATTTCTTCAACTACTCAGGCTGGACCCCTCAGCTGTCCATTCATGAGGCACGGGCATGAAAGGACCTATCTGGGATGCTCTAAGGCCTCTACCCCCATCACCACAGACTGAACTGGGAATCAGCATTGGGGTCTATGTGCCACACCAAGAGTTCGGTTTCAGAGCCCACGCGTGCATCTTGCAAGTGGTTAGGAGTACGTTTACAGAACAGGAGCCTGTAATCACCTTGCACCTCTGTACCAGGATGATTCCCGGTTTCTCTGTTAGATCTTCTAGCTGTGCTGGTCGGTGAGATGCTGCTCTTCCAGGCTTAAAAATGTGGCCTTTCACCATATTAGTAGCTGAGACATCTGATCGAGCAGGTCAATAAAGAGCACCAACCGGTAAGCATGTTGGTTAACTGTCCAGCTTACCGTGTGAGGTCTTTTTGGTAAAGCCCGGTTTCTCATCCTGTTCTCATGCGACACCAAGGATGGTGACCCCACCATCCGGGATGGAGTCCTCTGCAGTGTTAGCTCCACACTATATGCGCTTTAGGTGGTCATCCAAAACTTAGTGGGGTCCTGTTCAGTGGTGTCCCCACCACTGGGTAGCTCCTCAGTCCTCATCCAGGAGTTTTCCAGTGGTTCCCTCTGAACCACTAAAATGCTCTTAAAATGTCCTTAAGACATCCCTTGTCTGGGATGCACAGTCTTTTCTTTTTTTTTCTTTTTTTTGCTTATTCATGGCAGCTTATTATTTTTTTTAAATTACATAGCAAGCTACAGAGAAAAACTGAAGAATTACTAACATTTACGCATTTAGAAATGCTGCCCAACGTACAGATCCTTCCACCACTCCTGGTACTGCGTTTGCTTACTTCCCCTCTTATTCTGCTTTTCAAATGATCATTGCCTGACATTTTTCCTAAATATCAGGGGCTCATTGTCTTCACTCATTCCATAGCGTTAATTATGATGATGCTTTTAAGAAGGTGATAGATTATTTGGTAAAGTAGAATTTTACTCTAAAATCTCTTGTGATTTTTCTGTAACGTCTGATGTGATGTGGTCTCTGATCTCTGCACCTCCTGCGGCCCCTGCAGTCCCCAGCCCAGCTCGGCAGTACCTCTGCTTCCCCCCGCCCCTGCTCCCCAGTACTGACAGGCCTCCTGCAGCAGCTCCATCACCCGCTGCCCCGGGTGCAGTGAGCTCCGCTTATATTTCTAAATATTAATGTCAGTTCAATTAATTGCCAGGTCTGACAGTAAGCATTGCCAAGATGTCTTTTTGTTAAACATGTTTATAATAATATCAAGACTATTATTTTGAAGAGACTCCTCAAGTAGTACAGCCTAATTAAAGTGATACTGAATATCTGTTTTCAGTCTGTTTCTGTCCAATGTTTATGTTCTCATAATTAGCCTAACACCCACTTCACGAAATGAAAGTCTTTCAGGCCTGTGCCTCCTGGTTTTCAGTAAAGATGCTTAGAATATTTCTGAAGAGGGATCACAGTGCGAAGTAAGAAAGTTAAATTCTTATTGAGGAAACTTTCCACATTTCTAAAGAACGACTTAAATCTGGATTGAAATTAATCAACAAACTGATCAGGTATCTGTATAAAAAATATAGATGTGTTGCCAAATGAGTCTCTGTGTTAAGAGAGAGCTAGTTAGCTACTCTCACACCGAAAAGAACTGAGGATATTAGTTGGAAACACAAATCCTGCAAAAGACACTCTAAGTTAGAAGTCATAATAAGAGAAACAGAGGAGGGCTTGTCTGTGAAGTCAGCGAGGTGCGGTTAAATGGAATTAGACTTTCACACAGAAGGACCTCAGTGCAAACCTGGTTCAACCTCTTCCACCACTGACTAGCTTAACATTTGTAGTCTTTAGTTTCTCTCTCTATAAAATGGGGGAACACATAGCAGCCTTGCAGCTTGATATGAGAATTAAGCAGACAATGTTATACACATGCACACACAGTTTATTCTATTTGAGGTGGTTAAAAAAGTTCAGTCCTCATCTCTGAAAGTTATGATCTATATTTCAACATGGTTATCCATTTGTGCAATGGGCATTTCTTGAACACCTGGAGCATGTGAATGGCTGTTGTGGTGCAAATTACCAGGACCTGGGGCATCTGACAGGTGGAGGGAGTGAAGTGCGGGTCAATGTTAAGTGTGTCCAGCGCACTTACAACGCTGGACACTGGTTTCCAAAGCAAACACCTAACGTGGACCACACAGCCTCTCCACCAAGGAGCTCCTCAGCTTGCCCTCCACACCAGCCTCCACGGCTCCGGTGGCCCTCACACAAAGCTGAGTCTTACCGTGGCTGGAAGGCCCATCAGGATATTCCCTCCACCTTCCCTTTTCTTTTTCTTTTTCTGTGTATTTATTTATTTAATTGAAGTATAGTTGATTTACAATGTTGTGTTAATTTCCGTTGTACAGCAAAGCGACTCAGTTATACACATATATACATTCTTTTCTATGCTCTTTTCCATTATGGTTTATTCCAGGATATTGAATATAGTTCCCTGTGCTATACAGTAGGACCTTGTTGTTCATGCATCCTATAGATAATCTTCCCCAGGACAAAACACATGTACCTGGAACAGTGGAGCTGCAGAGCACTCAGTGCCCATGCGACCAGGGAATCTGTGAAACTGCTCCATTTGCCTTTCTAAGCATATTTTGTTTCCCATTTGGTGCATTCTAGGATTTGGGCGAAGAATAGGTATTCTACCGCAACTAAAAACAGGCATCTATTGCAATACAGAAATCCAAGGATGGCAAGGAATTCAACTCTACAGAAAAGAGTTTGCCAAGGAATTCTCTGCCCGCATCTTCCAATATGTAACTGCTTGATGTCTGACGTGAAACCAGGGGGACTATGAAGGGCTGGAAGTTCTGCAAGTACTATGTGCCTCGCAAAAGACAGAAGACCTGAGCAACTTTTCCATCTTAAGGGGAAGAGGTCAGGGATTAACATCATATGTCAACTCCTCTGTGTCAACTACTATATATCTTTACTATGTATTTATTTTTCACAACAGATTGCCCCGTAGTTTTTATTATTTCCATTTTATAGGTGAGGAAATGAGGTTCTTGAAAGCTAAATAATTGTGAAAAGATCACACAATTTGTAACATTTGCGATATGTCACAGTGCTTTCGCAGAATCCCATCCAAGCTAACATTCCATACCTACCCCAACACTAACTTTGTTCATTTACAGCAAGCACTTAATAGCTTAACGTGATTGGATGGATTTTCCATTTAACTGAAAACAAAATTCGAAACTGGAAGAAACAAGTTTATTGTCTATGGACAATGGGTAGTTCAGTTTCTATCCATATCTAATTCTAGATTTTGACTTCCTTTTACAACCCTGTCCTGCAAAGGACAGTTGCTCAGTCTCTTGACTTAAGTTGCCCTCACAGACTTTGGTTTGGACCAGTTTTAACCTCACGCAGCCTCTGAAAGGAAACATCCTATAAAAAAAACCCTCTGCCTAGAATCTGAGTTTTGGATGGGAACAGATTTGCTAGTGCACTTAATCCCATATTCCGTGAATGACTAGTCTATTTACTCAAAAACATATGCTTCTAACTACATTATTACAGAACATATTATGTGCTTTAATTTTTACTAAATAATTTGATAGCTAATGACTTATTCTGCTAGCCAGCTTCCAAATTACAATCTGAAACTCTATATGGTAAATATGTTATTCATAATTAATATGAATAATAGCAATTGAGCAACTAAAGAGACCACAAACTCTTGAAATTTAAATAATAATAATAATAATAGACTATGGCTATAATAAAAGCATTATGTTGCTTTAATATGAAAAAAATGCCAAGAAACAGTCTAAAATATCCACATTAATATTTACATTCTAGGTTCGTTTTCATTATATCATTTCTTGCATGTATTTTGACATAATTTCTATTTTAGTAACTGAAATTCAATAGAACATGGGATTTGTATAAATGACTAGGTCACAAATGAATCTCAGATGAAATATATTTGATTATATTAATTACAATAGAATTCCATTATCAAAATAGCATTACAAGTTGAAGTTATGAAAGAAATTTTGAATGGCAAGAATCCAGTTGAATGAGTAGTAAAGGAAAAAAATTTATATTTACTCTTTCTATTCCTCTACATATGAATTCTACTTACACACGGCTCAACTACTTTCCCAATAATATTTGGCAAGATTATTTACATATATAAATATTGCAGGTAGTGAAAATTTTAGCATTTAATTTTTTTTCCACAATTTTAATTAAAATAATTCCAAAGCTTGTTACATATATTTCTTTGGTTTTAAACATTGCTGTGATGAGTCAAAATCACCATATTTAAATAGGGACAATTTATATAACCACCACCATGGGCTACTGAGATAGGTTAGCTATTTACCTTTGTGCCAATGTCCTCAGACTCTTCAGCTTTCATGCATTTTTTTCTGTACTGTGCCTTTGATGTCTGCTGTTCTTTTTGTCATCTGTCAGCGTGTCCCCTTTAGTTTGCTTCATCCTTATCTAGTCAATTCATTAATTCATTAATTAATTCATCTTTATCTAGTCAATCAAATAAAGTGAGTTGACTTCATGGCAGTTGAGTGGCTCAGCTGACCCTTCCCTTCCTGTTCAGAGTGTATGTTCCAGATGCACAGCGTTGCTGGAAGTCTGGCCCGCTGTAATTTGTAATGGTTGCATTTACTCAATTCTGCTCAATACCACATAATAAAATGAATGCTAGCCAAAACCTTTCACCAAATTTGAAAACTTGGAGTCGCCTCTGACTCATCCTTCCTCTTCGTATTCCTCTCATTTAAAAAAAATAAAATGGCTCACACCTATTTGTCCTGTTGCTATAATAATTATTCAAGACCCTCCTGACTCTGTTTTCTAATGGACACATGCCCATCTTTAAAGGCCTTTCACAAGTTAGCCCCAAACAATTGTTCAAGACATGCCACATACTACTTTTCCTTATATCGTAACCACAAGAAAAAAACCCAGTTCTCTGTACATGTCATGTGCAATCGTAAACGCATTAGCTTGTGGTGTTCCTTGACCTGTGATCTGAAAGCAAATCCATAAAAACATGTCCAAGTCTAAACTCATTATCATCATATCTGGTTATGCTTCAAAATCCAAATCTTTTCTTCCTGGGTTCATTTCTTGGTGAATGATATATAAGACCATCAACCTGTAGGCTTACAAGGTCTATCACTCTTGTTTGAAAGGTCTACCCATGCTTTTCCACATTCATGGGATCTTGTCTCTTTTTTTTGGCTGCACTGGGTCTTCGTTGCTGCGCGCGGGCTTTCTCTCTAGGTGCGGCGAGTGGGGGCTACTCTTCGTGGCAGTGTGTGGGCTTCTCACTGCAGTGGCTTCTCTTGTTGCGGAG
Organism: Balaenoptera musculus; assembly: GCF_009873245.2. Classification (NCBI taxonomy): domain Eukaryota; kingdom Metazoa; phylum Chordata; class Mammalia; order Artiodactyla; family Balaenopteridae; genus Balaenoptera; species Balaenoptera musculus. Next base: position 87,876,005 of record NC_045797.1, on the reverse strand, counting down.
CACGGGATCTAGGCGCGCGGGCTCAGTAGCTGTGGCTCATGAGCTCTAGAGTGCAGGCTCAGTAGTTGTGGCGCACGGGCTTAGTTGCTCTGCAGTATGTGGGATCTTCCCGGGCCAGGGCTCAAACCCGTGTCCCCTGCATTGGCAGGTGGATTCTTAACCACCACACCACCAGGGAAGTCCCGATCTTGTCATTTTTAATGCCGAAATGTCCAAATGCCAATTCCTTTTATCTATTACCTAAGGAAAGTTTTTGTTGTCTCCTTTTGTGCATAAGATAAAGTATGAAGAGTATCATAAGCCATTCAAAACTTCACCCCACTTCTAATTCCTTTCTGGCCACCCGGTTCCCTTCCCCCAAGGCAAGTACCACTTTACCTCTTATGGTCCCTGGAAAATTCCAAGACTTTCCTTAACTCCATGTCTTTCAACATACAAATCACTATGCCGTCATTCCTTCCTTCCCCAACCGGAAAATTCCATTCATCTTTCAAAACCCAGTTCGAGTGTCACCTACCTATGAAGTCCTTCCTGATTCCCTATGGAAGAATTCATCACTTCCTCCTTAGTGCCCCAGTGGCAGTCTGTGTACATTACTATTGAAGTACTTATCACATGGTAGTATTGAAAGTGAATTCTGTTAGAGCAGAGAAGGTTATTCATGTCTGTATCTGCAGCAAGTGTAGAGTCCTGAGACATAAGAGCTGCTTGCTCATTGCAAGTTTGTTACGGTGTCAAAAACTCATCATTGCATGACCCATAGCTGTTTAAGGGAAAGAAAACTTCCTCCGCAACACCAGCCCCAATAAAACTGCATTTTGGGGGAAGTTAAGAGTGGCCCTGTGAGGAGGTGGGAGGAGAAGAAGCCAGTCCAGCTGTGCTACAAGACCCTGCCTCCCAGCCTGGCTTAGTGTCTGAAGGACTGAGGCAGTGCTCACTGCTTTGCTACTCAATTAAGAAGGGCAGCATTTCTCTAGTTCCAATTGTGGATTAAATCATGTGCTAAAAGGTCTACTGAAAAATCAGAAGCATCAGCATTAGTTCATTATAGGACCAGATGGTCCACCTTGGCCTTCTGTGTCTTCTGTGTCTGGTTTGCAAATCAGATATTCCTTTTCTCAGCTTCAGACCGTCTGCTCTCCAGGAAAAATATCTTCATCCTCTCCCTACCACTGCCTTATACATATTTGCCGATGGAAATCTGAGTGTGATTATGGTAGTAGCAATTCTGAGAGTGTCAGTAAGCAGGTGAGTTTCTCTGTGCGAATTCCAAACCCTGATCAGAATGTCCTCTGGAATAAACACAGGTGGAACGCCAAGTGGCACACATGTGCTCGGCAGACAAACATTAGTTTCTGTCCGTAAGAACTTAATAGGGAGGGAGATTGTTTCTCAGTTACCCAAATAACATGTGTTCCAGCCAGAGGCCACGGATGCAGGGCTGGTAACTCTGAGAACATTAACCTGTGGATCGTGGCTGGGGGATGACAGGCCCCATCAGAGCCTGTGGTCTGCAGGGCAAAGTGCAGGCCAGCAACGCCTTTAGAACTCTTGTCCATCAGACGTTTCCTTAGGATGATTGCGGCTTCCGGTCTCAGGAACTCATTCCACCCAGAAGCGTGACAAAGCATGCATTTTATACTCATTCTTGTCTTTTTTGGTCCTTTTCTGCAAGACAATTGGTGCTCAGTTCACTGTCCTTCCCCAACTGTTTTTCTTTCCAGTGACACCCAGTGAAGTTGCTACACCACGGGACCCTTCATGTCACATCACATAATTAATTGCAATGAAGCCTTACATCCCCAAACACAGCCAACTACATACTTTTGTAATAATAATAATAATTTAACAACAGTACTAGTAATGATATAGCTGGCATTGATAGAATGCCTTACAGTTTTATTCAGTGTTTCACATACAAAATCTCATATGACTGTCAAAATAACTTGTGAAGTTCTTATTTTTCTCTTCTCCATTTTAAAAGTAAGGAGACTATGACTTTCAAGAACTTAATCATCCTATGGCAGAAATAGGTCCTGAAACTAGTTCTCCTGACCATCCGTCTTGTGGAGTTCCTGCAGTTCACAAATGAAGAGACACACTGAAGTCTCTGACAATCAAATACACTGCACGTGGCAGAACGCTTATTCGAAAGAAGACAACATCTGCAGGAAGGTCCACCTCAAACCACTTTAAGCCCGGTGTGGACTTGCACAGAATTTCAGGTGTGTAGTTACATTTTTCACTTTGTAATAAACCCCTGCATTTCCTGGGATCTACTTATTCTGGGGATTGCCTGGAGGTGGAAATGATAAGGCAAAATGACCCCATACTCTTTCTCAATAAGCCAACTTCCGAAGTAGCCAAGACTAAAAGAGAAGTCAGGCAGACAGTCTTCCTGATATATTTAGGGTGGAAAACATACTCTATGAGGGTATCATCTGCCTTATAAATTGACTCACAGGGTCAGACTTCTGAATTTGAGGTGCAAGAGAGAAACTCACTCTTTAATTATGGCAATGTCCAAGTTGAGAGGGATGAAGGCAGATGGAACTGTATGTTTATCCAAGACCACCCTGGACAAAATGCCCAACCTCCGTGTGGTCAGGTTGCAGGTATCCTGTCTTCTCAGAGGGACGCCACTGTCTTCCCAGAGTACCAGGTGCCTTTGTTTGACTTCAGATTTTGACACCTTCAAAGTCTGTGACCCTGAGCGAGAGACCTGGCCACAACAAGACTTTTCTAATCTGTAAGATGGAGTTATTACTACATGTCACATGGGATTGATGAGAAGAGGAAATGGCTCATCACCGCATGTCACGCCCTCCTCTTCTGGCTTCTTCCTGGGGGCATCTTGAGTGAGGAATGAGCTCATAGACGCTCCCTTCCATGTGACTTTGGGTGAGTCAGGTTACTCTTGGAGACGCAATGTTCTTGCTACCCACAGGATAAACAGCATGCTGGAAATTTTAAGTCCAAACAGGTGATTTGATGTCACCACCCCCAGTGTCACATGTGTCCTGCCTGACTTCCAGGAACCTCCACCACCACAACCCTGATTATGGATTTGGGACGAGGGAATAAGAAGAGGAAGACCTGCTCACCTCCAGCACCTGTGTGGTGGGGAGGCATTGCGTGGAGCTGAAGAAAAGACAGCAGCTGGCCAAGGTGGGAAGGTAGCACCAGCTCCCTGCAGCCTGGGGTCTTTGTCCCCCCTCTGCAGGATGCTCTGTCTTCCGAAACACTGCTGGCTTGTAAAACACCCTTATGTTGGTTAATGCCTGTGGGGTACACTGCTGATGGAAATGGGAATTTCTTAAAATGGTGACATAATAGTTGGACATTAAAGGATGAAAATTACTCTTGATAAAGTCATTGCATAACTGGATTACGAGGCAAACTTTCCTGACATTCCATGTTTCAAAGTTAGGAGGTGGTGGAGGAAAGTGGCTAAAGTAATCGGCTTTGTGGTTCTACTGTGCAGTGTCGAAACCCCAGACCCACATGAGCAGTTGTGTGCTGTTGGGTGACTTGCCTTTGTGACTTAGGCAGGACCATAATTTCCTCATCTGAAAAACACTTAAAGGTCAGTGTGAGTATCAAGGGATGTATTGCACTGAAAATGTGAAGGCTTTGCCTGCCACCATGTAGTGATGGGTCAATGTATGTTTGGAATCGGTATTATTTTTATTAGTATTAGACAAAAATGCAAGGTGTGTCAATGTCTGTATCCATCCCAAATACTATTCATCACTGAAAAATTGTAGGTTTTCTTGCTATATATGACACAACAAAGGGGCCAATTTTGTTGAAATTTTTTCTGGAGTGTTTTTTTTTTTTTTTTTTTCTGTTTCATTAGTTTATTTGTACTCCATATTCTTCCATATATATTGTAATTCAGGATTAAAATAGATGTAAGAAATCATTTTGAAATGTTAAAATCTGCTTCACAGAGAAAGCCTCTCATCATTCAACTAGTTAACTCAGGATCTAGCGCTCCTTTGATTCATGAGGCGTCTGTGGTGCCGTTACTCTAGGTCTCGCTGGAGGAGACTTACAGTGCACGGCACAGTTAACAGAATTTCCATCCTGTTACAGGAGTTAGGGAGTAAAATATACCAGAGTCCCAAATTAAGAAGAATTCTACACTAACAGTTCACAGGGAAAATAGTACACCCTCTGGGGATGACTGATGTATATACACAGCTAACTTCTATAGGTTGCAGTTGGAAAATCAGCACATGGCTTCCAAAAATCTAATTTCTCTATATAATTCATCTCCTACATGAAATAGGCAAAAATATAGCTCAGTGTAACCTGCATAACACAAAAAATCCTCTGTCATAATATCTAGCTGCAGCTCTCTGTCTGAAGTCATGGATTTTCAAATACCCCAGCCAACTGATACTTCCCAGTGAGGGAGAACATCTGATTCCACTTTCACCCATCACTGGAGTTCTAATTACTTTGATTTAGTGACTGTGGGATTTTACTTTTTACTGTTTGGACAGATTCCTCACTAATACTTAACAGGCAAGAAACATTAAAATCCTGTTTGGTTTGACAGGAGCAGAGTTTAATGTCAGCTGGACTGAATTTATTTTCCCAAGTTCTATTTTCTCAAAAATACCTTTGATGCTTTCTTTAACCAGATTTGTTTAGGAAACAAACTATATGATGTGCAGAGGATCCAAATACATTTCTGATTCAATCATAGTATCAATATTTTGTGTACCACCCAGTTTAGGGTAAACATTTTACATTAGATTTCCATCATAGAGGGACAGTGGAATTCAAAATGAGCCATACATCAGTCAGTGTCTAATTCTATTTGGGTAAAGTTAGAGCAAGAAAAAGCACATGATCAAACATCAGGATGTATATTTTTACCCAATGCTTCTCTGCCAGGAACACTTTTCTGATTTTTCTTGGATCTGTCTGCTCTCTTTTAGCTCCTGCTTCAGTAAATCGGAATTATTTGTGCACGTTGTAGATTGAGAGCTGTAGAGGCCAGTGTGCTCCTCACATAGCAGGGTATCTCGTCCATGGCTGGTGACTGAAACCGTGTCTTGAACTGCATTGTATTTACCCATGTACTTGACATGTGTATATACCAGGGTAAAAAAAAAAACAACAAAAACTTTTGCCTTATAAAATACTGTAAATATTACTTTATTATCTATAAAAATGTTTAGTAACACAGACATAGGAATGATTGGCATTAACGGACAAATGTTTTTCCTTAATGACTATGAGTGGTTTGTAGCTGGTATATTCATTATCTTGATTTCCAAGGACAGGCACTAATGAATAAATAGGATTCAGTTTGTATTAGACCACACAGTTTTATTTGCAAATAACAGAGAACCAACAGTAGCTTTTTCAAAAGAGAGAATGTATTTACTCATGGAGCTGAGAAGAATGCTAAATGTGGCAGAGAACATGGTTGCCTACCCCAGGGTTATTGCTCCTCATCTTTCTTGACGATTAAAAAAATTCCATATATAGTTGAGGAGCCTTTGGTATCGTGGTATATGGTCACAGTCTCTGTTTGAAGAGCATGTAACCTTAATTCTGATTAACGACTTATAAAATGAAGCCTATTGGCTTAATTCTGGGGAAGAATTTCCTTTTGATATAATAGGGCAGGTGAGGAGAAAGCCTCAGTCCCGTTTAATGCCTCTGACAGCGGTTCTTCAAGGATGTGATGTCTGGAGCTGTGGCAGCCATTTAGCAACACAAAGAGGAGGACTAGACGCCTTGAAATCATTAAACAATCGAATTTAATCCTAGAACAGCCAATCTCAAGCATTCTTAATATGTAGGAAAGATCAAATAATGTATATTTGGGATCTCTTGATGCATCCTTGTTACATTACTGATATTGGTAATGTGTCCTTTCTCTCTGTTTCCTTGATCTGTATTGCCAGTAGCTTATTAACTGAATTATTCTTTTCAAAGAACTAATTTTGGCTTTATTGATTTACTCTACTTTTTATTTTCTACTCCATTGATTTCTTAATTTTATTATGATTTTCTTTATTTTATTTTGATTTGCTTATTTTTTTCTAGATTTTTAAGATGGAAAATTGGATTGACTTTCAGTCTCTTATTTTCTAATTTGTGCATTTTGGTGTAAATTTTCCTCTAAACATTGCTTTATCAGCATACTGCAAAATTTCAATATGCAGTATCAAATTAGCATTTAGGCTAAAATATTTTAAAATAATAATTGTGATTTCTTTTATTTTTGAGATATTTAGAATTGTACTGTTTATTTTTCATATGGCTAGGAACTCTCTAATTATTTTGTTATTGATTTCTAAATTTATCTTCAGAAGATATCTTCTGATTAATTTTAATCTTGATTTCTTGAGGATTTCTTTATGGGCCACAGTGTGGACAATTTTTGTACAAGTGGCATTAGACCTTAAAAGAATGCAAATTGTATTGATATTGGATATTTTTCTTAAGTTGGTTAAATCAAGTTTCGTAAATGGTGTTGTTAATATATTGTATGTCCTTACTGATTTTCTTGTCTGCTTGTTCTATCACTATTAAGAAAGGTGTTTTAATGACTCCCAATATGATTGTGCATTTGCCTAAGTTCTCTTTTAATTTGCTTTATGCATGTTGGAACGATGTATGGATTCCAATAATTTAGGATGGTGGTAACTTCCTACCGGATGGACCCCTTTATCACTGGGAAAGGCCCCTTTTTATCTCTATTAATATTTCTTTTCTTACACTTTTTCTATTAATGAAATCTGTTGATTTTAGTTTCATTTGTGTCTCTACATTGTTCTTTATATCTTTCATTTTTAATTATTCTGTGTTTTTATGCTAAAGTGTGTCTCATTGGTAGCATATATTTTAGAATAAATTCTGAGAGTTGGTATGTTAATTGGAGTGATTATTCCTTCTCCTACCATTTGCCATCCATTTACTTCAATTTTCAGTTTCAGTCAGTGTACATGCATAGTGTTACAGAATTGTTAATTTATACTACAGGAAGAAACAGCTTTATCAACTAGAGTACAGTTTATGAACAATTTATTTTGCTTTAAGTTGTACAGATTCTATGCATTTCCAAAGTTACTTAGGTCAAGACCCTTTCCCCTGAATCTCTTCAGTGCAGTTTTTCCATGCATTTGTAATACAGTTGGATTGTTTCATCATATTCTACATTCCATCTTTGGATCCCCACAAGATCCTATATATATATATAGTAATATATATTATATATGTTACATATATATTACATATATAATATGTAACATTATATATGTTGCATGTAATATATATGTTACATATTTTATATATAATATATAATTTGTATAATTAGGATTCAGTCTTTGTGCTATGAAGTTCTGTTACTTGAAAAATGCAGTGTTATGTATCTACAATTACAATAGCATACAGATATGTCACTGCCCTAAAATACTCCCTATACTTCATCCTTTCAACTCTCCCTACCCACAAAACCTTGGCAACCACTGATCTTTTCATCATCTCTATATTTTTGCTTTCTTCAGAATGCCATATAGATGGAATCATGCATATGCAATCATAGACTAGCTGCTTTCACTTTGAAATATACATATAAGATTTACCCATATCATGTGTCCTGATAGTTCATCTCTCTTTATTGCTAAATAATGCTTTATTGTAAGACTGTACCAGAGTGGGTTTATTCATTCACTTATTTTAGAATATCTCAGCTGCTTCCAGTTTGGGGCAATCATAAAGTTGCTGTAAGCATTCATGTGCATGGTGTTGTGTGGACATATAAGTTTTCAATCCAGTTGGTAAATACCTAGAAGTGTGATTGTTGGATTGTATGGTAAGACTATGTTTAGCTTTGTAAAAATCTGCCAAAATTATCTTCCAAAATGGTTGGACCTTTTAGCATTCCCACCAACAATGAATTAGAATGCATGTTGCTCTGCTTTCATACCAGAAATTGATATTGTCATATTTCTTTATTTTTTGGATTTTAAACTTGCTAATAGACATGTAGCACTCTCTTATTATTCTTTTAATTTGTTATTGTTTTAATTTCTAATGACAAATGATGTTAAACATAGCTTCCTATGCTTATTTGGCATCTGTATATTTTCTTTGTTCAGATTTTTGCCCACTTTTAATTGAATTTTTGAGTTTTCATTATTAAATTTTATTATTATTGTTGTTATTTTTAGAACACTTTGTATATTTGTAAACAAGACCTTTATCAAATATCCATTTTACAAACATTTTCTTCCATTCTGAGGCTTGCCTTTTCACTCTCTAAATGATGTCTTCCCCTGAATAGAAGTTTTTAATCCAGATTATCAATTTTTTTAAATGGATCTTGATTTTGGTGTTGTATGTAAAAACCCATTACCAAACTCAAATTCACATATACTTTCTTCTATGTTTTCTTCTAAAAGTTTTATAGTTTTATGTTTTACATTCGTTCTCTGCTCCATTTTGAGTTAATTTTTGTTTAAGGTGGAGGTTTGTGTCTAGGTTTACTTTTTTATTCATGTGGCCATCCAAACCTTCCAGCACTGTTTGCTGAAAAGAGTATCCTTTCTCATCTGAATGCCTTTGCACTTTTGTTAAATATCATTTTCCTGAACTTCTCTGGATCTATTTCTGGGCTCTCCTTTCTGTTTAATGTGTCTGCCTATATATTTCCTCACAAACACCATACTGTCTTGGTGGCTATAGAGTTAAAACAAGTCTTGAAATTGGGTTTGGAGAGTCCTCTACCAGCGCTTTTTCTCTTTAGAATTGTGTCGGCTATTCCAGGTCCTCTACTTTTCCATGTAAACTTTAGAATCAGTTTGTCAATAGCTACAAAATAAGTTACTAGGATTTCAACTGGGGTTCCCTAGAATCTACAGTTCAATTTGGGAGAAATTGACATCTTAACAGTATTGAATCTTCCAATCCATGAACATAGAATATCTGTTTACTTAGATCTTCTTGTTTCTTTCATTAGTAATTTGTAGTTTTATGCATACTGATGCTGTACATATTTTGTAAGATTTTTTACCTAAGTATTTTATTTTTTGATACTATTGTAAGTTGTATTGATTTTTAAATTTCACATTTAAATGGTTCCTTTCTGATCTATAGGAAAGCAATTGACTTTTGTATATTGACAAGCACTGGTAGTGAGACAAAGCATCCTTTCATTCTTCCTGATCTGAAGGGAAAAATATCCAGTCTCTCATCATTAAGTATGTTAACTGTAGGTTTTTTAATGTATTCTGTATCAAGTTGAGGACATTCTGTTTATTCTTAATTTGCTGAGAGTTTTTATGATGTTGACTTTTCTCAAATGCTTTTTTATCCAGCAATTGAAATGCTCTTACAGTTTTTCTTCTTTAGCCTGTTGATATGGTGAATTACATCAATTGATTTTTTAAACGTTGAGCCAGGCTTGCATACCTGAAGGAAATCTCCCTTGCTAGCATATACTTATTTTTATATGTTGTTATATTTAATTTGACAATATTTTCTTGAGGAGTTTTGCATCAATATTCATAAAAGTTACTGGCCTGCAGTTTTCTTTTCTTGTAATGACTTCGTCTGGTTTTTGGGATTAGCACAGAGCTGACCTCATGGACTGAGTGCAGAAGTGTTTCCTTTCTTTTATTTCTGGAGGATATGATAGAGTAATGGTTAAGGGTCAAAGAGAAATTTGTTTCATAATTAAAAAATTTAGAATTTGGATGTGATAGACCAGTGGTTCTTAACTCTAGCTCCATAGTGAATTGCTTGGGAAGGCTTTAAAAATACAGTAATGCTGAAGTTCCACCCCACACAGACAAATCCACATTTCTGGGGTGGATACTGGAAATTAATATATAATATTAATATATATAACATTATATATTATATTATATTATATTATATATTTTAAAATAACATCCCTATGAAGATAAAGTCAAATACTCAGTTTTAAATGTTGAACTGACTGCTCTTTAATTCTTAACTGAAAACAGGATGCACTCTGCGACTTAAACAATTCCCAGTGAGCCATGTAGAAGATGCCAGGGTCAAGCAGATGGTGAGCGAGGCTGTATCCACTGAAGAGACTGTCTTTTGTATTTGCCTCTACTTCTTTGACCTGAAACTACCCCTATATTTTATGCCACAAGCTTTCTTCTCCGGCAAGGGATATCACTCTGGCATAAAAAGATTTCCTTATGGATTGTATTCTTATGTCTTAATCTCTTAGTTCCAGGGAGGGTTGGGGGAGAAAGAGAAAGAGAGGCAGAAATAAAACGCTTTTTTACATGCAATACTTTGTGCAGGCTTCGTGCTCTTCCCTCCCGAGCTGCAGAGGTCGGGAGGCAGGATAAAGGGTGAGTCACCCCGCACCCCTGGGGCGGACCTCTCCCCATGCTGCAGAGAGTGGTCCTGCTCCGCGGAGAGAACGCCCTCTGTGGGTTGATCACAGGGGAGACGTCCTGCGGGCTCTGGCACATCCTGAAGACGCTGTCAGGAGTTATCAACTCTGTTCCCGCTGCGCCGGGATCTCAGTCTTCTATTTCTGGCTGTACCTTCTCCCTGATATTCCTCCCACATATTTTCTGGAGAGTGACAGGAGGTGCCCCAAATCCCCCAGAGTGCAGACGAGTTACACTGGGAAGGACCTTTTGCCCGCCTTCTGCTGTCCATCCAACAGCACTTGCTGACCAGATGATCCAGCAAATGTTCAGATTTGTGGTGATTGCTTTTGAACCTGTATTTAGAGAAATTAATTGTAGGCTAAAATATTTTAAATAATATCATATTTCCTTTCTATTTTTCATTCTTATTATAATTTCATTATTTATTTCTTTGGGGTTTTTTTTCCCCCCTTTGGCTGTGTCATAAAAAATCAAAGTCTTATATGCTTAGGTTCAAAGGAACCCTGTTTTAAACACATATATTCCATCAGAAAGAAGGCTTCAGTTTCTTGTGAAAAGAAGTCACTAATAGTCCAGTGAGGATGCAGCCATCCCTGACAGCTGGTCCACCCTGGAGGAACATTGTGGATAAAGAGGTATCTTAACACAGAGAATTATTTATGTCATAAATAATTGCATTGGCCACTCACTGGATTTAGGATGGAATCATGAGATAGGCTTTTAGCAAACACTGTGTAATAAGGATCCCTGTCTTCCTGAAATACCCTTTCTTGACCTTTCCTGCTATTCTCAATCTTCTCCATCTTCACATTTCTTTTTCTTTCCTTTTAGAAAAGAATGTGAATTAGACCATAGTGTTTTGTCCCCTGATCTTGTCCAACAACAGTGCAAAGTAATTTTTCCTCCAGTTATACTTACTTCTATGGAAACACTCGCTATTTAATGCCAATGTTCAGTTGTGAGCAGCAAATGTTCTGCTCTTGTTTGTTGAAGAAAAACACAGTATCTGTGCACATGACATTATTTGGACCCAGGTTCTTTGCAGATGCAATTAGTTAAGATGAGGTCATTGGGGTGGGCGCTAATCCAACATGACTGCTGACCTTATAAAAGGGGGAAGTTGGACACAGACATACATACAGACAGGGAGAACACCATGTGGACATGAAGGCAGACACCTGGGCAAGTATATAAGACAAAAACACCACAGATTGTTATCACACCACCAGAAGTTAGGGCACCTTTGAAGGGAGCATAGCCCTACTGACACCTTGATCCCAGACTTTAGGCCCTAGCACTATGAAACAATACATTTGTGTTGTTTAAGCCACTCAGTTTTTAGGATGTTGTTACAGCAGCCCTAGGAAATGAAAACACTCTCCCAGCCTGGGATTTCATGACTCCCTGAGAAGGCATCTCTGTCAGGTAAAAAAATATTTTTCAAATCATGTTTAGAAAGAGAATATGTAGCATTGGTTGACTTAACTCAGTCTAGATTTACAACTTGTTTTATATATAAAGGGGATGGAAATTCATTTTGTTTGTCTTTGAATACCAAGTACCCAGTATTTATCTATATGAATGAGAAAGGACTTATATCCAAAATATATCAATAACTCCTATAAGTTGATAATAAAATACTACACTCCAATAAAACAATGAACATGCAAATTGTATGTGTTCACAAGACAAATAGTAAGCTTATTAAAAGACATTCAACATCATTATTCATTGGGGAAATATAAGAAAATAAGATGGATTACTGAATTATAGAGGAATGGATCATGGACAAATCAGCGATAAAGCAAATATAACACATGTTAATTATAGAATTCAGGTGGTGTGTGTAAGTTTTCACTGTATTGTTCTTCTAACTTTTCTGTATGACAGAAAATTTTCATAATTTTTCTTTTTAAAAAGCAACCCCAATTTTGAGACATTAAAGTGCCTCCACAATTCTTTCCTGATACTAAACCCCATTACAAGTGAGACTAGTCATGTCACCCCATTTTGGGGAAATAGATGTAAGCAGACATCTCCAGGTGTGGCTTCTAGGATAAGCTTTTTGCAAAGATGTTTCAATTGGCCTGTTTCTTGACTCTGTTGTCCTTTCCCTTTCTTCATCTTGTTTCCTCCCCTTTTTCATTGGAATGAAGATAAGATGCCATGGGATGCTGCACAGTCTTGCAGTCCTAAGGAGAAAAGTCTCGCTGGAAGTGTGGCAGAGCTGGCGACCAAAGCGGCCTCATCTCAGCTAAGGCTGAGATGCCCATTCATTTTGTCGTCTGACACAAGTAAGGTCTTACTGTTTTAAGGCTGCTTTCAGTTACCCAGAGTGAGGAGTGAAAATAATAAGCCTAAATTTTGGAATTGGTGGAGGGGAGGAGACGGGTATGGGAATTGAGGACCCAACCATTGCAGTCTAGAAACTCTTGGGAAACTGGTCTGTTGTGCTCTGGACACTCACAACCAAGTGCCAACCAACTGAACTGTAAGGAGAAATGGCGGGAAGAATGCAGACTGTATGGCTTTTCTGGTTGCTTTCGGCAGGAAAGTCCTGCCATTGAAGAAGAAACTAGTGCTGAGAGTCCTAGTGCTCTCAGTATTCAAGTAGAGACACGGAAGAAGACGTTTCTACAGGAGGCATGCTCTCCCTGCCGTCTACAGGCTGTGTCCACTGAGACTGATTTTCTGGGGTTTTTTGGTTTGTTTGTTTTTGTTTTTTTAACTCCGTAGATTACAAGCATCAAACTAGAAAAACAGAATTGATATTTGGTAGGTGTGCATCCTTGCTTCAAAACCCAGGTGTGTCCCAAAATGATGGCTGTATAATCCAGTTGCAGAAAAAATACACAAGTTTTTGGCTTAATTTTTCTCCACTCATTCCCAAATACACACATTTCTTATATTTCTTATTTCTCAAGCCCAAAACAGATGGCTAATTTCTTCTGAATACTTCTGGTTTCTCCTGAATCCCAAGGAATATTTGAGATCTCCAGGCCTTTCTTGTCCCACTTGACTGCTCTTGACTGATTTGACCCTTGGAAGGCTCAAGGGTTAGAGGCAGGAGAAGGAAAACACTGGCCCCTCCCCCTCTCTGCCAGCCTTGGGGCAGCTCTGAAGGGCTGTGTCTTCTCCGAGGATCTGGCAGGGCCAGATAGGCCAGCATGGCTGTGGTTCCCTCCCTTTATTCTCCAGGCTGGAGGGGAGCAGATCCTGTGGTCATTTCCTTTTTGCTGCTGTGTCAGGCCTGTCTGGCTTCCTTGTCTTTTGACACCAGTGTCTTTCTTTATAGGAAATTCTCTTGAGAGCAGCACCCAGCTCTACCCACCACTAGTCCCTCCCATCAGGAAGCTTGCACAAGCCTCTTAGATAGCCTCATCCACCAGAGGGCAGACAGCAGAAGCAAGAAGGACTACAATTCTGCAGCCTGTGGAAGGAAGACCACATTCACAGAAAGACAGACAAAATGAAAAGGCAGAGGACTTTGTACCAGATGAAGGAAAAAGATAAAACCCCAGAAAAACAACTAAATGAAGTGGAGATAGGCAACCTTCCAGAAAAAGAATTCAGAATAATGATAGTGAAGATGATCCAGGACTATCAGAAAAAGAATGGAAGCAAAGATCGAGAAGATGCAAGAAATGTTTAACAAAGACCTAGAAGAATTAAAGAACAAAAACCTAGAAGAATTAAAGAAAAAACACCTAGAAGAATTAAAGAACAAACAAACAGAGATGAACAATACAATAACTGAAATGAAATATACACTAGAAGGAATCAATAGCAGAATAACTGAGGCAGAAGAACAGATAAGTGACCTGGAAGACAGAATGGTGGAATTCACTGCCACGGAACAGAATAAGAAAAAAGAATGAAAAGAAATGAAGACAGTCTAAGAGACCTCTGGGACAACATTAAACACACCAACATTCACATTATAGGGGTCCCAAAAGGAGAAGAGAGAGAGAAAGGACCAGAGAAAATATTTGAAGAGATTACAGTTGAAAACTTCCCTAACATGGGAAAGGAAATAGTTAATCAAGTCCTGGAAGCACAGAGAGTCCCAGGCAGGATAAACCTAAGGAGAAACACACCAAGACACATAGTAATCAAATTGACAAAAATTAAAGACAAAGAAAAATTATTGAAAGCAACAAGGGAAAAAATGACAAATAACATACAAGGGAACTCCCATAAAGTTAACAGCTGATTTCTCAGCAGAAACTCTATAAGCCAGAAGGAAGTGGTATGATATATTTAAAGCGATGAAAGGGAAGAACCTACAACCAAGATTACTCTATCCGGCAAGGATCTCACTCAGATTTGATGGAGAAATCAAAAGTTTTACAGACAAACAAAAGCTAAGAGAATTTACCACCACTAAACCAGCTCTACAACAAATGCTAAAGGAACTTCTCTAAGTGGAAACACAATAGAAGAAAAAGACCTACAAAAACAAACCCATAGCAATTAAGAAAATGGTAATAGGAACATACATATAGATAATTACCTTAAACGTGAATGGATTAAATGCTCCAACCAAAGACACAGGCTCGCTGAATGCATACAAAAACAAGACCCATCTATATGCTGTCTACAAGAGACCCACTTCAGACTTAGGGACACATACAGACTGAAAGTGAGGGGATGGAAAAAGATATTCCATGCAAATGGAAATCAAAAGAAGGCTGAGTAGAATACTCACATCAGATAAAATAGACTTTAAAAGAAAGAATGTTACAAGAGACAAGGAAGGACACTACATAATGATCAAGGGATCAATCCAAGAAGATATAACAATTATAATTATATATGCACCCAACATAGGAGCACCTCAATAAATAAGGCAACTGCTAACAGCTATAAAAGAGGAAATCGACATTAACACAATAATAGTGGGGGACTTTAACACCTCACTTACACCAATGGACAGATCATCCAGAAAGAATATTAATAAGGAAACACAAATTTTAAATGACACAATAGACCAGATAGATTTAATTGCTATTTATAGGACATTCCATCTAAAAATAGCAGATTACACTTTCTTCTCAAGTGCACACGGATCATTCTCCAGGATAGATCACATCTTGGGTCACAAATCAAACCTCAGTAAATTTAAGAAAATTGAAATCATATCAAGCATCTTTTCTGACCACAATGCTATGAGATTAGAAATCAATTACAGGGGAAAAAACGTAAAAAACACAAACACATAGAGGCTAAACAATACATTACTAAATAACAAAGAGATCACTGAAGAAATCAAAGAGGAAATCAAAAAATACCTAGAGAAAAATTACAATGAAAACACGATGACCCCAAACCTATGGGATGCAGAAAAAGCAGTTCTAAGAGGGAAGTTTATAGCAATACAAGCCTACCTCAAGAAACAAGAAACATCTCAAATAAACAATCTAACCTTACACCTAAAGGAACTAGAGAAAGAAGAACAAACAAAACCCAAAGTTAGTAGAAGGAAAGAAATCATAAAGATCAGAGCAGAAATAAATGAAATAGAAACAAAGAAAGCAATAGCAAAAATCAATAAAATTAAAAGCTGGTTCTTTGAGAAGATAAACAAAATTGATAAACCTTTAGCCAGACTCATCAAGAAAAAGAGGGAGAGGGCTCAAATCAATAAAACTAGAAATGAAAAGGAGAAGTTACAACAGACACTGCAGAAATACAAAGCATCCTAAGAGACTACTACAAGCAACTCTATGTCAATAAAATGGACAACCTGGAAGAAATCGACAAATTCTTAGAAAGGTATAACCTTTCAAGACTGAACCAGGAAGAAATAGAAAATATGAACAGACCAATCACAAGTAATGAAATTGAAACTGTGATTAAAAATCTTCCAACAAACAAAAGTCCAGGACCAGATGGCTTCACAGGTGAATTCTATCAAACATTTACAGAAGAGCTAACACCCATTCTTCTCAAACTCTTCCAAAAAATAGTAGAGGAAGGAACACTCCCAAACTCATTCTATGAGGCCACCATCACCCTGATACCAAAACCAGACAAAGATACTACAAAGAAAGAACATTACAGACCAATATCACTGATAAATATAGATGCAAAAATCCTCAACAAAATACTAGCAAACAGAATCCAACAAAACAGTAAAAGGATCATACACCATGATCAAGTGGGATTTATCCCAGGGATGCAAGGATTCTTCAATATATGCAAATCAATCAATGTGATACACCATATTAACAAATTGAAGAATAAAAACCATATGATCATCTCAATAGATGCAGAAAAAGCTTTTGACAAATTTCAACACCGATTTATGATAAAAACTCTCCAGAAAGTGGGTTAGAGGGAACCTACCTCAACATAATAAAGGCCATATATGACAAACCCACAGCAATCATTCTCAATGGTGAAAAACTGAAAGCATTTCCTCTAAGATCAGGAAAAAGACAAGGATGTCCACTCTCGCCACTATTATTCAATATAGTTTTGGAAGTTCTAGCCACGGCAATCAGAGAAGAAAAAGAAATAAAAGGAATATAAACTGGAAAAGAAGAAGTAAAATGTCATTGTTTGCAGATGACTTGATACTATACATAGAGAATCCTAAAGATGCTACCAGAAAACTACTAGAGCTTACCAATGAATTTGGTAAAGTTGCAGGATACAATATTAATGCACAGAAATCTCTTGCATTCCTATATACTAACAACGAAAGATCAGAAAGAGAAATTAAGGAAACAATTCCATTCACCATAGCAACAAAAAGAATAAAATACCTAGTAATAAACCTACCTAAGGAGGTAAAAGACCTGTACTCAGAAAACTATAAGACAGTGATGAAAGAAATCAAAGATGACACAAACAGATGGAGAGATATACCATGTGCTTGGATTGGAAGAATGAATATTGTGAAAATGAGCATACTACCCAAAGTAATCTACAGATTCAATGCAATACCTATCAAATTACCAGTGGCATGTTTTACAGAACTAGAACAAGAAATCTTAAAATTTGTATGGAGACAAAAAGACCCCAAATAGCCAAAGAAGTCTTGAGGGAAAAAAATGGAGCTGGAGGAATCAGACTCCCTGACTTCAGACTATACTACAATGCTACAGTAATTGAGACAGTTTGGTACTGGAACAAAAACAGAAATATAGATCAATGGAACAGGATAGAAAGCCCAGAGATAAACCCACGCACCTATGGTCAACTAATGTATGAAAAAGGAGGCAAGGATATACAATGGAAAAAAGACAACCTCTTCAATAATTGGTGCTGTGAAAACTGGAGAGCTACATGTAAAGGAATGAAATTAGAACACTCCCTAAAATCATACACAAAAATAAACTCAAAATGGATTAGAGAGACCTACATGTAAGACCAGACACTATAAAACTCTTAGAGGAAAACATAGGAAGAACACTCTATGACATAAATTACAGCAAGATCTTTTTTGACCCACCTCCTAGAGTAATGGAAATAAAAACAAAAATAAACAAATGGCACCTAATGAAACTTAAAAGCTTTTGCAAAGCAAAGGAAACTATAAAGAAGACAAAAAGACAACCCTCAGAATGGGACAAAATATTTGCAAACGAATCAACAGACAAAGGATTACTCTCCAAAATATATAAACAGCTCATGCAGCTCAAAATTTAAAAAACAAACAACCCAATCAAAAAATGGGCAGAAGACCTAAGTAGACATTTCTCCAAAGAAGGTATACAGATGGCCAAGAAGCACATGAAAAGCTGCTCAACATCACTAATTATTAGATAAATGCAAATCAAAACTACAATGAGGTATTACCTCACCCCAGGTAGAACGGGCACCATAAGAAAATCTACAAACAACAAATGCTGGAGAGGGTGTGGAGAAAAGGGAACCCTCTTGCACTGTTGGTGGGAATGTAAATTGATACAGTCACTATGGAGAACAGTTTGGAGGTTCCTTAAAAAACTAAAAATAGAATTACCATATGACCCAGCAATCCCACGACCTGGCATATACCCTGAGAAAACCATAATTCAAAATGACACATGCACCCCAATGTTCATTGCAGCACTATTTACAATAGCCAGGACATGGAAGCAACCTAAATGCCCATGGACAGACAAATGGATAAAGAAGATATGGTCCCGTATACAATGGTCCCATATACAATGGAATATTACTCAGCCATAATAAGGAATGAAACTGGGTCATTTGTAGAGACGTGGATGCATCTAGAGACTGTCATACAGAGTGAAGTAAGTCAGAAAGAGAAAAACAAATATCGTATATTAACACATGTATGTGGAACCTAGAAAAATGGTACAGATGAACTTGTTTGCAAGGCAGAAATAGAGACACAGATGTAGAGAACAAACGTATGGACACCAAGGGGGAAAGTGGCAGGGAGGTGGTTGTGGATGAATTGGGAGTTTGGGATTGACATGTATACACTAATATGTATAAAATGCATAATTAATAAGAACCTGCTGTATAAAAAAATAAAATGAAATTCAAAAATTCAAAAAAAAAAAAAGGAAATTCTCTGTGTGAAGTGGAGTATCGTCTACTTTTCTGATTGGACCCTGAATTACAGACATCCCAATCCCAGGAAAGTGACTCAAACCAGGTCTCTCCTGGTTGGTGCAAA
This sequence comes from Balaenoptera musculus, assembly GCF_009873245.2. Taxonomy (NCBI): domain Eukaryota; kingdom Metazoa; phylum Chordata; class Mammalia; order Artiodactyla; family Balaenopteridae; genus Balaenoptera; species Balaenoptera musculus. The sequence continues at coordinate 87,856,958 of NC_045797.1, read as the reverse complement.
GGACGGAGGAATGGGATTCAGACATGAGCGGGTCATATTGTGTGAAATCGACCCTCGGAAGGGCGAGAATTGTGTCACCAACAAGATAAGTCACTTCCTTTTCCAAGAAGAAGAGTTAAAGTGTTGAGAATGTCACATATTTTCTCCCTCGTAGTTCTGAGGTAACCAGAGTTTCTATTTTACAGGCTAAGGCAGGAATGTGAGTGACAGAATTTTTCCACTGAGAGCAGTGTCCAGGACCTGGATATGGGTACACAGTGAGAGTATTTGAACTTGCATTAGATAAAAGAAAACATGAGCCATTCACATTGGACCAGGAAAAATAATACTATCGTAGCTGAGTGCATTTAAAAAAACTAAAGTTCTTAAAAAAATTTTTCTTTAATATAAAAGAATTAAAAGTTAGCATCATACTTTCATAACAAAGAATTTAGTGACTTATTGAAATAGTATGTTTTGTTCCCACTAGAGGCAAAGATATGTCCCTTTTCAAGTAAATTTTTAATTTCATCCATACTGTCAAAAGTAGCAGTTCAGATTGGGTGGACCATTAACCATTGCAGCCTCTAATTCCCTCCTCCCCCCATTGGACAAATTGGCAATAAAGCAAACCAAACAAATGACAAACAAAAACAAACACCCCCCCCCCCCGCCCCAAATCTCCATAGAATATTGTTTTACCTTGCTTTGTCTGGGTGGGTACTCATTCTCCATATTCTTGGGAAACAGTAAAGCATTGGGCAAGCATGAACCAGTTTTTTTCTTGTTCCACTTCCCAATTTTTGCTTTAAGTCCAACAGATAGATTCACTGCATCTCACCAGGGGCATGGTTTTAGTTCAATTAAGTTTAGGAATTGAGCCTAATTCTCAGTCAGCCAGCAATGCATTAAGTGGCTCAGAATAAAACCAAGGATCAGTAAGGGAGACATGCAACCTTGAAAGAAATGAAACCGTCATTTCCTCAGAAGACGTCCCTTATGAAAGAGGAAATAAGATCTTAATTGGCATCCAAAGTAACAACAGCTAAAAGCCCCAAAGCCTGAGAGCCATTAGAACTCAAACCCAATTAGCCTCCGCTTTCCTGCGCCCCCTGGAGGTGACGGGTGTCCCAGGATCCCTGCTCGTGTCTACTCCCTTGTTGCTGTCCCCAGGTTGCCACGAAGGTGAAAGGGGATTAGGTATCCCGGGTAACTCTCGTCCTGCAGCATAGATATTTTAGAAACCAATTATGCTGGGTTCCTTGGACACAGCCTTGCTTTAAACATGCTCTCCTCAGGCCCTCGGTCTTCAATTTGGACCATAGAACCATTCATGGCATGTGAGTTAACTTAGGATATAAGACACAGAATACAATTAATATTCTAGTTTCTGTCCTAAGTAGCCACGGACAGCTGTTACGATTCACAGCAGCTGCCTTTGATGACCATTAAGAAAAAAATATTATGTAGGGAAATGTAACATGCAGGGCTGTGAGGGCTGTGGGAAAGCCCAGGTACTGATGGTAGCTTAGGCAACAGTCAGAAACGGGGCACACCGACTAGACTCATTGGGGATAAAGGCCGCTATACAGGTGAATATGGATTCCTGAAGTAGACTGAAATCAACGGATGCAGAGGCCAAAATCCGGCAGAGATAATCAAGAGGCTTGTTGTAAGCTTTAACGGAGCTAATGCATGAAAAGTACCCACTACGAAACCTGGCTGGGAGCAAGTGCTCTATGTCAACTCTTCTTCCCTAAGTTACAGAGATGGCCCCTCAGTGAGGGCTCATTCCCCGGGGGCCATGGGGGGACAGCACGTGCTCGGTGAGGGCTGAGCCAGAGAGCTTTGTCAGATGGAGGAGAGGGGCAAGGAAAGAGCCACTGCTCTAAGCCAAGTCCACAGTGACAATGAAGGTGCTAAAAGTACAGAGCCTACCTGGTGCATGGGATTTAGATGCCCACGTGTATGATAAATATCCAAATTCGCGCTTGAGATATATGGATGTGCTGTGCCTTTGGTTGGGATGAGTTGACCGTGTCGTTGTGGTTTACACAGACTCTTTCTTCTCGTTTCCTCCCGTTCTCCTTGGACTGCGTAACAGGATCCGACCCATGGCTGGGTGAACAGCACAGGTTCCTTCTTCTCTTTCTTGCTTCCATGCTGCGTCCTATCTCTTTACGATATGAACTGGGGGACCAGAGTTGTGTGGTGGTCTGTTATCCAGTGGCTTGATTGATAGTCACTATACAGTGGGTTCTCCTGATTGATAAACGTTGGCTCTTCCTGGATGTAGGACAGTCTTGGAGTAAGGCCGTTCCAGCCTCTGATGTGGTCCAGTGTGATCTGGTCAATCCAGCTTTAGGAGGAAAAGGGAAGCCTCCTTCCTGATTGTGAAACTCAGTGTTCCTTTCCCAAAGACTTCCCGCTTTTGTATTTAAGTGACTACTTGAATGAGCTTCCCTTTGAAAGGATGAGCAAAGTAGAACAAATGCCTTGTGGATAGGTGTGATATCTCGAAGGGGACATACAGGGCCAGGCAGAGTAAGAGAGAGCTTCCTTCAGCGGTACCCAGCTGGTGGCCAGGAAGTTTGAAAAGCTGCATCTTCATCTCCCAGGTGATGATTCTCTCAAGGTAAGAACTGAACAGTGGGTGCAAACTGTGGGTTTGATGCTGAAGGTTAATGGACAGATATATTATTTTTCTCATTTTGAAGTGGTCAAGATAAGGTCTAGGACTTCCACTTGACTCAGCTTTTTTCTCATCGGTACAATAGCAATTATGGTTTTACACTCAGATTGTTACAATGTAAATCACTGAGCCTACTAGCAAATGAACCTTCTCTTCCCATTCACAGAAGATGAAACAAAGGTCCAGGGCAATGTTATTCAGTGTGGTCCACAGGTGGACTCCTGTATGGGAACTCTCAGCTATTTACTATAGCTCTGCTAAGAGCTCGGGAACCAGCGCCAGGGTCAGCCCACCAACACCAAGCACACGATTATTTCAGCTAGCATTTTTTTCCTGAGAGCGACATTTTGGTGAAGGAAGTGGTGCCTTGGTTTACTTGTGTGTACCGCATAAGCTGCCTATGTCTCCCTGGCACTTTGAGTAGCCCTGACCTGGGACGCTTAATCACATCGATGCTGATTATCTGAGAATTTATGCTAAAATTGCTGGTAGAAGCCGCATGTCCTGGCTCTCAATTCTGTTTCTCACGTGATAATACACTATCAATGATGTAGTAAAAAATGTCTAATGTTCTGAGGAACAATTATAAAGAATCTTTTCCACATAGTTTGGAAAACTTCGGGGTTTTATTTATTTATTTATTAAAAAAAATTTTTTTAAACATCTTTATTGGAGTATAATTGCTTTACAATGGTGTAACTTCGGGGTTTTAAAACAACATTTTTGTATTTCTACCTCAGTCTCCATTGAAGGCAAAGTTTTTTCTAACAAGACTGTGTAACTAGTGAAGGATAAACAACAAAGGTCAAGTAATTAGGGAAAGAGAAATGACATGTAATACAAAGTCCAAGGAACAGAAAGTATTAATGATTTTCCCCTTTTCCATTTACCTCATTAAAAAATAGAGATAATAACAGTGTATTTCATAAGGTAGAGGACTACATGAGATAATCTCTGTAAACTACTTAAAACAATGCCTGGAACACTGCAAAATTTTCTTAAACATTGCCTATTAATAGTAGTACTAACATTACTACAAGCTAAAAATTTACTTAGAGCCTAATACATGATAAACAACAATTCCAAATGTCTTGGATAAGTTATTTCATTTCTTCCTTTCCCCAGCCCTAGTAGCTAACACTATTATCCTCATTTTACAAATGAGTAAACGAAGATAACAAAAGCTAGGTAACCTCCCAACGTCCCATAGGTAGTTAGTGGTGGAGGGGTTAGCAGAGTGCAGAGTCTTGGCATTTAACCACTCTTAGTACTAATTCAATGGTAGCCACAGAAAGGAAATTCAACAAGAGATACATCTTAGGCATTTTTTACTGTGAAAGCAAAAATTGTCAGTTCTTTGAAAGAGACAGTGTTTAGTTGGCCTTGGGCTCCTGGAAGAAACTACTGAACAGTATCTGTCTAGTGGAAAGTAAATAATGAAGAGATAGAATTTCCAGGTGAGAGTTTGCAAAATCATACAGAGGTTTTCCGCGTAAGACTACTACTTCTATTATTCTCGGTGACAGTGAAGGCTTGGTTTTGAAGCGTGGGTGTACCAAAGTAATTCTGTAGAACATGTCTAGTTACATGCATATAGATGTTTGGCAATCATAGACTGATAAGGTTATTTGCTGACTTTTTGATAGTAAAATTGAAGTCTACAATGGTTAAGACTTCTCACATTGTTAATCCTCTCTAGTAGCCTTACAATGAAAAGGCACTTTTTTGGATTTTCTCTATTTGTACTCACTTCCCTGAGGGCCCCATCAAGCCCCTTGGTTGTAAACAACATCTACACACTAACAGACAAATATAAATCACATGCTTAGACCTCTCTCCCGAATTCCATACTCAGATATTCAACTTCCTATTGCACTTCTGTGCTTGGATACTGAACAGGACCTCTCAAACTCAACATATCCTAAACAGGGCTCTGCCCTTTCCCTGCTAACTTGTTCCACCCCCAGACTTCTTCATGTCAATCGATGCTGACTCCAGCTTTCTAGTTATTCAGGCCCAAAACTTTCAAGTCATCCTTGACTTTTCTTTTTCTTTCACTCTGTGCCTCTAATCCCTCAGCTCATTCTGTTGGATCTACTTCAAAACACACAGAGACTCCCGCCATTTCTCATCACTCTCTCTATATATATATTTTTTTAAAAAAATTAATTAATTAATTTATTTATGGCTGTGTTGGGTCTTCGTTTCTGTGCGAGGGCGTTCTCTAGTTGCGGCAAGCGGGGGTCACTCTTCATCGCGGTGCGCGGGCCTCTCACTATCGCGGCCTCTCTTGTTGCGGAGCACAGGCTCCAGACGTGCAGGCTCAGTAGTTGTGGCTCACGGGCCCAGTTGCTCCGCAGCATGTGGGATCTTCCCAGACCAGGGCTCCAACCCGTGTCCCCTGCATTGGCAGGCAGATTCTCAACCACTGCGCCACCAGGGAAGCCCCCTATATTTTTTATTACATGTCCGTAGTGCTGAACCCACTATATCCTCTTACCTGGATGACCTCAAGGGTGCAGTTTATTCTCAGTGCAACCACTACTGAAATCCCTTGTAAACACTCCGTGAAGCTGTGTCCTTCCTGTGCTCAAAACTATACAGTGAGTTTCATTCATCTCCGAGATAAAGTCAGAGTCATTAGCAAGGTCTAGAAGGCACTATGTGAGTTTCCTCTTTCCTCCCCCTGCCCTGAGACTCCCACCCTCTTCCAGTCCTTTCCACCCCTCACTCGTCTCCAGCTCCGCCGACCCTTCGCTAGTGTGTGAAGAGCAGGCATGCTCCCCTTTGGCTTTGGCCCTGAGATGATCTGTGAGGTTAGTCCTCTTGCTTCCCTCCTGTCTCCCTTTCTTAAGGATGCCCCTCCCGAGCCCTGTGCTTGCCACTGCATCAGTCTTGGGGTCGTGTTCTACTGGCTCCGGAGGCAGAGGGGTGTGTAGTGAAGAAATGTTCAGTTAGAAGCCCCACTGTGCAGTATTTGGATGCACAATGACGTACACGTCAGAGCACTTAATCTGCTTGAGTCCTTAAGCTCAGATCTGCAAATGGTTTATATATTGAACCCTATGAAATTGGTACTTTATTTGACAGATGAAGAAACTGAAGCACAGAGAGGTTGGGTAACTGGCTTAAAGTCACACAGTAAGAAGAGGGGCTGGTACTTGGACACAGGTAGTTTCACCTGGGCCTGTACCTTCCATCTCTGAGCAGAAATCTCCTTTTCCCACCTGCAATCCCCTCCCCTCTGGTGAGGGGAGCTGATGTCCTACTGTGAACATTGGGCAACAGTGATAATATCAATTTATCCTTTTAATAACCCTATATGGTAAACATGACAAGAACCTTGTTTTTAGGGAGGAAAAAATTGAGACAAAAATTATTTAGGTGTCAGAGGTCACAACATTAGTTAACAGCAGGTCTGAGATTACAAACCATGTTTCCTGACTCCCAGCCCCAGGTTCTTTTTTTTTTTAAACAAGAGAAGTAACTTTTTCCATCTTTTTTTTTTTTTAATTTATTTATTTTGGCTGTGTTGGGTCTTCGTTTCTGTGCGAGGGCTTTCTCCAGTTGCGGCAAGTGGGGGCCACTCTTCATTGCGGTGCGCGGGCCTCTCACTATCGCGGCCTCTCTTGTTGCGGAGCACAGGCTCCAGACGTGCAGGCTCAGTAGTTGTGGCTCACGGGCCCAGTTGCTCCGCGGCATGTGGGATCTTCCCAGACCAGGGCTCGAATCCGCGTCCCCTGCATCGGCAGGCGGATTCTCAACCACTGCGCCACCAGGGAAACCCCCGCCCCAGATTCTTTACAAACCTTATGATAATCTACACTTGACTCACGCTGCTGGCTGTGCAGAAGGAAGTGCGTGATCTCTACGATCTTCATCGTAGAGATCATCCAACAAAAAAAATCTCAGACGGGACAGCAGTGATTATATCGGTGAGCTAAGAGATGTCAAAGCTTTTGAACTGGGGCATAATTCCTGAAGGTAGCTACAAAGGAGTCTCTGGGGTCATGCTAAGATGTTTACTTCCAAGGGATAAAAGATGGAATGATGCACTGATTTTCAAAGAGCAGGTAAACTCTTACGGTGCCACATAATCCGGCCAAATTGAGAGCTGGCAAAAGGCCCTTCCTGGTGTGACTTTGTCACGAGTATAATTAGCACTAATAGCTCAGCAAGCTTTCTTAGTGACCTTCCTACCTTCCGCCAGCCACACGAACGTGCGCTGCCAGTGGAATGGGCGTTAAATGACTTAGGATGCGGAGCCAGCTTCCTGGTGATTGCACCCGCGTTGACCTCTGTGCTATGAGCTTCCTCGTACTTGTTCTCAACAAATATTGTCCTTGTTAATTGTGTGACCTGATGGGGCTTCCAGGCTCATGGAAGCCCCCCGTGGGAGGTCTGCTTAACAGGAATCCCAGGGTTTCACCTTCCCCTCCTGAGATGCCCTACTGCTCAGGTGGGCCTGGAGGGGTGTGTGAAAAGCCCTCGGCCCGCGGCCAGGTCCTGTGTTTAAAATTCACCGTGGTGAAGACACCATAAAATGTCTCCAGGTGGGCCTGGCCAGAGTGATGATTTGAAATGCCTTTCTGGGAAGTAAGGATAGAAATCTCATTATTTATAAAAGCTCTGTTATTACTTTTTCATACTGAAAACTTGGCCTACAGTGTTGTTTTTTAATGTTAAAAATTTCAACAAAAACTTATTACCCTCTCCTAAAATTAAAAAAAAAAAACAAACAAACAGAAAAGAACACCGGGAAATGTCTGTCCTCATCGAGGAATCATTCGTTGCATAAAATCGATATGAATTTAGGGAGAAAAGTGAAATTGCTCACATACACACACCCCGTCAACGCACATAAAACCTCTCAAAATTTCTTTTACTCTTTGACGTCTGTGCCGTGACTGTTCCCCAGATGCTCCCATATGTCTCCAGATACGTGCCTCCCTATTGCATTATGGCAGGTTAATGGATGTGGCAGGTTAGATTATGACTTAAAACTTGACATTCCACAGGAAGAAAACACAACTTTCAAATACAATGTCTTACGATATGACTGGTTTTCTTTAAAAAAAAAAACCTGTCAAAACATGACATGTCAGATTCCGTTTCCTTCCACCAACATATCACAATCTGTTTTGATGGAGAAGGATATATTTTAATTATTTGTTTTTAATCTGACTCCAGACTTGACATATGGCACTTCATTAAGTTCTCTCTACAAATTCTGGTAAAAACAAAAACAAGCGGTACAAAGTTATTCAACTTCTGGCATAAAAGTTATTTTGAAGAACTTCGATTATTTCTGATGAGATTAAATGATTTCCCCAACCTGCCCACCTGCCGAAAAAAAGAAAACCCTTCTAAAGATTGGAGTGTCATCTCTTTTGAAAGATTTGCCAGGAATCAATCACGGTAGACGTTAGCTGTTGGCAAAACGTGTTCCCTGGAAGAGGAAGGGTGGGTACCAAGATACAGGCTTATTGGTCTTTTCATAGACTTTTTCTTCTATGACATTTGGATATATTGAGTAAATTGAGAGGAAATTCCTATATTAACTATTATTTTCAGATTGTGGAAGGAGTCCTGAGTGCCTCAACTCAACCTCAGAAGAGGCAGATAACAGACCATTTGTGTTTTTGGTTTTATGAAACATGCCTTATTAATACCTGATGTAGCAGAAGGAAATAATTCTGACATTTTTTTTCTATTATATGGAGGCTGAAACCGAGCAGGACCCTGTGGGGCTCCTGGGCACAAAAGTCTTTCTGTGTCCCCTTCCCTGAGTTCCAAAGGGCAGGTTCAAACAGTTGCTAATCAGGGAAGGGAGGGGCTGCAGTGACAAGGGAGGAGCAGTCAAGAAACAACAGTGCAGCCTTGGGGCAGGGTCCTGGTTCCCCCTCAAGGGATACACCCAACAATATCTTTGAGCTCCTCTGCAGAACTAAAACCTCCACCAAATGGAAGATGTAATTTCTTGATGAAGCATTCCTCATTCCAGAGAGAAGGTCACACTTCACCCACCATCACCTGAAGCCAGATGATCTCTGGATTGAAGGAATATGGGCCCTGCAGGTACCCTGATACTTATCAGCAGCCCCACCCCCTGGACTATAAAACTCCTCACTACCCCCTCCAGGTCAGGACACATGGTTTTGAGGGCATTAGTCCATTGTGGCCCCCTTTGTCTGGCAAAGGAATAAAGCTATTCTTGTCTACTTCACCCAAAACTCTGTCTCCGAGATTTAATTCGGTGTCGGGGTACAGAGGCCGGATTTGGCTTCAAGGCCAATGTAACAGAACTGTCAATTCACCAGAAATTTTTCTTGTATCCTACATTAAAAAAAAAATATTTTTAAAATGTATATTCAGGGATTTGTTTAAAATATTTAAAAAAACTCTTCAAACAAACAAATAAAAAATAATATTAAGAGAACATGCTGATTCCAATACAGATTACAACCTAGTAATTTAGATTAGAATTACCTTTGTGCCTGGAAATAATCAATAATGTTCAGAGTGATTCATTCATTTACCGGTTCATACAATAAACACTGACTTAGTGTATAGAAGCTGCTTTATACTGAGCTACAGTACTACAAAAACTAGGAAGATAAGAAACTGCTCTAAAGCAGTTCTTAGTGTTAAAGAGAAGACTTTTGATGACCTTAGGGAAGGGAATGGAACTAAGAGGTATCAGCCAGAATCCTCTAAACAAAGACTGGACACAGGACCATTCAGGGATTGGACCTTTGGAATCAATCCTAAGGCTGTAGCCTTCTGGGCTCACTAGATTTTTGTATCCTGTTAATGTCTATGAAAAGGCCATGAAATTATTTCAGCTAGTCCGTGCAATTTAATAATTTTATCTATTAGAATTAACTTCTAACATCAGTTTGCTAATTAAGAAGCCACTGTTTTCATTGATGAAAATTTAACATTTATTTTATTAATTAGTAAAGCCTCTGGCATTGATGAGAGATACACATAGTTGAAAGAACTTATGGTAGCTTTCTCTGAAATTTTGGATTTCAGAGTAAATGCTAGCTTCCCACCAACACTGGGTTATGAGGAACAGGAATATAGACTAAGCTAGCCTAGTGTGAAAGCACACACACACACACATCCGCTGAAATATTAAAGCACAATTACAGAGCTCATAACAGTTCCCTCCAGAAAGTAAGATTTAGGATGGTAGAGATCTATCTGTTGGCCTCATCAGTGTATCCTCACTGCATACAACTATGTCTAGTCCACAGTAAACACTTGACAAACATTTCCTGACCATCTCTATCCAAAGCAATTAATACATAGTCAGATCACTGAGGAGGTGCATGAGCAGAGGCTAACATCCAGAAATAGAGACTCCAGGGAAAGACGCATATGTTCCATCCATTTCCAAAGATGGTGTCAACTAAAAAAATACATTCACAAACTAAAAGTTGAGAGTTATGTTTTATTTGGCAGACATACTGAGGACTTCAAGCCCGGGAGGCAGCATCTCAAGTAACACTGAGAGAACTTCTCCAAGGAGGTGAGGTGGGGAGCTAGGATATATAGGAGTTTTGCAACAAAGGGCGCATAGTAGGAACAAAAGATTTCTGTTAATTAAAGAAAACTAGATATCTCAAGTTCAGGAATTTAGCACTCTTCTATGTATGGGAAGATGCAAGAATCTTGGCTCAGAGAGATCATTCCTTTGATATGCACCTCAGCTACCTGGGTCCGGTATGCTGTGCTTTCCCTTCCTGAGTCCCCTCAGGGGGCACCGTGGGGAGTGGCTGCAGTCTGATGGCTGCTAGATGGCAGGTATTCTTTGTTTCCTTTCTGAGTTCAGTCAGGGCTCACCGGCTCACCATTGGAGGTGTCTGCAATCCTGATGACTGTGACATCCCTTGTTTACTGATATGGCAGGCAATATTCCATTTATCAATGGGATAACCAAGGACACAAGATAGGGCTTTGTCTCAATTAGTGGTACTACTTTTGGTGGTGTTTTATCATCAATTCCTCTAAGCGAGGAGGAACTAAGACTGATAAGTCTTGTGATAGTCCTCTGTATGTTAACACGTGTACATAGAATAGAGTGTTTGTAATTCTCCTTCGAAACACTGGAAAGACATTGAATCAGTCATTATGAACAACTCAGTTTTTGCCATTCTCATAAGGTCTAAATTCTTTAAATATAATTATTGTGTTAATTTGACTGTATTTGACTATGTAATCAGATTCTGTCTACAGAGATAGCCAAAACCAAGTAAACATTCCCTATTTCTATCTTAAGATTTATTATATGGATGAACTAAAGTTTAAAGTTAGAGGTTAGGATGCAACGATAAATACAATGACAAGTGGAGATCTAACCAGAATCTAGGTAGACTACTAAGGAGGCATGGCGAATATATGAGAAGACCTTGAACTTCAGTATGAGAGGTCACGCTCTTTCTTTTTGAATTAGGGAGACCAATGAGAAGCCTGTAAAATCTGTGTTGAGGAAATAGATAGGGTAATTTTCAGCAGAGTAGAAAACATTGGTTGCCAAGAGTTGTATATTTAAGTGAGATGTATTCCTCATTGAAGAAGGTAATCCCCATCATTCCCAAGGGACAAGAAATTATAGTCTCAGGACAGCTGAAGCTGAAATCCTATTGGAATACAATAGAATGCCAAGAGCATTGTCAGGGTTATTTTTCCAGCCATAGGAACACATTCATAATAACAAGAATGCCTCCACTGGAGCTCTTCCTGGGATCCATAAATGTAAAGGACCCAAGCGAGACTGGAGACCCCACAGGACAACACGCATTTTGAGAGTCAAGGACATCAGCAGTTGGTATTAAATTATACCTTGAGAGTTTCCCTAGATGAACGGCCAGAGCCAGGCCAGAACAGGTGCTATATAAACATTGGTGTGGAGTTCTCTACAGCTGGAACCAGAATGCTCCTGAGAGCAAATGATCTGAGCTGTGCAATGCTGTCTACTTCTCAGGCCTCTTGGTTGGAGCCTGAGCTAAAAGAAAGCAGGTAAAGTCCCCGAAATGAACCCAGACACTTCACTCGTGTTTGTGAGGCTCTGATCCAATAGTAACAAATAGAGAAGCAAGGGAAGCTCAGGTACACACTTATATAGCACCTGAAGTGAAACAGAAACAGATCCTTCAGGAATGTGCTCTCAATCAAAATTCTCTGATTTTCCTCTTGCACCAGTAAGCTTTGACTTAAGAAGGATTTATTTTTTAATATGGTGCTTTTTCTAACGTAAAATAAGAACAAGGAAAAAAATATCCAAGTATGCATGAAAGTGAGAGAGTTTGATGCTTCCTAAAGACACCACTAATGAGACTGTTTACCTTAGATACTTTTCAGAAAAGGAGATCAAAATCAGTGTCCATGACCACCAAACAAGATGAGGAAGACCAGGGTGCAAATTCCTGGCACCTTTCACATAAAAAAATGAAATAATATGGCTTAGACAAACAAGATAGTAATTGGTTATGAAAATATTTTTAATGCCCTTTTAAATCAATTCTTAAAGTGAGAAATCCATGAGAGACAATTTGAAATAAACCTCATGAAATTTATTCCCCATTTGGCAAGAAAACTTCCTGGAAATCCAAAGAAAAATAATGGACCAGTCTTGCTAATTGTTAATGCCAGAATTAGAAACCATCGGGATCTTGCAGCGTGATCTACCAGAAACGATGATTAAATCTTGAAATTGGATGCATTGGCTTGAGTAATGGTCAACGGGAGGTTTATAGTTCCAAACCCAAACTGAAGCAGTTATTGCTCAAAGTGGAACTTACTTTGTGATATTTGTGTGGTGGTAATGGTGATGATGGAGGCCAGGTTTTCAAATCTAAAAAAAAAAAAAAATCTTATTTTCCCCTGCAATGTTAGTTTCTAACTTTGTCTATATATGTAGCAATTTTACCATGTATCTGAGTTACGCCCTTGATGTTCAGTGTTCTGTCTGAATAGATTTGGGCTTAATAGATTTGAGGAAATTCTTTTTTAATAGACAGGAACCCATTTCAAAATGGACTGGATTTGCTAAAGCCAAAGCTTACAGCCTAGTAAATGAATAAACAGTGTAAACAAGTAATTAAAATGCTGGGAGGTAAGAGCACCTATCTTTTTGAGATAGCAGAAGCTTAGGAGGAGATAGCAAGAACAAATGTGCATGGTAAATGCCCTTTTCCACTTAGACATCATAGCTTTGGAATGCCATCCAGCCAGCAGAGAGTAAGGGGGGGGTTTGTGAATATATTTTTTTAATAAAATGATTTTGTTTTTTCAAAAGAAAAGTGACCATGGGAAGCTAAGATAATGAGCACTGAACAGAAGTTGTTTTGAAAGTGGAAGAAGCATAGATTTGGGAGACTTAGAGCAATGACAGGACTGTCAGCCAGGGAGAGACCTACATCGTGGTGGGTTAGCCTGTGAAGCTCCAAATCCCCGCTCTGCCATTACAAGTTGTGAGTGCCCACCAGGTTAACTCTTCTGTGTCCAGTTCCCCAAGATGTAAATGGGCATAATTATAGTGTCTGTTTAATAAGAATATTGTGTGGATTCCACTAGCTTAAATATTAAAGTGCACGGAAAGGGCTTAGAACAGTGTATGGCACATAACACAAAATGATATTAACAAGAAACAATCTTTAAAACAATTGCAGTTGTGGAGAGCAGTATTTGGAAGTTGAGGGAAAGTATGTTTAGGGATTGGGGCCATGTATCTGTATTTCTTTAAAGATTCCCAGGTAACTTCCGCAAAAAGCAATATGTGGAAACCAGTAATCTAAGCACACCAAAAGAAATTAAGTTGCATCTTCTAAGAGATAAAAGTGAGTACTTTGAGAAAAGTTGTCTAATGTGTGAGTGAGGAGGCTCTGCTTTATCTGGGGAAGAGGTGAGCCTGTGAATTGCACAACTTTGGTGCTGTGTGTTACAGATGTTAGAAATGAGGTGCCTTGGTGTAGAAGACCCTGCATTTGCCCAGAAGGAGCGACTTAATGGGCAACCTTATCCACCTTCAAAGTTGAAGTAAGCCCAACAGTGACTGAGGTATTCCAAAGAGCAGAGAGAATTCCCTTGGATTTCCTACACTATGTTAGACTCATAGGACTCTGCTATGGCTTTAGAAATAAGGAACGTTACTGTCCTTCAATAACAGTAGATATTGGGTCTCGTGCTATGTTGGAGAATATTTTCCTAAAACTATATTTAATTTGGATTTTTAAAAAAGGCTGAGAAGAAATGTCACATTTTTGTACCTAAGTGTGCTAGGGGAAGTTAATAATTGTTACTTATGTTTTTGGTTATTCCAGAGAAACTTTTCGAAATGAACATCACCACATAAGATAGTTCCTATCCTGCATTGTGAAGACTAAACTGTAGGTGTTATATAGTTTTTCTGTTTCTTCCAGCCCTCTGACACCTAAGAACATAAATAAAGACTTTTATATAAATGTTGTTCAGATCTTTGACAGACTAAACTCAAATGTATATTTTTTTCAACAATGAATAAGTAGTATAATTTCTGTCACAAGAAAGATCTAGAAAAAGTTGAGAAAGATGACTCATCAAAGAGCCTTTTAAATCTTTAATTTATCAAGAAGTATTTTAGTGATTCCAAAGATGATCCAGAAGAGCAATTATTTTATGAAACAAATATGTTCAATATTTTCCACCCGATCTTAGATTTTCCCTAACACCTTAATACTCACTCATATTTCTCCAGTGATATTGAGCAAACAATGTATACTGCTAATATGAAAATCAACAAAATGTTGTCAGTCTCCGGCAAGTCTGAAATACAGTGCAAGAATTGAAAGTAAATTCCTTTCATGCAAAATAAAGGCAATTGGGGGAAAGTCGTCTTATGGAACAGAAAAGGGTCAGCCTTCGAAACATCATGTGATGTGTGAAAATTAAATACTCAGTTCACTTACAAGAACAGCATTTTTTTTTTTTTACCTAAAATCATTACAGCCCAATATAAAATAAGTTTTAAAAGCTTAAAGCAAAAGTTAAAATATCAATGGCTCATTATAAAACAAATCAACTGAAATAAAGAGGATTACATTGTTTTCTGAGTTAAAAGTGTTCTCACTGAATAATATCATAATAGTACTTTAGCAACATAATAAATAATATTAAGAAACAATTACTGAACCAAGTCAAAAGCAACATCAAATACTTATAGCCTTTCCTTCCTTACCCATGTCAGGAATTATGTGACCATTTTAATTCTCTCCAAGTTCCCCATGTCCTCACATTTATTATGACATTTTAAGAAAAGTGATGCTTGTCTAACACTTTACTTTTTTTTTTTTTAACATGTAAATCATTCCTTTCAGTTCTCACAAAACTTTTGGGATAGAAATTAAAGTTTGACCCCCATTTTATAAATGAAGGAACTAAAGTTGAGGAAAATGAATGATGTATTTTAGAATTTCAGAACACATTTCCCATGAAAATAATCCTTAGCTTTGTAGAACACACTTATAAAAAAAGAAAAAAGTATCCTTAAATGCGTATTACTAAGTGAAAGAAGCTTGACTAAAAAGGCTACACAGTATAATCCCAACTATATGACATTCTGAAAAAGGCAAAACTATAGAGACAGTAAAAGGATCAATGGTTGCCAGGAGTTGGGGGGAGTGGGGAGGTGATTAGGTGGAACACAGAGGATTTTTAAGGGAGGGAACTATTCTGTATGATTCTACAATTGTGGTTCCATTAGATTATGCATTTGTCAAAACTTACAGAACGTACAACACCAAGAGTGAAACCTAATGTAAACCATGGACTTGAGTTATTGCAATAGACTGAATGTGTGTGTTCCATCAAATACTTACATTGAAATCCTAAGTCCATATATTATTGTATTAGGAGGTGGGACTGATTAAGTCATAAGGGTGAAGCCCTCATGAGTGGGTTTAGTGCCTTTGTGAAAGGGACCCCAGAGAACTCTCTCAGCCTTTTTTCCTCCAGGTGAGTATACAACGAGAAGTTGGCCATCTGCAAATCAGAAGAAGGCCCTCACCAAAATCTGACCAAGCTGGCACCCTGATCTTGAACTTTCAGCCTCCAGAACTGTAGGAAATACATTTCTGTTATTGATAAACCACTCAGCCTATGGTACTTTGATTTAACAGCCCAAACTAACTAAGACAGTTAATAATAATATATCAACACTGGTTCATCAGTTGCAGCAAACATAACACACCAATGCAAGATGCTAATAGTAGGGGAAACAGTGTGTGTGTGTGTGTGTGTGTGTATGTGTGTGTGTCCGTGAGCGCGCACGTTGGGGATGTGCCTATGGGAACTCTGTACTTACTGCTCAATTTTTCTGTAAACGTAGAACTGCTCCAAAAAATTAGTCTATTAATTAAAATGAAACATCACAAACACATACCTGTGCCCTTTATCCACATGCAGATCTTCTGGTCTCACTTCAAGATGTAAGTACCTGACTCAGAAAGCGATGCCTTTCAGGTGTGAAGTCCGTGTACCAGGCCTCCGACTAGGTTAGGTTCAGCCCCCGGGGCTCTGCACCCAATTCTCACTTCCTGGGCTCCTCTTCCCAGATGAGCTTCTCTGAATGCAGGTTTCATCATAAGCTCCATAGTCTGAGTTAAAGATAATAAGCATTAAATAGACGGAAATGGTCGGTAAGTAGTAACCCCAACTGTGAGGAAACAAGTGAATCATCTATGAAGTCGTACTGTTTTGTGGCCATCAGCACTGAGGCTGCGCGGCCCCACATGACCTGAATCCCCTCTGAGGGGAATCGAGTCCCGCTGATGAACCCAACCCTTACATCTGGGAGCTCTGTGGGGTAGGGGGCGGGAAGAGGAAAGCGGGGACGTGGTGAGGGGCTCCTTAACGCCAGTGCCCCTTGGGGAAGGTTGGACTCCCTGGAGCCCGAGGCATGCTGCCCCCGCTGGCTGGCTCTGCCACAGGGACCAGCTGCTGCCACTCCCAGGAGAGGTGTGGGCACACCTGAGGCCTGGAAGCCCTCTCCCCACCTCTGTGGCAGGTGCGCAGGGACTCCCTAGGTTTGAGGTGAAAGCAGGGGTGCATAAGCAGCTATGTGCGTCTAGAGGGACAGGCATGAAGCTCGAGGGCACCTGGCCCTTCTGTGATGAGAGGCAGATGGCAGGAAATGATGGATACCCACTAAGGCAGGGATAAGAAACACCCCATGCAGCCCTTACACGCACCAGCAAAAGTGCACTGCCACCAGGTGTGGGGAGAGGACCCACTCGTGCCCAGGATTCTGCTCTGATGGAACAAATGTAGGGGTCTGCTGGAGGCTGGGGGCAGGACACTCACCCCGCCAAGAACCCCACCAGCACCTGCTCTCAGTAGAGTTGGCTGCCATGTGTGTGCGGGACCATGCACGCAGAAGGAGGCCCAGGGGTTTGCACGGGGGGGAGAAAAGACGCTAAGAAAGTCTTATTCCTGGGGCTCAGCCACCCTGGAGTGCCTCAGCTTTCGTCTGAGGCTGCAGCAGGGAAATCCAGTGACTCCTGCCCCATCACAAGCTTTGCTCCTAGCAGCACGCAAAAGCAGTTCACCCCTGAGATGGGCAGTGTTCAGAGCCCCTGGGAACTGGGAGTAGAGCAGGAATGCTGGCGTCCCCTGGCACTACAGGTCTCAACGACGTCCAAGGCAGAGGTGGAGCTCTGTTGAGGGGATTTGAAGCCCGTGGTCACTCAAAGTAATTCGAGAAACAACAAACCCAAGTGAGGCTCAGCTGCAGACCAAATGGACTCACCAAGCCACACGACAGCCTGGCAGGAAAAGAGGCAAGTCCGTTTCTGGGCAGAAATAAACATTCTGTTTCTTCGGAGATAGATTTCTGTACTAGGTGTACATATAGTTCATGAGTAAAGGTAACTAAAGACTGTCTGAGACAAACAAAAGATGGGAGAGTTCATTACCAGCAGAGTGACATTGTAAATGACAAAGGACATTCATGATGGTTAAAGAAAAATGATACCAGATGGAAATTAACATGCCCATAAAGGAATGTGAAGAACCACCAGCTGTAAATACAAGTTTTCTAAATCAGATCATTTTCCCATTTCAACCTTAACAAAATAATTAAACATGTAAATAAAAATAACAATAGGGGGTTTGGGCTTGTTGACATAAGAATGTGTGACGGTGGCACAGTGGATGGGAGAGGAAAGGATAGCGTGTTTTGAGCAGCTTACTTCACACGTGATATAATATTATTTGAGGGTAGACGGTGTTAGGATAAAGATGGGTGTAGTAAACCCCAAAGCAATCAGTGAAATTAATAATTAAATAAATTAATGAATACTTTTTATAAAGGTTGCCTAAGAACCCAAAAGTGGTAATAAAATGGGAACATAAGAATGCATTTAATTCAAACTAAAACAAGAAAGAGGAAAAATAGAGTAAGCAACAGATGGGACAAATAAAAGACAGTTTTATTTAAACTAGAAGACAGTTTAATTTAAAATAAAAGACAGTTTTATTTAAAACTGGGTGTCAGATTTAAATTAAAACATATTAATAAGGATGTGAAATATTAACGTCCTGAATGATAAAATTAAAGGCCAAGATCCTCAGACTGAATAAAAAAATAGAACCAACTACATGCTGTGTAACGAAGCACATGTTAACTGCAGAGGCATAGATGACTAAGAGTCAACAGAAGAAAAGATATATCATAAAAATCCAATTCCAAAAAAAATTTAGATTGGCCGTATAAAAGCCAACTTCAAAATAAGAAATATTACCAAGGAGAAAGAGAGACATTACATAATGATTAAGGGGTTAATTCATCAAACGTTATAAAACGCTTGGAGTGCAGTCGATGAAAGCTTGAGGGAAAACATGTTTGGGGATGGCAGGCACATATCAGTATTTTTTAAAAAGATTTCCAGGTAATTTCAATACAAAGGGCACATATGGTAAGATTTACTTGCTTATGTATCAAAATCTTGCACACGTTGGATAAGGTCTTATTAGAGCATCTTCAACATCATAGTCACGGTACCAACAGCGCCAGTAGTAGCAGCCGCAAGTCACATCACAGAGGACGTTAAGGCTCATGTCCACACTTTTCTATAAACTATCACTAACCTCCACAACAATGCTTTCTAACTGAACAGTATTTCAGCAACAGGAAATCTGTACATGTTAAAAACAAGCAAACAGAAAGAGACATCCTGATCAAGCGAACGTAGTTACTCCAAGGATACTGTTGATGATGCTGGTCATATTCAGTGAAGAGAAGTCAGATTCTCTTCGCTGGCAACTGCAGAAGGTTGTTTCAAGTCTTTGTGATTGAAAGAGCCATGTCATTTTTTCCTGAGCAATTGCTTTATCTTTTGTCTTGTATTCCAAGCAGCTCAGAACCACGTATACAAGCGTCTAGGATTTGAGAACGTTTATTTTATACAAAACTTCATCTCTGCATCATCTTACTTTTCTTTCTTAATTCTTGGTTTTCACAATTGCCTTGTCTATATTTGTCCTGTTATGTTAAATTGCTTGGGGAATAAGACAGTGGATAGATAGATAGGTCAATAGATGACAGATAGATAGATAGATAGATAGTGTGTGTGTATGAGAGAGAGAATCTCAAATTTACCCAAATGGAAACTGTGTCATAACAGTTATGAAATTTACCCAAACATACAGATTTATTAATCGACAAACTATGATTTTTTGGGTATTAATCTGAAGCCCCCAGTCTGTCTGATAGTGGCATTGCCCCCCTCCTTTAAAGACGCTTGACTGCTTCGTGTCTCTAAGATGGGAGATTCCCATGACCTGGAGCTCCTGCCTGCGCCAAGCTGGTGAGGGTCCTCTCCTGCTACCTGAGCTGAGGGCTGGGTCAGCAGCTGAAATGTACCTGCCTTGGGGGCAGCGAACAGCACTTCTCACTTAATTGGCTTCTCAGTCCTCGTAGTGAGAAGATGTCATTGCAACTTAATGAAATGGGGTTACTTGTAACAGATTTTTACAGGCCTCACTAATATCACTCTTAATGAGGAAACTCTTTGTATAGGACAATTCCATTATAGGGCTTCCGATGTATGAAAAGGGTTTGGAGAAGTTTCTGGAAGAAGGTGATCAAAACAGAGAGAGGAACAGTGCTCTACATTAAGGAGAAATAAATTGGTGACAGCTCTTGTCTTGACAACGATTGCAGAAGGACTTCATTGACAGCAATCCAGGATATATTTTATTTAAAATAAAAGAGAGCAATTAATGGGTCCAGAGAAGAGATCATGGGGGAAGCGTCTTAAAACTTCAGAAAGTGAAGTGCCGCCCGGCAGGTAGGGGTGAGGACGCCCAGCAGGTAGGGGTGAGGACACCCTGCCACAGGCATCCCCAGTATGAAAGAGGGGAGCTGCACTAGGGGGTGGGGCGGTGTTAAGTCTCCATCACTTAAAATCCACACGCGCAGTGAGTATCGGCTTTGGAGATGGAATAAACCCTTGGGAAGCTTTCAGATCTGGGAACCGGGTAAGTTTCACGAGGAGGTTAGATGCTCTCTGCAGGTTCTCAGAGCTGCCCAGACCTCGCCCTGTATGAGTGTGGCTCTGCCCTTCAGGCCCGTGGATTCCCATACATCTCCCCACGGGAAGATTTCTAATCACACTGGGCCACCTCCTTCTATCTGTGACCTTCAGTAATCATTCCCTCTGTTGGGAAATCCGCTTCAACATGTGACTCGAGTTTTTATGGTTTAACGTTTTGTACTGGAGTTCAGAAAATAAAAGAAAGAGTATGAAATCTGACTTTTACTAAGAACCTCCTCGGCATGTAAATATCTGGAGCGTAGGTCACATCCTTTACACATGACCCGAAAGTCAGTTGTCTGAGTGTGCTGTGTTTCTACAATTATCTGAGGCTGATTTATCTTCATTTTAACAGGTATAAACACCAAGCCTGGTTGAAGCCCGCACTCCTGACATGGTGTGAAAGCCAGAGTTGAGTCTCCCCAGGTATCTCTGCGGTCCCCTCGAGGACAGCTGGCCTTTCTCCTAACCCTCTCCTCTTTCCCCGAGTCCGTGTCCTGCACTGTCACTCCAAGTCCTGGCAGGTGTGTCTCTTTCTCCTCTTTGACCTTGAACAACACAAATATGGAATGCAGTTCTGTTTTTTTTTCTTCTAATTTTCTTTACATTACTATTAACACAAGGCTGTATGTGTCACATCTAAGCTGTAATAATGAGAATCAGGGATGGTGTCTGTCACACAGCAAAAATAACAATCAATGTAAACTAAATAGTAGACTTATTGAATAGTAGACTTGTGCTTTTTTTTTTTTTAAGGTTCTCTCGCTGTCCTTGCGACCAGAATTCAGAAGCTCCCCTCCGCCCTGCCCTCTCCTGGATCCTGCCCTCCTCTCTCTTCTTATTTCCTTCTCATCCTCTACAGCTCTCCTTGTATGACATATTGCTCAATATGTGAAGCTCTGAACTAGTTCCAGGGGTAAAAACAAGACAAAACGAAACTGATGTTTAATGCAAAAGACATAAGCATACTCAACACATTTCAACGCGTGTGATCCAAGCATCATGCTGCTTGGTGTACCTGCTTCTTTCCAAGCATCGTGCTACTGTTTCAGTAATCCATTCCTGCATAACAAATCACACTCAAACGCAGTGGCTTAAACACAAATGCTTGTCATCTCACGTGTTCTGTGGATCAGGAATTTGAGAGGACAAATGAACTTATTTACAAAACAGAAATAGAGTCACAGATGTAGAAAACAAACTTATGGTTACCAGGAAGGAAAGGGTGAGGGAGGGGTAAATTGGAAGACTGGGACTGACATATACACACTACTCTATGTAAAATAGGTAACTAATAAGCACCTACTATATAGCACAGGGAATTCTTCTCAATACTCTGTAATGACCTATATGGGAAAAGAATCTGAACAAGAGTGGATATATGTATATGTATAACTGATTCACTTTGCTGTACAGCAGAAAGTAACACAACATTGTACATCAAGTATACTCCAATAAAAAAAGAAAAAAAAAGAAATTTGAGAGGGTCTTTGCTAGCTGGTTTGGCTCAGCTTCTCCCGTGAGGCTGTAGCAGGCATAACACTTCTCTGAAGGGTGGCCGGGGCAGGAGGACCCTCTTCACTGGCCGCTCACCCACTCAGCTGTGGGCAGGAGGCCTCAGTCCTTTGCTCCGGGGGCCTCTCTGAAGGACGGTCGGGTGTCCTCACGGTATGGCGGGTGGCTTCTCCCAGAGCGCACAGACTGAGAGAGATGGGAGGAAGTCACGATGCATTTCCCAACCCGAAGGCCCAACCATCACCTCTGCCACATTAATTTTGCTATGAAAGTCCGCCGCCTTCATCTTAGCGGGGGACAATATCAGGGTGTGGACACCAGGAGACGGGGATCATGGGGGTTGTGTTGGAAGCTCCCTACCATGGGTGCAGTAATAAAGAAAATTTTGTGGCAGGGGGTATCCAAGGGAGGCTTCACAGAAGATATACTAGTGAAAGGAGCCAGAAAGAATAGAATTTCAACATGTAGAAAACTGTGAATGCGTGACACAGAGAAAATGCGTGGAAGGATGGGAGAGTAACTCAATATAAATACAAATTACAGTGTTGTTCTGAATAACAGGGAATAGTACAGTTACAAAGTGTTTGGAGTTATTGATGAAAAGACAGGAGGAGAGAAAGATGATGAAAAAATAGACAGGAGTCAAACTGTGCCTGATTCATCACTGGAGGGGGGAAAGCTTTCACACGAGGAGCAGAAACTATGACATACATTTAAATAGGAAAGTAAAAATCCCAAATCCATTTTAACAAGACTGATGGTCAGTTGGAGTATAATGATCGAAGTGGACGTGTGCTGTCTTCCTGGAATCTGTGTCCCACTCCCAGGGTCCTTAATGTACTTAGCGGTCTATTTTCCCTGCGGAGGTTGTACAGGACCAGGGACGCTAATCGCTCCGAGGTCACAGACTGGCTGGGGGGGAGGGGGGAGTCTGACCTGGGCCATCTCAACGTGAGGGTGCCTGCAGGTGGCAATGTAATGGTAGGACACCCCCTAAAGAGTGGAGGGGGCAGTGGTCAGGCACCGAAGCAGCCAGCAGTGTTCCTGACGGAGCAGCCAGTAGGACGGAGAGCAGGTAGATGCTGACCCAGCTGGACCAGCAGAGGTCAGAGGGCACCAGAAAAGGGTGACATCACCGTGAATCTTGGGGGAAAAAAAATCACACCTAAAACCAGCATTTTCTCAGCCCTCCCTCCACTCCGGTTTTGGTTTCAGCCAGCTTGAGTCAGATTTTTGTTGCTTTTACTTGGCAACTTTCTACCTGATGTAGATCTAATCACAGTAAATATGATTTTCAAACATCATTATGAAAAACTCTGTCCATCACTGCCCTTCAAAGGTTGCAATCTCTATTAGGCGACTGAGTGAAAGTACATGAATTCCCAGAAGGGAAAATGTGACTGATTGTACATTATACATTTTTCTTTCCATAGTTACATGTG
Organism: Balaenoptera musculus; assembly: GCF_009873245.2. NCBI lineage: Eukaryota > Metazoa > Chordata > Mammalia > Artiodactyla > Balaenopteridae > Balaenoptera > Balaenoptera musculus. The sequence continues at coordinate 87,833,751 of NC_045797.1, read as the reverse complement.
TTACTATAATTTCCGTTTATTACCATAATATTATTTTTAGATTATAAATGACTACAATTTCCATTGGAAGAGTACTCTGGCTCATTGTCTCTTGTGTTTTACCCCCTCTGCTGTGCAAAAGTATTTATCGGTGAGAAAAGGAGAGGGTTCTGATAGTATATATCAGATGCTTACCTACCTACCCTGAATAGAATTATTTTGAAAGGTGCCTGTGAAGAGGCGTCAAATGCTTAGAAATCAGATTAATCTGGTATTAATCTGATATTTATTTCATATTTTATTCAATCATTTATTTATTCCCCCATTTAGTCAATCATGATTAAACATATCTTTATTGAAAAATGATAATCTGAAATACAGAATTACCATGAGAGCCAGGAGGCCATGACAGGTAGATGGATAGATAAATAGTGAATAGATAGATAAGCACGTAGATCGACATCTATAGCTATATCTATATTTACCTACAATTAAAAAATTTTTTTTTTGGCTGCGCCGTGTGGCATGCAGGGTCTAACCCAGACCAGGGATGGAACCCATGCTTCCTGCAGTGGAAGCGTGGAGTCTTAACCACGGGACTGCCATGGAAGTTCCCATTTACCTATAATATTAAAGCCAATCACTCTCCATGCTCTGCATATCTTACTTCTTTAATTCCATTCATCCTAAACTCTTGCAAGTTTGTCCATTGCAGCCTGCAAAGGCAAGGGCAGAGAGCTCAGGGGTGGGGAGCAGGGCAGGTCCACGCAACACAATCTCAGGAACTGGAAACAAACAAAGCTTTCTGGATTTCTACACCCAGGTCAGGGGCATGAGACGGGAGGGCGGAAGGTGTCTATTGAAGTTGATGGGTAATCTCCATTATTGATCTGGTGCTGGTCTGACCCAGCTGCATTTTAGGCTGGAAACTAAACATTTTGTTTTAAAATTGGACAGCGTTACAATGAGTCTTTCCATTTTGTTTTTATCATCATTAATTCATATGTCTGTATTTATTTGTCTTCTCGATTCATAGTGGGTACCTTCACAAAGTGTGTGATTTTTCTTTGGACAGTTACTTCACACACAAGGGGAAAAAATGTTGAACTCAAAAGAGCAAGCAGTTACAGAAGAGTTTCTGGCAAATTATTCACCAGCGGAAATTAATTTAGCATATGCCTCCTACCCCTGTAGACCTGCCTATGATTTGGGAAAAAGATGCTTCACACATTTCATATTCTTATGATAGTTTTTCACAAATGAGCTTTATTTAAAAATTTGTCATGATTATGTGTTATTTTTGTTTAGTAAACATGATTGATAGGTCATTAGCAACACGCCTGACATTCAGTGACTCATCCTACTAAAAACATGTTTTATGAAGTACTTGTGAATGAATAGAATCTTACCTACAGTGTGATCTATAGTTGTATTCTGTGATATTTTTCCAAGTATATATCATGTTAATAATTCAACTAAAGAGAGTGTCACCCTTCCCAGCCCCAGAGACACAGCTATTTTAAAAAAGCATTCCTATATTTTCTCCTATTTCTTGCTTTACCCCTGCAAGTTATTTTTATATTGGTATTTACATATTTCTTATTAGAACCAACATTAGTCACCAGGAAACTGAGCAGAGTTTTAAATCTGTACCAAACATTACGTAACCAAGAAATTCATTTTTTTGTATCAACATTATACAAATTTAGATTCCACAGACTACTAAAATATCTTGGTTTTGTACTTTTACTTTATACTATAATAGGTAGATACTTTTATTGCTATTAAGGTGATTGTATATTTTATGAAATTTGGATTTCAGTCTTTAACTGTTTTAAAATACAGTCACGAATGAGATTGCAGCCCAGGATTCATTTCTACTGCATCTTTCCAACAGCAATTCTGTCTACACAAGTTCAAATAGCCACTTGATGAAGTCAATTCACAGGAAAGCTGTTTAATTCCCAGTGCCTGAGAAAAGAGCTTCAACAACGGCAGGAAAGGTGGTGGCTTGGGGAGAATGAACAGAGCAGCTTCTCTGGAGAAGACGACTCATGAAGAATCCTAACCTGTTGTCCACAGCTGGGATACTCTGATGCCATGTTTGGTGACACACTCTCAAGATATGTCTGCCTTTGTACTGAGTTTGTTAAACACGTCTGAATATCTGAATACACTCTCCATTAACTTGGTCTTTCTGTATCACCGTGAGGCCTCCAAGTGTAAACGCTGATGTAATCAACATTTGAGTTGACGTGTAGCTGAACTGCTGAACTAGGTTTAAAGTATTAACTGCAAAGCCTGAGTTGGTCACTGAGGTCTACAGCCCAGAACCTGATCGAGATGCAGGTCATTTAGTTCTGATTCCAGCAAAGTTGGTAGTGAGAGAGACCAGCACCGTCTCCACTGGGCTGACCCCTGCCGAGCCCGCTGTCCTGGAGGTAAGTCCATGAGGAAGGTAAAGAGGGCGTTGGGCACAGCACATAGTCACAGAGACATCAGGATACACTCAAGGAGCTAAGGTTGGAGGGACAGAGATGCCAAAATACTGTTGTGCAGTGGTTTGATACGATTTCAAATCCACTTGGTCATGACAAAAAGGATGTTGTTTTTACAAGTAAAGCTGTTTTGATATAAAGGTGAAATTGTTGAGCAAGGATGCGGTCCTTGCTGTCTGCGGTTGCTGGTAAGCACAGGGTAGCCCAGCTGCTGAGGGCCCCTCTGGGGGCTCGTCAACAAGAACACATGGAAAAGCAACTAGAGGGATCCAGAGTTTTTGAGGATGATCCCAGAGTGTTACGTCTGGCCAAGGCAACTCTGTGCTGCTCTAAATACTCCTGAAGACCTTGGGGGCATTAGCTCCTACCTGGGCCAGGTGAATCAGCCCAACGGTGGTGAAATTTCACAGTGGCCTCGGGAAGATCATCTTGTCTGCCAACATCAGCATCTTCCTTCCCTAGCAATGTGCTCTAGCAACGAGGGACCTTGGCTTCTGTGCTAACAGCTGGATGTCAGCTATCAGTTGGCTAAGCCATCCCTCCCGAGAACCAACTCTTAGAAAGTTACACTCTCAACTAAATTGGGACTTTATTCCTTTCATCTTCCCCTTGCTTGAAACAATGGTGAAATTAATCCATCATTGGTTTGGAATGTGTTATGTTAGGTTATTCTTTATTGGCTTATTAAGAGACATTATCCTGTATGTTATTGGCTTGTGAAATTATTATAGTTCCCACAGTAAACCTGTGTTAAATAAAATATTGGCAAAGACAATCTCAGTCTCTGAGCACAATTTGCCCTGAAACAAAACAGATATGTAACTTGGTTCACCTGGTAAACAAGAGGTATCCACAGAGCACAGAGGCAGCCCCCAAAAGGGGAGCACTTACTCATTTGGTTGTTAGGGAAAGTTTCCCAGAGGATGAATAGGAATAAGAATCAGCAATATTCTGGAAACTAGGAGGAAGTTACCACGTGTGTGTCTCTGAGATGGATGGAGTTGCTGCAGAGAGTGAAAAGTGAATTCTAGGTGCAGGGAATATCCCCAAGGTCATATATGTGATACAGAGAATAAAGTCATTAAACTGTAATATTACAAACTCTTATCATCAGAGCATTTAAAGGTGTAACACACACAGGAAATGCCCTGGTGCCACATGATAGGGAGGTGATTTTATAGCCCAGATACTCAGACTGACGCCTCTTTCCTCTAAAGTGACTTTAACACCCCTCCCATCACTGAAGCGTCCAGGAAATGAAGCCATCCCTGACCCCACAGAGAAAATACAAATGCCCAGATGGACCACGCTCAGACTAGACATAGAAAGTTGCAGCGTTACCAGCCATTATTGGAGTGAACATTAAAGACTAAGTATTTACACATTCTAAGGTAGTGTAGGTTTAACCTAAGCAATGACTGCTTTATGGTCAACAGTATGTACTCTGAAGACAGCAGACTAAGGGATGCAAGAAGCTCAGGAGGCCCTGAGAAGAGAATCCAGACTGAACCAGCACAGAGAAGACTCCTTTAACCATGTTAGCTATGGGCCCTCCGGATTCTTTAGTGGGCAGATTGGGAAATGGATACCATAACCCTTTGCTTAGAATTCACTGCTGGTAAAGAAACCGTGTCCCTCCAGTTCCTGCTGTTTGTGACACTGGCTGGAAAGGGGACTATTCATGGGAATTAAATCCAGAATAAACTGAAGAACCATTTGCAATTCTAAAGCATCTACTGGTAATTTGTATTTCTAAGATGAAGATCTGGAGAAGGAAGAATCACCTTGAGCACAGTATTTTAATGTCTTGGATATCAAGAGCTGGCATCTTTTGTGGTGGAGATCTGAACTGTACAATAAAATCAAAGATACTTGGATGGTAGGTGATGGCATGGAGGGAGAGAAGAGGAAAGGCAGGCCCAAAATCCCAGAAGCAAGATCTCAAGGATAGAATGTGGTTGCTGAGAAATTCTTAAAGCTGGGGAATAATAGTTCCTTTTAATAATAATGATATTTTGAAGAAGGAAAGGAAGATGAGAGCAATTACATGCTGACAATAATAAAAACAAGTAATATTTGAATGGTTTCTGCCTTCCAGGGCTTTCCAGGTTGTTAATTTAGTCTAACAATAGCACTAAAAGTTAGGTAGAGAAAATCTTGTTGGTTACTAATGACAGAACTCGAGTTGCAATTGGTTTAAACAATAACTACTTTTAGTAATAGCCTAATAAAACGTCGATTTAAACAGCTCCTACTCTGTGCCAGGCTCTGCTCTAAGTTTTTGCATATATTCACTTGTTTGTTTTTTGTAACCATCCTATAAATTGGTTACAGGTGAAGAAACAGGCACAGAGAGGGTTATTGATTTGTTCCCAATCACGCAGCTAGTAAGAGGTTGGTCTGAGTTTTGAATCTGAGCAGCCTGGCACTGATGTCTGGACTTTTAACCCCTATGCTTAAAGGGAACAGAAACTTTGTGGCAGGCGTCGTTAAAACCAGAGCAGGAAACCATGCTTCAGGCACCACTGCGTGCGGCTGCTTAGGGAGGCTTGTCAGCCTGTCTCTATTTCAGGGTGACATCATCCTAGCTGGAAAACTCTCCAGTGTCCTATGATGCCCACCAGTGCTGTTAGTCTTGCATTCTACGTGCCTTAGCAACACAGCCAGGAAGAGCAGACCCCTCTCCTTTCCGGAGAGCTCCAGCAAAAGCTTGGGTTATTGCTCACATTTTGATGGTTGGAACCTACATCTATTTTTGAATAAGTCACTGTGACTATTAACAACCAGCACTGAACACAGGCCAATCCCTGGAGCATAAAGGATGGAGTTGGCCCCAGCTGAACCACATGGACTGAGTGTAGGAGTTGGTAGTTCTCCAAAGGAGAATCCTAGGAGCTGCTCAAAAGGATTACTAGTGGATATGGGGGAAGTAAGCCAGTAGATAATCACTAGCTCAAAATTTATGCAAGGAATGAAGGTCAGCCAAGGCAATATGACTTCAAGGCTGGCCCTCTTAAGCAAACTAAAATAGTTTCTTTGCACTTACTCTGTAATCCACTTTCACTCATAGAAAAGCTTTATTGTCCAAGGACTGTTGTACCCTCACTCTTCTGTTAGTTTTTCCTAGAGAATTATGGACTCAAATGGTGTGGAGAGAACGTCAAATCTGCTGTTGTTAGGAGCTATGCCACCAAGAGGCAACACAGACAAACATTTGCCAATCCTCTGCCCCCTTTTCTACTGAGAAATATTCAGAATTACGGGGAGGGCACTGGGCTGGCATAACATGAGGGGGACCCTAGCATCAGTATTTGGGGAAGATAGGAAGGGTAAACCCAGAATACTGCAGACATGAGGTCTTGTGTTATACTTTTATGGGGATCCATTCAAAGGGAAAGAGTTTCTCAGTATAAGAAAATCTCCCCATCATCTTTTAAAATGCAATATATTATTACATAGATACTTAAATATAATATACATATATACATATGTATAGTATGACTATATATTATTTAAAATTTTTATTTTATATTGGAATGTAGTTGATTAGCAATGATGTGTTATTTACAGGTATACAGCAAGGTGATTCAGTTATACCTGTATGAGTATCCATTCTTTTTCAAATTCTTTTTCCATTTAGGTTATTACAGAATATTGAGCTGAGTTCCCTGGGCTATACAGTAGGTCCTTGTTGGTTAGCTGTTTTAAATATAGTAGTGTGTACGTGTCAATCCCAAACTCCCAATATATATTCTAATACGTAGATAGAAGAGTTTGTGTGGCCCAACCAGAGGAGGATGCCTCTTATAAAGGTCTACTTTAATGAGGCATATTTCTTTTTAGTCTGTGCACTACCATTTCCACTGATAAAGCTAGAAGAAGAGAGTAAGCATGAAAATACTAAAATTAACATCTTAGACTTACATGGTACCTAATAAATGAAAGCACTTACTTTCTGTTGTAATACTATATAAAATTTATTTAGTTCTTTGTCAAAACGAGTCCTTTAAATATTTTCAAACATTAGAAACATTAAGTTTTAAAACAACCTTCATAAAAGATTATTATTTCTATTTATTTATTTATTTTATTGGAGTATAGTTGCTTTACAATGTTGTGTTAGCTTCTACTGTACAGCAAAGTGAATCAACTATACATATATATATATATATATATATCCCCTCTTTTTTGGATTTCCTTCCCATTTAGGTTACTACAGAGCATTGTGTAGAGTTCCCTGTGCTATACAGCAGGGTCTCATTAGTTATCTCTTTTATACATAGTATCAATAGTGTATATATGTCAATCCCAATCTCCCAATAGTAAATTGATACAGCCACTATGGAGAACAGTATGGAGGTTCCTTAAAAAACTAGAAATAGGACTACCATGTGAGCCAGCAATCCCACTACTGGGCATATACCCAGAGAAAACCATAAGTCAAAAAGACACATGAACCCCAATGTTCATTGCAGCACTATTTACAATAGCCAGGACATGGAAGCAACCTAAATGTCCATCAACAGAGGAATGGATAAAGAAGATGTGGTACATATATACAATGGGATATTACTCAGCCATAAAAAGGAATGAAATTGGGTGATTTGTAGAGGCTTCTGGGTTGGGAAGCACATGGACACCTGGGGACAGTGGCACACTTGGAGAGGACATGGAAACTCCTTTCCCCGTATCTTGGATGGACCTAGAGACTGTTATACAAAGTGAAGTAAGTCAGAAAGAGAAAAACAAATATCATATATTAACACATACATGTGGAATCTGAAAAAATTGGTATAAATGATCTTATTTACAAAGCAGAAATAGAGACACAGACGTAGAGAACAGCCTTCCTAAAAGATTATTATGAAACATTTTGATTATTTTTCTAGAAACAAAATTTAAAACTGCACTATAAAATTCCTATTCATTTTACTTAGATTTCCATACTTGTAGAAACTTAGGTTTTAAAATTTTAATAAAAAAGAATGACTAAATGTCTTTAATGATAGTTAAAATAACTCAAATTTCTAAGACAAGTAATTTGACACCCACAGAATTTCAACTAAACAAAACCAGTTTACAAGCTAATCAAAACTTTTAAATGTTTAGGTTCTGCCTAGCCCTTATAAATATAACCAGGGAAACTGTGATACTGTGACTTATTTTATATATATATGTATATATACTTGATCTTTGTCCCTGTTCCTGGTGCAGAGCTCCAAAAACACTTGGAATTTTCTACATGATGAGAGTGGCAAAGGTGTCTTTTTTATGTGAATGAAGTGACTTTTGGACCACTCATAGGTCGCCTAAGGATGGAGGCTGGATGCCAGAGGAGCCAACATGTGATTGGAGGGTTGGAACTTTCAGACCCACCACCTGACCTCCGGGGAGGAGAGAGGGGCTGGAGGTTGGATCAATCAACAATGGCCAATGATTTAATCAGTCATGCCTGTGTAATGAAGTCTCTGTAAAAACCCAAATGGATGGGGTTCTGAGAGCTTCTGGGTTGGAAAGCACGTGGACATCTGGGGACAGTGGCACATGTGGAGAGGACATGGAAACTCCTTTCCCCGGATCTTCCTGAACATCTTCCATCTGGCTGTTCCTGAGGTATATCCTTCTATAATAAACCAGTAATCTAGGAAGTAAATGTTTCTCTGAGTTCTGTAAGCTGCTCTAGCAAATTAATTGAACCCAAAGAAGGGTTGTGAGAACATCCGGTCTATAGCCAGTGGGTCAGAAGCACGGGTGACAACCTGGACTTGTGATTGGACTCTGGGGGGCAGTCTTATAGGATTGAGCCTTCCGTGTGGGATCTGACATTATCTCCTTGTAGATCATGTCAGAATTGAGTTGAATTGTGGGACACCCAGCTGGTGTCTGAGAATTGCTTGGCTGTGTGGGAACCCTGCTCCCCCCACTTGAATTGGGTGCAGAATCCTAATTGGTGCCAGAATCAGTCATTGGTCAGCAGAAGTGGAATTAGGAGTAAAACTGTAGAAGAAGAGAGCACATTTAATTAAGAAAGGAGAAAATAATCGAAAGTACACTACCATATTGGTATGAGTGCAGATATATTAATAAAACTGGATTGCGTTCATTGAGCACTGCTGTGTGCTAGGTACCATGGTAAATATTTTACATATTTTATTGCATTAAACCTCTCCATTTTACAGAAAGAGTGTCAAGGCTTGGTGAGGTCACATAGCTAATAAGTGACAGATGTGAATTTCTGATCCGGGTGCTGTGTTTCCGGGGTTCTCTTTGCCAATATGCTGTGGAACCACCTCTCTCTTTTGCAAGTAGATATTGAACCTTTACTCAGTTTCTATAGCAATCTTACAGAACAGATGCTGGTATGGGTTGAATTATGTCCCTCCAAAATTCATATGTTGAAGTCCTAACTCCCAGTACCTCAGAATGTGCCCTTATTTGGAAATAGGGTGATTGCGGATGCAATTAGTAAAGATGAAGTCATGCTGGAGTAGGGTGGACCTGAATCCAATGTGACTGGTGTCCTTATGAAAGGGGAAACTTGGACACAGACACACGCACAGGAAGAACTCCATGTGAAGACAAAGGCAGAGATCTGTAAGCCAAGGAACATCAAAGACCGCCATCAAAACACCACAAGCTGAGAAAGAGGTGGCACAGATTCTCCCTCACAGCCTCAGAAGGAACCAGCCCTGCCTACAAGTTGCTCTTGGACGTTTTTCCCCTAGAACATGTGAAATGATACATTTCTGGTGTTGAAGCCACCTGATTTGTGCTGCTGTGTTACATCAGTCCCAGGAAATGAATACAGAAGTTATCACCCTCCCTGTACCCAGAAGAAATTGAGGCTTAGAAACTATCAAAAACATTAAACTTTAGCTATTAAAGGGCAGAGCCCTTATTAAAATTCAGACCCTTCTGGATCCAAAGCCCATGCTTTTTGCAGAACAATAGTACCTTGCAAAGGAGAAAGAGACTCCACCCCTGACCTGGGGATCCTCACAGGGGCTGAGCAAATCACAGTTAATTCTGACAGTGAACAGTATATTGCCTAATATATATTCTTGGTGATAACATTGTTTTTGATTTACAGTACAAGAAACATATTCTCTTTTCAAAAAGTGTTAATTACTGGCATGTTCAAAATCCTTCAGATTTCCCCTTTCTGATAATTCTGTCTTATAGACATGTACCATAGAGTAAGTCTGTACCATAGACTTTTTGCTAAGTTAAATGCACTTTAATTTTGAGAATTTTGTCCCATTTCATTAAAGAGTTAGGGAAAAATCTGTGTCATCAGCTGGAGTGAAGAGTCACTGAGTTATCAACTTCTGATTGTGGAATGTTAAAAAAATGATGAAGAGAATTATTTATTTATCCTGAGTAAAAGTCTTTCCAGATATCCTCATTATAAAGTTTACAGAATAAGCAGTTCCTTGAGAAGCATTGAACTTTTGTCACAAGTGACTCAGGTAAATGTCCACTTACTTCAGGCATACATATGTTGGTTTTCTTTATTCCTTTAGAAAATTCTCTTATCTTCCCTTTCCTCTAACTTCAATAATAAAAAGCAAGCAAATTGATGATAAAGGTCATTAATGTTGCATTTGGCTTAAATGAAGAACTCTAATAAAAATGATTTGAAAAACCCTAGGCTGCAGTCTCAGCTGGTTCCTTATAGGAGATCTCTATCACTATGCCTATAAAATGCACTCATTCCAAAGTGCTTCGTGAGATTCATATTTCAGAACAAAAATTAATGGCAGTGCACTGAATAGGAATGGAAAAATAAATGATAAGATTGTTTTATGATGAATACATTAGTTGCTTTTCTCACTGAAATCAATTTGGAAATTGGAATTTGAGGAGCAACGTTGATCTGCCTTCTTCAATAAACATTAAGATTCACTTACGCAAAAAATGTTCACTTCGCCAGCAGAGATACAACGGATATAATTCAATATTGGTCGTACCAGAAACTTTATTTCTTAGGATAGGCAAGAACATTTTTGAAAAATCATTATTAGCTGAGAAACAAAATGGAAGACTAAATTAATATGAATATGATTGACATTTGGGTCATATTATTAATGGGTGATGTATAGAGAGATGGCTATGTGAGCATAGATGCCATTGGACTATTCTTATAAATGTGCCACAGTAATAAGTGATATTTCAATATTTGAAGAATATCCTAAAGGATAGTTTATATATTCTGGGGCCTGGAAATATGAACACTTTTGAAAACCCATTAAGGACCATCTTTCCAAATCCAGTCAAAAGTCAGTTTCTTCAAAATTCTGAGAAAGGGGCAGGGCAGAAAGAACAGAGAGAGAGCAAGGTGGGAAGACTTAAGGATCTTGGAAATGGGAAATCTTGCCCACCTGTGGGAAAACATTTTGGACTGAGGATTTTTTTTCTTTTTTCAGTGTAGCAATTTATGTTTAAATACATCATCTGAGAAGCAATGAAAGTGTAACTTTTGTTTCCAATAATAGATTTTTTAAATAAATGGCAAATTTAAATGTTCAGTTTTACATTAGACTATCAGAATGTCTTATGCAATAAAATGAATCTAAAAAATGCTTTAACAACCTTTAAATCTAAGGCATACAATTTGTTTCTGTGTAATACCAGATTTTGTCAAGAAATGTTTTAGACATGCTTAGAAGACTATTATAAGTCTGCTTTGGGAAAAACATGCTGTTTAATTTTATAAAATGTTGACATAGAGAACGTTACATTAGATTTTCTTAAAGTCAAATATTTATAAAGTTATATTTTGTGCTATGATATTAATCCCCAGAAACTGAAAATATTTTAAATTATTTATTTTCCTTTTTCAATTTTTCAGTAAAGGGGCCACACAAATCAAGACCATTATGATGAATTGGATGAACAATAATATAATTGAACATAAGCACACTTTTATTATGAATTCCCCGAAAAATTAACAAAAAGTGCTTCAATTTCAAAACAATTTGTTCTCTAGAATGGGAAAATTCCTAGTAAACTATGAATGCTTAAAATGGCTTTGAAAAGTGTCACAGGTAATCTTCAAGATTGGGTTAGGACTTCCCTGGTGGCGCAGTGGTTAAGAATCCGCCTGCCAATGGAGGGGACATGGGTTCGAGCCCTGGTCCGGGAAGATCCCACATGCTGCACAGCAACTAAGCCCGTGCACCACAACTACTGAGCCCATGCGCCTAGAAACCTGTGTCCCTCAGCAAGAGAAGCCACCACAATGAGAAGCCTGCGCATTGCAACGAAGAGTAGCCCCCGCTCGCCGCAACTAGAGAAAGCCTGAGCGCAGCAACGAAGACCCAACGCAGCCAAAAATAAATAAATAAAATAAATAAATTTATTAAGAAAAAAAGATTGGGTTAGCTTATCCCGTTACCTAAATGGCTATTTGTGTCAATTAGTTAACTTCTTGTTATTAAATTAATCCTAATGGGTTTGGTAGATAATTTCAATTTTCGTTAAGTCATGGGGAAAACAATTAACTCATATCTCTCAGGCTATGACAGACAAACATTTGTAGACAAATATCCTTTATTATTTAGCCAGAACATCTGTTTTATTTTATCTTCATATCAATTGTGTCTCCTTTACTGCCGACAAAGCAACAACATTGGTAAGAATATTTTTAAAAAGTTTGGTTAACTGGATTTGGTTAACTGGATTAACCAAATTCAGAGGAACTACCCTTCTTAAGAGTATTAAGCATAAATGTTAGAGAGGTAGTTTCATCGTGTTCTTCACATTTCTTATTTTAAAACATTTGCATTTGAATAATCAGTAATCTCTCATGCCAATTTAAACAAGAAAAAGTAGATATTCTTGACAAGAAACTAATTAAGTAAAGTTGTTTCTGAAAGTTCCTATCCTTTAATTGAACATTTCACCTGAATGTTGCATGCATGGCTTGAGAGACGAATATACACATGGACAATGGCCAGACCATATTTGACAATAGAACTCAGACCCCTGACCTCCGCAGCAATTAATTCAGGAAGGCAAATCACAGCTTTGCAGCCATCAACCCAGAGGTCTGGACTTGGTCAATGACTGCCAACTCTCTAGTCGTTGGCTCTGCTTCTAACTCAGCACCAATTAGAGAAAGTCAGACATGTTCCCCAAACCGATCACATAAGATGCCTGACCTCTCATTAGCCTCCTCATAACCCAAACCTCCACTCGAAGCTCACCTGGAGACCTCCACCCCACTTGGCTCTACCACTCCCCACCTGCCCACTCTCTGCCAAACGCAAGTGATGGTAGCTGCCTTCCTGGTTATAGCAAGCTCTGAATAAACAGCCTCTTCTTGTTCTCACTTGGGTGATCATTTATTTCTACAGGCTTCATAGAAGCATATGCCTGTGTTAATTTGGAAAGTCCTTCTTTGCTAAAACACTCATTTGTAACAGCGTAGAAGCAGAGGGTCCCCTATGCAGAAGGCTTGGTGGCAGAAGTGGGGTCTGGGGAGATGAGTCCATGGTGTAAATAGTTAGCAGTTAAAGCTGATCTCACATATCTTTCCTTCTCTTACCCAGCCACATCTACTCATCACCGCTTTAGCCTTTAGAGTGCCCCTCTCACGTCTCCAATTTTTTCCCCGTAAGTATCCAAGTTAAGGTCTTGACTATCTCCTACATATTATTCAGTTTTAAAACTCCTCTTCACGCAGATCTTACCAAATAGTCTTTCTAAGTACTGCCTCCCTCCATACAATTCAGCCTTGTCAGTCAAAACTACCTAAAATACACTTTTATTAAAATGAAATGTAGTTTTTCCTTCACTACCTGAAAATGGCCAAAATCTTCAGCTTACTCCCCAAAGCCCTCCACAGTCAAGTATGAGATACTTCTGTTGACAAGAGCATACTTTTCTTAGCCAAGTGAGTTTATCTTTGAACACAGCAGACTTTGCTCTTTCTTACCTTTCAGATTTCTTCTTGGAATCCTAAAATGTTCTCTCTGTTCCTCTTAATCTAACCAATAGAAGTTACCATTTAAGAAACAGTTCATTGTATAGGATATTTAAATCCTTCTCTTAAAATGCAAACTTGAAATGATATTTACAGCAAGTAGTGACTTAATTGGGTTAACTAATAGGTTTTAACCCATATGCCAACCCATATAAGCCGGTAATGGTAGACGGGAGTGCTGAGTTGAGAAAGATTCTGATATTCTAAATGGGCTCATCAGGTGACATAAGAGAATACTTGACTGAATAAAACTGGTAGCCTTTAATATGAATAGTAGTCTAGTGAGGACTGGTTAACATCGGCAGGAGGAGAGAGAGTGTTCACTAAATTACCAAATGTTTGCCTGGGTCTGGATATTTTATTTGCAATTAAAGATGCATTTCTCCACAAATTTCTTCGATGATCTTTTAAAACGTTTTTAAATTAATTACTTATCTATTGACCTTTACCTAAGCTCTATATCCCCAATTAAGATAATTCTTTGAGAGCAGCTTTATTTTATCTCCTACAGTATTTCAGAGTTAGTGCCCATAACTATGAGATTTTATTTTATTTGTAAAAAAATATGATACAAAATAAGATGAGTAGGGTGATTTTGGTAAATACTTAAAAATATGTTAAAATGACGATATGGACCTTCAGTTACCAATTGTTTCAACTGGCTAAAAAATTTTCCACCTTCCTGAAAAGTGAGTAGTAAGAAGCTATTATTAGTTACTAGAAAGAATGGGAAAGAGTATATTGTATGTTAATCAGAAATAGGGGATAAGTATTAATTTTTTTCTTTTTTGAAAATCAAATATTTTTTCCCACAGAGCATAGACTAGAATTTTAACTTGTCAGTGAAGTTTTGTGACTCTAATTCAGAGTGAAAATTGAACTTACTAATGTGATCTCTGTGTTCTGCTGTCTGATCACCTTATTTCATAGATGCTTGAATAGTTGCATCCTCTATTATCTTTGATATATATCCATAAGATCTATCTAAATGATATTTTCAATTTACTCTAATTTGTATGATATCAGGAACAACTCGAGATTTTTTTTTAAATTAATAAAATGGAAAGCATTAAAATAAATGAATTAAATTCCTGGTTCAAAATATCAAGGAAAAAAATATCAACCTAGTAGAGACAGTAAAAATAGACCAATAAATAAATACAATTAAGAAAAGAAGTCACAGATCAACATCTCATAAAAACGAATGCAATAATACTAAAAAAGTATTAACAAACAGAAACCAATAACACATAAAAAAAAATACACCATGGCCAAGTCAGATTTATTATAAGAATATAAGAAGGTTGTTTTAATATTAAGAAATCCATTAATATCATAAAACATCTATCTATCATCTATCTGATCTATCTTTACCTATGTAATTTATCTGTCGTTTATCTCTCTATCTCTTTATTTATCTACAAGTGTGAATGTACATACACATATTTCCTAGTTTTGTCCACTATGAGGGTCTAGAATCAATGACACTCCAGAAGCAATGACCACATTTAGCAACCATATCTTGGGTTCCAATAAAAAGAGTCAGGGGTCCTTGAAGAGATGGCTGATTCCAGGTTTGGGTAATAGAAAAAACAATATATCATGATGTCAGAAAGTAAGAAAATGTTAAAAAAAAGTGACGGGGTCGTGTTGAAAGGTCACAGGATCCAACTCGAAGGAGCTCCCTATGGGCAGGTGTGAGACAAGCCATAAAATAGTTTTTGTAATATAGTTCATAACCCAGAAAATGAGATAAACATCCATGAGTTCATACTGATGTAAATAAATAATTGTATAAATAAATGTAGGAGAAACGGCAGCTCTTCCTTAGAGTTGAATTCAGTTAATAACTATAGCAAGAATAATAAAAAGAAAATCCCCATTTACAAACACCATAGCACTAATAATTCAATCAAGAATTATCAACAGATTCTGAAATGAGTAGGCAAAAGTATGACAAGAAACAGATATTGTATAGACTTGAAGTAGCTCCCCACAAGGTACTTACTAATTGCAGAGTGAAAAATAATAATTTTGCAGTGGAAATACCTGGCAGACACCACTTTAATTAAGTGATCAAAATTCACATCACAAGCCATAACACATATTATTATCATGTACCTCCTGATATAATACACTGAGAAGGACTCCATATCAACTATGTGATTTCTTTGCCACAGATGGATAGTCTCAATTTACTCATGAGAAAACGTCAGACAAACCCAAATCAAGGGATATTTCCAAAACAACTAGCCAATACTCTTTAAAAGAGTCCTGGTCTTAAAAGACAAAGACAGATGGAAGATCCATCCTAGATGAGGGACACTAAGGATACGTGATAATTAAATGCAAGGTGGGATTCCGAATTTGATTCTGGACCAGACAGAAGATGATAGTGTGATAGGATGAACATTTGGATAAAGTTTGTAGTTTGGTTGATAGTATTGTATCAATGTTTCTTTCTTTATCATTATAGTATAGTCATATATGAAGCTAGTGCTGGGGGAAGCTGGGGGAAGGCTATGGGAATTCCCTTTGCTATTTTTGTAACTTTTATGTAAGTCTAAAATTATTAGAAAATCAAAAGTTAAAGAAAAATCACCCAAGCAAGCTACAGGAAATAACATATATACATAACATCAGCTAGGCTATTTTACTGTCGATTTAAATGTATCCACAACCTTGTTTTCATATATTTCTTTTTGTTGATGAATTTTTTATATCTAAACCATATTATTTGTGGCCTAACAATATTCCAGTCAGCTTTTCTTCCTCAGCAAGGAGCTAATGGATTTCTTATCATACATTTATATCCATCAATCGGTTCTAAGTAAAGAAATGTTAAACTTCTGTGATTTATTTCTTCTCTATTTTTGCACTATATAAGGAAGGAATTGGAATATACCTGCAGGCATCTCAACACTCAGAAAATGTTTGCTCTCTATATACTCCATGTACTAGAATAAGAAAATATTAGAATAAAGTTCTGCTACTTTAATTTCCCAATTTTTTTTTAAAAAAAACCTTTGTTCTACTATATACAGATGTTCTTCCAAGCTTTTTTAGCATCTTTATTGGAGTATAATTGCTTTACAATGGTGTGGTAGTTTCTGCTGTATCATAAGGTGAATCAGCTATACGTGTATATATATCCCCTTATCTCCCCTCTCTTGCGTCTCCCTCACACCCTCCCTATCCCACCCCTCTAGGTGGCCACAAAGCACCAAGCTGATCTCCCTGTGCTATGCGGCTGCTTCCCACTAGCTATCTATTTTACATTTGGTAGTGTATATATGTCCATGCCACTCTCTCACTTCGTCCCAGCTTACCCTTACCCCTCCCCATGTCCTCCACTCCATTCCCTAGGTCTGTGTCTTTATACCTGTCCTGCCTGTAGGTTCCTCAGAACCACTTTTTAAAAATTTAGATTCCATATATATGTGTTAGCATATGGTATTTGTTTTTCTCTTTCTGACATATTTTGCTCTGTATGACAGATTCTAAGTCCATCCACATCATTACAAATAACTCAATTTTGTTTCTTTTTATGGCTGAGTAACACTACATTGTATGTAGGTGCCACATTTTCTTTATCCATTCATCTGTCAATGGAAATGTAGGTTGCTTCCATGTCCTGGCTATTGTAAATAGTGCTGCAATGAACACTGTGGTACATGAATCTTTTTGAATTCTGGTTTTCTCAGGGTATATGCCCAGTAGTGGGATTGCTGGGTCGTATGGTAGTTCTATTTTTAGTTTTTTAAGGAACCTCCATACTGTTCTCCATAGCGGCTGTATCAGTTTACATTCCCACCAACAGTGCAAGAGAGTTCCTTTTTCTCCACACCCACTCCAGCATTTATTGTTTGTAGATTTTTGGATGATGGCCATTCTGACTAGTATGAGGTGATACCTCATTGTAGTTTTGATTTGCATTTCCTTTCATGTGTTTGTTAGCAATCTGTATATCTCCTTTGGAGAAATGTCTATTTATGTCTTCTGCCCATTTTTGGATTGGGTTGTTTGTTTTTTTGATATTGAGCTGCATGAGCTGCTTGTATATTTTGGAGATTAATCCTTTGTCAGTCGCTTCATTTGCAAATATTTTCTCCCATTCTGAGGGTTGTCTTTTGGTCTTGTTTATGGTTTCCTTTGCTGTGCAAAAGCTTTTAAGTTTCATTAGGTCCCATTTGTTTATTTTTGTTTTTATTTCCATTTCTCTAGAAGGTGGGTCAAAAAGGATCTTGCTGTGATTTACGTCATAGAGTGTTCTTCCTATGTTTTCCTCTAAGAGTTTTATAGTGTCTGGCCTTACATTTAGGTCTTTAATCCATTTTGAGTTTATTTTTGTGTATGGTGTTAGGGAGTGTTCTAATTTCATTCTTTTACATGTAGCTATCCAGTTTTCCCAGCACCACTTATTGAAGAGGCTGTCTTTTCTCCATTGTAAATTCTTGCCTCCTTTATCAAAGATAAGGTGACCATATGTGTGTGGGTTTATCTCTGGGCTTTCTATCCTGTTCCATTAATCTATATTTCTGTTTTTGTGCCAATACCATACTGTCTTGATTACTGTAGCTTTGTAGTATAGCCTGAAGTCAGGGAGCCTGTTTCCTCTAGCTCCGTTTTTCTTTCTCAAGATTGCTTTGACTATTCAGGGTCTTTTGTGTTTCCATACAAATTGTGAAATTTTTGTTCTAGTTCTGTGAAAAATGACATTGGTAGTTTAATAGGGATTGCATTGAATCTGTAGATTGTTTTCGGTAGTATAGTCATCCTCACAATGTTGGTTCTTGCAATCCAAGAACATGGTACAACTCTCTATCTGTTTGTATCCTCTTTAATTTCTTTCTTATAGTTTTCTGCATACAGGTCTTTTGTCTCCTTTGGTAGGTTTATTCCTAGGTATTTTATTCTTTTTGTTGCAATGGTAAATGGGATTGTCTTTAATTTCTCTTTCAGATATTTCATCATTAGTATATAGGAATGCAAGAGATATCTGTGCATTAATTACATATCCTGCTACTTTACCAAATTCATTGATTAGCTCTAGTAGTTTTCTAGTAGCATCTTTAGGATTCTCTATGTATAGTACCATGTCATCTGGAAACAATGACATCTGTACATTTTCTTTTCCGATTAGGATTCCTTTTATTTCTTTTTCTTCTCTGATTGCTGTGGCTAATACTGCCAAAACTATGTTTAATAGTGGTGAGAGTGGGCAACTTTGTCTTGCTCCTAATCTTAGTGGAAATGGTTTCAGTTTTTCACCACTGAGAATGATGTTGGCTGTGGGTTTGTCATATATGGCCTTTATTATGTTGAGGTAAGTTCCCTCTATGCCTACTTTCTGGAGGGTTTTTATCATAAATGGGTGTTGAATTTTGTCGAAAGCTTTTTCTGCACCTATTGAGATGATCATATGGTTTTTCTCCTTCAGTTTGTTAATATGGTTTATCACATTGATTGATTTGTGTATATTGAAGAATCCTTGCATTCCTGGGGTAAACTCCACTTGATCATGGTGTATGATCCTTTTAATGTGCTGTTGGATTCTGTTTGCCAGTATTTTGTTAAGGATTTTTGCATCTATGCTCATCAGTGATATTGGCCTGTAGTTTTCATTTTTCTTGTCTGGTTTTGGTATCAGGGTGATGATGGCCTTGTAGAATGAGTTTGGGAGTGTTCCTCCCTCTGCTATATTTTGGAAGAGTTTGAGAAGGATGGGTGTTAGCTCTTCTCTAAATGTTTGATAGAATTCGCCTGTGAAGCCATCTGGTCCTGGGCTTTTGTTTGTTGGAAGAGTTTTATTCACAGTTTCAATTTCAGTGCTTGTGATTGGTCTGTTTATATTTTCTATTTCTTCCTGGTTCAGTCTCGAAAGTTTGTGCTTTCCTAAGAATTTGCCCATTTTTTCAAGGTTGTCCATTTTATTGGCATATAGTTGCTTGTAGTAATCGCTCATGATCCTTTGTATTTCTGCAGTGTCAATTGTTACTTCTCCTTTTTCATTTCTAATTATGTAGATTTGAGTCTTTTCCCTTTTTCCTTGATGAGTCTGGCTAATGGTTTATCAATTTTGTTTATCTTCTCAAAGAACCAGCTTTTAGTTTTATTGATCTTTGCTATTGTTTCCTTCATTTCTTTTCCGTTTATTTCTGATCTGATATTTATTTCTTTCCTTCTGCTAACTTTGGGGTTTTTTTTTTGTTCTTCTTTCTCTAATTGCTCTAGATGTTAGGTTAGGTTGTTTATTTGAGATGTTTCTTGTTTCTTGAGGTAGGATTGTATTGCTATAAACTTCCCTCTTAGAACTGCTTTTGCTGCATCCCATAGGTTTTGGGTTGTTGTGTTTCCATTGTCATTTGTTTCCAGGTATTTTTTGATTTCCTCTTGATTTCTTCAGTGATCTCTTGGTTACTTAGTAGTGCATTGTTTAGCCTCCAGGAGTTTGTATTTTTTACAAATTTTTTTTTGTAATTGATATCTGGTCTCATAGTGTTGTGGTCAGAAAGGATACTTGATACAATTTCAATTCTCTTAAATTTACCAAGGCTTGATTCGTGACCCAAGATATGATCTATCCTGGAGAATGTTCCATGCGCACTTGAGAAGAAACTGTATTCTGTTGTTTTTGGATGGAATGTCCTATAAATATCAATTAAGTCCATCTTGTTTAATGTATCATTTAAAGCTTGTGTTTCCTTATTTTTTTTCATTTTGGATGATCTGCCCATTGGTGAAAGTGGGGTGTTAAAGTCCCCTACTATGACTGTGTTACTGTTGATTTCCCCTTTTATGGCTGTTAGTGTTTGCCTTATGTATTGAGGTGCTCCTATGTTAGGTGCATAAATATTTACAATTGTTTTATCTTCTTCTTGGATTGATCCCTTGATCACTATGTAGTGTCATTCTTTGTCTGTTGTAATAGTCTTTATTTAAAGTGTATTTTGTCTAATATGAGGATTGCTACTCCAGCTTTCTTTTGATTTCCATTTGCATGGAATATCTTTTTCCATCCCCTCACTTTCAGTCTGTGTGTGTCCCTAAGTCTGAAGTGGGTCTTTTTAGACAGCATATATACAGGTTTTGTTTTTGTATCCATTCATGCAGTCTATGTCTTTTGGTTGGAGCATTTAATCCATTTACATTCAAGGTAACTATTGATATGTATGTTCTTATTACCATTTTCTAAATTGTTTTGGGCTTGTTATTGTAAGTGTTTTCCTTCTCTTGTGTTTCCTGCCTAGAGAAGTTCCTTTAGCATTTGTTGTAAAGCTGGTTTGGTATTGCTGAATTCTCTTAGCTTTTGCTTGTCTGTAAAGGTTTTAATTTCTCCGTCAAATCTGAATGAGATCCTTGCTGGGTAGAGTAATCTTGGATGTACATTTTCCCGTTTCATCACTTTAAATATGTCCTGCCACTCCCTTCTGACTTGCAGACTTTCTGCTGTAAGATCAGCTGTTAACCTTATGGGGATTCCCTTGTATGTTATTTGTTGTTTTTTCCTTGCTGCTTTTAATATTTTTTCTTTGTATTTAATTTTTGATAGTTTGATTAATATGTGTCTTGGCATGTTTCTCCTTGGATTTATCCTGTCTGGGACTCTGTGAGTTTCCTGAATTTGATTGACTATTTCCTTTTCCAGATTAGGGTAGTTTTCAACTATAATCACTTCAAATATTTTCTCAGTCCCTTTTTTTTCTCTTCTTCTTCTGGGACCCCCATAATTCAAATGTTGGTGCGTTTAATGTTGTCCCAGAGGTCTGAGACTGTCCTCAATTCTTTTCATTCTTTTTTCTTTATTTGCTCTGTGGTACTTATTTCCACTATTTTATCTTCCAGGTCAGTTATCCATTCCTCTGCCTCAGTTATTCTGCTATTGATTCCTTCTAGAGACTTTTTACTTTCATTTATTGTGCTGTTCATCATTGTTTGTTCGATCTTTCATTCTTATAGGTACTTGTTAAACGTTTCTTGTATTTTCTCCATTCTATTTCCAAGATTTTGGATCATCTTTAGTACCATTACTCTGAATACTTTTTCAGGTAGACTACCTATTTCCTCTTCATTTGTTTGGTCTGGTGGGCTTTAACCTTGCTCCTTCATCTGCTGTGTGTTTCTCTGTCTTCTCATTTTGCTTAGCTTACTGTGTTTGGGGTCTCCTTTTTGCAGGCTGTGGGTTCATAGTTCCCGTTGTTTTTGGTGCCTGCCCCCAGTGGCTAAGGATGGTTCAGTGGGTTGTGTAGGCTTCCTGGTGGAGGGGACTGGTGCCTGTATTCTGGCAGATGAGACTGGATCTTGTCTTTCTGGTGGGCAGGACCGCGTCCAGTGGTGTGTTTTGGGGTGTCTGTGACCTTATTATGATTTTAGGCAGCCTCTCTGCTAATGGGTGGGGTTGTGCTCCTGTCTTGCTAGTTGTTTGGTAGGGGTGTCCAGACCTCTAGCTTGCTGTTGGTTGAGTGGAGCTGGGTCTTAGCGTTGAGATGGAGATCTCTGGGAGAGCTCTCGTTGATTGATATTATGAGGGGCCCGGAGGTCTCTGGTGGAGCAATGTCCTGAACTCGGCTCTCCCACCTCAGAGGCTCAGTTCTGACAACTGGCCAGAGCACCAAGACCCGGTAAGCCACATGGCTAAGAAGAAAAGGGAGAAAATAAATAAATAAATAAATAAATTTAAAAAAGTAAAGTTATTAAAATAAAAAAAAATTTTTAAATAAAGAAATTAAAAAATAAGAAAAAAAAAGAGAGCAACCAAACCAATAAACAAACACCAATAACAACAAGTGCTAAAATTATACTAAAACGAAACGGACAGACAGAACCCTGGGATAAACGGTAGAAGCAAACCTATACAGACAAAGTCACACAAAGAAGGATACACATACACACTCACAAAAGGAAAAAAAAGAAAAAAATATATATGTTTATAAAAAAAAAGAAGAGAGTAACCAAACCAATAAACAAATCTACCAATGATAATAAGCTCTAAATACTAAGCTAAGATAACCATAAAACCAAAAATTAATTAGATGCAGGAAGCAAACCCCAAGTCTACAGTTGCTCCCAAAGTCCACCGCCTCAGTTATGGGATGACTCGTTGTCTATTCAGGTATTCTACAGATGCAGGTGCATCAAGTTGATTGTGGAGATTTAATCCGCTGCTCCTGAGGCTGCAGGGAGAGTTTCCCTTTCTCTTCTTTGTTCGCACAGCTCCCGGGGTTCAGCTTTGGATGTGGACCCGCCTCTGCATGTACGTCACCTGAGGGCATCTGTTCCCCACCCAGACAGGACGGGGTTAAAGGAGCAGCTGCTTCGGGGGCTCCGGCTCACTCAGGCGGGGGGAGGGAGCGGTACAGAGGAGGCGGGGCGAGCCTGCGGCGTCAGAGGCGTTGTGACGTTGCAGCAGCCGGAGGCGCGCCATGCCTTCTCCCGGGGAAGTTGTCCCCGGATCACGGGACCCTGGCAGTGGCGAGCTGCACAGGCTCCCGGGAGGGGCGGTGTGGAGAGTGACCTGGGCTCGCACACGGGCTTCTTGGTGGCAGCAGCAGCAGCCTTAGCGTCTCAGGCCCGTCTCTGGGGTCTGCGCTGTTGGCCGCGGCTCGCGCCTGTCTCTGGAGCTCGTTTAGGCGGCGCTCTGAATCCCCTCTCCTCGCGCACCAGGAAACAAAGAGGTAAGAAAAAGTCTCTTGCCTCTTCGGCAGCTGCAGACTTTTCCTGAACTCCCTCCCGGCTAGCCGTGGCGCACTAACCCCTTCAGGCTGTGTTCACGCCGCCAACCCCAGTCCTCTCCCTGCGATCTGACCGCAGCCCGAGCCTCAGCTCCCAGCCCCGCCCGCCCCGGCGTGAGCAGACAAGCCTCTCGGGCTGGTGAGTGCTGCTCGGCGCCGCTCCTCTGTGTGGGAATCTCTCCGCTTTGCCCTCCGCACCCCAGTGGCTGCGCTCTCCTCCGTGGCTCCGAAGCTTCCCCTTTACCCACCCTCCGTCTCCATCAACAAAGGGGCTCCCTAGCGTGTGGAAACTTTTCCTCTTTCGCAGCTCCCTCCCACTGGCGCAGGTCCTGTCCCTATTCTTTTGTTCCTGTTTTTTCTTTTTACTTCTGCCCTACCCAGGTACATGGGGAGTTCCTTGCCTTTTGGGAATCTCTTGCCTTTTGGGAAGTCTGAGTTCTTCTGCCAGCATTCAGTAGGTGTTCTGCAGGAGTTGTTCCACATGTAGATGTATTTTTGATGCATTTGTGGGGCTGAGGTGATCTCCACGTCTTACTCCTCTGCCATCTTGAAGGCCCTCCCTCCTCTAAGCTTATCACAAATTGATTACTAAAATCCAACACATCAGGTTTGCAGAATTCTACTTGAAAAAGCTCAGATTAGAAGTAATACTGAAATGCATTGTTAAGTACTCTATTCACACAACTATTTATCCATCTGTATACTTATTATACATGCATCCTTCATTGATACACACTAATTCAGCAAATATATATAATGGGTGAATGTCCTTAAATAGTGAGTTTCCAATTTGTGAATAAAGAGAGAGATTCAGTAATCCTCTATGCAAATGACTGAGATGTGAAAAAGCAGGAAAAAAATGATCCAGGACTTCCTTGGATCCTTTCAAAGATCATGTTTAATTAAAAGATAATTTCTTTTTCTCAAATTAGAGAAAATAGAAATGAAAAAATGAGGAAGAGGATGAGGCATAATTTTTAAAATCCAATCTATTTTTCCACAAATATTTAAGTGCCTACCAGGCGTTAAATATTGTATAAGCAATTGCCTTCCTTTTCTAGCAACTTATAATGTAGGTGGTGAATAACATGTCCTAATGAAAATAATACTAGTGACATTATTAACTAGAGTAGCTACTACGACTACTAGTACTACAACTGCTGTTTGTAGAGTATAATGTTCATTGACATGTACACAAAAACTCTAATTTTCACAATAACCCTATATATTAGGTATTACTATTGCTACTGTGCTGCTCAAATGACTGAGAATATCAGGATTTGGGCACTCATCTTACTTGTGGGTTTTTCTACAGAGGTTAGCCAGAGGATTAATGCCATTATTTTTTTCCTCTGAAAAACAGACAATGAATTTAGAGTATTTTCAAGACTTTATGTGACAGAAGTAAAGATGATAATATTCACCCTGTTGTGATGTTGGGAGGACCAACTCAGATGCATATTAAGGTACTTGTCACGTGACGGTCACTCATTAAATGTCAGTGCCCTTCTTTCTCCCTCCTTCCCTACATGCAGGTAACGCCCACATGTGTGGTCAGGCTCTTGGGCAATATTCTTGTTATTGTAAGCCTTGGATGCTATGTTATTATCTTGGCCCCAACAGCTATTACTGTCACACTCGGGCAGGCAAAGCTGATGGGAAATTTGTCACATGCATCTTCCAGTGTTCCAAATGCATACCCTAAAATGAGAATTAAGGAAAAATGGAATCAAACTGCCCTATATCTTGCTTTGGGCACAGAAGAGACATTTCAGACTAAAAGGACCAGGTGGGAACTTCAAAATCACACCATATTATCTGTGGCTTATATAAGAGTTTGGTCATGCTTCACAGATCATCCCCAGAGATTTCTGAATTCCTGAATATTATAGAAATATTTTCTACCCTTAAACTTCCTACACAGATCACAAACAAAAAAAGTTCCAAACTATCTTTAAACTATTCTTCCCCAATCTTTCCACCTTATAAGAAGGGTATTTCCAAGGAATTTATTTTCAAGCTTCATAATGTAGTTTGTACATTATATGAAATATCATATCATTCTTACTATGCCTGGAGAAATGCCACTACTTATTAGGTGAATGAAATACCATGGTGATTAGATAAAACAGGGCATAAGGACATGCCTTTAAAGGCTTTGCCTTTTGCCTTGAATAAATATGAGCAGAAAGTCAAAACTCCACAGAGGCACTTCAAGCGAATTTTATCTTTAGGTTGAAATGAATCGTTGACAAAACCTCTGTTGTACTGTATCTACTCAGAGTTGCATCCCAGGCTCGTCGTAATCTGCCTTCCGCATACCTCACCACTGACACGCTGGCTCAGGGTGTCACGTGTCTTGCCTGACTGCACGATCCAAGATGAGAAAAGATTTCAAACCCTTGAACTTCCAAATGCTGGCATTGAATAACTTAACCCTTTTTTTTTGATGTTTTATGTATCATGTTTAATAATCTAGAACAGGTCGTCAGGCATTTTGTTCGTTCATTCATAATTGAAATCTCAAGGTTAATCACCATGTGCGTGCTTTTCCATATGATTGGCAGGGACGACAGTAATGGACCAAATCAGAGTTTGCAGCAGTGAACTGCTTCTTAGTGGCTGAAAATGCTTTATCCTCTTAGCAGATTGTCTAGCAATCCAGTCCTGGCCCCTCCCAGTCGCCCCAGGGTGGCCAGATACGACTCTTGTCTGATTGGCAAGACTAGTGGGGGATGAGGCAGCTCACTGCTCTGACACATAGACAGTCACAGGGTTAACACTGCACGTGGGGCTTCAGGGAACATGACATCTGTGAGGCAAGAAAGACTCATTGAGAGGAAATGATATGGACATTTTTGGAGTCAGTACAGGGTGCTGGTCAGTGGGGTTCGGGTTATTTATCCTACCACATGATTTAATTCTCATAACGACCCTGAGATAAGGCCCAGAGAACCTGAGTAACTTGCCCAGGCTACAGAGCTGATAAATAATTTATCTCATTTTGGATCCCAGCTTCTCACTGCCGCTTGCAAATGTAATTCACTCATTTGTCAACTGTTTGTTGAGTGCCTGCTGCATGCTAGGGACTGTTTAAGGTGCATGAAATATATAAGCAAATCAGACAGAACTCCTGACCCTCATGGAATTCAAAAGAGGCATGATAAAAAAAATTAGTACATTTTTATGTGCTTATGTGACAAAGCAGAGTAACAGAGAAAGAGTATGCCAAGGATGAGTGATGGTGCCCAGTTGCAGTTTTAAACAGTGGTCAGGGTAGGAGTCATTGAGAATGCAGCACAAAGTAGGAACTTTCAGGGGATGCCCGGGATATGGAAAATGCTTTCACAGAAAAGTGACAGATGAGCGAGGTCTTAAATAATAAACAGGAATTTACTAAGAGGAAAGAGGGAATGGCAACCCTGAGGAGATTCAAAGCAAGGAGGTTAAAAAATCATAAAACACTTGTGTTTGTGTTGTATGCATGTGCCTGTATGAGACAGAGAGACAGAGACAGAGACAGAGAGCATCTTGGATTCTTTACCTCCTTCCCAAAGCAAATCAAAATAGTTTAGAGTACTGTCCTTTTAAAATATTCAGCACTGATTTCTTCTCCATGAGCATAGATCATTTGGAGGTGACAGTATTTTAACTGATGTGATGGCATTGGAATTGTACTGGGAAAGGCTTAACTACCCACTCTCCAGAAAGAAAATGTTTTCATTTGTATGTCATTAATTTCCACAGTGTAAATACTCTAATCATAGCCAGTTTGAAGCTACCAACACAAAATCACTAAATGAGGTCTGGGGAAGAGATGTGCATTAGTACAGTGTCATGTAGTATTTCTACCCTGCAGATATAAAACATGCAAATAATTTTGAATAATTACTGTGTTTAGCAACTGATTTACAGAAATCTTAGAAACAGAACAAAAATTGGCTCTCGTGAGCTGGTAGGAGCTAGTCCCACCCTACCACTGGGTGGCTTAGAAATGAAGGGAATTCTCTGTTTTTCTCTAAGTCATATCTGAAATATTTTTGTTCTGAATAAATTCCCCAGTTCAGGGAAACATAGCATTCAGAATACTTTTTCTTTTGGTGACAAGATACTTTTCCTTAAAGCGTCAGAGCCTAGGGGCTGGTTAAGACCATTGCCAGCTTCGACGTAGCCCCACGTGTTTTTTCGCTTGTGCTTTTGGTGTCATATCCAACAAAATCATTGCCGAGACCAGCGTCAAGGAGCTTCTTCCCTGTGTTTTCTCCTAGGAATTTTATGGTATCAGGTTTTATGGTTTAGTCATTAATCCATTGTGAGTTAATTTTTGTGTGTGGTGTAAGATAGGGGTCCAATTTCATTTTCTGCATATGGTTATCCAATTTTTCTAACATCATTTGTTGAAGAGACTGTCCTTTCCCTATTGAGTGTTCTTGGCAATATTAGTTGACCTTGTATGCTGGGTTTTATTCCTGGGCTCTCTTTTCTGTTCCATTGAAGACATTTGCCAGCTGAATGGCTGCACCTGCTTATAGGCTGCCCATAATCCCACACCAAGGGCAAGCATGATGCCAGCAGTTTAAGGGAGATATGTTTTGAAACTTTCTTTTGAGCTACTGATACTTTTATGTTGTAGCTTTGAAGGTAGAAAAAAGACCGCTGTGGAGACTGCAACTTTTAATCTTCTGGAATATAAATATGCCACTGATGCAATGAAAAATGTTGATTTTCCTAGTGCTTTTTTCTATGTTTGAACATCTCCCCCAGTATGAGCCACTGCCCAGAATATCTTTTTATCTTAAAGATCTTAAGCTCTTTAATAATGGTACAAGGAGGGTCTCATGATAGATTCATTTTTTCACCCAGTAACAAATGCATGTTATCATTAACTATAATGTTGAGACAAGTGAAAGAAAAAATGATGCTTCATTGCCTATTTCATCATAAAAGGAAGGACTCCCAAAGTATCGCTTTTGTCTGCTGAGTTACCTGAAACATCTAAAGAGCAACAATTAATGAGAGACTTATTGTCACATGAGCTAATGGTTTTAAAGATTCTTGTTCTGGTTTTGTTTTGATTTTGTTACCCTTTCTGTTATGTGTAGCATTACAGGACATTTTTTCATTTCCTAAAATGTGGAAAGAAACAGGTTGCAAAGTTCTTTTTCCGAAGTATCTTACTAGAAAAAATATTGCTTATGCACGATCAACCAATAACCTCCTTCTCCTGCTTAACAACTGAGTGTAGGTGACAGAATGCATATTTATTGCTCACCAATCCCTGTTATTTCAAGGATTTAATTTTTAATATTCAAAACAAATTTGTACAGAAGGTACAGTCTGTGAAAGAAGAGACTTAACTGATTTTGTTCTCAGTTGTAGAAGCTCAATAAATATTTGTTGAATAAGTGACTCAAGTCCAAATTTACCACTGAGGAAAGGTGCCCAAGGGAGTTTGTTACCTTGGTCAACACTGGCCAGTTAAGAAGTGGTAGAGCCTGATTGAAATCTAGCATGTTCTGGTTTCAAAGTTCTTTCTTTTCCCAAAGTACTGTGATCCCCCAAGGTGTCCACCCGGGAGAAGAGTGGTGATTAGAGCACTGAATTTAGGATCTGATGTCCACAGCCTTGGGCTCAGTTCCTGGTCCATAGATGAGACGCTCAGTGACCTCAACTTCTCTTGTCTCCTTTTCTGCAAATGTCATGTTTGTCCTGCAAAAGTTGTAAGGCATTTAAACACTTCATGACATTTAAATATAATATTTAATTGAGATATTATTTTCCAGCACACGCTGCAGAAATGCCCTTGTTCTCTTCCTTTCCTGCATGTAACTAGTAAAGCAGCCACGTTGACAGACTTGTACACGAAATCTGGTGTGTATTTTGGCATTCTTCCTGTCAGTTATACATGCCAAAACTTGTTTTGACCAGTTGCATTACATGGACACCAAAGGGTCTCATAATTGGTTTTGCTCCCAGGTCATCACCAAAAACAGTGTTTCTGAAGTGTGAACTGTTTTGTGTTTTTATTTATTTATTTATTTATTTATTTTTGGCTGCGTTGGGTCTTCGTTGCTGCGCATGGGCTTTCTCTAGTTGTGGCGAGCGGGGGCTACTCTTTGTTGCGGTGCGTGGGCTTCTCATTGCTGTGGCTTCTCTTGTTGCAGAGCACAGGCTCTAGGCGTGCGGGCTTCAGTAGTTGTGGCACACGGGCTCAGTAGTTGTGGCTCGTGAGCTCTAGAGTACAGGCTCAGTAGTTGTGGCGCACAGGCTTAGTTACTCCGTGGCATGTGGGATCTTCCCGGGCCAGGGCTCGAACCTGTGTCCCCTGCATTGGCAGGCGGATTGTTAACCACTGCGCCATCAGGGAAATCCCTGAAGTGTGATCTGTAGAAGAGCTGCCGCAGAAGCATTCAGGGGGCATGTTAAGATGGATCCCTAAGGTCTGTATCCAAGAGAACCTTCTGTATGGTAGATTGTGTGTTTCTCAACTTTCCCCAATGAATTTTATGTAGGATAAAGTTTGAGACCTACTGCACTGCACGCTATGTGTAGTATCACAATAAAATCCAGTGAGTTGAACATACTCTTTTGAAAGCAATGAGTAGAGAGACTCTCACTGATGGTTATCTCACTTCCTTTGGTAAATTAGTTTTTGGAATTGAAGCACTGGAAAAAGTACACTGCTTCATTGAAGCTGTGTGCAGCTTTCAATCATCCATTGAGGAACCTGAAGGCTTAGACTCAGGCCAGCTCAGCTACTTCCACCTGTGTGAGCTGCACGGGCTCTTCCACCCTGTGCCTCTGTCTCAGCATCCTCAGGGGACCTGAGGCAAGGAGACAACTCCTCGTGGGGTTTGTAAGTTTGCATGGTGTAAAAAGGTTTTTCACAAGTCTGATGTCTTGTCCACAGCAAACATCTGGTCCCCCTTCCCTGGCTTCTGATGCAGAGAAGTAAGAGGCACCCTCATCCCTCCTCCTGGTAACCAGGAGCCTGAGACCCTGGGTCTAGGCAGGAACCAGGATGCCCTCAGCCAGAGGCCACCATGCAGGGTCTCAAGGCAACGTT
Organism: Balaenoptera musculus; assembly: GCF_009873245.2. Classification (NCBI taxonomy): domain Eukaryota; kingdom Metazoa; phylum Chordata; class Mammalia; order Artiodactyla; family Balaenopteridae; genus Balaenoptera; species Balaenoptera musculus. Next base: position 87,803,490 of record NC_045797.1, on the reverse strand, counting down.
TCCTGAAAGAGTGGACTTAAATGCCAGGTCCTCTCTCCAAATGCACAGAGATGGGGAAAGAGACCAGGAAGGTGGAGATGGGATGTGGATGCAGGGATGAAGCTGACTTGAGCCAAGAGTAACTGGAACGTGGACCACAGGACGAGGAGGGCTTCTGTTGGGATCAGATTGGGATGTGTGAAGCTGGGTGTAAAAGAGATTTTCAATTTCTAGACTATGCAGTTAAAGGTTATTAAGTTACTGTAATGTAGAAGATAATATAATCACTTTGCTGCATATCCTTCAAAGTCTCTGTAATCCACATATTTGTTAATATTCAGATAAAGTAATAAAATGTGAGATTCACCCCAACATGCAGTGTCATAGCCAATCTTTTGCTTTAAATTGTAGTTTGAATGTGTTTCCATACCAGTACTTTTTCCTCTATAACCTATGTACAAATGACTTCAGATTAAGTGATTTCAGATAATTTTTTGAGTCAAAACAAACTCTACTTTGAGAACAGTCAGGTTATTTTTATTTTATTTTTGCTATCGTAATAGGTATGTGAAGAATATTATCTAAATCTTTGTGTATATTCCTGAATATTTATTTGGTAGAAATTCATTAGAAATGCAATCAGTGTCAAACTATACTTAAAGATTTTTGATACTTCCAAATGACTTTCCCCAAACACATTTCACTAGTTTTACAACTTATTACCAGTACAAGTAACTGCTGGCTGTATGGTCAGAGAACAAGCATCGCCTGGGAGTCTCACCTCCCACCCCAGACCTCCTGATTTAGAGTCTGCATTTCAGCGAGATCTGCACGACTGTGAATTTGGGAAACCACTGCATTACACTGTAGCTTCAGCCACATGAAGACATTTTCCTTTTTGCTGGAGGGGGAAAACAAACAGGATAGAGCGATGTTAAAAGTTTGACTTGAGGCTGAAGAAGTGGGATGCTGAGATTACTCACTGGTGTTAGTTGAGTCACCTGTCTGGAAATAGAAGGAAGCAGAGCTGAGGTAAGCGGACGAGGGGGTGTGGAGAGGGGGTGGCCACACCTGCACCTCCTCTACTTCCAGCACAGCACCGCTTGGTTCTGAAGTCCAAGAGCAGCCGTGACTCAGATGGGCAGGCCTGGGGGAGGGAAGTGGAAGCAGGCTAGCCTCTCTCCTGCTGCTTCTCTTCTAGGGTTTTGTCAATGGCTGTGGGCGGTTCCACCAATGATATCATCATCACCATGGAATCAAGCTAGTAATCTCTACCAAATAGACATTGTTCACCCAAGAATCACATGTGCATATACATGAGTATGACAGCATATACGTTTCTACATGAGAAGCATGACCATTTGCACGGCTATATCATCACATGTTTGGCAACTTCCACTTAATTCATAAATATACATTTTTGGTTGACTACCTTTGGAGATAATATCATATTATAGATCAATGTCCAACTCAGAAGTGCTGAGGATGACCTGGGATCTGATTAAAATGCAGATTCTGATTCACTTTTTGCAGAGTGGGGCCTGAGATTCTGCATTTCATGTTGCTATGGGTGTAAATCTTAAGATCACACCTCGAATAAGGCCCAGGAGATGTATTAAATCTAAATCTGATCTTTTCTAAATTTACTAATGTTCTAGAGGAAATATTTGTTTTCATCAGTCCTAGTTTAAATAACACTTTTCCTCTGGCTAATCTTCGTTTCTTTTCTTTGCTTAAAATTTAATTTTTATTTTATATTGGAGTACAGTTGATTTACAATATTGTGTTAATTTCAGGTGTACAACAAAGTGATTCAGTTATACATATACATATATATATTCTTTTACAGATTCTTCATTTATTTTCGGATTTGTGAAGCAAATTTTAAAAGTCTATTTTACATTTAAAAGTAAAACAGGCTTGTGCTTTTGAGCCAAGTGGATTTGGGTTCAAATCTTGACTTTTTGCACTTCCCAGCTGTGACTTCAGACTTGTGAAAATGCCATTTCCCCACTTTGGTCTATGTTGTTTAACTGAGGTGACCTCAGTTTCCCTGTATATCTCCCTGTGTAGTAACTGCTTCCAAGGAATTGTAAAATTCCAATGGGAGCAAGAAGATGGCATTCAACTAATGTCATAAAGGTACATGGGAAATCATACTGTTTTAAAATCAGCCATACAGATCTTCATAGAGGATTGTTATTGTTTGAAGAAAATAATAGGTTGCCTCAGTTTGTGAGAAAAAACCGGAAGCAAAGGCAAATAGTGTCAATAGCCAGGATTTGGGAGTTGGGGTTAGCAGTGGTAAAGGCGAGGTGGGAGGTGAAAATGGCCGAATAAAAACAGTGCTATGATGCTAGACTGAGTTCATGGAGAAAGCTGGTCAAGACAAATCCATGAGAGTTAAGTATCCAATAGAATTTTAAGGATAGAGATTTCTAATATTCAATTTTAAGTTCTTTTCAGAACAAGAGCAGGTCTCCACCAAGATGCATTTCTTCTTTGCATGATTCCAAAAAGCATAGTATTGCAACTCACGTGTGTCCTACTCTTTGCTTATATGTAAACCTCTTCTGTTTTCCTGAATATTCAATGCACCTTGCATTGGACGCCCCGACTTTGTGTTGGTGGCAGTTGGGAGAAGAGAATAATTTATCAGATCTCATTACAGAGCAAGGCAATGTGGCTAAAAAACAGCACACTTGGGAGAGTGGAATTATAAGGGAGACAGTATTCCAGGGCACATGGGATGGAAATTCAAGCTAATTTTGTTTGAATCTAAAAGGACTAGGTAATTCCAATTGATATCAATCACATTTTTCTTCTTTTTTTCCCTCTGCTTTATTGCTTTGAAAACCTTAAATTACTTAAATTTGTGACTTAAATTACTCTCGTAGCATCATATTCATGATATTCTGTCCAGTATTATAAACTTTTATACATGGCTTCATTTTTATCATATGTTTATTTTTGCACTAAATGTTGTATAGATGTTGAAGGTCACTTACTAGATGAACCAACGTATACATTATCTTTTCAAAAACAGCGAAATTCAAATATCCCTACCTTGGGGGAACAATTATATTTCGTTAGTTAGAACTTTTCAGTACCTGAGGATCAAGCAACAACTTTTTGCTGTCTTAACTTTTGTTTTGGGATAAAACATTCTAAAATATTTTTATCACATTTACCTGAATAATTATAGTCTAGATAAAAACAAGTAAAATTTGATCTGACTTTGGATTTTTCCATAAATCAACATCTATTATTTTGTCACTATTTATATCTAAAATTATGACTTGAGCTTTAATCTTATAGAAAACATAAAAGTGTTGATTGGTTTGGTACTTAGGCAAGGAGGCACTTGGATGTTTTTTTAAATTTTTAATTAATTCATGATATGGAATGAAATTTCTTTTACAAATGTAGTACACTTTTTTGTTAATTGAAAGTTTTAAATAACTGTGCCATGATCTATTTGGATTTTGACATACATACATTCAAAACTCTTCTCAGCATTAATCATTTTCATACAAATTTGTTATTAAAATTCTTCTTCAACGAATCTGTATTTAATCTTCCCTTTTGCAAAATCTTGCAGTAGTCTAATATAATGTCATTTAAACATTTTAATAATTGTCGGGCACAAATAAAATAAAATAATTATAATTCACTGCTCTAAGAATCTATATTTTAACAATATAATTAGATAGATATACAGTTTTTCATTTTGGAAAGCAGAGTGTTAGACCCACTGATGTTCAAGAAACCTCCTTCCTCTCTTCTCACAAGTGCCATTCGTATTTTCAAAGCACAGTTTTTTTTAGGCAACGTTTATTGAACTCACAATGTCATCATGGGTAACAGAACCCTTTCAGAAATTGGCAGTGTGTGACAGCCTAGTTTCAGAGACTACTGTTCAGACATGAGTGCCAATGACTAGAAACTGATTTTTTCTATTAAAAGGTATAAATTTAATTTAGAAACTTTAAAATAAATACTTGGAAAAATAGAATTTTATTGAAATAAGTATTTTAAATGCTATGAATACTAAGAGGCATAAATCCAACAGTACCAAAAATAGAAAATAATTTATTAATAAAATTGGAAGAAGATCAAATTGAGTAATAGAGTTATTAACAAATGTACTAGCTGCTGATATTTGTTTATTGCCTACTATGTGCAGGAACTATCCCAAGATAAGTTCACATGTGCACACACACACACACACTCATACATTCACTTAAGCCCTTTAACAATGCTATGATATGGACACAATGTAGTTATTCCCATTGTACAGATGTGGAAACTAAGAATAATTTTATGTAACTTGGCTAATATATGTATCTGGGGAGTGGTAATAGGCTTAAATCCAGGCATCTGACTACACTGAACCACTGCATTAAACTTTTTATGTAAGAGATGATTTGCATTATATCACTTAATCAACCCAATGACTGCTGAGATTACTATGATTGCATTCAGCTTCCAGATACAGTAAGTCAAGTTGTAAGAGTTTAAGTAATCAGCTTAACCTTTAGTTAATAAAGAGTGTCCTTAGAATTCATCCTTAAGAGTATTTGTCAATACATCCTACTCTTGTTTTATTTCCACATTTTGCCTTTAACTGATACCTGAGTCTTTATATCTCTACATTTTAGGACTAAATGTGTGAATATACAGGGGTAATGAAGAATATGAGTTGTTCTTCTAAATTACCATAGAAATAAAACTTAATTCATTAAAAAGAGGGGACTTATTGACCTCAACTGTTTGAATCAGTCCAAGGATTAACAAATAAATCAAGGTGTATGCTTTAAAAACTTTAGGGGAAATCATGGAGAGAAATGTTTTCAAGATGACTCTGGAAATATTTTCTTCTCACTCAGTTTAATTGCTTACGTCTCCAAGGCATAGATAATATTATCAGCATTTTCCAATTTGATATACATCATGTATTTACAGGTGAAAATATGGACCACGTGAGATAATTATGTGTTAAGAGACACCCCTCACAAATGTGAAAACACACAGTATCTGAGAGAATCATTTCGCTGTTCATTTTGGATTTGAAATTTGTGGTTTCTGACGCTTCTTTAAAGCCCTGCAGTCTGGGATATGCATCTTCTCAGCCATTTTCAGCTTAATATATTTCAAAGCTAAAACTCTGAGGTATGTTCAGCAATCTATTGCTGAAGAATTGAAGTGTGAACAAGATGCCTGGGAAAGTCGTAGATCACCTTGAAGGAGACTAAGCCGTTTACCAAGAAATTGTTTTAGAAAAACTTCAAATAGTTTCTGCTGGTAGAATATGGTAGGTCTTCCGTTTATTTTCATTCAAGGCAGATGTGTCTATTTCAAAGCACACCTACTCCAGAAAGATTCCAAAGCAACTGGATTTGGGCTTTGAAAAAAATTCAATCTAATCCAGTAATGTCTATTGGAGCTTGAATGCCAGTGTAGTATGTACGTGTGTGTGTGTATGTCTGGGTGTGTGTATAATTTAAAATATTATTTTATATATTATATGTAGAGAGATAGATATATTTTTTAAATCAAAACTAACATGATGCTAACCTAGCTTTTTCCTGAGTCATATTTTGGAAGCACATTCATTTTTAAGAAATATGACGAACTTGTGTGCACATGAGCATGGGAGTGGAGGTGAGTGTGGAGATAACCAACACTAACTTAGAGCTGAAATGGAAGCAGTGTCCTCCGTCAGCTGGTTTCAGAGCGAGTTCATATGATGACACTTTGACCTACAACTTCTGGAATATTTCCCTGAGTCGTATAGAGGGAAGGAATTATATTTCCCAATAGAGAAGTGACTGATAAATGACATCTTGAATCTATATTTCCCAATATCTCCACAGAATGGGTCGAAAGTCCTGATTCTGATGTTGGCTAGAGAAGCAAAAGATGAATGAAAACAACCTAGAAAAAAGAAAGTTTCTTAAAAACAATTTCTAATTGATCATATGAGAAATCACTTAAGGGAATATCAGAGATGCTACAAGTATGGAAAATCCTTAACCAATCCTTCTTTCCCACTCCCCACATCTAACTGGCCAACAATCATACGACCTCAGAAATCTCAAATACTTCCTTATTTCCCCACCTCATCCCTGTTTCTAATCATGCTGTCATCAAATCACAGTGTCTTCAACTTGTGTCTAATCTTGGCCTCCACCCTGCAGCCAGAACGACATGGATAAGAGACAAACCTGAGCAAACTCTCATTCACTTTTGTCAGCTGTCCTCAGGATGAAGATCTTTCCCTAACCTGCAGTAGTCTAGCTCCTCATTCTTATCCTGGGGTTTTGAACACTTCAACCTGCCCCCAGCGCTGCTACTCTATTTCCCCAGGAAGCAATTCCTTCAATACATCACATTTCCTCTGTGTCCTCACCCATTTGTTCTTTCTTCTTGGCACTCCTGTCCTCTCTTCCTCAGATTAGTAAACCTTCTCAAGTCCCAGGTCAAATTTCACCCCACTAGGAGGAAGCTCTCTCTGTTTTTCTAAAATATATGCTTCCATACTAATTTTCCCATTTATGATTGTTTTCTCTTTGTACACGCTGCTGCTTGGCATATAGAACTCAGTGAATGAGTAAATCAATTCTTTCCATTGAATAAATATTTTAAAACATTTGAAATATGAAAATGATGAGTAAGCGAACCAATGAATAATTATGCACCTACAGATTTTAGTAATTTTAATATTTGTGATTTAAAAAAAATCCTGAAATAACACTAGATTACAGCAAAGGTGCAAACACAGTGTAGAGAGTTCCTGTGTACCTTTCATCCAAATTCCTCCGTGTTAATATATTATATAATTAAAAGTTAAAGAAAAAAGTAACATTGGCACAATGATATTAATTAATGTACAGGTTTTATTCAAATTTCTCCAGTTCTCTTCATGAGTATCCCTTTTCAGTTCCAAGATTCAACCCATGGTCTCACATTGCCTGCACTTATCACGTCCTTGTCTTCAATGACCTTCACAATTTGAAGAATACTAGACAGGTGTTTGGTACAAGGTACCTCAACTTGGGTGTTCCTGATATTTTCTCATGATTAGACTGAACTAATGGATTTTTGAGGTTACCACAGATTACACAGATCACAGAGATGATGTGCCTTCTTATTGTACCATAACAGTAGTATTCGATGTCAAAATGACTTATTTCTGGTGGCCTTCAGCACTTTGTTAAGTAGTTTCTGTCAGATGTCTCCACTGTAAATTTGCTGCTTTTCCTTTTCATGCTGTATGTGCGAGAAGCCCGTTACCATGTACAGCTCACACCCAATGGAGGGGAATTAGGGTCCACCTCCCAGAGGAAGAGTTATCAAAACATTTGTAGACACATGTTAAAACCACTGCAGCAATTAATACATATTTTGTGGGAGAGACTCTGAGGCTATGAAAATTTTCTATTTCTCCTTAAAGTTTTGTCCCCTAATTATAGCATTCATCAATGACTCTTGCCTGCAGTAATTATGGCTGTGGTGTTCTAATGGTGATTTTCTATTTCTCTCATTCTTTCTGCATATATTAATTGGAAGTCTTTTCTAAAAATAGTTGTCCTTGCTCTCCCACTCATTTGATTATTTATTCAAGCATGCATGAATGCTGTTTGGACTCTTGGATATTTATTGTATTCTCTGGGTTATAATCATAAATGATATAGTGACTTATTTTTTTGTTTCGATTGTCCTAATCTAGCGCCATAAGTTTCTTTCTAAACTTCCTCTCTTGACAGCCTAGCTGTCATCACCTACAAAGGATATAGTTACATGTTTAGGGTAAGTGTAAAGTAGTTTAAAAGTTGCTAATACGCACCTCTGTGAAGGGCAGTTTAACCAACAAGAGAACAGTGCTTATGTAGATTTGTTTTTGTCTCCACCCTTATAGTATCAAGAAAAATTGCCAAAGCTATGTTGGCCAGCATCTTTATCCCCAACCCCTTCAGGGCAATTATGTCAGACATTAGCAATAATATCAAATTTTTTTATAACAGACTGAACTCTTCTCTGAATTCCCTCCAAATCTCAGCTTAATTTCTTTTATTTGCATAAAGTAAAATTCAGTTTTTGTGTCGTGCACTTCTAGGTGTTTTGACAAATGCATGAGCTTGTGGACCCACAACCCCAGTCCCACACAGGGCATTCCATCACCCAGAACTTCCTTCGTGTTTTCTACTTGCTGCCAGCAGCCCTCTTCTCCACCAAACCAAGGCACTCGCCATCCATCTTCCCTCCTTATAGTTTTGTCTTTCCCAGGACAGCACATAAATGTCTGTATTCTTGCACTCAGCAAACCTCATTTGAGATTCATCTACGTTACTGCATGAATTCAGAGCTCATTCCTTTTCATCTTTGAATATTCCATTACATTCATTTTTTTTGTTAACCCATTGATAGACTCTTGATTTCTTCCAATTTTTGATAATTATGAATAAAGCAGCAATAAACATTGTGTGTAAGCTTTTACGTTAACAAAATTTTTTTTTAATTAAGATTTTATCTTTTTAAAGAAGTTTTAGGATCACAGCAAAATTGAGAGGAAGGTACAGAGAGTTCCCAAATACCCACTGCTGGGAAAGGTGTGTATTCATGTTTCATTAGAGGTATAGATTTTCCCTCTTATTTCTTTCTTCCAGCTGCAATGACTTTCCACAGTTCTCTAAGTTGGCAGTTTTTTTTTTTTTTTTTTTTTAACAGAAGAAGCTTTGACTCACCTATTTTTTTTTTTTTAAAGAATTTTAAGTCATTACAACAGTCGCCTCTTTTTTCTTTAATTAATTAATTTATTTATTTATTTTTGGCTGTGTTGGGTCTTCGTTTCTGTGCGAGGGCTTTCTCTAGTTGCGGCAAGCGGGGGCCACTCTTCATCGCGGTGCGCGGGCCTCTCACTATCGCGGCCTCTCTTGTTGCGGAGCACAGGCTCCAGACGCGCAGGCTCAGTAGTTGTGGCTCACGGGCCTAGTTGCTCCACGGCATGTGGGATCTTCCCAGACCAGGGCTCGAACCCGTGTCCCCTGCATTAGCAGGCAGATTCTCAACCACTGCGCCACCAGGGAAGCCCCCAAGTTGGCAGTTTTTATTCCTCTTTTACTGAAGATTAAGGTTTTTGTTTCTTAGGGGAGATAAGGAAGATGGGTCTGGGAAGAATTTTGGCTTTGATTGCTGTTACCCTTCCCTAGTTGGCAACACGGAAACTTTCTTAAATCGTCCCAACTTTCTGCATGAGTGCCTGCTTGGATTCATGCAGGAAAAGCCTGTAAATGGGATATAAGACCCTGATGACTGGTCCTCGCGGACGTCATCCTCTCGCAGTAGCCCACACTCCGCCTCTAAGAATTGATTAAACACTTAGCTGAATTTCATTACTGGCTTGTATGTCGTCTGGCAGTGTCTGCCCTCAGTTTGTAATCACTGGGACTGTTTCTCCCTGCGGTCACCGTCTCTCCCCATATTTTGGGTTAGTTGTTTTTCCTGTGACATTTGTTCTCTGATGAATTCAAGAGAAGTTATCAATTTGCATTTTTCAGCTTTTTTTTCTTGTTGTATAGGGTGACACAATTTCCAGTTCTCTATATTTCTGAGCTGAAACAGGAAGTTCATCAACAATTTTTAAAAATTTAATTGTGTTAGTTTACAAAATAATTTACCTAGAATCCACTTACAAAACTATTTCAGAGATTCCCTATAGGGAACTAAATATCAGGATAACCATCTGTCAATATACAGGAAGCAGTCCTTCAAGCATTTATCATATCACCAAAATCTAGAATAATAGATTCTTAAATATTAGGTCTGAAAGATCCTTAGAGAATCTTTGTTCAGATGTTTTTCTCAACCTGTCTTGGCTTATAGATTCCACGGAGATTTCAGCTCATCTAATGTACTCTTAATATAACCAATTTTAAAAGTGGTATAAACGTATGTACGTTGCCCTAACCTAAGCAATCATGGTATTCTTTGCAGACGATACATAAACTATGACAAGATCTTTAAAACACAACAGTACAAAACAACTCTCCCCCCAAAAAACCTCCTACAGTTCTAACAGGTTCGCTTGTGTCTGTGTGTAACCACTGGGGTCACTTTCTAGGGCAGAATCAGTCTCTCTAAAGACACCCCACTACTGAGACTGGTTGTCCTGTGCAGTTAGTCAGGGCTTTGCAAGGATGTGACCCTCAGTACCTTCAGCCTCGCCTCCTACCAGAGGACCCAGAGAAGGACGGACTCATGAGGGTGCTGAACCCATTAGGGGTGTTAGACAGCTTGAGGAGGCGGCACACAGCCCCCGTGGATACACAGATCAATAAAGGGAACCTACGGGCTACAAAGGAGATGACAGAGAAAATTGTGTAACTGAGATTCTAACCCATGGCTTCCAAATACTAATCAGGTGAATTTCATATTATATCAGGCTGCCTAAAAGATTTTTTCAATTTTTTAACTTTGGAAGGCTAAAAAATACTCAATGCATCTAGCTACATTTTAAACTGAATTTGTGTTCCATCTCAATTCCCCTTGATTCTCTCTGAGTCCATTTGATGCTGTTATCCACAGATGGACCAAACTAATTTCCACAGCTGATTTCACCAGTGATTCTGCAAACTATTTGCCTTTCCATCTCCCTGTAAGCCCTCAGATCATATTTTTCAAATACCCTCAAGTACACGTTCATTCTCATGAACACTAAGTCTATACCTAAGTGCCTAGCAGCGCCATTTCCAAACAACCATAACTAGAGATCTGAAAGGCAGTTATCCAAACAGAGATAGATAACAGTAAGATGAGCTTCAAATGTTCTTTTTCTCAGGTTATTAGTCTAAGTATGTTAGTAGTTTTCAACATATTTGGTGAATAAGAACCACCTAGGTGCTTGCTAAGTGGATATCCAGGCACAATCCTAACCCTACAAGTCAGGATCTCTGCAAGTCACCCCAGGAATTAGTAGCAATGCTGTGTAACATTTGGGACATTCATATTTTTCCTATTCTAGGCAAAATGTACTATTTTTCTGCTGAATATTTTTTACTCTTAAAATGGTAAATATATTTTTCTCTTTATTTCATTTTCCACCCATATTAATGACTATCTTGAGAGTGGTAAAGCATTGGTTTCACTCTGTCCAACTGTGACATACTTTGTAACATTATGAGAGGTTTTCTAAATCTTAACTCATTCATCTAAGACTGCCAGTTGTGAAAATAAGGCATAGATTACTGCAGTGATAATTTCCTATCAGGAACTGAAATTGAGGTGCTAATGTGTGCTTTTTTACTGAAACTCAAAATATATCTACGAAGATAATGATTTTGAGAATTTTCAGATTTTTTTTGAAGTAAATCATTTAAGCCCTTGTAAATTATTGTTAATATGTCAAAATTTCCTTCCCTGAAAGAGAAAAGAAGCAAACAAACATAAAGAGCTGGCTTGGATGACAGCCACGTGACAAAGTGAAATAGGTGGTGTAATACACCAGGAAAGACAAAGTCATTGAAAATTACAGTATCTGGTTAAAGATGGGGATATGGGGATATTAAGTATACATTTATTGATAACTCCAAGCTTTTTTTTCTCTTATGAGGATGAACAAATAGTGATAAATAAAATCAATTTTAGTTAGTGGTTTGGCAGACAAAGAAATGGACAATCGTGCACATGATCCAAAGAGACCAGACAAAACTTGATGGGCAAGTGTGGGAACAGCACCCACTTGAGTTATACCAGCACAGACATCAGAATGATAAAATCAACAATAAATCAAGTCAAAAGAGAGAGAAAGAAGTTTCCATGACAGTCACTGCTGAAGGCATTTCTGTGACGGAATTCTCATTGAAGCTTGTTGAAGCCGCACATGCAGTGTCTGACTACTTCTCACCAGTTTTGCAGGCTTGAACACCATTTATAAAATCAGAAAATGGTTTAGATGTTATGACACTGTTAGTGAGCATGGATTTTGGTCGTAAAAAAGCTTGGATTTGATCCCAAATCCATGACTTTCCAGCCAGGTGATTTACATAGGTCATTTAAAATTTCTAAGTCCAAAGTTCATCATAAAACAAAAACTATAATTCTAAACCTTCCGAATAGTTATTGGAGTTAAGTAAGATAGTGATATAAAGAGCGAGGGATACACACACGTTCATGTGTTAGTTCCTTGTGCCTCATTTGTGCTTCTCTTTTGTTCCTTCCCTCAGCTCCAGAACATCCCAGACAGGTGATCAGAGTAAAACTTCTGAGTAGATGTTAGTCCATTTTCTCCACATCACTGCCAGAGTAATACTTCTAAATTCACATTTGATTACTCCCGTACAAAAAACCACATTCAATTGCTCTCATTTCCTGGAGGATGAGATTCATGGGAGACCTACCTCATCTGTTCCCTGCTGTGTCTCAATTCTCAATCCCAACTGCTTTGCAACACAATGAGGAGTGGTTACGGGAACAAACTTGGGCATTGTGTGAACTTGGTCTAAATGGCAGCTTCAGCCGTTTGCTAGCTTTGCAGCTTCTCGAAATTACTATTCTCTTTTTAGTCACAGTTTCACATTTTGTAAAATAGAAGCAGAGGTAATTGTGCCTCCCTGTTTGGGCAGTTACGAAAATTAAATAACTTAACTTTGTAAACTGTTAGCTCTTATTATAACCATAAATGACTTCACCAAGATGACTGAATATATATTTTGTTTCATGCCTGTACCTGTACACGTTATGTGTTTGTGTTTTGCTCTACTTTGTTTCCCTTACTTGAAATGTCCTTCTACTTTTCTAACAGAAGAAATACTATTCATTATTCATTATTATACAAAAAAAAAAACTTACTGTGTTTGTTATCCTTCCTAAGTAGAATACCTTCCTCTCTCCAGGAAGAATTAAGTATTCTTTCCTCAGTGTTCCCAGGGCATTTTAAATAGTATCTTTAGTCAGGTGTAAAATACTGAATTTTACTCGTTCAGGTAGTTCTTAGCTGCAGTACAATGTAAACTTCAGTGTATAGGGACAGAATCTTACACATCTCTGCATCACCAGGGAGAGCATACTACCCTTATAGCAATCTACGTATACCAGATTACTCAATAAATGTTTTTGTTCTTTTTTTTTCCACTTAAAAATATTTTTATTGTGGTAAAATACACATAACATTTTACCATTTTAGTATATGTGCTGCCAAAGCGAGCACAACATTTACCATTGTAGCTATATTAAAGTACACAATTTAATGGAATTAAGTACATTCACAATGTTGTACAACCATTTTCACTTCCTAGTTCCAAAATTTTTTATCATCCCAAAACCCATTAGCAGCCATCCCCAATTCCTCCCTCCACGCCGTCCCTGGAAACCTCTCATTTACTTTGTGTCTCTATGAGTTTGATGATTCTAGGTACGTCCTATAAATTGAATCACACGATATTTGCCTTTTTGTGTCTGTCTTATTTCACTTAGGATAATGTTTTCAAGGTTCATCCATGATGTAGCATGTGCCAGTATTTCATTCCTTTTCATGGCTGATATTTCACTGTATGAATATACCACATTTTGTTTACCTGTTCATCTGTTGACGGACATGTAAGTTGTTTCTACTGTTAGATTATTGCGAATAGAGCTGCTCTGAACCTTCATGTACACGTTTTTGTTTGAACACCTGTTTTCAGTTATTTTGAGTGTACACATAGGAGTGGAGTTGCTGTGCCATATGGTAATCCCATGCTTTAGGGTTCTGAGGAGACACCAAGCTATTTTCTACATGGCTGCATCATTTTACATTCCCACCAGTAATGTGTGTGGGTTTCAATTTCTCTTTATCCTTGCCAAAACTTGTTACTTTCTATTTTTTTTAAATTGTGGCCATCCTAGTGGGTATTACCTGGTTATTCATTGTAGTTTTGTTTTGCATTTCCCTACTAACAAATGACATTGAGCATCTTTTCATGTACTCTTTGACAATCTGTATATCTTCCTTGCACAAATCTCTATGTGAATTCTTTGCCGACTAAAAAAGGGTTTTGCCTTTTTGTTGCTGAATTATAAGATTTCTTTATAAATTCTGGATACTACACCCTTATCAGTTATATGATTTGCAAATAATTTTTCCCATTGTCTTGAAAATACTGCAAATATTTTCCACATTCTCTTGATTGTGTACTTTGATGAAAAAAAAGTAAATTTTGGTAAAATCTAACTTATCTATTTTTCCTTTTGTTGCTGGTACTTTTGGTGTCATATTTAAGAAAACATTGTTAAATACAAGGTCATAAGGATTTACCCTTACATTTTCTTCTAAGATTTTTATACTTCTGGATCTTGTATTTGAGTAATTGATCCTTTTTGAGTTAATTTTTATATATGGTGTGAGACAGGTTTCAATTTTAATTTTTACATTCATATCCATTTTTCCCAACACTATTCTTTGAAAAGACTGTTTTTCTCTATTGGATGATCTTGGCATTCTTGTTGAAAATCAATTGATCATAGAAGTATGGATTTATTTCTGGATTTTCAGTTATATTCCATTGATCTATATGTCTATATTTATGCCAGTGCCATACTGTTTTTATTACTGTAGTTTTGTAGAAAAGTTGAAACAGAGAAGTGTGAGTTCTGTGACTTAATTCTTTAATTTTTTTTTTTTCTATCCAGGGCCTCTTGCAATTCCATATGGATCATAAGATCAGTTTTTCCATTTATTCACAAAAGTCCATTGGGATTTTTGATATGGAGTTTATTGAATCTGTAGATTACTTTTGGAATATTGCCTTCTTAACACTATTAAGTTTTCTAATTCATATGCATGGGATGCCTTTTCATTTATTTAAGGTCTTCTTCAATTTCTTTCACCAATGCTTTGTAGTTTTCAGTGTACAGGTCTTTCACATCCTTGACTGAATTAATCCAATCCCTGTTTAAGTATCTCAAGTTTTGGGAAACTTGCCAACTTCTAATATAATTTTGTTGCAGTGCTTAAACATACGGTATCAAACTCTACCTCCTACTGACATATGCATTTTTTTAAACATCTTTATTGGAGTATAATTGCTTTACAATGGTGTGTTAGTTTCTGCTTTATAACAAAGTGAATCAGCTATACATATACATATATCCCCATATCTCCTCCCTCTTGCGTCTCTCTCCCACCCTCCCTATCCCACCCCTCTAGGTGGACACAAAGCAACGAGCTGATCTCCCTGTGCCATGCGGCTGCTTCCCATTAGCTATCTATTTTACATTTCATAGTGTAAATACGTCCATACCACTCTCTCACTTCGTCCCAGCTTACCCTTCCCACTCCCGTGTCCTCAAGTCCATTCTCTACATGACACATGCATTTTTATTGACAAACTTTTTGAGAGAACATGAATGGACACAGAGTTGAATTTCAAGGGCCCAGAAAATTTCAACTCAATACTGAAAATCTTACTCAAGAGAAAACAGTGATAAAAGCCAAATATGAGAAAGAAAGTAGTGTGCAGTCTGTGTGTTAATGATGTTCATGCATCATGAATGGACACATATCAATCAAGATATGCATCTATATGAATGTGTGAGATAGGAATATTTTCTGTTTTAGAAAGAGTGAGGTTGTAGAGCCCCCCTTGTCCTCTTTTTGCGTTGAAACTAATCTACTGGTTTAAAATAGCTTTATTATTAGTAGTATTTTAAAACAAGTTTCATCTCTAGAGAGAAGTCATACAAGTTGAAGGCTGGAACGAGAAAAAAATCAGTAAGCATCAGTATATTACTGTACTTATAGAAATAAGTGAGATAAGGTAGCCCTGAGCTAACTTTTAGATGAATTCAAACATGCTATCCTGTGGGTTCTACATAATAAATAAATAAACAGGTCAAACATTTTAAAAGAACTACCTGCAAAATAAATAAACAAGTCAAACATTTTTAAAAAACTACCCATTTTTATTTAATTTTACTGCTTTTGGTAATGTAAACAAAGGATCATGTAAATATCACAAACATAAAATTATTAAATATACACTCAGGCTGAGGAGGGATTGTTTTTATTACTTAAATTTAAATTTTTCTAAAAGCATTTTATATACAAGTTCTATAAATATCTATAATTATTAATTATTTAATTTGAAACTTCAGACTTATAGAAAGTTAAAGAAACAACCTAGGGGGTGTTACAGCATATGTATAAAATCAGTAAAGTGTTAAGAAAAAAATAACTGCTGCATCAGAGTGGGGAATTGAATTCAATTCTATCTAATCTCAGAAGACTAATTATTATCACTATTTTTTTTAACTATACCAGGTCTATACCTGCCCCTTACAATTCTTTAAAAGTCTGGGACATGAGGAACAATGCCAATGATTCTGAGATTATAAAGGTTGCATAGTTTTCTAAAGCTCTGATTACTAAGTAACATTGAGATGAACCTACCATCTCTTTTGGGTAGAGCTATGCACATTTAATCAGACTCTTATTCATCAAGAGATAAAGTAATCCTTGTATCAACTTTGGGCCTAGGATATTTTACAAACTTGTAACAGATTCAGTCTGGTCAAATGAATAGTGATTGTGGTACTTGCAAGTGTTTTATAATCTGGATAAATTTATTGGGAAAATGCTTATTGTATGTGATTCTGAACTGATCGAAGAATCAATGACTTGCTTAGTATATTTTATGTTAAAATTGAAGTCTACCCAGTTATCTGGTCTAAGTTAAGTTAAATATTAATCATCATTAGAGTAGATAACTTGTGATGACATGCTGTATAAAAATAATGGTATTAATACAACTATGTTTAGCATTAGTAAAAAGTCTATTACTGTCATCTATAGACATTACCTTGTTCTAGTCATAGCAAGCTGGTGTGGTAATGTTTACAAACAAGGTAATGGAAAGGTCTTTTTCCAAAGAGCTGTCTTAATATAAATTTATAGCAATTGGATTCTTTTCAGGAAAGCTTATCCAAGGATTTTTGTATTTTTCTGGAAATGTAGGATTAGAGTAAGTTGAACACAAGCCATTGACATATGTGATGTTCTTTTTCGCTTTTCTGCTTCCACAATTAGATTCTGAAATTTTCTAAGTCAGGTCCTGAGTTCCTTCACATTTGTATTCCCAGGACCTAGTAGTGTCAACCACAAGGTAGGCACTGAATAGACGTAGCTTAAATGAATGAATTAATCCAGGACTGACCGGTAGCCCTTCCTTGTATCCCCATACAGGCCAAACAAAACAGTCTGCACGGTATGTCCCCACAATATGCTGCACTTAGCTCTATCATGGCTCACATCACTTTGTATTATACTTGTCTGTTTTCTTGACAGTCCCCTTCCCCCAACAAATGTAAAGTTTTGAGGGGCAGGGCTCTACCACATACACCTGTGCGTTCCTGGTCCTAGCAGAGTGTCTGAAACTCTGTGAGCAGCCTTTCAGTCTATGTCTATGGAATGAGTCTGAGGCTGGAAAATTCTCTGTATGTTCACCATTTTCCTCCTGATGAGGTGGAGGTTTATAATAAAAGCATAATAAAAGGACACGAGAAGTGTTAACGTAATACCACGTGGATGTTTTGAAATTAATAGTAATAGATTAAGAAATGGTATTTTGGTTTAGATTTGTTACTCTGAAGAAAGATCTACAGCTTCCCCAGCAGAGACGGAGAATGTCCATAGTTACTGTTTCTTCCAGGAAGCAGCTGGGAAGAATGTATTCATTCCCTAAACCAGCTAGCTCTGCCAGATGAGGGCGGAGCAAGCTCCTTTCCAGAAGGACACACAGAGATAGAAAAGATCAAGGGAAAACATGAGGAGGGAGGAAAGGAAGGAAAATGCTCAGAGGGAGAAAGGTTCTCAGGCCTCTTCTGTTGAAGGCAGACAGGGTGGGAGACCAAAAGAGGAGCAATGGGGGAAGCCAGAGGAAGAGCTTTTGCTCCGCCCTCTGCCCTCTATGTTGTGATGACTAAAAGAAAGATCACTTTCTCTCTTGGATAGCGTATGATGCCAGGGTGAGCCAGATGGGTTGCACATGAGTGGTCAAGTTTTTATACCTTTTTCCTTGCAGTTTACACTATCTCGTTGCCCATATTCAGGCTATGAGACATGTCACCTAGTTAGAGCCGTCTCAGAAAGCGGGATTCCAGGAGAAACACCATAGGGTCCAAAGTTGCGTTAAAAATTAAAAAAGAGCACACAGGTTCAGGCCACTTCAACTGATGTACCACATTCAACCAGGCTTCCCTGAGGCCCCCATGGGGGCCAGACAAAAAAATCCATGGGAGACATAGCCATGGCACCCCCAAGACCATCAAACAGCAAAGTACACTGATCTGTTTTAACGTCTTTATAACTAATGTGCTATGCAAACCACAAATCAGGGAGATTGCTTGGCTTCTTCTTTGGGTGAAAACCACTTTGACTTTCCCTCTGCCTAATCCAGAAGGCTGAATCGACAAAGCTCATTTTCCTTCCTTTAGTTTTATGGTCTACAGTTTGGAATTTCAGCATAATCTCGCACTGCCATAGGTGGCCCGTGTTCACTAGCAGGGCCCTTGTGTCCTATCACAAAGGCAGCATGGGGCCCTTCCTCTCCACTCCGCCGGCACCAGCACCCCGGCGTCCGTCCACCACGCTCTTCTCTGCAGTTTCTCTTCTCAGGTATGAAGAAACGTCCAGGTGCTTCCACCGTCAACCCATCCCACTGGTAGCCTTCCCCCATCCTTTGGGAAAAATAACTAAATGTATGTGAACATTTGTGTGTGCTTGTAAACTCCTGCAGGTGTGAGTATTCCTGTGATATGTATGTGAGGTGGAGTCTGGTGGTAGGAATATGAGCTGGGAGAGGATTATGGGCCTTGACAGCCGGCATTGGGGTCAGCATTAGGAAGTAGGCAGACACGTGTGCATGCCTGCACACACACTCACACACATTTACATAGGTACACAAACACATACAGGCATGGCTGTATATACGTATTAGAAAAAACTACTTGCTTAGGAGGCTGATGTTATAAATTTCAACCTCCTCTGGCTTAATTAGCCACTTAATTGTTGGAGTGATTTTACAAGAATAAGAATTTCTGTGAGGCTCAGCTTTTTTATCTGGACAAAATTATGACAGCAAATTCCCCTTTTCGGTGTTGTTACCTGGAATATGCACTCGATATTACGAAGAATAAACGAGTAAGTGTGAATAAACTGAACATGCCCAGCACATTGGGAGTCCAGTGAAGGCGTCTTCTCCTTCTATTCGCTGGAAATTTCAAGAATTTGTAAATCAGGAATTTCTAACTCTGCCCTTGATTGTCATGGTGCCTATTAGTTTGTCTGTGGACAATAAATGCCATCATCTGACCGACTGTAATAAGGAGGAAGCAGTCCGGTTAATTTGCATACACACTACCCTTAACCAGATCTTAAATAAGCCCCCAGCAAAGACGGCTAATTATCATGTGCTTGAACGTTGTGTTGTAAGGAACACGATCGATCAGTCCTTTCCTCGAGAAAGAGTGCTTGTTTGTGCTGTATTATTTTCTTGTTTGCCTGTTGGTATCTGCCTAATAGAGACCACAGAGTCCGCTAGCTTTTGACTTTGTTTTACTTTTGTTTATGAAAAATTTTAAACATACATGAAAGTAGAAAGAATAGTATAATAACCCTCCCTCACTTGGCTTAAATAATTATCAACAAATATTCTCCCACCTCAGACTCTGGAAAACTCTGCTTTGCTTTCTGGCCCCATAGATCTGTCTTTTATGATTATTTCATATCAGTGGAATGAAACAGTCTGAAGACTTTTGTTTCTGGCTACTTTTCACTTAGCATCATGTTCTTGAGGCTCATCCATGTGCTTGCATGTATCAGTACTTTCGTTTTATTGCTGAATAATATTCTATTGAATAGCTGTACACATCTTGTTTATTCGCTCACCAATTGATAGACATTTGAAATGTATTTAGATTTTGGCTATTATGTGTAATGCTACTCTGAACATGCATGTACAAATCTTTGTGTGGAGTTGTTTTCATTTCTCTTGGCTAGATAATTAGGAGTAGAATTTCTGGGTCATTGGTAAGTTTATGTTTAACTTTTCAAAGAAACTGACACACGATTTCCTAAGTGGCTGTACCATTTTACATACCCACCAGCAATGTGTGAGGGTTCCATTTTCTCCACATCCTTGCCAATGCTTTTTCTTTTCTTTTCTTTTCTTTTTCTTCCTCCATATCCTCTTTCTCTTCCTCTCCTCCTCCTTCTTCTTCTTCCTCTTTTTTTTTTTTTTTGTGATTACAACTTAATGATTGTAATGGTATCTCATTGTGGTTTGGATTTTTACTTCCCTAAAGACGAATAATAATGAGCATCTTCTCATGTGCACATTAGTCAGGTGTATATCTTACTTGGTAAAATGCCTGTGCAATTAGTTTTCCCATTTCTAAACTGGGCTGTCTCCTTTACATTCAGCAGTGTTTGTTATTCTAAATACAAGTTATTCAGTTCTTTATCAGATATATGTATGATTAGGAAATATTTTCTACTAATCTGTGGCTTGACTTTTCATTTCATTAATGGTATTTTTTGAAGTGTGAATGTTTTTAATTTTGATGAGGTCCAATATACCACTTATTTATTTTTTATGGATTGTACTATTGGTGTAGTGACTGATAACTTGGCATAATCCACCATCATGAAGATTTTCTCCTTGGTTTTCTTCCATAAATTTTATAGTTGAAACTCTATCTATTCTGAGGTAAGCTTTTGTGTAAGGTGGAATGTAAGAATCTAAATTCATCCTTTGCTCATGAATGACCAATTGTCCCAGCATCTTTATTGAAAAGACTATCTTTTGTCAGTCGAATTGTCTTGGGCCTTTTGTGGAATGTCGATTGACCACAAATGTAAGAATTTATTTCTGGACTCTCAATTCTATCTTTTTGATCTATATTTTTATCCTTATGTATGTACTATGTTGTCTTATTTACTGTATATGTTTTATAGTAAGTTTTTAAATCGGTTATTGGAATTCCTTTAATTTCTTCCTTTTCAAAATTGTTTCACTTCTTCTGGGTGTCTTCACATCTAGTGTAAATTTTAGCATAAGCCTGTCAATTTCCACAAACTTGATTCTGTGAAATCTACAGATAAATTGGGAGAGAATTGCCTTCTTAACAGTATTGAGTTTTCTTATCCATATACTTGGAACTTCTTTCTAAGAAGTTATTCAGATTTTTAAAAATTTCTCTTAGCAACATTTTATAATTTTTAGTAAACAAGTATTGTAATTTTAGAAATTAAATTTATATCTAAGTATACTACCATTTGGTATTACTGTGAGTGAAATTTTCTTCTTAATTTTGTATTCAGATTTTTTGTTGCTAATACCTAGAAATTCAATTTATTTTTTGTAAAGTAATGCTGTATCCTATGATCTTGCTGAACTCATTAGTTCTGGAAATATTTTTAAAATGGATTACTTAAGATTTTCTATCTAAAGGATCATGATACCTGTCAATAAAAGCAGTTACACTTGCTTCTCTCCAATCTGGATTCTTCCTCTCTCCATCTTTCCTTCCTTCTTCTTTCTCCTTTCTATTCTGTTTTCTTTTTCTTATTTTTTTTCTTTCTCATTGCTGAGTAGAGGCAATGAGAGTAGACATCCATTCTTGCCTGGTTCCTGATCTTAAGAAGCATTGTCTTTCTCAATTAAACGTAATGTTATCTATAGGATTTTCATAGATGTGTTATATGAGATTGAGGTAGTAATTTTCCCAGTTTCTGAAGAAATTTTTATAATGAATAAGGGTTGGAGTTTTCTCAAATGCTGTTCCTGGGTCTATTTGTTTTCTATTATATTAACATAGAAAGTTACATTTATTGATTTTCAAACAATTTTCAAATGTATAACCAAACTTGCTTTCTGAAGGTAAATTCATTTTGTCATATTATTTAATTCTTTTAAATATTGCTGGATTAAGTTTGCTAATATGTGGTAGGATTTTTGTGTCTATGTTATTGAGGAATAAGGGCCTATAATTTTTCATTATTTTTATAATGTCTTTGTCTTGTTTTTGGTGTCAAATTAACACTGGCCTTATAAAATGTGTTGAAAACTGGTCTCCCTTTCCATAGTTTCTGAGAGCATTTGTAAAGCATTGGTAGAGTTTATTCTTTAAGTTCCGTTACTTTTTTTTGCCATTAGAATATACTATTGATTCATTGTAATGATTTTTTCTTAAGTTTTAGTTATCATACTTTTAAACTCCAAATTTTTTTCTAGGTTCTTTTTAAAAATCATTTCTCTCTCTTTGATGTTATATTCTCTACTTTTGAGTCATTGTTGTCATGGTTTCCTTTAATTATTTGTTAAAATTTTTATTGAAATATATTTGATTACAATATCGTGTTAGTTTCAGGTGTACAGCAAAGTGATTCAGTTACACATATATATATGTATTTGTTTACATTCTCTTTACAATAGTTTTCTGTAGTTTAAAAAATATACTTAAAATAGCTTTCTCTGTGACAGTTTTTATTGCCTGATTTTGTTTTTCTTTGAATATAGGTCAAATGTTAGTGTTTCTTTGCAAGTCTCAGTTTTTTATTTGAAACTGAACATTTCTGATAAAAGTTTAGCAACCGTGGATTCTGATGTTTTATCCCTGGAGAGTTTTTGTTGTTGAATTGTTGAATTTTTTTTTGTTTGTGTAGCACCTTGCCTGGAGTAAATCGATGGGATCTGTTTCCCTGTGGTGTGTGGCTGCTGCTGTTTCTACTCAGTTTAAAATTATATATATTTTAAATTATTTTAGGTGGGCTTCCTCAGGTCACCTTGTGTCTGAGTAGTGTTTTGGTCAGCCAGTCATTAATCCGATACCCCTATGGCTGTCTCATTTCTTAGATCTCCCTGTTAAGTTTCCAGCTAGTCTGTCAATCTGTTGTTTGCCTGAACCAACCCACAACTTTGGGAGTCACTTTTCTTCTCTGTTGATTGACCACCAGTACTGCTGTTATCACAGAAGATGCTGTGAGCATTGTTGTCTTACCTTCCATACGCAGTCAAGTCAGGCTCCTTGGGCACTAAAGCTGTGGGTTGTCCCAACTTGTCCCAACTGGTAGAACTATCTCACCACCCCTGCTGTGTGGGGACTGAGGGGAGCCCCAGGGAGGAACAGACTTCTCCTCTTCTCCCACAAAATCCAGCTGCTTTTCATGAATTACCACTTCTTTGTTCAATGTTTGCTTTTGTCAATGTCCAGAGTCCTGTGACAGGGCGATTTTGGGCAACATCACTTCTTCACACACCAGCTGTTTGTCCAGGTACAATGTCTCTGGATGACAGGAGGTAACTGAGACAGTAGGATCGTACCGTCTAATAAGCCCACTTTGGGGATTCGTTAAAATTTACAAGATCATCTTCTGATACAATTTTTTAGGAATTACTTTTTAAAGGAAAAATTGAAATCAAGAGCATGAACTCCCTCGGATAGTTCACACTCTTTAGGGCAAGAAGGATAAGTAAGCTAAATAAAATACTTTTATAAATGCATATAAATGTATTTTTGTTTAGGAGAAGAAAGTCAGAGTACATTGTAGGAAATGCATTCATATTAAAATAAGTACATAAGAAATAAGCTTAATACTGTATGACCATGGACCCTGATGCCCTGGCAAAAATGGCCTCATTCAAGTCAAGTCTTATTTTTCCTCTTGAAATAAGTCTAGCTTTCAAAATTATTCTGATATTATATTTGTTATTTACTGAGTAAGACACACTCTAGTAAGCCATATCAAAATAATTTTATTTTTCTGGAACTATCTAAGGTCACAAGGACAATATTTGTATAGTTCTCGGGCAGTTACTTTGGCTTGTGAATTAGGGTGCTATTATAACAAATAGAGATTTACAGGAAAAAAAATCAAAATGAAATTGTGATCACAGGTCTAAGGTAGGGGAAAAATGGAAAAAAAAATGCTCACCAAGTCTCATGGCTGTATATTCAGGAACAAGCCATAGCTAATCTATCCATATAATAGATCTAGCTGCATAAAGAGAGTTGATGTACAACCAAATTTTACCTTTACTGTGTAATTTATAAGAAAATTTGTTGGCATGCAAATTACAACTTGTCCTGAAAACTTCTCTTACTAATTAAAGCTTGCAGAAGCCTGGGAAGGGCTGAATAATTAACACAATGCTGGCATGTTTCTTAGTTAAGTAAAGTATTATCAAATTAGACGTCAAGATTAGGAAAAATGAACTACTTACAAACACATTTTAGTTTTTGAACTCTTTACTTTTGAAATGTGTTCTGAGGAACTTGATGCAGATATGAGACCATAAAATCTTAGGTACCAGGAGCCAGCTGGATGTCATAATACATGCAGACAATTCCTCTTTCATGGATATCAGCATGCTTTAACTATTAATGATTCTCAGTGAAGACAGAAGAAAGTGCATGAGAGACAAATTCTGACACAGAAATTCCAAGGCTGGGCCCAAGATGAGACTTGGGCAGGAATCTGGGAATCTCTAACAAGACAATCCACACGTGCTGTGAGGTTCTAACACCGGTGATGAAACCAGGCAACAGCTAAATGTCTCGGCGGCTGAACGAGAATGGAAACCACTACCCCAAAGCGAACGGTGGCCAGGACGACATAAAGAGCAGGTGAGGAAGGAGGGCGTGTTTGGGGATGAGCGTCAGTCTAGCGTTCATCTTGTAGGTGCCCCACGTGGCTGGTTTCACAGCGGCTGTACAATGGCCGGGCTGCGAGGCTCAGCCAGTCTTCGGCTCGCCTTCCTCAGCAGGTGGTCATGTTGCTTTGGTTTGCTTTGTTGTAGGTCATTAAATCTTTGTGACTTGACTGTGAGAAATTTCGAGACCTTATGCTCCTCAGAGATAATATCTTGGTATCCTAAGTGCTTTCTTCCTGGTCATTTCTTTATGGACAGAACGTAGAAAACATTAGAATATATCATTTTAGATGATCTGTTGGCTGGAAACAGCTGAGAATTGTATGTTTCTATGCTTTCCCCACATCTCAAAGTATCCAAGGGATGTACTGTGGCTACTGTACACATCTTTTTCTTTTCACCGAGTCATAGAATTGTTTAGGTACTAATTGTTGATGTACTAGTATGAAACGATTTTTAAAAATGGAGTCGCCTGGTAAATCTTTTGGTAAAATAATTGATCCTTAACGTTTCTTCAAATTTGAATTTTTATAGGTTGTATAAAGCAGGAAAATTTATATTACAAAACATGATTTGTAAATAAATTACAAGATATCTTTGTGTAAAGTTTTACTCTTTATAATGTCCACTTTAATACTCAAGAAAAAACAAAATTAGTACATTGGCTATATAGCTTTTAAATCATTAATCTAGACAAAATTGCATCTAAACACTGATTACAATTTTCAAAAAAGAACACTTCTAAGTAGGTTTTTATCTGTATCTTGGACTTGAGCATCCAGTTCGCATTATAATAAAATTTTTCGTTACCCTTAATCATTGCAAGCATATGATTTAAAATGACTAAGCTGATACCCGAAACTACTGACTGAAATGGTTGGAGACTGTAAGAGATACCACACTATCTTCTTGCAAAGTCTTCTCAACTGCCATTACACATCACACAACTAAGAAGAACCTTTCCTGAATTGGGCTCTTTTATTTAAGTTAATTAACCTGCAAACATAGTCAGGTCAGCACTGTATTGGGGGTGAAGGTCTTGGTGGGCTTGGTGGGGAAGAAATGGGTAAAGAAACTTGAAACTCCACTTTGGAGATAAGACAACGAAACCAAGCAAGAGTGAAAAAAATGGTTGTGTAACATGGAGTGGACTTACTTTATATTCATGTTGCAGACTTTTAGAGGAACCTGGTAGGTGAGGGCTGACATGGTCAGGCAGGGTTGAATGAGGAGTATGGGCCTTTAATCCTGGAGGAATGAGCTGGATTTGGATAAAGCAGAAGGAAAAGAAGAGGAAATGGAAATTTAAGTCATATAAATTAAAGTCACAGAATTCCTCTCTGTTTTCATTCCTGGTTGGAGGGTGGCTCTTCAAATGGATTGAATCCTTAAACCATGGTACTGAATCATTATTGAAACTGGAATCTGAAATATATCAAATACATCAATTATATGAGGATTACCATAGTCATTTTTGCTAAATCTAAGGGTGGAACCATAAATCTTTCTGAATTCACATGGTTTCCCTCTGATTAATGAACCAGGAATTCTGTGTAGCTGATGTGCTCACCTATAGAGTTAGTTGAAGAGAGAAAAAGTAGGAAGAAAAACTTCTTGTATTTTTCATTATGAATGTCATTTCAATAAGTCACTGATGCAGAAGGGGAAAACCGTGGTAAAATTACCAACTGTCAATTACATTAAAACCCATGAGTTTTCAGAACGTGGGATAAAGCATCTTGCTATCTCCCTTAAGGAGTTTATTCTTAGGGGAATCCCCACGGCTTAAAATTCCTACTGAACATAACATTGGGCCGGGGTGGGGCGGGGGGGCTTGTAGTCTGAGCAAGACCGTGCAGCAGAGGTATCGGCTTTTGGTTTCACAGCGGTACTGATCCTTCCTTGATGACACCTCCATCCACTTCTCTGGCAATTCAGGGAGGATTATTATATTCTCCCAGCAGCTAAAACATGGATAAGAGAGAGATGGTCAGCTTAAAAAATAGAAAAGTAGACCCTTGATTTTAGGAGTGTTTGTTTATCCAAAACTATTAAAACTCAGTAAGTAAGAGCATTGGTCAGGATATTCTAATCTGGTGACAGCAACTCAGTGACAATTCCTCCAGCTTAATCTTTTTACTTATATCTCATACGCAAGCAATATACCAATAGTATTTAGCTATTTGCTATTCTCTAGAGAGAGCTTTTTTTTTTTTTCTTTTATTATGGGAAGAAAACAAATGCCCCAGGGGAAGGGTCCATGTTAGAGAGAACTTATTGAGATACAAACAACTAACCCTGCTGGATATATAGAGATTCTAGTTTACATGTGAGGGTCTTATGAATTTTGTTAGCTGTAATCTGCCCCACAGATTCAAGGTTGAGGGCAATGCTGAAAGCTCTGCAGGCCAGAGATGAAGATGAGAAAAACCACATCAAACTAGTGTCACCTTGAGAGGCTCTGCCAGGGCAACCAGCCTCCGTTTTTACTCATATGTCAATCGTCCCCCCGTGTAAACAGATCGTATATCTCTTTTTACAAATAAGTTAGCTATTTGGCAGGGGAGCTAAAATAGCAATATATAATGAAATCTATATGCCAACATAAAAAGCCACAGATGCAGAGTGCATTCATTTGGAGAACTCTTGGGTAAAGATTGAAATGAAAAAGAGTAAAATAAGAGAAAATGGATGATATATTCTCTCTAAAACCACTAAACTGGCATAGTAGCCATATGTGATGATAAGATAAAATTAGACCATCTGCTGGTGGTCTTATTCAGCTACAAGAAACAAAACGAAAGCAAGAACAAAAGCTTTGATATTTCTTGCTTTGTGTTTCTGATAACCAATCACTGAATCTACAGAGTGAAGAAACCACCACCAATTTTACACTAATTCTAAATAATGAACAAGGAAACAGTAGAAGTTATGGATACAGACCATGTTCCTAAGGCTTCTTCATATCCCATTTAGGGATTGCTAGATTATTTTATTGTAAGTATGATAGGCATCACCATTCATTATTTATATTATTTATGTATTATTTATTATTTATATGAGTACACCTAGACAAGCAGGAAGCTCTCAATCACTAATCCAGGCTTGACCAGTGTTACTACACAAACATGTATTAGTTTCCTATTGCTGCTGTAACAAGTTACAAAAGACTGCATAGTTTAAACAACACATATTTATTATCTTACAGTTCTGGAGGTCAGAGGGCCAAAATGGGTCTCACTGGGGTAGAATCAAGAGGTCGACAGGAATGTTTTCCTTTCTGGAAATGCCAGGAGAGGATCCTTATCTGTTTCATGACCTTTTCTAGCTTCTAGAGGCTGCTCACATTTCTTGGCTCATGGCCCCTTTCTTCTCCAAACCCAGCAATGATGGATCAGGTCTTTCTTCTGTCAAATTACTCTGACCACTTCTCCCATACTCATATCTCCTTCTGACTCTCAATTCTCTTCTCTTTCTTCCACTTTAAAGACCCTTCTGATTATACTGGGCCCATGTGACTAATTCAGGATAACCTCCCCAGTTTAAGGTCAGCGAACTAGCAACTTATTTCCATCTGCAACTTTAAGTCCTCTTTGGCTTGTAACAAAACATATTCACAGGCTCCAAGGATTAGGGCATGCATATCTTTGGGGGGCATTATTTTGCCTACCGCACTTCAGAAAAGAAAGTCCTATGGTTAGAAACCTAGCCTGATTTTTGGGAACATGGCTAGACTAGTAGATTCAGGGAAATGTCATAGACAAAAATACATCTGGATTTATTTTAGCATTATACTTGCCAAAGTGTGCCATAAAATATTGGTGTCAAACATTAAAAATATACACTGAATATTAGCAGAAATTGTTGGCTCAATAACTCTGAGAAAAGAACTATTAGCAGAAGAATGGATATCAAAATATAAGAATACCCCTTTGCCAAGGATAAACAGGCAAGTATTTACGTATGTATCTACTTATCTATGATACATATTAATAGCACACACAAAATGATTAAAATGAAGACTTTAATGAAATGTATGCTGAAAGAATACTTGGAAAGAATAGAAAACATTTAAAAAAAAAAACTAGAAAGACTTTACTAACCCTAAAGAATGGGTGTACAAATTGACAGAAATAAACATAAAATCCTATCACTAGTTCTAAACAAGAAACCAAACCATGCTTCACGTACAGAACCAAACACATTAGAGTCCTGTCTCATGTGGGACCTTCTATGTCTCCCACGTATTTTACAGAAGACAGAGCTCAACCTCATTTGTGCTTTTGGTTTGCGTGGGGAAGGGGAGGTAAGAGGGTAAATGAGGAGGAGAACAAGAAATATCACAGTACTTTTATTGCTTTCATCCAGATTTTTAAAAAGTCTGCGTTTTAGGTCACTTTCAGTCATTCTTGAGGCTTCATCCTTTACTCTCTGTGGAATCATTCAGCAACCTTGCCCTGTGGTGGCAGCTCAGGGGAGGGCCCGGAGCCATCACTGGTTTTCTGTCCTTCTGTCCCTGTCTGCTGCTGGGCTCTGTTCCTCCAGCCTTGACGCCGATGCCTCTGGAAACATCGGTTCCTCTGCGAGTAAGCTCAGCATCAGAAATGCTCACTGCTGAGTCCTAGGTGTACCCGCCCCTGGGCCCCAGCCCTACTCCACTGAGGATCCCTCCTGGGGCCTAAAGACAGATGAACCCTGGAACCTGCTTCTAAGGGAAACTTCTTCCCAAGTCCAATAGTGGGATTAGGCTGGGTCCCATACAAAGCTGATTCCAACAAGGCTAATTTTCAAAAATATATTTAAAGCTGGGATCCTGACTCAAGAGTATAACATCATCTCTAATTCCAACCCCCTCCCAAATCCATCCTTCCCACCAAATTCCATTACAGTCCATGTCAGAAAACAAATCAGGGGAAATGTTTGTCTTTGTTTCTCCAGGGACATCTTAATGCCAGGCATTCAACTACAAGCTTTTTCACACATCCTAGCTTTCAAAGGAAACTACCAAGTTTAAAACTGACAATGGGCTTTGCAGATCCCAAATTACACAAATTTTACTTACTGATTAGGATAAACTTGGTTTCCATCACAGGTTCATAAAATTACTGGGTAGGAAAATGTAGGCTATCCTGTACATATTCTAAAATTTTAACTAGGAAGTGAAAGGGATTAAATAAACTTATGTAAATACTTTACCACTGGTTTAACACAGAAAATATTAATTTAAAACTACAAGAAAACCTTTTTACTAATTCTATTTTTAAAGGGTGATATTTACTTTCAGTATTAACAGCAACAACTAGAGACCTCTGCTGCCTCTAATCGTGATGACACTCTTCTGTGGTGGTTTCTTCAGCAGGAGCGAGCGTAATAAAACTCTTTTTGATATTAATTGACATGTAGCACCTCGGTCCAAGGTGTTGGCACCGGGAAAGCAGGGAGCTTGGGAGTGTGAAATAGTTTCTCTCTGCAAAGATGACTAGAATATACATGACATCATGTGTCATATTTTTGCTGTCACAAATTTAAATTATTAGAGAAGGATACTTAAGAAACACTGGAGATGTTAACTTAGAAGATAACAGTTAAATGATACACAGGGATATCTATCCTGTGTCCTAGAAAAGATCATTCTGTGTTGCCAATGAGAGGGCGACTATATAAATTATTGGAAGTTTGTTCTGTCTACAAGGCTACAGAATATTTTGCAAGAATTGTAAGAAGGAGGATTCCATCAGGGGAGTGGATTGCAATCATTGTAGAATATTAAAATCACATGGGGTAGTTTTTAAAATACCAGAAGTTGTGTTCTATCCTGGCTCAATTAATTCCAGCTTTCTTGACATGGGCCTCTGAGGACAATGGCCCCCAGGCCAAGCTGGATTGTACATAGCATTTACCCGGGAAAAATGAAACCCATACCCCAGTGAGATCTTAACAAAATAAAAAGCCAACAAAGGAGACAGGAAAAGATGAGGCCATGGAACAGTTGCTATTTCAAAAGCAGAGATGAGCTGATGAATTGGTAGTTCAGGAGAGTAGGAAGACATCAAGAAAACTTATCATCAGAAAGGCAAATTGTGGTGAAGTCATTTAGCTTAATGTAAGCCAAAATGAATTATGGGAGCTGAGAACCTGTTCTTATCAGATTATGTCCACAACAAAAGAAAGGAGACATAAACAGAGTAAGGAGCATAACTCATGGGTGTATGGAGAACGTATCCACAGGATTCAGAGGACTTCAAGACCTAAGGTCCAGGGCCCTGAGGGGGACATGCCAGTGGCAGAAGCAGCTTCCATATGTATTGGTTTTAAAACAGACTTTCTCAACCAACACTTGCAATGTTGGGGTTTTGGATCTCAGTGTAGGCTTTCTATTTATCTCTAATCATTTTTATCCAATGGGATAAAATATAATACCATGGTCCCCTCTAAAGCTTTCCTACAGGGTGATAATTTGGCTGTTTATTGATCATTTCTTCTGAAGGGAATCTTACTTCATCCTGTGGAAGGCATTGCCTTTTGAGTACTTGCAGCACTTGAACTACCCTTTCAAGAAATACAGATGGCCAATAGGCACATGAAAATATGCTCAACATTGCTAATTATTGGAGAAATGCAAATCAAAACTACAATGTGGTGTCAGGAGATTGGGATTGACATATATACGCTATTGATACTATGTATAAACTAGGTAACTAATGAGAACCTACTGTATAGCACAGGGAACTCTACTCCATGCTCTGTGGTGACATAAATGGGAAGGAAATCCAAAAGAGAGGGGATATATGTATATGCATAGCTGATTCACTTTGCTGTACAGCAGAAGCTAACACAACATTGTAAAGCAACTATACTCAAATAGAAATGAATTAAAAAAAAAAAACTGCAATGAGGTACCACCTCACACCGGTCAGAATGGTCATCATTAAAATGTCTAAAAAAAACAAATGCTAGAGAGGGTGTAGAGAAAAGGGTATCCTCCTATACTGTTGGTGGGAATGTAAGTTGGTGTAGCAACTGGGAAAAACAGTATGGAGATTCTCAGAACACTAAAAATAGAGTTACCATATGATCCAGCAATCCCACTCCTGGGCATATGTCTGGACAAAACTATAAATCAAAAACATACATGCACCCCTGTGTTCACAGAAGCACTACGCACTATTCACAATACCCAAGACATGGAAGCAACCTAAATGTCCATCGACAGATGAACGGATAAAGAAGATGTGGTATGTGTATATATATATATATATATATATATATATACACACACACACACACACATACACACACACGCACATACACACAGTGAAATACTACTCAGCTATAAAAAAGACTGAAATAATGCCATTTGCAGCAACATGGATGCAACTAGAGATCATCATACTAAGTAAAGTAACTCAGAAAGAGAAAGACAAATATCATATTATATGTAGAATCTAAAATATGACACAAATTAACCTGTCCAGAAAAAGAGACAGAATCATGGATATAGAAAACAGACTATTGGTTGCCAAGGGGGAGGGGGTTAGGGGAGGGATAGAGTGGGAGGTTGGGGTGAGCAGATGTAAGCTCTTATACATAGAATGGATAAACAACAAGGTCCTACTGTGTAGCACAGGGAACTATATTTAATATCTTATGATAAACCATAATGGAAAAAATATTAAAAGAGAAGGTATATATATGTATAACTGAATCACTTTGCTGTACAGCAGTAATTAACACAACATTGTAAATCCACTATACTTCAATTCAAAAAAATAAACTACCCTTTAATTAATTTCTACTGGAGTATAGCTGCTTTACAATGTTGTGTTAGTTTCTGCTGTACAGCAAAGTGAATCAGCTATGTGTATACGTATAACCCCTCTCTTTTGGATTTCTTTCCCATTTATGTCACCACAGAGCATGGAGTAGAGTTCCCTGTGCTATACAGTAGGTTCTCATTAGTTACCTAGTTTATACATAGTATCAATAGCGTATATATGTCAATCCCAATCTCCTAGCACCATATTGTAGTTTTGATTTGCATTTCTCCAATAATTGCAATGCTGAGCATATTTTCATGTGCCTATTGGCCATCTGTATTTCTTGAAAGGGTAGTTCAAGTGCTGCAAGTACTCAAAAGGCAATGCCTTCCACAGGATGAAGTAAGATTCCCTTCAGAAGAAATGATCAATAAACAGCCAAATTATCACTCTGTAGGTAAGCTTTAGAGGGGACCAAGGTATTACATTTTATCCCATTGGATAAAAATGATCAGAGATAAATAGAAAGCCTACACTGAGATCCAAAACCCCAACATTGCAAGTGTTGGTTGAGAAAGTCTGTTTTAAAACCAATACATATGGAAGCTGCTTCTGCCACTGGCATGTCCCCCTCAGGGCCCTGGACCTTAGGTCTTGAAGTCCTCTGAATCCTGTGGATACGTTCTCCATACATCCATGAGTTACGCGCCTTACTCTGTTTATGCCTCCTTTCTTTTGCCAAGATCAATTTTATCCATGTTTCTTAAGATGACAAATAATTTTTGCATATATTAATCTTTTCTAGACTACCCATTCTGGGCTCATCCAGTAAAACAGCTCTCTTTAAATTCCATAAATTAGTCATTTTGACAATAAGAATTTGAGGTATCAGAAAGGTAGAAGGTAATTTGTGTAATGCTAAAAGAGAAGAAAAGAAAACAACAAGGAAATGCAATCAAAACACCAAAAATTACTACTGGTTACCGCTTTTGATGACAACATTCTACTCATATGTAACGCATGGAGAAAGACAAAATTTGGTCCTACCCTTACTACAATTCATGTGAATGCTCTTGTAACCATAAGAGCACTAATTCATATCAGGTGTCAGCTGACACAGGCAGAATTGACCACACTGATAATGCTGATGAAAATCAGGCAGTTTTGTCCAAAGTCTGGTGAGTTGGAGAGAGTCAGTCATAAGAATTTCTTGTCTTATGTAATTTCTTGTCACAGCCAGGCCACTTCAGAGAGTAAAGAATTGGACAGCAGAGGCAAACCACGATGGTCCAGGGAAGCTGAAACCCTAGTTATAAAGTCAGCAGTGAACAAGAGACACAAAACACTCTGACTTTGAAGACTGTCCTCTGCTCTCTCTGGTCCCCAAGAAAAGCTGAGGCTCACGGGAACCACACAGAGTGAGGGGACCCCCACACAGTGAGGGGACCCCGGGTGCCCCCAACTGCATCTGGGCAACTCTCGGAGATCCTTTAATGGCTTTATGGAAGTACAAATTAAAAAATTCACAGGACTGATTAGTTATATGCCAGAAGGATTCTTCCTTTTACAAAAGGAAGATTTTCTTTACTCAATCATCAGATAATGCATGCATAACACAATCCTTTTTTGTGAAAAATCAGTACTCAAAACAATGAGAACTATACGGTTTTAGGAATGAACTTATTGCATAAAATTTATATTCCTATATAATTAAAATAGAGATTACAACAGTATAAAAGAATGTCTAAGGCTTTGGAATTAGGGATTTGTATTTATTAGTTAAAAGTAATTACACTTGTGCATTTTTTGTAGTTGTATTTTTATAAGTATAGTACATTTTTTATTTTGCCTCTTATTTAATTTTTAAAATTAATTGTGTAACGTTTCACTTAAATAGGATCACTGGAAGTAACTTTCAGCCTCTAGTCTGGCTGAAATGACATAAGCAGGAGTTTAATGTGTGTTTTCCAGTGCATTCCATACTGATGGCTCCAGTCATTTAGAATGAACTGAAAAAATGGTACAATCATCTTCAAAGTCATTTCTTGTGCTATTTCAGCCCTGGCCAGATTGGGTCCAGGCTCAAATTATTTCCAATATTGCCTTCTGAATTGGATTTCAATTTTCTGATGTGTGTGAATACACCTGTGCTCACAGAATAGCATGTTTTTCCTTCTTTCTGAAAACTGTCATAATTTAGTGTCTAAAAGGACTTTTCATGGACAGCACTCAGAAACCCTTACTAATACACTTAGGAGTATATGACTGCCTTAATGGAACTTTCAATGTCATGGACACATAATAGGAATTATTTAAAAATAAAAATCCATTAGTCTGGAGAGATTTTAGGCTTAAATTAACTTGGGATTTAAAATAAAAGTAAAAATGACCAAAATGTTACAGTTTGTAAGTAACGATTTCTAAGTCAGGAATAGCAGAAGGAGGGAGTTGGCCTCATGTATGCCCAGAATAAGACAGTCTCCAAATGATGGGACTCAGTCCTGAGAATGCTCTCCAAAGCCACGGCAATACCTTCATCACGGTCCCGTGCCTTGCTTCTTTCTGAAATCCTTCTCAGGGGACCGAAAACCTTTTCCATGAAAAAACACAATGAATTTTATAGGGCAAATTCTGCAAGACAGGGCAAGAAAAAGCATATTCAGAATAAGGTGTAAATGCTGATATTGTAATTCCTTGAGAGCAGTTATGGATGGTCATGAAGAAGGAGACAGTCAGTTGCAGCAAAATTTACATATTTTTCCCATTTTTTCGGAAGGTGGGTGAGAACAGTGAGGGAAAGATATGGAATCTGGTGGGGATCTCAGTGCAAAAAAACAAAAACAAAAAATAAAACCTCATTCTCATTCTCAGACAGAGAATTCTCCCCCAGTGTGAAACACTGAAACACAAATGTTTTATTTTTTTGATGGTTTAAGAACACTCAGGTGTATACTTTGGCTGCCAAAGACGTCCAAAGTTAGCCAGATAATCCAATGACAGTGATTTTATTTTGAAATATAACCTGAAAAACACATGTAACACCTTACAAGGACAAGGGGTCACGCAGGACTCATAAAAAATCAGGGCCACCGATGCATTAATGCTAAAAAATGTGGTGACTTCCTTGGGTTCATTCCTCTCACTGTGGCTTTTCTCCCACTTATAACACCTCTTCATTTTTGGCATGATTCCTAATCGAATGCATTGACTATATAAGAACATTTTGTATAGGGCTCAGAGGTTTTGCCTTACTGCGAAGTGATTATTGAATGAATGTATGATTCACTGAATAATTGAATGAGTAGGAGAATGATTTTGTGAATTAACGTCCTGCTCTAAGATTAATACCTGAATCCCCGGAGTTTCCTTCCCTGAGGTTACCATATAGTTTCATCATTACTCTTCTCTAGATCTGGTGTGTATCTAAAATCCAGCGCGTTCATGCTCAGACTGCACGTATACAAGATAAAAGTTGAGCGCCTGATTTTATTTAAAAAGGAAGATGAAGATGTTGAATATCAATGAACTCTCTCAAGGAAAAGTAATTGACATGCAGCAGATTTTCTCAGCCTAAAAAGCAAAGCTAAATGGGGTCGCTTTGCTCTCCAGGCACGGCTATGGAATAAACTTTGTGCATTAAATATAATCAAAGTAGAAAATGTAATTTTACTGGGAAATTCAAATTAAGGTGAGGACAGTCGTTTATTTACATTAAAGTAGATTTTAACACTATCAATGTCAACAGGTCCTGTATTTAGATGAGAAAAATGCTGAGATAAAATTATTTTCCAAATAAAAGGAATCCCTTTTCTAAGATATTTTATATCAAAATTCATTTTTATTAAGTAAAAGGAAAACAAAAAAATTGGTAATCAGAGTTGGCTGATTGAGATGAAGTAAGCTATGTTCCTTTTCAATAAACAGAGACTTAGATGAACATTTAAGTTTTAAAAATTCTATGAAATACTTTTATTTTAGATAATGTGACAAAATTAACTAGTATGTGCACACACAAATAAAAAACATTTTTGGGTGGGTGAAGACTTGCTAAATCTACATGCTGATTGATTATAATAATAATAAAATTTTACCTAATACCTCATTTTAAAATGTTTTATATAAATATTTTTAATATTTGGTCTTTACTACTATCCTCTTAAATATGTATTATTTTCTTCATTTAAATTACATATATATTTCTTATTCACTATCAAGGATTTAAGAAATATAAGTAAGCAAAACCCTAATACCTTTATTTTCACATGAAATAACTCAAAGCACACAACTTAGTCTAAAATGTTACAGGTAGTAAATAGAGTTACATCTTGAATCTGAGTCTGTAATTTATAAATCAGTGCTCTTCCCCTGAGGAGCAATGTTAGAAGAGTTTTTAATCCCTTTATTTTAACATTTATAAAGCTCTTTGGTCAGTGTTGTCTTCACTATCAGTCTTGGCTAGGAAGCTGTCGCTTTTCCAAGGAAAAATGTGTTTGGTCCATCTCCGTAATTTTAGCGCCTATCAGAATGTAAGGCATGTATTTGTCACTTCCCAAATTTGGAGCTAATCTGATCCTGCCATTCAAGGTGGCTTCAGCTGGCCGAGGCTGAGTTCCATTGTCTTGGGTGCCTGGAAGAACTTGCCTAGAGGAAAAAAATAATTATCTAAATGCCTAGATTCCTCATGA
Organism: Balaenoptera musculus; assembly: GCF_009873245.2. NCBI lineage: Eukaryota > Metazoa > Chordata > Mammalia > Artiodactyla > Balaenopteridae > Balaenoptera > Balaenoptera musculus. Next base: position 87,766,383 of record NC_045797.1, on the reverse strand, counting down.
GCCTGTCAACAGAGCTCTTGTTTGTCAGCGGGATTGCCTGTAATTTCTCCTAAAACCTGATTTGTTAGTACAATTAAAAAGGCTCAATTTATTAAGTAAAACAACAAACAGAAATCTAGTTTGACACACATCTTTTCTCCAAGGCAAGCAATATATAAACAATAAAACAAACAAACCCTGAACAGCTTTAGAAATGCATTTTGCTTGCAAACCTATACATGGCTTCTGGTGTGCCCTTTGTTCAGCTTTGTAACATCTCTATAAAAAGGAAGCTGAATCTCCTTGATCCATCTGAACTCTCCAAACTCCCGACTATGCCTCCAGGGGATTTGTGTACCATGACTATGTACTTTGAAGACTATTTCTTTAGCAACATCGTTGCAATCTAGCAGTTTCTCGGGATAGCAGACCAATTTGCTGAGAGGAGGGAGTTGAGGCAGAAAGTTATGTGGTCTTTACAAGACCAGGAGATGCTCTTTGTTATATTTCGGTTCACTGAACGTTTATTGTTCAACAAATATTGTCCTTACAATTTCTCAAGAAAAGATATCCTATTAACTTATCATGAACCATTCTTTCCAAATTCCCAGGGATTCAGACTTTGGGAGTAGATGCTGCATTATATCCTGGGGGTGTTCCCTGAAACAACAATGTTCATTTCCGTAGTGTTTAATAGAAGTGCTTCCAGTCAGGCATCGCCATCCCACCCTTGGGAAGACTTAAATTCCAGCTTTAAAAGGGGGCGTCAGGGGATGCAAGAGGATCCAGTGATTGACTGGGTCAGACTTAACATCAGAAGAAAAATACATGGCATTTTGTAGATGGACTCTAATGTGCAGGTTCCTTCCCCCAAATCATCGTCTCACAGACCCAGTGACCTCTGCATCCTCAAGGTCACATGTGGCTTTTCTCTCCTTGAAGTCTGTCTTCATTTCCCCATGATTTCCATCATTTTCTTTTCAGGAAGTGCTTAACATGAAGTAGAAACAAGTTACTGCTTGGGAATGACCTTTTGTATTTTGGATGGGAATGGGGCAAGGACTGATTCAGAGAGTAAAGGTATTACATTTATCCCACACCCAAATTTAAGTAAAAAACTTCCTGATATTTGAGAATCAACGAAGAATAGACTATCCCAGCTGTTGCATGATACTTGGGCTGTCCTTTTTGTTTTCACATGGGAAGGGGTTATTTCAGTCAACAATTTTGGAATTTATGGTCACTTAGATATTCCAGGCCTGAAAGTTAGCCTATGTGTATGCTGTTTAGAAAATTATTTGCTAAATACATAAATATGTAGCAGCTTTGGGTTTTTTTTTTTTTGGATGAAACTAATAAAAATCACTTCTCCTTTCACTAACAAAGACGAATAAAAACCAAACAAAACAGAATTATTGGAAGACTATGCAAGAGGTCACAGAACTGAAGGAAATGCAGACCCTACAACCTACAGAGCTCTAGGGACCTGGTTGACAGAAAATAACATGCTTCCCCAGGACTGGTTAAATATGTGTCTGCTACCACTATCCCCACATCCCAATATCCTTGAAAAGAGTATGTGAGTGGGTAGTTTGCCATCTACCAGTGCCTTGCCCAGGGGTGGTGGTAGAAGACTCAGCTCCCAAGGTCACCGAAATCCTTGCAAAGGAGCAGAGGTAGTTTCCAGAGAGTAAACTAAGGGCTTTTTCAAAAGAAGGAAGGAAGGATACTGGAAGACCCAAACAGATGGGGTTCCACTAGAGAAGTTTAAAAGGAAGCAGAAGCTTCTCCACTGTATGAGTAAACGATTTCAGTCTCCCAGGTTTCATAGTCTTTCCATCAGACAGCACGGTATACTTGAGTTACTGAATTGCATTCAGTTGCCTCTTAGAGAGTTGGTTGTCAGGTTAAGCGAATATTATCAGGTAGACTATATCCAATGCAACTCCAAAGAAGGGAAAACCAATCATATATACTAATTTAAAAGCACTCTTACATATATATGATAAGGCAGTACAACATTTTTTGGTATCATAGTGTGAACTTGTTAATACCAATTATTGCAAAGTGCTTTAGACCCAGGAGGTAAGATAGGACTGGATCTGCAATTTAGAGTTTGTCTTTAAAGTATTATCGGTGGCATAAGAAGACGTAGACAGATGAGATTTTTGAACGTTTTTCTTAGTTGATATGTACGGTGTGCAGAAGCAGGCCATCTCAGAATCATCAGTAAAGAGTCACATCAAGCTGGGAGGGGAGTCTGGGGGAGAATGGATACATGTATATGTATGGCTGAATCACTTTGCTGTGCCCATGAAACTATCACAGCATTGTTAATCGGCTATACTCCAATATAAGATAAAAAGTTAAAAAAAAAAATAAAACTGGTACCAAAAAAAAAAGTCACGTCAAGCTGGGATGAAATACTGGCTCAGCTGTTTTCCATTTATTTGAACTTAGACAAATAGTTTAACTGGCCTGAGCCTGGCAGAGAGGAAGGCCTGGGAAATTGGAGGGTAGGAGTTGGAGGAGGTGAGGGGAGGATGAGTGATGAGACCAAGGTGTTGAAAACGTACAATGTTCAAAGTGGAAGGTGCACTAGAGATAATTTAGTCTAACATCCGTGTTTCCATCCCAGATGAAAACACTGAGGACAAGAGAGGGAAGAATTTCAAGAGCTACAAAGTGTTTGGGGTGCACTTTGAACTGAATATTTGTGTCCCCCGAAGTCCATATGTTGAAACCTAACCCCAAATGTGGTAGTGTTAGGGGGTGGGGTCTTTGGGAGGTGATTAGGTCAGGAAGATGGAGCTCTGTGAATAAGATCAGTGCCCTTATGAAAGAGACACCAGAGGGATCCCCTTTAACAGGTGACGTCACAGCAAGAAGATAGCCAAGAAATTGGTTCTTACCAGACGTGAATCTGCCAGCACCTTGATCTTATACCTCATAGTCTGCTATTAGTAACAGAAATAACTGCCTGTTGTTTGAAAGCCAACTCATCTGTGGTATTTTGTTAGAGCAGCCTGAATAGACTAAGATAGGGTGTTTTACTATCAAAAGTCCTAGGCAAGGAACAGACTAATTAAATTTCCAAAGCAGATGACATATTACATGGACAGAAGACTGGTGGTGGAGAGAAGAAATTCTAGAAGAGCATGAGCTAATAATCTTATACTCATAAAAATGTTTTTTCTTTTTTTTTTTTTTCCTGCAAGACATTACTATTATTTGATCACAAAAAGAGGGTTCATTTAATTCTACATTTGCCGACTTGCTGTTTGGACACCACCTGGATGGGAGACCACAGCTTCTGGCTTTGGTAAGGAGAGGACTGTATGTTGTACAAACTGTGAAAGGAAGAATAAATAGAATATAAGAAAAAAAAATTTCCCTTAATGTACTTATTTTTTATGTTCATATGAGTTTATGAACACAAATACAATCAAAACCAATATATTCAGGTAAGGTTATCTAGTTTTAAAGCCTTGGCTTCAAGCTAGAACCTTTACTTACTTATTAATCTTGACGATTACTTGCCAGCTCTAATGTATACTACCTTGGAGGATCATAACATTCTTTACAAATGTTAATTAAATAAATGAAAAAAAAAAACACTTTAGTGATGAATGTTTACCATTTCTTCACAGGTGGGAGTGAAGGAAAAGTTTAAAGAGATCGGTGTTTTAGAAGAGAATCCTAGCTGAGTGGAGAATCTGTGATTACCTATGCAGACTTTAACTTTTCTTCCTTATCAATGCCAAAATCCCAAACCTTGGAAATGAATGTGCATATTTCCTTTATCCCACTTTATCCAGCCTCTGTTTACGGCAAGATTTCTGGCCAAGGGTGGAGTGTCTCTGTGTGTCTTTAACTGCCTCATTTAAAACGAACCAACAAAGATTCAGATGGTTTCCTCCCCTCCAGAAACCATCATTCGCCTTACCGTCAGCTCATTTCATCTTTGTGTAATAGTACATTTCCTCTGGTTTTCTGGGAGAGTAAATAGAATGAAAAGAAAGACAGTTTCCAGTGACGTGTTAATAGCAGTCACCTTGACATTATGACAGCATATTGAAACAAATGAGTGAGATTATTTTACTAAAAAATCAATAATTCTTTGCACAGATGCCACTGAGTGGTGCAAAACGGAAAGACAGTGGGGTGGGGGAATCAGACCTGGGCCAAGTCCTGGCTCTAGAATTCCTTGGCTGTGCATTCTCAAGAAAGTCCCATAAAATCTCTGAACTTTTGTGACTTCATCTACAAAAAGGGAATATGATGATACCTTCCTCGCATGATTACCATAAACATCAAATATAGGAAAGATTTTTGTGAACTCTATTAAGCTAAAAAATAAGTTGTCATGATAAGCAACTGAAGAACTAAGGTACTTTTCCTGATAACACAGATCAGACTTTATTGGTTATGAAATTATAAAATTTGGCAACTGAGATAACAGTTTGGTACTCCTTTCTTCCTAGTGTAATTTATATTTCTTTTTATGAGTTATTCTAAAAAAACATTTCTCTGGATGAATTAATATTATATCACACAAAAGAATTAATTCTGAAATAATTACCCAAATAACTGAATTGATTGCACTTGTCTCTACAGAAAATGAATGCATTGAGTGCTAGGATTTTTTTTTTTTTTTTTTTTGATTTTTTTTTTTTTTTAAACACAACAGTTCTCTGTGTGTATATATCTCTATATCTCTCTTTATCTCTATCTATATATGGTGTGTGTTACGTATATTTGCATATATGTGTAGATAGATAGATAGATAGATAGATAGATAGGGATGATTATGGTAGGGACACCTGAGGAAGAAAAGAATAGCGTGTGGAAAAAGGAAACAGTAGGTTCAAGGTAGAATTTGTTGTCCTGGGGTTTGGGTTGGGGTGAAAAGCAGTAGAATTTTAGGGAGTCTACTCTGAGTTTCAGGAAAATTCCATCTGACATCAATTTTGTATGATTTGGATCCTCACCTGTAAGAGTCACATCTTAGCAAAAACTGACGGCACTGTGAAATTGGGTAATTAGGCGGGGCTTAAACTAGTTACAAAGTGTGGATGAGTGGGAACCACAGCGCTGCTGCAGCTCCTTGGAGCTGAGACCTCCTGGACACTCCTGGATCTCCTTTCTTTCTTCCTTTCTTTCTTCTTTCTTTCTTTCTTTTTCTTTCTTTCTTTCTTTTCCTTTCTTTCTTTCTTTTCCTTTCTTTCTTTCTTTCTTTCTTTCTTTCTTTCTTTCTTTCTTTCTTTCTTTCTTTCTTTCTTTCTTTTGTTCTTTCTTTCATTCTTTCTTTCTTTCTTTCTCTCTCTCTCTCTCTTTCTCTCTCTCTTTCCTTCTTTCTTTCTTTCTTTCTTTCCCTCTTTTTTTTTTAAAATTAGACATTGAGTACTACCAGGGTTTATCCATGCATGCAACTTTCTTTCTTTCTTCACTGATAAAGATTTCTAAATTTGAATCTCAGTTCCAGAGTACCACCTTTCTGTAATTTCTACTCAGGACTTCTCCACATGATTTTCCAGCTGGCATTTTGAGCTCAACCTTCTACCTAAAGGCCAGTGTCCATCTCACACGCCTCCTCCACATTTATTCCTCTCTAGAGTGAGGAGGGATGAACCAGCAGATAGTCACACACATTCTCAGCTTCCCTGGCGGCATTTTCTTTGCTCTGACTTGAGGCTACAGACTGATCTTTGATGCTTCCTCTTCTGTTGCTATAATATATATGCATATATATGCATATATATATTATAACGTATATTATATGCTGTAATATGCATATATAGCGTATAATGTGTGCTATAATCGCTATAATATGCAATCCACCTATGTGGTGGTCGTGGCAATGGATTTTATAATTTTACCAAATTTCAATCTTTCACTTTAAATGCTGAGTAGTTTCAGATTTAAATTGCTTTTTTCAAAAAGTATTACTGGCTTCCAGACTTCAGTCTTTCTCCTTTAAATAATTATCTAGATTGCTTCGAAGTTAAGCTTCTCAAACCTGAGTCTGATTATGTCACTTCTGTATGCCAATCTTTCTCTGCCTCCTGATGGCCGGATAATTTAAGAAATTATTCAAGCTAGTGCTCAGGAGTCTCTAAATACACTTCTAGCTTGCAGCCCTCTCCCTCAATCAGAGTTAATCTTAATCATCAAACCTCCCTTTTCTTCTTTCCTAATTTTTGAGCATAGGTTATCTCTTCTTTTTAAAAACTCCCTTAACACTATTTATTGTCATTTATAAGTGCCAGAAACTGAGCCCCAATAAACTTAAGACAAAAAGCAAAGTGTTTGTCTCACATAACTGGGAAACACAGGCGGATAACTGCTTCAGACCCATTGGAACCATGAACTCAAGGGTTTTGTCTCCTCCACTGCTTACCTCTGTTCCTTGGTATGTTTTGCTCATTCTTTCTTACCCCATTCTGCTCTTTCCAAGAAGTCAGGAAATACTGCTTCAAGCAACACTCCTCATCACTGACCTTAAAACCCAAAGACTCAGGGACTAGGGAAAGCTCCTTCCCTTCACCTCTCTTAGGGACCAACGACCAAGTCTTAGGAAAGACACAGCTTATTCATGTGCTGATAGTGAGAGGAAGTTATGGTAGAAAGATCTGAAAATATAGGGGCGTTAGTCAATCAGGTTCCTCCAGAGAAACAGAGCCAATAGAATGTGTAAGTGGCTGGCAAGTCCAAAATGTGCAAAGTGGGTAGAAGACTGGAGACTCAGGAAGAGTCTATGTATTTAAAAAAAAATGTGCATATACAGACACACATACACATTCAATAAATCACTGCTCCTATGGAACTTCAGACCATATGAGATTCTGTTGTTCATTTCTGAAATGTTTTCTTTTCCTCTCCATCATATTAGAAATAAGTTTGAAGAGAAATATTGCTGAGTCTTTGTCTACTGTGGACAAATGTGAAAATGTGGGGATGGGGCCAGTGACAGAGGCACAGCTTTGACTGAGACTGAAAACCACCCAGCACAGCCCTCCCTTCTCTGCCAGAGGTGGAGGTCCCGGGAGGGGTCTGCCTGGCTGGGTTCTGTGGGAAAGCAGCGAGTGCTCACAAGAGTGGAAATGACCTAAAACTCCGTCTTGAACTCAAGTTCAAAAAACCTGCAGGGCATAGTTGTTGATTCCATGCCTTGGTTGGCTGGCCTGAAAAGACAACCAAGGTGAAAATGAAAATTATCTGGTAATAATGGTTTTCTGGAACAGCTCATTGAATGTTTACTAACTGCCCATATTGAGCCTTTGAAGCCCCAGTCCTGTGCTGGTGGCTCTCAAGTTGCAGATTTGATCAGAATCTTAGTGTCACAACAAACTCCAGCCTCTAATGATTGTAGCTTTTATAGATATTTGAATTCCTTCTGCAGACATTGATTGAACACATAGTACTTACCAGACAAGGTGTGCTCCAAGTTCTGTGACATTTAGAGAGCAGAGTTTCAAGGTGGCAGCAAGGGATAAATCCAAATAAGTGTGATAAAATAATTTAAAAGTTGTATGAGATTTCCCCCCTCAGAATATTATGGAAGAATGACTGGCTCTTTCAAGAAACATTTATTGTATACTAAACATGCTTTAGGTATTGTGGAAGGTATTGATTCCTTGAGATCATAAACTTTATGCTCTTTAAGTGATTACTTTGGAAACATATTTACTCAGAGTAACAGTCACAGACGTTTAGTGACACGTATAAGGGCCAGGCTCAGTGTCCTGCTTATGTATGGGTGTCTGCATGTCTGAATATTAAGGCTGAGTGCAGATAAATCACTAGTAATCATAGTAATAAAGACATAAATGTAGCTTTTCTGGAACTTATCTCTACACTATTCTGTAAAGTAAAGTAAAATTTATTAGTAAATTTCATTAGTTCTTGCTCACGTTCATTTATGCATTTACTCATTCAGTAAACTTTATTACAGAGATGAAAGATACTTGGTTCTATTTATCGAGAGTGGCAGTGGAACCTGGTAAAGAGAAGGGTTAAGTGATATTAATACTTGTCTGTCTGGTCTCTGGCCAAAAGTCTTCCTCTGTTGCTTTTAATAACAACAAGCCAACATTTTCGTACAATGCTCTCAGTAACCAGGATGTAGGAATGTACCCATGTATCATATACCAGATGATACCTGGAGCACATATGTGATTAGTAATGAGTATAAATTCACATGGCCAGAAAGTGACAGACCTGAGATTTGACCCCAAATCTTTTAAATCCAAGACCAGTTCCCCTTTTATAAATTTATAGTCAGCTGGTCGATTTTGCTGAAAAGACAAAACACAGATGCCAATATTGCAACAATTTGACTTGAGTGTTTTTTTTTAAACCTTCCAAGGGGAATGATTTCTTTCTATCAGCATTCTGCTTACTGCTGACTGCAAATTTATTTGCTGAAGTTTCAATGGTATTTGATTGTAGTTTTTGTTTTACTGAATGAGTTGAACACATACACACTCTGGATAGAATTGGTCCACATTTCCTAGCTTTATCAGGCTGCAAAACCAGCATCAAAATAGAAAATGGCACTTTCTTCTGTTCAGTTACAACCCCAATTATTATTTTTTACATAAATAGAACTGTAGTTAGGCGGCGGAGGATCAAAGGCAGAGCTGCATTAAGGAGAAGTCAGGGTGCTGAGGCGCGCTGGCTTCTGACAGCTTTCAGCTGCTTTGATCAGACACCTATCAGCACAGACATGCACATTTTTTACCTTTTGTCTGAGTCAAGAAATGAGAGCGATGATAGCTGCCTTTTGGTCCTAGTCCTAACCACTCTGCTTGACAGGAGATGAAAGGTACACCAATTACTATCGGTAATAGCTGACTACAGTGTGCATTCATTATCCCAGTTATCTCTACAAATTACACGGTATTCTCGGGTACCTGAGGAAAGGAAATATTTAAAGCAAGCAAACTCTCTACCAGCAATATTTGATGAGCCCCAGGAGAAGAGCCCTCTGTCAAAGCGTTTTCAACACAGCCTCACCAAGAGGATGAAACCCACTGGAGATTCCCAGTCTCCTGGCATTACTTTTCCATGACGGTATCCAGCTGAGAAATGTGTATGGGTGAAGCTATAAAATGAGAGAACACAGTGTTTTATGAGGCTATATCTATGATTAGGGCTCTCTTGTCCACAAATATTTTCTCAAGGGCAGTTTATGTTATTGCTTTGGGGCATAAGTGGATGACACAGCATGTGAATAATGCACCCATTTAATAAACTAACTTTAGGATTCAACTATGAAAACTGTGCATCACCAGATATACATTGTGTTTCCGGAGACGGGGGTGGGGGGGGGCAGCGGTTTAGATTTGTAAAATGTCTGAAGTAACAACTGTAAAAATGGTAATATTTGCAACTGCTTTCCCAATAATAACACGTACATGTGTGTTTGTGTGTGTGCATGTGTGTGAATTTGTGTATGTGTTGGTGGGGATGATGGACTTACATCTGACTCAGAGACTTATGGTCTATATAATGTATATATGCTTTCACTTAATCTTCATAACAGTGTTGAGACACAGGTATTATTATAAGATCTCAAAATGTGACAAACTATGACTCAGAAATTTATTGTAACTCATTCAAAGTCAACTGAAAAAAAAGTCATGATTTTGATTCCATGTTTATCTGATGTGTCTCCTTATTGGGTGTGTTTGAGTCTCCTTATTATCATGAATTTATTTAAATATTTATACCAGCTCATGGTCTATCTTCAACCTGAAAGTTCTCTCCATCTTCTAATCCTACACTGTCTGCAAGGCTCAGATCATTTGTCACCCACTTTGTAAAAGCTGATATTATTATTCTGGTGAAAATTACTCTCTCTCCCTTCTGAATATCCAGAGTACAGCTCACATTGTGATATGTATTAGAGTTATATCTGTGTATGTTTGATATATGCACAAGATCTGAGCCCCTTGAAGACATGGCCAAATCTTATTCATCTCTGTATCCCTAGCTAGTATGGTACCTGACAAAAAGAACAAAGCAAATATTCAATAAATATTTAAATTCAACTGAATCCAATTACAAGAAAAATAGTTGTTATCATGTCAAAGGCTCCATGGTAAGTTGTTCTTTACAATTTTTCTATCTACCTTAGTTTTGACTTTTTAAAGAATATTTAATCTAATAACTTCCCATAATTAAAGAGAAATAGCATTTAGTTAAAAAATGTAGTGCTTTTGCTTCTGGTAATGGTCAAATAATTTGTAAGAAACAAAGCCTCAAAGAGATAACAATATTAAACTCTGGAAAAAATATTAAAACACACAGAGACAAAACTATTTGAAGGCACTAGAGATATTTCCATAGCAGATAGAGCTGGAGGAGTGTTAATATTGAAAGGAAAGCACCAGGAGAGATTTGCTTGGACAGGGAAAAAGGAATTTTGAAATCCATGAAAAAAAAAATTCAAGATTCACCACCATCACTCAGTGGAAATGTCACTCGTGCAACCTGAGGGCAGAGGCTAAAACTGAGAGGGTACTTTTGGGCTCCATCCACCTAGGTGGATGCATGGAGGCTGGACAGTGTTGGAAGATTCTGGAACTCATGAATCATCAACATGAACTAACCATGGCTTCTTTCCAAGGAAAAGCCCAGCCCTAGTATTGGTAGAATGAGAATGATTCAGCCAGAGTCAGTAGGTACCAATGAAAGTGAGGGTTCATAGGGGGCAAAAAACAAAACCAGCTGATCTCTAGAAGGAGAGTACCACATTTTTTTTAACATTTCATGGTAACAATCGAAAATAGAGTTTAGAGTTGTGAAGCTAAAAACGTTATTTGGCCACATCCATCTTTTACAAGCATAAGAAAATCAATCAAAATTAAACTGGAGAAGAGAAAGGGATTTTGGTCAAATACCACACAAAATTATTGTAAAATAAAGTAGAAAAAAATGAGTCTTCATTTTTTTGAAGACTCATTTTTTTTTGGAAAAAAAATGTCTTCAGAGGAATTAAAAGCATGTCAGAAAGTTGCATATAAAACAGATGAAATGTGCAAAGTAATGTATCAAAATAAGTTAGATGAAATTAAGAAAATGGTATAAGCTATGAAAATACAATATTTTGAACTTGAAAAACTCAAGTGATTGGACCAAGAAGAAGATTTTAATTTCAGCAGACAGAATTTAGAGAAGAATTATAAGTAAAATAACAATTTCAGAGATAAATATTACACAAGGAGGAGGTCAAAAGCATGTAAACAGTAAGTAAACAGCATAGATTTTGCCTTGATATATTAGAAGATGTAAAGAAAAACATTTTAATGAATAAAAACATTAAGAAAAAAAAATTGGAAAGAAAGTGATGTAGAAAATAGCCAAGAGAGAGTTAACATCTTTCCTTCTCTCTATGTATAGGAGTCAATGAAGAAGAAAATCAAAGCAATAATTTAAGAAATAATTCAATAATTTAAGAAAAATTTCCTGAAATTAAAGACTTGAAACCATAATATGAAAGCACACAGAGCATATCTGAGGAAAATCAACCTAAAATAGGTAGAGCTTATTCATAATTTATTATATTTTTAGATTTTAAATATATACCTGCATGATTAATTATTAATTAATTATATTCCATTTTTTAATCTTTGAAAATCTTAAGCAAAAATACCAAGTCATTTACAAAACGAAGAAAGTCAGACTGACATCACAATTTTTGGCAGTAATGACATGTGCCATCAGACAATAGAAGAATATATTTAGCATAAACAGGGAGAGAAAATATAAGCCAAGGACATGTGTTAGGCAAACTGGCCTTCAAAAATAAAGATTAAAGACAAGGTGGAAAACCAAAAATCATAAATCTAAGATGAGAAAATATAGATAGTGTACAACTATCAAAACACAGAGTGACTATAGTGTATCTGCATCGTCAAAAAATATATATACTGCTTTGATTACCACATAGGAATTAATTGGGTAAAATATTATTTCTTCAATTTGGCTGCTATAGGAAAAGGAGAGGAGAAAGTGAGAAGTTGTTACTAGCCAGTAAAAAGCTGATAATAGTAGAAAAGCAATAGACAGTTCCAAGGAAAAGAGGCTACTGAATGTATTATAGAAAGCTATTAGTATGAAAGAAACTATCAGGGAAAAAAATGCAACATTTCCTAAATGTCAAAAATTAAATATTTAAAAGCATGAATTAAATATAATTACAATAAAAAACTTTCAGACTGGCTAAAAGAACAAATTCTAATCAAAATCTTTTAAAAGAGTCAAACCAAAACAAAAAGATCAAAAGAGTAAATGTAAAAGTCAGGGGCAATGATATACTAGTTAAATAAGAAGAAACAAAGCAGAGGTCATGATTTAGATACCTAATATAGTCAGATCTGACATCCCAGATCAAAAAGCATTAACAGAGATGAAACAGGACACTCAAAAATGTTAAATACGATAATGCATGGTTCTTCCATAACAATTATTAAAATTATGCACCAAATAACACAACTTTCATAAGGCTGAAACTTCAAGAGATGCAAGGAAAAATAGAATCATGCTACAACCAGATTTAACAAATCTCTACCAATCTCAAATAGATCAAGTGCTAAAATTAATTTTAAAAGAAAGCAATGAATAATGAATAAAGTAAATCATATAATCATCATACATTGAACTCTGAACTCCAATAATAAAACATATTTTTTTTCACAAATGCACATAAGACAATTAAAAATTAACTGTAACTTAGGGTACCAAGAAAACTCCAATAAATGGTAAATAATACAAATCATACAAACAATATGCTCTATCCACAATGCAAAAACACTAGAGATTAACAAGAATAACAACAGAAACAATCTATTTAAACTGTTAGGAGAAGAGGGAAAATCAGAGCAAAATTAGAAAGTTTTATTAATGTGATGGAACTGCATACAAAATAATATTTACAGAAGAAGTTATTACACTAGTGTTTTTGCACCAGCTCACTGCCTGTTTTGTAAATAAAGGTTTATTAGAACACAGCAACATCCATTTCTGTATGTACTGCCAGTTGCTGATTTTGTCTTACTATGGCTGAATTGAGTAATTGCAACATAGACAATGAGGCACATAAATGCTAAAAGTTTTACCAAATTTCCTTTTACAGAAAAATGTTTACTGAAACCTGATCTGTGGAATACAGCTAATGTAATAATCAGGTTAATGTTTATAGTATTTTATATGTATATAAATTAAAAAATTAAAAATATATATTTGAAATAAGAAAAATGCACAAAAAGGAATTTTGTAGTTCTTTGGATTCCAGGAATAAAAGGGACCAGATTTACCCTACTACCTGAAGCAATGAAAAACTTGCAAACTATGTGAAACAATAGTGTGCAGTCATTGTGGGCCAGAGAGGGATCCCTGAGAGATGAAAAACAAGCATGATGAATCATACAATAATCCCAGATTGCTCCCTGAAGAGTGTTCAGGTATCATTGCAGGGAGATGTAACCTTATTATTGCATCTTGGTCTTTCTGAGTTGAAGAGACAGAGCTAGAAGTCAAAGGGGGCCAAAGCTGTTAATTTATAGGCAGAATACTGAAGAAGAGAAGGCTGCAAAGAAATAGAGTTCTAGAGATCTGAGAGGGTTCCTTTCATGTATTCAATTAAGTACTGATCAGAGCAGGTATGTGAGAAAGCTACCTGAGTCAATAAAAATAATAATAATAATGACATAACCACAGGTATTATAGCAGACAGCACTTGGTGATTGCACAGTGCCTGTTCCCACTAGGTAAACTGGAAAGCCTCATAGTTTACAGGGCATTGGCTGGTGTACACAGAAGCATCTTGCCTCACTAGTGAGGAATGGTTATCTCTAGACTGAATGTTGCAGTGGGCCAACATAATATCATAAAAAACATTTTTTAAAAAACCCCAATGTTTAGAAAAATTATAAAGCACACAACAGGGTAAAAGTCATAATGCATGGCATCTAATCGAAGAAACCAGGAATCCAATTATGCAGAAAAATACAACCTGTAGAGAAGAGAAAATCAACCAATAGAAACACACTCAGAGATGTTATAGATGAAAGAATTAGTAGATAAAGACATTTAAAAAGCTATTATTACTGTATTTTATTTGTACAAGGAGGTAGAGGAAATATTGAACATGTTAGAAATATTGAAGATTTATAAAAGACACAAATTAAACTTATAGATAAAAAAGTGCCTGAGATGAGACACTGAATGCATTAATTTCATATTAGACACTGCATAAGAAAAGATTAGTGAATGCAAAGACATAAAAATAGAACATATTCAAAAAGAGAAAAAAGACTGAAAAAAGAGTAGAAGACTAGGACTATGTTTTTGTAAAGTTCTTATACTGTATGTAACATTGTAAAATAATAATTAAAGGTAGACCCAATGGAATAAAATATGTATCTAGCAACCATAAAGCAACAATAATAGAAGAAACAAATAATTATAGGTAAGAAGCAAATAAAATAGATAAAATGGAATCATAAAAAATGTAATTAATCCAAAAGTAGAAATTAAAAAAGAAAAGGGCAACAAAAAAGAAGAGGTGGTGGGAAAAAAATAGAAAACAAATAGAAAAGTAGCAGTTACAAACACAACACACAAATAATTATGTTAAATGTAAATAGTCTAAACAACCCATTTAAAAAGAAAAGATTATCAGATTGGATCTTTTAAAAAAGCAAGACTCAAGTAAATACTGCCTACAAGAATCCCACAATAAATATAAAGGCTGAAATAAAACAGATTGAAATAAAAGAATGGAAGAAAACATTCAAACTAATCCGAGTCCAAATAAAACTTGAGTTGCTACATTAATCAGAAAAGGTAGACTTCAGTGCAAAAAAACTTTTATTTGAGATGGTAATTCCATAATGATAAAGAGATTATATCATCAAGAGGACATAATGGTACTAAATGATTATGCATCTTATTACCAGAATTTCAAAATACATACATCAAAAACAAGGAGAATGTAATAGACAAACCCGTAATTAAGGTCAGATATTTAAACATCCTTCTCTAATTAACTGATAGAAGAACTAAGTAGAAATTCATTAAGGATATTTAAGATCTGAGCAGCATCATTAATCAAATTGACCTAGTAGACATATATAGAATGCTAAAACCCAACCCAGAATACATAATATTTTCAAGTTTAAACAAGATACACTATATTCTAGATCATAAAACAATGCTCAATAAATATAAAAGGATTCAAAGCATATGAATTTTATTTATTAATTTACTGATTTGTTTATTGCACAATAGAATTAAGTTGATAATTGATGATATAAAGATATCTGGAAACCTCTCAAATTTTTAGAAACTAAAAGACACGTTTCTAAATAACATGTGAACAAATGAAGAAGTCAGAAAACATTTTTATAAGAATAAAAATAGAAACACATATCAAAAGCTGTCATATGGAGCTTAATGTGTTTAATTAGAAATTTATCCCACTAAAGGACTCAAATAAATGACTTCCTCTTTCAACTTAAGAAATTGGAAAAAGAAGAGCAAATTAAACCCAAAATAAGCAGAAGAGGGAGATAAAAAGAATGAGTTCAAGAATCAATGAAATCTAAATGTAAAAGCAAGTGATGAAAACAATAAAACCAAAATTTGCTACTTCTGCAAAGTTATTAATACTGGTAAACTTTTAGCTAGCCCTATAAGAAAAAATATATAAATATCAGGACTAAAAGAGGAAGCATACAAGTTCTACAGATGTTAAAAGAATAACAAATGAATGTTATGAACAACTTTATACTAATAAATTCAACAACTTAGATAAAATGGACTAGTTCCTTGAAAGAAACAAAACTTTCTCCAAGAAATAGATTAACTGAATAGTTCTATATCTATCTAAAAGTTAAAAGTGTAGCTTAAAATTTTCCCATTAAATAATTTTAGACACACATCTGGTATCACTGGTAATCGAAACAAAAATTTAAGGAAGAAACAATACAAACTCTACCCAATCTATTGCAGAAAATTGATGAGGAAGGAATAATTTCACACTAATTAACATGAGTTCAGCATTACCTTGACACTCAAACCAGATAAAGACATTACAAGAAAAAGAAAAGAATCCCTTATGAACATAGATGCAAATATTCTCAACATGATTTAAAGAACTAGAGAGTGATCAACAGTACAATAGCCAATAATGTGGGTCTTCTTATTGTTAT
Source organism: Balaenoptera musculus (assembly GCF_009873245.2). NCBI lineage: Eukaryota > Metazoa > Chordata > Mammalia > Artiodactyla > Balaenopteridae > Balaenoptera > Balaenoptera musculus. Next base: position 87,750,184 of record NC_045797.1, on the reverse strand, counting down.
GTCTGCATTCAGAGATAGTAGACAGCCATTAAAATTATGCTTCTAAAAGATTATTATTGAGTGAAAACATCAGAGTGTAAAACTTTGTATGCTCCATCATCTCAGTGCAGTTGATTAGAATAAAGCACATATAAATAATATTGTAGGAGTAGAGGTGATTTTTCTCTTTTATATTTTCTGTATTTCCCAAATTCTACAATGTCAATATATTATGCTAATATCAATTTTTATTTACTTAAAACATATATTATTACATACATTATTACTTAAATAATATATATTTATATGATTATATATGCTATAATACTTATTTTAAAATAAATACATATGCATTTATTTAATAAGAATATATTTAATATCTATATTAAAAAGAGAAAATTCACTTGCAGTAGTCTAATTTTATAGGCAATTTTTCTAGGGCACTTACTTTGTGTCAGTCTCTTTGCTCAGCACTTTCTATATAATTTCTTTTTTAATTCTCTCAGATACTTTATAGACATTACATTTCACAGTATTTCAGCCATAAGGAAACCAAAACCAGAGCTTAAATAACTCATCCAAAGTTACTCAGCTTATAAGATCCTATATTTTGATATCCTGCTGTTTAGCAATAGAAACCCCACACCAAGCCATTATTTCATTCTGTTCCATGAAAATAATTTAAAATGAGACAAATTTATTTTCCTGTATCCTTTACTTATTGTTTCCATCTTTTTTTGTCTAAGTATTCTCCCACAGGCAAGTTCTCCAGGTACTTCTAAACAAGTGCACGTTGCCCAGCCCATGGTCTTTCTGATCCTTGCCCAAACCTTGAGCCTCCTCTTTCCCATCTAAGCATCTCCAATTCTGCAAATTTCTTCATGAATCATTATTCCTGGATAGTCCCCTATTCTAATGACACACCTGGATGCAGTTTAGATTGATCTACCACTGATGATAATTTTGTTTAGCGAATTTCAAGTGTTCTAACTTCTCTGGTTCAATGAAAAAGAATTAGAAACTTCAGTCCATTTAAAAAAATGCATAATGACCCTTTTAAAATTCTGTACTTCATTGGATTCAAACTGTTTTACTTCTATTTTACTATGAATTAGTCAAAATAGAACCATGATACAAAATTGAGATCAAGCAAATGGGGACCTTTCTGGTACAGTAAGTCTTACTTAGGTAGGAATAAAGCACTGTAATTATTATACAGTTTATATTTTACATGCCACTCTTTCTATTTCTGGGTTAATTCTTATAGAGCTAATCATTATGTAATTGAGCACTGTAGCAAAATGTATACAGGGAAGTACTGAAATAAACCCCCTTCATTCTTTATCAGCTCTCTACTGTATAACTCTTCCAGCAAGTAAGAACTACACTAAAAACAGATGTGTTATGTATTTCTTACAGTAAGATGCTCTAGTGAATAAAGACATTGACTAAATAAACAAAATAAATAATCTATGATTCTGTAAATGATTTTAAATGATACTAATTAATATGTGTATAGAATTTAAAATATTTTTCTAAAATATTTTTCAGTTAATACTCTCAACAGTAATATGAGACAGACATCATTTTCACATACAATTAAAGCTTAGAAACTGAGGCTCATGTATATTAAGTAACATGTAAAGGTGAGAATTTATCTGGTAAAAACAGACCACCCTTTCAGTTACACAAGAGTTCATTCAGGTATGTTATTTTGTTCTTACTGTTTTTCTTTCTTTCTTTTGTTTTAAGTAATACTACTTCACAGCGGCTGGTGGATTTCAATGGTATACATGTATATCCATACAAATACAATTTAAAGTGTTGTTAACATCTGCAGTTGATTATTGGAGCTATTATTGCATATATTGCTATATACGCCAATCTTTTCTAAGATAACTCTGATTATGCACATTCTTTTATGGAGATTTTACCCTAAAAGTAGCCAGCTGTATTGCACTCTGCTCTTTGGGACAGTTATTAGGGAGTGATTTATTGATGGCATCCAAAACTCTTTATGGCTAGGTCATAGTCTGTAATGTCTGCCTGCCTGTCTACAGGATATCATGCCTTGTTTCCATGGAGCTATAAAACATGAAGCACAAGACCTCTGTCTGATTTTACTTCCTTAGATTTGTGCTGACTCTATCTAGGTACTCCTGAAAATGGGAAAATGTACACAAAAAAGAAAAAAGGCAGGAAGACAAATAAATACTATCATAGTTATAAATCTGAGTATTATGTTAGTTAAAAGAATGGCATTTTTCTTTTATTTGGTTCATTCTTTAAAATAGATGATTTGTTGTTCTGGGTTAAGCCACTCTCTGAAATTGTCTTGTTCATTGGTGATTCTAAGAAACATGATGTTAAATTAGGGCAGAAAAACACAAAAAGACATGTAAATTTTACTGCCAGTGCGTAAAAACATGTGTCTATGTCATTTAAGTCCAGGAAGGAAATAGAAAAATGAAATCTCCATGTCGAGTTAGTGGGACCGTGTTTACAAAATATTTAATACTGATGATAGAAAAAAAAATTTTTTTTAAACGTTTCTTTAATTAATTTATTTTATATTTATTTTTGGTTGTGTTGGGTCTTCGTTTCTGTGCGAGGGCTTTCTCTAGTTGCGGCAAGTGGGGGCCACTCTTCATCGCTGTGCGCGGGCCTCTCACTATCGCGGCCTCTCTTTGTTGCGAAGCACAGGCTCCAGACGCGCAGGCTCAGTAGTTGTGGCTCACGGGCCTAGTTGCTCCGCGGCATGTGGGATCCTCCCAGACCAGGGCTCGAACCCGTGTTCCCTGCATTGGCAGGCAGATTCTCAACCACTGCGCCACCAGGGAAGCCCCAAAAATATTTTTATAAATTAGAATTTTAGGATTAAAATTTAAACCTTGGCCTCTTGACTTATTTGCTTGAAAATTACACCAACATTTTTCCTGTTTAGAATAATATGGCTATTAAATATCAATTAAAATTTCTACAGAAATTTGAAGATCAGCATTTCATTCATTTCCACATATTCCTTATGAATAGGGCCAGAGAGGAATTGGCTGTTCTCCTCAATAAAATCACAGTTTGTTCAGAAATATTAGAGTATTTTAGACTATATAGATTTGGTGTTGTAAGGCATAGAGGAAAGAAAGTCTTCTTCACTTTTGAACTTTATCAACTGTTTTAAAAGTTACAATTGAAGTATTTAACGGACCTGCTATAAGTAGTGGCCACACCTGCTGCTTTATGTGCATAATTACATATAACTCCCACTCCCAAACATAAGATACACATTATCAACTTAGTCTTATAAATAAGGGACTTAGGGATAAGATCTGCTCTTTTTTCTAACAATTTTATTGGAGTAGAGTTGATTTACAATGTTATGTTAGTTTCAGCTGTACAGCAACGTGATTCAGTTATACGCATACATATATCCATTCCTTTTCTGATTCTTTTCCCATATATGTTATCACAGAGAACTGAGCAGGGTACCCTGTGCAGTACAGTAGGTCCTTGTTGGTTATCTGTCTTATATATAGTAGTGTGTGTGTGTCTTGACATGAAGAATTGTGCTGAGCACTTGTCTGAGCCCAAAATGCACACATTGGCATAATTACTGAATGAACGCACTGGGACTGAATTTTGGAGCTCACTATGCCTTGTTGTTCCCCAAATTTTGCACTTGGTTGGATACAGATTTCCCCTTCTTTTGTCACCACATAGACTTTACTGATTTCCTCCGAAAGTCCTCTGCAGATGTCCCGGATGTTACGTGGTGTTCTTGGCCAGCCAGCGGGTGGTTGGCTGTCGTCCCGATCATGGTGAACCCTTGTGCCACTGGCCACCTCTCCTCTGAATCTCTTTTCTAACCGACCTCCCTGAGCATCTCTTCTTCACGTTGGTACCCACTCAGTCATTCTGACTTCATGTCTTCTGTCCAGTGATCAAAGCTGCACTCATAATCTGGGCAATCATCTTTGTGCTATCTAACCTTGAATTTGAACTCTGGGGCTTTGCTCTGTAAGTATTGATACCACAGTCAGGGTGTGACACCTTTTGTAAAACAGTTCAGATTTGCCATGACCACTTGGGCAGGGTTTGCAGTGGATCATGTAACTTTGGCGTAAGCTCCTGCTTTGTCAAACCACCTCAGCTGGGGGTTGAGGTTCCTTCAGAGCTGATGCTGAGCCAGTCTCTATAATGATGGTAATGCCTCCTTCACAGCTGCCAAGTGCTATGCCTTGTGTTATGCATATATGTTATGTCCAATCTTATTGAGTCTTAAAACAGGTCTTGTTATACCCATAAGGAACTCATGACCTACTTAGAGGAAAACAGAGTCAAAATACAACTTTGGGGCCAAATCCATGTCCTCTTTGCAGTATTCTGGGATATTAGCAAATGTGGGCTGGTGACCAGGAGACACACATGAAGACCACAGTCCCCCACGTTTCAGATTTCCGATAGCCTATGCTTGGTTGGTCTGGGCTGGGACTGGAAAACTTCTCCGGAGTGCACAGTAAAAGCCATCACATACCCAGTGCTGGAGTGATTAAACACTTCACACACACTCTCTCCTCAAGCTTGGTGACAACCAGTGAGGTATGGAATGGAATCCCTATTTTACAGATGTCTCAGCAGCCTGGAAATGTCACACAGGAAGAACCAGGTTCTAGCTCCCAGGGGTCTAGCTCGTTTCTCTCTGCAGGCTCTTAACCATCATTATCCCCGTCTCTTATCCCCATCTCACTCTGAGCTCTTGTGTATTTCCTGACACCTAGCTTTACCCCTTATTTCACATTCTTGGAGGTTCTGAACCAAATATTTTGATCATCTGGAGGTATAAGGTTGCTCCCTTATTTGATATAATGGCTATGCTTCTGAGGTCCCAAACTAACTTATTGCAAAATGAGTTAAATCCTCCTTGGACCCTAATATTACCTCCAGCTCAATAAGTTTGCACTTGGTAATGAAAGAATACTTTTTTCAAATATTTGATCCACATGTGCAGTATCCAGTTTTTAAAAAAAAATTTACTCTGTATTAAAAAAAGTCATTTTATTTTGGGAAACATTAAAAATTGCTAAGGTAATTCATATCTGTTAATATGCATTTTGATCATTGAGTATTTACAAGTTTTAAAGTAAATCTTTAAGAATAATCAGGTCTTCAATAGAAAATAAATTATAAAAAGAATAATCAGGTCATCTTAATGAATAGAAATAGTGATTAGAATTAGTAAGACATTTGTAGCAAAAATGTTCTCTTTCTGCATTGTTGGTGAAAAGATAAATTTAGCAAGAAATGTTAATGCAAACTCACTTCAGGGCCTTTCTCTTATTTTGGTCTTGGTTTCCATTTTCCTCATGAATAGAATTTTGTATTTAGTAAAAGTATGTTATATTTAAAATTTATAAATACAATGCTATCCTTAAGTATTCTGCTTCATAACATACAGATGTAGTATGTCTTATTTGATAGATGTCAAATATTTCATTTAAAAAGTAACGCAGCATTACAGTATGTTAGTATCTTGAATTTACCACTGTAGAATATGCTACCCAAATAACATCAGATAGGAACTGGGTTTGGTGCTGATGTCCATTCAGGCTGGGAATTAGCCAGTTTTTATTTTTTATGCTTTGGTACTTTCAAATGTTATGAAGTAGCATATGTGTCAGAGGGCAGATTATGAGATAAATTAAAAATGCAGATTTAGAGACAAAAACCAACATAATTTCTTTAACTGTGGAATTGCCAGAAGGCATTACGAGTGCTATTTTGTTAACCTGTCCCTCAGAGGTAGCATCCTGTTAAACATTCTTAGACTTGACTGATTAATTCTAGCAAATCCTTGTCAAGATTGATCACCTAACACTATAGCAACTAGTCCCTTATGAATAAAAGATGACCAAGTGGGTAAAAGAATAGAAAAGCTCAAAGTAACTACGGCGATCAAACTTCTACAGTGATACCATTTTGTACTTCATGATTACATCATCAGAATACATCTTGCATACAATATTTGTAAAGGAACCGAAACCAAATTGTGACAGAAGAAAGTCACTGTAGTTTATGGACCACTCAGATCTGTTATTGTAAACAAGAAGTCTCTGCCTCCTTTGCTAGGAGAGAAAGGGTGAAGTTTTAAGAGAAGAATTAAGCACGTATGATCCAGCCCCTCTCTCTGGGGCTCAGTGCTATGTTACCTGCAACGTTACACAATAGATCTATCTATGTAGGCTGTGCCTCTCTCAGTAGATGTTCAAGCTCTTTTATATGAGGACAATCTTATATGTTGCGTTTTATCCCTCTCACAATATTCAAATATACTGTCAGTCCTGCATAAATATTTACTCAATAAATGCCAAGCATTTAGAAAAATATATGGAAGGGGGAGACCAGCGAGAGAATATAGAGACCACTTCAAATGAATTAACCCAAACTGCTTTGCCATATTCTTTTTCTTGGGGAAATATTCAATCCAGGGACCATTCTTTAATTGAACCTTTCCTAGGGGACTGATCTGAGGACATACGTTAATACCGCTACACATAAACCCATTTAAGGGAATTATTAAGTCACTAATATGATAATTTAATCCTTCCAGCAGCTACAATCTTGGTTTAACCTTTCTTAGATGCATCACTAGGTCACACTCCAGTATCACCAGATGCTTGTTTCCAGTAGCAAAATTGTTCTGGGAAATTATCCTAATTAATTCAAACTAAGCACTTATCACCTTGTGAAATGAATATACTTGAACAATGGCTGACTAGTCCAACATTTTTATATGTATTCTTATTTGTTTAATCCTTACAGATGTTTTCACATGAAGGTCAGTTCATTATTCAAGACAAGAATCCCCGAGGCCCAGAGTGAGTCTGACATGCATTTGTTATTTAGTCATGATTGTCCCTTCTGACAAGCCTTTCTGCTTAGTCTGAGTTGGTGTTTGCACTGAAGAATCTTTCAGTTGTTGTTACAGTTCACAAGACTCTGCTTACATCTCTCTGACCAGGATCTCCTCATTCTCCTCAACTCCTCACTCTTTTGCACACAAACTCTGCTCCAGATTTAATGAACTATGTTCAATTTCCTGAGAAAGCATACACTATAATCACTACACCTTTTCTTATGCTGCCTCCCCCGCTTCGTCTCTCTCTCTGAAAAGTGATGCAGCACCCAGTCTATTCTCAAACCTCAGACCAAGTGTCCCCTCCTGTAGAAACACTTTCCTGTAATCTGCACCATTTTATCTCTGCACCTCCCAACTCCCCACCCTAAAGATGTATCTTCCCACTTTGGCTGGGGAATCTCTTCCCATTGTAACACCACCTGGTGTATAATGGCATGTATCAAACTATATTGTCATTGACTATCTGCCTACCTAGATTATAAATTTCAGAAATAGGAGCCTGGGCATTTTATCTTTATACACTTAGAATCAAGACCAAGGTCTTATATAGTAGGTACTCAGAATAGTTGTGAATTGATCAAAATAAATAATCTTGTGATAATACATTTATTGCTCTTTCCAATCACAGCTTTCATCTGTGCAAAGTTGCATGAACTTTTCTAATCCTGGAGTTGTAATTAGGCAGAATCCATAAACTTCTGTACAATTTTATTTCTGAAACTTTAAAAATTTTACCCTAGCCTCCAGCGTGGGCATTGCTATCACCTCTGCAGCCTGGGGATGAGGGAGGGATATCTCACTTTCAGATACCTCCTCAGCTTCCCTAGTGGCATTGCCATTTGGTAGAAAGGGGAACAGGGGCAGGGATGAGATAGCTTTTTACGTGGCTAGCCCAGTGTTGAGGAAGGAATGAATTCCTGATATAGCTCTGGTTCTTTCTTGCATATGGTGAGTGGTAATTTCTGTGTGGGTGATGTGTGGCTCCTCGTGGGGACCCTCAGCTTCACCTTGGTCACATGCATCACCAATGACCATCTCAGGTGTGAAGATAGATTACCTATTAGCCCCAATCCTCGTATATACTCCCATCGTATTTTCAGAGATGGGGGTTGCATTTGCTGGGCCATATATTGATATCTTGCTCCTCCATTCATCGCCATGGTTCTTTCTTGTGGAAGCAAAAAATAAAAATTCAGGACCCTTTCAACACTCTCCAAAGGCTACAGGGAACTAGAGGGAAGAGATGGTGACCTCACCTTTCGCTCAGAATCACTTGACAAATAATCCTTACCACATGAGTTCTTCTGAACCTCTGAATCACAGGTGGAGGGCTGTGTCTGTGTTTGCACACACCTCCTATCTCTGGAAGATGCACACTCACCTCTTCCAAGAACTCCTGCTTCTCTCCTCAGGTTGCCCTTCCTCCAGACATTGAGCCTGACTCCTTTCGGCTTCAGAGAGAAGAAAAGCAGCCCCCCACTTTCCCAGCATAAGGAACCCGCACTGCCCAATGAGGAGAGTGACCACAACTTCTCCCGCCCCAGCGCTCTCACACAGTTGGAATCTTCTGCTTCAAGCTGATCAGGGAAATTTGGTCACATACAGTTTACACACAACAATCTTATAGGAGCTACGAGTAACTGATGCTCATTGTTTGTTCCTAGGAATGTGGGAACTATTTAATCCCACTGGTTATCTTCTTCATTGGAACCCCACGTAAACCTTCCTGAGATCCTGCATGAAAAATATACAATTGGTTGGTGCTTTATTACACTGTGAAAATACACATTTTTAATGGGCATGCACTATCCTGATATTTCTCTCAGATGCAATTCACAGTGAACGATCCCTCTGGATTCAGAGGAGCAAGTATCTTCATAGGCAGAGACAGAGAAACAATTCAGACATAAAAGATGTTTTCCACACCAAACCAAAAGGCAATGCATTCTCAATTTGGACCAGACCCAGACGGAAGCGAGTGCTTTCCTGTCTGAGGTGCACATGAACAAATCAATCCACCGGTAGGACAGAAGTCAGTGGATTTCTGTAGAGTGCCATTTGCTCTCTGTTAGTCCAATGTTGAAGTTTGAAAAACATCTAGTGAAACTTGACCTAGAATAAGAAAAATCACACTTCAGTCTCATTAATCTGAGAAGTAGTTATGGCTTAAATCACTCCACCTACAGGGTCCAGTGTGGTCAGGGAGATAATTAGGATAATTCCCAATCAACTTTTTCTGCCTTCAAATTGCCTGAAGAAGTCATTTTTCCCCATTTCTCTATCTTTGTAAATTTTTTCCCCATGAGATAAGTGTGAAGACATGAACTAATGAATAGGAGAATCTGAGAGTCATTTAGCATCTCCAGTCTCTGGACCATTACAAGAATGAGAAATCAACTTTACTTAGAAGTTAATAAAAATGTCTAAACAGTCTCAGATGTCGTTTGCAAGTACATAAATTCTAAGTAGATTAGTCTATGCATTACGTAGGCACATCACTTAGGGGAAGAAAAAGTGCAGGCACCGAAGCCTTGGCTCCCACTTGTGGCTGAGAGATTAACACCAGCAGTAAACAACACAGTCTTCTGTGACCTATTTATCAGCCAATAATCATCATTCGTAGCTGCAAGACTATTTAACATATTCTAATTCGTGTCCCTAATTTTCTTCAGCTTCCCTCTAGAGGGTCTGTGGGTCCTCATTAGTCCTGGAATGATTGAAGCTGAAGTGGTCCTTGTCCCCAGAAGAAGAATGATATTATTTTACCATCACTCTCGGGTTGTCTATCTGTGTCAACAGTCCTCTTCTTCTGTGCTTCCCGTAAAACATTTCTTCTAGATTAAAATCTCCTATGCCCTCCAACACCCTTCCCACATCACTCTCTCCGTTCTAGAAATTGCTTGTTAAACTAATGAGTGTACGAAAAATTATACAATTACTAACCTATATATTTAGGTATCCGTTGTTATGAAATCCTGGACATTGGTTGACCCTTGACTTTGTACCAGCCATCAGATATTGGTTCTCTCACTGGCTCGGCACAGTGGAATGAAGTTGGCTGTACACTTCACAGATGGAAAAACAGAGGCTTGGAAAATTGAACTGAATTCTAGCTAGCAAATGGAAGAACCGGATTTTATTCTCTCTCTGTGCCCAACGCATCTCAATCCAAAGTCAAACTCTAAATATAGAAATTTATGATAAAAATATTCATACAGAAATATATATAATCTAAATAAAGAAGATGGTGAAACCTTGCAGTTTGCCAGACACCTTGCGGTTTGCCCACAGTGAGTTAGGCAAGAAAACGGCTCTAAATTTCAGGCTGCTCATCTCCCATTTTTATGCCTGAAGGACTGGAAATTTTATTGGGCAATTTCTTCAATTTTCTGCATGTACCTGCAGCTTTATGGTTAGGCTGAGAAGAAGTAACCTTACATACTTACTGCTTGAACAGAGTTTACAAGCCCAGGGTCCCTGTGCTCTTGAGAAAGTGCCCCACGTAGCCAAGGCCACAGGGCCAGTGGGGTGGCAGCTGCATCAGGGCCTGAAAAGAGAGTAAGTGTAAGTCCTGCCTCTGAGTCCCTCTCACTGACCCCCTTCCCTGATCTTGAAGCAGATCTGGAGAGCCCTCTTGTTGACCCAGTGAGGATACCACATACCTGCCACTCCATTTGGGAAATAACATTGTGATGGTGTAACACAGGCTCTTATATGAAAACGTGATTTCCCTGTGTGATAGGATCTACTAAAGTTTGTCTCCAGTATCTAGCCTGGCCTGGGTATTCAGTTTTTCTATTATTAATGGACCTCTGAATTTGTTGTTCTAGATTAAGAAGAAAGAAATAAAGGAAAAGAAAGAAAGAAAGAAGAAAGAAAGAAAGAAAGAAAGAAAGAAAGAAGAAAGAAGGAAGGGAGGGAGGAAGGAAGGAAGGAGGAAAGAAAGGACGAAGGGAAGGAAGAAAGGAAGGAAGGAAGATATTTATATATTTTTTTCAATTTTTTCTTAATTTCTGGATAAATGCCTTTAATTTGCTCCAAGGCAATGTGGGGAAAAAATCCCATGACAGTAATATTCCCTGGGCTCCAAAACTATACATGCAGTTGGTTTGGTCAATTTCCTTGTTGGACAGAATTCTCTGTTGTGACAACAAAACCTCTCTACTTCAAGCACAAAAGCCATTTATTAAAAGACATTAAGTATGCAGAATGGTTGACTCTAGGCTGAGCTTTGGAGGCACCCCCCCTGCCCAAACATGCACCAATGGCCTCACTGCTGTGGTTAAAAACTAAATGCCAGAACTCTACCTACTGCAACCGGTATAAACGCCACTTCTGCATCAGGAACATGAGAGTACCGCCTACTTGCACCAGCCCTGTCACTAAACCTGGATGTGTTTGCTGATTAGAAAACATGGAAACTTCCCAGAATGGTTCCAAAGTGGGCTAAGCACCTATCCCTTCTCTAGCAGACATTCTTGGGATGTTTAATTTTGATTTTTTGTCTTCCCAGGAGCTTCTGATCATTATTCACATTTGGAACCACTGTACAAGGGTGGCCCTCAAGGTTCCCTGTAGTGGTAGAAATAGTTCTAGGTTTGTAAGAAAAAATAAGAGCAAACACCAGTCTCCAGTCCGTGACTCCTGAGAAGCATGACCTACGTTAGAAAACATTTTTCAAGGGAAAAGACCTGTAAAACATTCAAATTGGAACAAGGACCCAGGTAGCAATCACTGCAGATCCCCTGCTGTTCCACTTTCCACAAAGCTGAAAATTCATGCTTCAGAAACAGTGAGGCTCAGTCAGGTGTAAAGGCACCTGCGGCGATCTGAGACACATGAGGTGCATTCTGATTTCCTGCACAAAGAACCTTCCATCCAGGATGTCTCCATTGGGTGATGTGCATGAATTGGACCCCTGGTTGAAGGGCTAAGACAGGTTTTAATAGGAAGTTAAATGGGAAAAGGGAAAGGAATGGATTCTCCACTGCAAATATTTTAAATGTAGCAATTCTCTTTCAGACAAACTTTCCACAAATGTGTGAAAGGAAGAAGCTTGTGTTCATGGATCCTTTGTTCTCTCATCTTTACTAAACTGGACAACTTTATGTACTCATGGTGAATAAAATATTAGTTTTACCCTTGTTTGATATAAGGAAATGTTGACAGAACAGAAGCAACTGTAATCCAAATACTTGCCAGCCTGGCATCAGGACAATTTCATTTATTTAAAACGTAACTAAGTAAAGGAATATATTGCATTGTTTCAATTGCAGTGATGTGATCACTAGCATTGATTATTTGTTTATTTTCAAACGCTTGATTCATTTATTAATAATCTATTGATATAATTTATCATTATATTGTTTTATCTTATGTTTATATTCATCATATATTTGATCTATTTATTAATTAATTTATTACTCATAGTTGTAGTAATATATTTGCCTGATGATTTGGAAATCTAAACTTTATTTTTGGTGTTATTATAACTTGTGATATCTTCTCTTGATTTTAGACTTAGCAAATCTTGCCCTACTTACACACATTTAAAATAAAAAAGAATTATTTTATATATACACATATATAGGTATAGACACATTTTAAAAGCACAATATTAAAACAAAAAACCCTATGTGCTCTGCTCACCTTAAGAAATAGAATAATACTGGCACCATCCAGTTGAGCACATTTGTCATCTTGTCCCAGAGGGTAGACATGATGAACAATTTTCTGCTTAGAATTTCCTTATTATTATTTTGGTTTACAAATATGGGTATATCTCTAAGTAATATGTTCCTTGATTTTGCCAGTTTTTAAAATTTACATATATGAATACTCTCTGCATAATCTTCTATGGCTTCTTTTTTCAACCAACATGATACTTTTTAGTTTCACTTATGTTTATGTGTATAGATCTGGTTTATTTTCACTGCTATATACTTTATTTTACATATGTGTAGCACAATTTAATTACATAATCTATCACTGATGAATATTTATTTTTCCAATATATTTTTAACTATAAAACATGTTGCTATACACATTGTTATACATATAAACATTAGGATTCAGCTGAGATCCACTAGGGAGAAAGGTGAAAATTTAATACAAAGAATTGTTAGCTGGTAAAACACTCTCCACTACAAAAAAAGTGGGGTGGGGGGAGAATGCGCGGGAGTAGAGCAGGGGCAAATGCAGACAGCACTTACTGCTCTCGGGGAGAGAGACCAGGAAGAGCAAGGCTGAGACTCTGGCCTCTTTGGAGAAGGCACTGCTGACGGCGACAGCAGCCCCAAGTAGGAAGACGCTTGCTGGAGGATGTGGACAGAGCTGGTCCTTCAAGACGGTCATCTCCAAGTGGTGGAGGAATTTGCTGGAAGGATCAGAATGTAGCTGGCCCATGAGGGCCACAGAGGTGCACGCTGCTGGGCCTCTTGCATGCCAACCTGCTGGCTGCCAGGTAAACAAAGCTGGACAGAACCAGGAAAGGACTCCCTTTCCCTGCCATGGTATGGAGGGACCTTCCCGTTCTCTTATTCTCTCCAAAGACGGAGCCCAGCTGTGGCCAGCTGGCAGAGAGAACTGCTTGCAGGACCCGTCCCTGTTAACACAAAGCAGGCAAGGACGGGAGGATGTGGAGCTGGGTGGGTGGCAACGACCCACAACAGATGCAAATCTCCTCACGCTGAACATCTGGTTCTTAAAATAAGAATTTTCCAAGGCTTATGCCGAGTGGAAATGCTCAGCCAACATGTGCCCATTTCATCATTTCTAAGAAATGCCAAATCAATTTCCAAAACTATTTTACCATTTTATACTACTGGTTGTGAAGTGTTATCCCATTGTGGTTTTGATTTTCCTTCTTATGATTACTAGGATTGTTGAGTTTACTTCCGTATTTTTATGGATGTCTCTGTTTTCCCTTCTGTACAGTGATCGCTCAAGTCTTTGGCTTGTTTTGTCTAATTTGTGTGTGTGTGCACACCTGCCCTTTTCTCATTCTTACCAGTTTTTTTTTTATATATATTATGAAAACTAATGCTTTTTAGTTACATGTTTTGCAAATATCTTCTCCCTATGGTCAATGTCTTTATGGTGACTTTTATTTAATAGAATTTATTAATTTTAATGTAAACCAAGTTAACAAGTGCTTGTTTTCCTTATGGGTTGGGCATTGCTAAAGATTTTTTTTCTTTCTTTGGGGACATGAAAATATTCTGACAATTCCCGTGTCACATTTTTTAAAGCTTGACTTTGCCTTTAATTCTGTGATCCATTTGGGATTAATTTTGGAGGGAAGGTATGAGATGGAGTCAGGATCTATTTTACTTTTTTTTTTTTTTTTAATTTATTTTATTTATGGCTGTGTTGGGTCCTCGTTTCTGTGCGAGGGCTTTCTCTAGTTGGGGCAAGTGGGGGCCACTCTTCATCGCGGTGTGCAGGCCTCTCACTATCGCGGCCTCTCTTGTTGCGGAGCACAGGCTCCAGACGCGCAGGCTCAGTAGTTGTGGCTCACGGGCCCAGTTGCTCCGCGGCATGTGGGATCCTCCCAGACCAGGGCTCGAACCCGTGTCCCCTGCATTGGCAGGCGGACTCTCAACCCCTGCGCCACCAGGAAGCCTCAGTTTTACTTTTTAAAAATATATGGATCACTGTTATCCTTGTACTGTTGATTGAAGAGTTTCTTCCTTATTAGAGTCAGAGGTAGTTCTGTTGGGGGCCAGTGCGTTATGTTTCTGTTCTGATTTGTCTCTGTAAGTCTGTGGCAGCCACACCATCCTAAATATTACAGCTTTACAATAAGTCCTAACGTTAAGGACAGTGATTCTTTCCACCTGACTCAATAATTTGCAATTTTTTGCAAATTCTATATAATTAAGGAATGCACTTTTCAAATTCCATGAAAAATGTAAATGATTTTTCAAACAAATTTTTGGAAGAACTGGTATTTTTACAAGGAGCCCTCCAATCAATGGATACAATGCATTTTTTTGTTTATTTAATTGTTTTGAATAAAGGCTTATAGTTATGTTCAGAAAGGTTCTGAGTCTCTACTGATAACTTTATTGTTGGTTTCTTTCTGCTTGTTTCTACTTTTGTAAAAATTATTTTGAAATTTGTGTTTTCCAAATGCTGTAGTCGATGTATAGAAATGCAGGTGACTTTTTAATGAGGATTTTAGATCTGGCACCTTGTGGTATAAGAACTAAAATTAAAGCCTGATACTATGTGCTGTCATGACATCTGGGAAAACCAGGTGACCTTGAATGCCCACCTGCAAGTCCCCCTCCTTACGGTGATCCTGAAGACAAGGTCACCTAGACAGACCCTCCTTATCAAGGGAACCAGGCCCAGTTCCTGCTCATCCTGGAGAAGTGACCTTGCTTTCCTGCCAGCCCATGGGTTTATTCAAACAAACCAACCACATCCACCTGTGGGAACGAGGGGCACCTGGCCCTACTGATCCTCCAGAGCTTGCCCCCTGTAAGCCCTGGTTGTTCTCTCTGTTCCCAAGCGCAGCCCCCGTGTGGCCTGTGTAATGTGCTGTGTCCCCATCCCCAGGATCTGAGACTCTGTGATTAATAAACAGCTGTCAATCTCAGCTTTCCCGTGTTGGGTGTCCTGTGCTTGGCCATCCCTGTGACCCTACAACTGGAAGGTCTCCCTCACCAATGCAGTGAGGGAAGATAAAGCACCTCCCTGCTAAACTTAATTTTAAATTCTAACAATTCGTTTCTACTATTTGTGATTTTTCGTAGACCAAGTCTACACTACTGGGGTGCCTTAAATGAGTTGTAAACATGTTGAAAATTTTATCCAATCAGTTATGCTTGTCCTAGGGTTACCAGAGCCTTGGAGCCAAGAGTATACAATATGTTGTACAAATGGCACATTTTTCTATAAGAATCTAAAATAAAAAATTTAGGCAGCCAGATTTAGATAACTGTATCATCTGCAAATAGTGATAGTTTGGGGTTTTCTTTTCCAAACTTTGAGAACTTTAACCCCTACCATTTTTTTGAATTATTGCATGGCTAAGGCCTCCAGTGGGATGTTGAAGTATAGATAGCCAATATTCTTGACTTTATCCTAAATTAATATTCTACTATTAAGTAGCTTCTAGGTATTTTGCACCTAACTTTTTTTCAGGTTAAGGGAATTTCTTTTTTTCCTGGTCTGCTACGATATTTCTTGTAAATCATTGCTGAATCTATTAAATTATTTTTCAGGATGTACTGAGATGATCACATGGTATTTACCTTTTATGAATTAATAAAAATATGTATGGTGATTGACACTGACACATTTCACAATGTCAAACTCACTATGAACTACTGAAGTAAGGCCAACTCAATCATAATAACAACATTTCTGGATTATATCTACTAATATATTTTCAATGTTTTTCAAATATGTTCATGAGTTATTAAACAATATTTTTCTTCTTCTCCTTTCTTTGTAAGAATTGCCCCTGCATGAGGGTGAGGGGAGAGGTTCCTGGCAGACAGTAGAACAAGGTCAAGGCTGAGATGTTGGAGAAACACCACCCAGGATTCCTGGACATCAGGGTACAAGGAGGCAGGGAGTGATGCAAGCACAGGTAGAAACGCAGGTCTTGATGGACGTTTAGGTCCTGCTGGGAAGTTTAGACTCCTTTGAAGTCATTAAGATTTATCCATATATTTAAACACAGGAATGGAATGCCCATATCTGCATTTTAAAAGATCATTATTTCCACAGTCACATGAATGTATTAGAAAGACATGAGGGTGGAGACAGAGAAATAATTTTCACAGCTGTTGCCATAATTCAGACATGACATTTAATGAATTTCATATTTTAATTGAATAAAATGATACAAAAATTCTTGTAATGAGAGTCAGATCACTGCAACTATTTTCAAAATCCCCATTGTTGGTGCCGACCATGGTGTTCTGATGAGCTATTCTCTAGTGGCACAGACAAGGTTTCCCCGAAAATATGAAACAGGCCAAGTCCAATTGCAGTCGTAAGGGCGAGACAATCAAAGATCTTCACCCTGACAGCAAGGGTAAAGCCTCATCAATCCTACCCTGTGGAAACAGATGATCACAGTGTCTGAGTATGCAGCCACTTCTGAGAGTGTTTTCGTATATGACAAAAATGTGTATCTATCTTCAGTTACAGTATTTTTGTGAGAGCGACTTTGGCCAATCCCCATTCCAGTGGAGAAAGAGAACAAACAAAAAACAATGAGTATTAAAGAGAAGTTTTGAAATCCCTAGTTCCCTTAAATGTTAGAGATGACAAAAACGAAGCCCCAGGTCAGGCAGCTCTGCAAGCGTCACAGAGGAGCAGAGGGGCAGAGACTAAAAGCTCAGCTACTGGTTTCACAGACCAAGCTTCCCTGCTCCCTCAACATATGTGTGGAGCCAATTCATTTTCCTCTCTGGACATGGATTTTTACACTTGCATACAGGGTCTAATGACGCCTATCTCATTAGGCCATTGTAAGATTGAGTAGAATATGGTAGCAAAGCACTTAGAACACAGCCGGGCACCTGGTCAGTGCTAAATACATGTCACTATGTAGTTTTAAGACATGGCTAGAAAGTTTTAAGTTGGAGTGTGACATACATCAAGGCTGTGTGGACCCCACTGCACTGACAGTTCCTCTTTTTGAGGCTGCATTGATTCACGTTGTAAGTTGATTTTCTCCTTTCTGCATCGACTAATTCCATGACTACAATAAAACGTATCTGTAAATTTTGCCTTTAATAAGATATAGCAATATTATCTGATAAAAATGCATTCTTCTATGAAATATACCTGTGGTCAGGATTAGTAATAGTAAGTCATCTCCTCTTTCCCTTGGGATAAATGTATCCTTTACACAAAATGCACATTTAGCCCTAAAATCCTGTGCTGTGTTATTTTTTGAAAACATATTTGGAAAAGTTTGTTACTATGGAATCTTAAAGATCATGTTTTTCCCCCACTCCTGCCCCAACCCCATCTTCACTCCATACATGCCACAAAAAGCACTCATTCTTTGATTCATCCATCCATTCACTCATTTATCCATACACTCATCTCACAATTATCAGGTGAGAGCATATTATCATGTGCACAGGTCCCATGACAGGCAATGGGGTTACAAACAAGAAGCACAAAATAACCTCTCCTTCAAGGGGAGAGAAAAAGAGAGCTCTAAACCCCAAATTTTAATGAAGTGATGCATGTCCTTTGATGGAAGTTTTTACAGATATCAAACGTCTAGAGTAAGGGTCTTCATGAATGAAGCAGTTTTCGATCTGAGCATCAAAGACAGGTGGGTGTTGACTAGGAGACCCTGAGAGGCAAGGTTGTGAGGCAAGAGAACAAAGGAATCTCCTGAGTGGGAACGAAGCACTCTGTGGTCACCTGACACATTTGAAGAATGTCAGAAGATTCTAAATAGCTGGAACTTAGGGTGCCCACTCCCAAGGAGTTCTGTATACCTTGGTCATCAGCCTGAATTTATTCAGGGAGCCAATGAAGAGATTTCATTTAAGACTAAACTTTTAAGATTTGTATTATATATAAAATAGATAAACAACAAGGTCCTACTGTAGAGCACAGGGAACTATATTCAATATCCTGTAATAAACCATAATGGAAAAGAATATGAAAGAGAATATATATCTATATCTATATATGTATATGTGTATAACTGAATCACTTCGCTGTGCACCAGAAACTAACACAACATTGTAAATCAACTTCTCTTCAATTAAAAAGAAAAGAAAATAAAACCAAATATTCACCTTGTTTTATTTAGGGGCTATCATTACAACCATGATCAATAATGAATTCCTTATGAGCTGTACTAATGTCTATAAATGCCAATACACCAAGTACATTGTAAATGCAAATTAAATTGCCTCATTAGCGTTCTGTTTTCTCATGGCGGTGCAAGGAAATGCACACCCATTTTCACAAATCAGAAGTATTTTTTTTTGATGAGTGAAAAGGACTAAATTTATCACTACATTTAGGAGCATGTTTTAAGGTATGTGTATCATGAAATTGTACGGAGACACTTTTCTTAAACAGCTACTGTGTGCTGTGCCTAACTGCTTTAATGTACTTTATTCCATTCTGCCTTTCAAAACACCCTGCTGTGAAGTCACTCGCTCACACAGCGAGCACAACTGGGGTTCTACTGTGGTGCACACGCTCAATTTCATGGTCATGAAGGCCTCGCAGTTTCATATCTTCTTTACCCCTTGATACCCACAGATTTATTCCTTGTTAGTCAATGTCATTAGCAACTTTCTGCCTTGTATGAAGATTGTTTATATTATCTCCTTTATTAAAAATGAGCCCTGGAAAGACGGCTTGGGGAGAAAGTCTTACTGATTTCTGTATCCACTCATAATGCATGCAGAGTCACTAGTTATTTGATTAAAAAATGAACAGATAAATCAATGAATAAAAATAGTAAAAAAAAAATCACCAATGAAACTTATGCTATCCCACCACAAAAATGTTTTCAAACCACTGAAATATATATATATTTAAAATTTTGCTCATAATGTCTTCTGAGAATAATCAATTATTTCAGAGAAGATATATGCAAACAAATACAAAGCTAGACACAGCTGGGAAAATCTTTATACTTCTATCTTAGCCTGTTCAGTCTGTTCTATCTTTAACAAAAATATCAAAGACTGGGTGGTTTGAACAACAAACACTTATTTCTCACAGTCTGGAAGCTGGGAAGTCCAAGATCAAGGCCCTGACACATTCAGTGTCTGGTGACAGCCCTCTCCCTGGCTCATAGATGGCATCTTCTCCTGTGTCCTCCCATGGAGGAAGGGGTGAGGGAGCTCTCTGGGGTCTCTTTTACCAGGGCACTAACCCTATCATGGGGGCCCCATCCTCAGGACTGAATTATCAATATCTCCCATAAGGCCCTAATACCATCATCTTGGAGGTAAGGGTTTTAACATACGAATTTTGAGGAGACACAATCATTTGGTCCACTGCAACCTCCATGTAGAGATTATTTTTCTTAAGGTAAGATTTATATTCAGCGAAATACACATACTTTAATGTGCCATTTAATGACTTTCGATGCAATACCTATGTAGAACATACTTTCATCCAGAAAGTTCATTAGTTTTCTATTTCAATCAATCTTTCTTCTTAGAAGCCACACTGTTCCAACTTTCATTCTTAGACTTTGTGTTACTTTGCTCAGGCTACCATAACCAAGTGCCACAGACTGGGGGGGCTCACACAACAGAACTTTATTCTCTCACATTCTGGAGGCTAGAAGTCTAAGATCAAGGTGTGGGCAGGGTTGGTTTCTCCTGAGGCCTCTTTCCTTGACGTGTACATGGTCGTCTCCTCACTGTGTCCTCATGTGGTCTTCCCTCTGTGCATGAAATTTCTTGATGTTTCTCTGTGTAAGTTTCCTCTTATTGTAAGGACAACAGCCAGATTGGATAAAGGCTCACCCTAATGACCTCATTTTAACTTCATCACATTTTTAAATACCTTATCTCCAAATACAGTCACATTCTGAGGTACTGGGGGGCAGGGATTCAGTATTAAATTTGGGGGGCATACAATTCAGCCCATAACAGACTTCATATAAACTGACTTATATAATAAGTGCCCTTTTCTGCTTGGCTTTTTTGGCTCAACATAATGTGTTTGAGATTCATCCATGAGGCTCTGTGTATTGTTTTTAATTCTTTTATTGCTAAGTGATATTCCATTGTATGAAAATGTCATATATTTTTACTCATTTCCCTGTTGAACACTTAGATTTTTCCAGTTTGGTTATTATCAATAAAGCTTTCCCCCATTATTTTAAATGATAAAAATTACCGTGTGTCAAATGTCACCACAAACTCCCAGTAATCTTTGAGATAAATATGATCACCCCATTTTTGTATAAGTAAGGAAATGAGGTTTAAGTTATTTGCCCAATTCAGAGAGCTAAAAGTGTTGGAACTGTGTTTCTGGGCTGAAGCTGTCTGACTCTAGTGCCTATGTAGTGAGGTTTTCTCCCACTTTGTACTCTGGTCAGTGAACAAAAAGCACTGATATTTTTATATTATGCTTCATATAATGATGCAGACTATCACCTTATGAGTTAACTATCTAAATATAAATTTATGGAAGGGATTTGGCCACAAGAAGAACTTGTCTTTTCCCTTAATGCCATAGCCCAATACTCATGAGGAGACCATGACAATTCTATGTTATAATTTTGTCATCATTTACTTCATATGAGAAGGTGAAAACAGAATTATGAAAGCTGTCTGATTTGCATACAGTAATGTGGTACCCTAACAAAAAGTCATAAGGCAATGGGACTGTAAAGTATTTTAAAAATTATGTAGTTAAACCTATTTATTTGCCAGATAAAGGAAAATAAACTCAGAGTGATTTTCAACTCTGGGTACAGACAGAGGTGAATTTAAATCCAAGATTCCAGACTACTATTACCTTCAAACTCTATCATTTTTCTCTTAAAGAATTATGCCTTTAATAGTTTCTTTATACTGTTTTAAAAGTGGCCAAAACTCACTTGTTATTCACAGAACATGGATAAATAAACCACTGTCCTTTCTGAAGCCCTCATTTTTCTGAGCCCAAAGTAGAACATCATCTTTTAGACCTCCAGGTGCACCTGAGAAGCGTAGAGCTCTTCTGCTGTGATGACACTGCCCAGCTCACTTTGAGGATGTGGGATTCTGTCCAGGAAAATGTCAGCATCGTCTTGCTTCCTGATGTGACCTCACGTACTCACTCACAGTTCAGAGGGGGCATGAAATTACATTACAGACAAGGATTTCATGAAAACTGGGTTATGAATACATTAAACAGCAATTTCAACCATCTTATTCACTCAGGCACTTAAGTGTTTTCAAAGCCCTCACCATGCTCAAGCACTGTGCTGGGTGCTTAGTATACAGCCGTACCCATTAGCAAGCAAAGAGGGTCTCTGTCCTCACTAGGCTTGTGTTCTATTAGATATGACAATCTCAATATAACTTCAACATTGCCACTCAGACGAATAAGGGCTCCACTTGCCTAGAGCCTTGATGAAATTTATGTAGTAAGCAAACATATCTCCTATTCCTTCATTCCGTAGAGCATTGTTAATATAAAGAACGTGGCTATTAGGGCAATACATGAGCTTGAAAAACAAATGCAAACACTTAAAACTGAAAATTATAATGCATGTCAGTAAAAGTGGATTGGCTTGGACATTTGCTGCTACTGATTGTCTCATAAACCCTGGCTAATACCTTCTGTCTTGTATGATTTTTCTAATTAGACCTGCCCATCTCCAAAAAGCCCTTCCAGCTGATTCCAGTATACTGCCACCAGCCCACTCCCCAATTCCTGTTTCTTCTCAGAGGCGTTTGAGCATGGTATTAAGAGCATGAGCTCTGGAATCAGAGGACTTGGATTAAAATCCCAGCTTCCGCCTTGCTGTTGGTCTCCTTCCCCTGTGACCTGAACAACAGCTTAACCTCATCTGTGTCAGTTTCATCATAAGTAAAACAGAGACAAGACTATCAGTAACTCACAGGGTTGTTTTATGGATTATGTAAAGCCATGAGTATTTAAAATGATCCTAGTAAGCTTTTAATATTCATTAGCAACTTTCCTTCCAGAAGGGTATGCAAATCACTTTGATAGTCTCACCACCAGGGTTGATTGTGTCTGTCCTTCTGCACCTTCACTACTATTGGCTAATAGTGTTTTGTTATAGATGGCTTTGCTTATTGATGAGTTAAGTAGGATTTTATACACTTCCTATTTGTACTTCCTATTTTGCTGTAAATTGGCTGTACACCATATTTGTCCATTTTTCTGTTAGCATTTTTGTGTGTTTCCTTTTAAGAGCTATTTATTTAAAATATTTTCTCCCTTTGAACCCTTGCTGCAAATACTCCCCAGGTCTTCCTCATTTGTTTAGTTGTTTCTATTAAATGGTTGTTATTTTTGCTTTTAGTTTTAGAACTAAACTCTACATATATAGAAATTCTATATATCATTTCCTTTTCCTTTGTGACTTCACCCATAATTTTATGCTTAGCAATTCTGTTCTTTTCCTGATATGATTTTTTTAATAAGACCTCAACAGATGATTTGAGTTTGTATTGAAAGGAGAAAGAAGAACTTTAAAAAAGAATGACATTATTGAGGAAGAAATATTTTAGACCCATTTTGACTATTTAATTATTCATCATTTTTGAGACCTAAATTTTATTATCAAATTCAACTATAATATAGTAAAAGTGAAGATTATTATGTTAGAATAAAGATGCTCTGAGAGACTTACTGTGTATAGCTTTTAGATTTTGCATTTTTAATATAAAATAGAGGTGAAGATTTTGCAACACAAATGGTGCAAACTCAAGAGTTTCTATATATGGTCCATTTAAATTGAAGCCATGGCTATGTGGTATATTCTAACCTTCTTAGAGTTTATCAATATTGTGCAGCTGTTGTGTCTCAAAGAAAATGCCAAGAAGAAATAATGAGGTTGCATGAAACTCGAAGTAAGAACTTTCAAGACAAAAATCACAGAACTAAGGGAACGAAGAAAAAAAGCCATAACTACAGCAAGTCTTACTGCTTATTTACATAACATTACCCTAAATGCTTTGCATTAAATTTTTTCTTTGAACAATTGCCCTCTTTGGAATATGCCAAGAAGCAAGTCTGTTTCTTTCAGGAGCTGGCACCACACTGATAATTTCTGAGTACAAAGTGTGCAACTGCAATTTCTGTTTCACTCTGAGCTTGAACTACAGACGTCTTTGGCATGAATACATTGCCAAGTAAGGAGACCTCACTAATACAGAAAGAAAAAAAATAGACAAGTCATCTTCATTCTTGAATAAACATACTGTTCAAGTCACGTAAAGGCAAGTTAATTTCAGAAAGGTTTGCTTCTGTTTTCTTGAGATAACAAGATGTGAAGCATTTGCTTAAACTCAGACTGTTGATAAAATCCTTCAGACATTATCATCATTGGCTACGTATTTACACCCATAACATATTCAAACGGAATGCTATTTTGGTAATTTTTTAAACTCATACCTTCCTTGAACATGAAAGGCATCTTCCATGTCTATCTATGCTCTGAGAAACATTCGTTAAGTTTGGCTGACTCTTTCCTTGTTTAAAAAATGGGAAATCCTGGGTTTGCCCAGGAAGTAATGATTCCTCTAGTCTCTCTGAAATTAGGATGTGCATTAAAAATGTGTTTCACACGTGTCAACCTAATTCCATATTAATATATAAGTTAAAACTTTTTCTGTAACTATCATATAAATAGCCAAACATTGTCAGGTCTGAGTAAAAAATATTTTGGAAAGGCAGTTTTATAACTATTATACGTCAAGTATTTGCACGAAGCAGTCATTATGTTTACTATCGTTGTACAAATTAAAATTCATAAAACTTTTGATTTTAACATATTTTGAACTATCTTCTAATACTTTTAGATAAAAGTAAAAATCACTAAAGTATACTTCATCCCTTAGATTATAAACAAGTAGTTGGTTTAGTTTTGATTGTAAAATTATTGAGTAAACAGATTATCAGGAAAATGTAATCTACAGTTCAGATTATTTATAATAGGTAGAATAGACTAAATGTATAAAAAAGAAATTTAGGGCAAATAAAAGGCAGTGTTACTTTAATAGCAGCTGGTAAATTATGGAACTGATTTCTGCTGAGAGCTGTCTTCAGTTTTCTTTCCTTCTTTTTGGTTTTCTTTTCTCCTGAGGTTGAACAGTATCATAAAATCTAACATTTCATTTTGGAGTTTAAGGAGAAGCCCAGTGCCCCCTCATACTAGAGAATTCTTTTTATGTATTCCTCATAAAATGATAGTTTATTCCCTCTTGGATTCTCTTCTCTGGATTAAAGATCCCTTGAAATCCGTGAAAGCAAAAGTGTCAAATTACAGAGCAGATTTTGGATTTTGAGGTTTTTTTTTCCTTTTTAGTCCCTGGTCTTAGTAGCAAAACATACTCCAACTATTAATACTATAGACAAAAAATATAAATTCATGGAAATGTTTAGGTCATTTTTTATAGGAAATTGAATTTTATTTTTTACACAAATTGATGGTATTTGGGGGCATATCTAACTTTTAACAAAATATTGTTGATATCAATGATTCCTTCCTTAAAGAGTTCCCTCCCCCCTCAAGAATTCAGTGCAGATGTAGTACTAGATGTGTCTTTCTCACATTTTGGGAACTATATACTTAAACATAGTTTTATGTGGAGGTGTTCCCTGATTTAAGATAGCCGGATGTTTGAAATATAAAAAGTAGGTTGGTAATGCTATTGCAAGGGAATTTTGATGCCCTGAAACAATTGCCATACAATTTCCTCTGAAGCCTGTTGAAGTCTCTCCTAAGGCATTTGCAGCTCCTCAGCCACCTGCACTGTAGGCTCTCATTTCTGACAATGGATATTCAACTCCTAGAGTGTTATAAAGTGAATTTCACATCATGAGGTTTAAATAAATGTCTGTTGAATAAGTGATAAATGTCATTAAAAATATGGATATTTCCAATGATTTCAACGCTTATTTACTAATTTAATTCTATTGTACTTTCAGAGATAAGGTCTAGCATACTATCAAGAATTATGAGAACTATAAAGAAGAAATACAATGTGGCTCATAGTTAAGAGAAAAATCAGCAAGTCATACCCCCCAAATAACCTGGATGTTAAAGAGATAGGTAAAATGAGTGAAGAAATGGGAAATTCAGGAGAGATTTGGAAGCTGCCTAAAAGATTCAAATTGCTATCCTAGAGAAATGGGGCAGAAAAATGATTGACGGACCAATTTGGGTGACGGACCAATTTCACAGGCACAGAGAAGATTCACAGGGGGGTAAGCTAAGAACAAAACAACAGGGGAACCTACAAGAGCAGAGCACAGATAGCAGAAGCTGCAAATTTTGAGGTGACAAAGTTAAATATTAGAATAAAAAACTACTAATTTTCAGAATAACACAACAAAGTTCAGAAGCAACACAATGTATTATATTCAATGTCCACTTTTCAAAGAAAATGATTGGCATGTAAAGAAACATAAAAAGAAGTAAATCAATAGAAACTAGAATTGATTTGGCCAAGAAGTAGTATTTAGGATAAGTGACCTGGAAAACATAATGGTGGAATTCACTGCTGCTGAACAGAATAAAGAAAAAAGAATGAAAAGAAATCAAGACAGCCTAAGAGACCTCTGAAACAACATTAAACACAACAACATTCGCATTATAGGGGTCCCAGAAGGAGAAGAGAGAGAGAAAGGACCCGAGAAAATATTTGAAGAGATTATAGTCGAAAATTTCCTAACATGGGAAAGGAAATAGCCACCCAAGTCCAGGAAGCACAGAGAGTCCCATACAGGATAAACTCAAGGAGAAACATGCCGAGACACATAGTAATCGGCAAAAATTAAGGACAAAGAAAAATTATTGAAATCAGCAAGGGAAAATGACAAATAACATACAAGGGAACTCCCATAAGGTTAACAGCTGATTTCGCAGCAGAAACTCTACAAGCCAGAAGGGAGTGGCATGATATACTTAACGTGATGAAAGGGAAGAACCTACAACCAAGATTACTCTACTCAGCAAGGATCTCATTCAGATATGATGGAGAAATCAAAAGCTTTACAGACAAGCAAAAGCTAAGAGATTTCAGCACCACCAAACCAGCTCTACAACAAATGCTAAAGGAACTTCTCTAAGTGGGAAACACAAGAGAAGAAAAGGACCTACAAAAAGAAACCCAAAACAATTAAGAAAATGGACATAGGAACATACATATCGATAATTACCTTAAATGTGAGTGGATTAAATGCTCCAACCAAAAGACACAGTCTTGCTGAATGGATACAAAAACAAGACCCATATATTTGCTGTCTACAAGACACCCACTTCAGACCCAGGGACACATATAGACTGAAAGTGAGGGGATGGAAAAAGATATTCCATGCAAATGGAAATCAAAAGAAAGCTGGAGTAGCAATACTCATATCAGATAAAATATACTTTAAAATAAAGAATGTTATAAGAGACAAGGAAGGACAGCACATAATGATCAAAGGATCAATCCAAGAAGAAGATATAACAATTATAAATATATACGCACTCAACATAGGAGCACCTCAATATATAAGGCAACTGCTAACAGCTATAAAGAGGAAATCTACAATAACACAATAATAATGGGGGACTTTAACACCTCACTTACACCAATGAACACATCATCCAAACAGAAAATTAATAAGGAAACACAAGCTTTAAATGACACAATAGACCAGATAGATTTAATTGATATTTATAGGACATTCCATCCAAAAACAGCAGATTACACTTTTTTGTCAAGTGTGCATGGAACATTCTCCAGGATAGATCACATCTTGCGTCACAAATCAAGTGTCAGTAAATTTAAGAAAATTGAAATCATATGAAGCGTCTTTTCTGACCACAACATTATGAGATTAGAAATCAATTACAGGGGAAAAAATGTAATAAACACAGACACATGGAGACTAAACAATTCGTTACTAAATAACCAAGAGATCATTGAAGAAATCAAAGAGGAAATCACAAAATACCTAGAGACAAATGACAATGAAAGCACGATGATCCAAAACCTATGGGATGTAGCAAAAGCAGTTCTAAGAGGGAAGTTTATAGCAAAACAAGCCTACCTCAAGAAACAAGAAAAATCTCAAACTATCTAACCTTACACCTAAAGGAACTAGAGAAAGAAGAACAAACAAAACCCAAAGTTAGCAGAAGGAAAGAAATCATAAAGATCAGAGCAGAAATAAATGAAATAGAAACAAAGAAAACAATAGCAAAGATCAATAAATCTAAAAGTTGGTTCTTTGAGAAGATAAACAAAATTGATAAACGATTAGCCAGCCTCATCAAGAAAAAGAGGTAGAGGACTCAAATCAATAAAATTAGAAATGAAAAAGGAGAAGTTACAACAGACAACGCAGAAATACAAAACATCCTAAGAGACTACTACAAGCAACTCTATGCCAATAAAATGGACAACATGGAAGAAACCAACAAATTCTTAGAAAGGTATAACCTTCCAACACTGAACCAGGAAGAAATAGAAAATATGAATAGATCAGTTACAAGTAATGAAATTGAAACTGTGATTAAAAATCTTCCAACAAACAAAAGTCCAGGACCAGATAGCTTCACAGGTGAATTCTATCAAACATTTAAAGAAGAGCTAACAACCATCCTACTCAAACTCTTCCAAAAAATTGCAGAGGAAGGAACACTCCCAAACTCAGTCTATGAGGCCACCATCACCCTGATACCAAAACCAGACAAAGATATTACAAAAAAAGGACATTACAGACCAATATCACTGATGAATATAGATGCAAAAATCCTCAACAAAATACTAGCAAACAGAATCCAACAACACATTAAAAGGATCATACACCATGATCAAGTGGGATTTATCCCAGGGATGCAAGGATTCTTCAATATACACAAATCAATCAATGTGATACACCATATTAAAAAAATTGAAGGAGAAAAACCATATGGTCATCTCAATAGATGCAGAAAAAGCTTTTGACAAATTCAACACCCATTTATGACAAAAACTCTCCAGAAACTGGGCATAGAGGGAAACTCCCTCAACATAATAAAGGCCATATATGACAAAACCACAGCAAACATCATTCTCAATGGTGAAAAACTGAAAGCATTTCCTCTAAGATCAGGAACAAGACAAGGATGTCCACTCTCACCACTATTATTCAACATAGTTTTGGAAGTCCTAGCCACAGCATTCAGAGAAGAAGAAGAAATAAAAGGAATACAAATCGGAAAAGAAGTAAAACTGTCACTGTTTGCAGATGACATGATACTATACATAGATAATCTTAAAGATGCCACCAGAAAACTACTAGAGCTAATCAATGAATTTGGTAAAGTTGCAGGATACAAAATTAATGCACAGAAATCTCTTGCATTCCTATATACTAATGATGAAACATCTGAAAGAGAAATTAAGGAAACACTCCCATTTACCATTACAACAAAAAGAATGAAATAATTAGGAATAAACCTACCTAAGGAGACAAAAGACCTGTATGCAGAAAACTGTAAGACCCTGATGAAAGAAATTAAAGATGATACCAACAGATGGAGAGATATACCATGTTATTGGATTGGAAGAATCAATATTGTGAAAATGACTATAATCCCCAAAGCAATCTACAGATTCAATGCAATCCCTATCAAATTACCAGTGGCAGTTTTTACAGAACTAGAACAAAAAAATCTTAAAATTTGTATGGAGACACAAAAGACCCCAAATAGCCAAAGCAGTCTTGAGGGAAAAAGCGGAGCTGGAGGAATCAGACTCCCTGACTTCAGACTATACTACAAAGCTACAGTAATCAGGACAATATGGTACTGGCACAAAAACAGAAATATAGATCAATGGAACAAGATAGAAAGCCCAGAGATAAACCCACACACCTATGGTCAACTAATCTATGACAAAGGAGGCAAGGATATACAATGGGGAAAAGAGAGTCTCTTCAATAAGTGGTGCTGGGAAAACTGGACAGCTACATGTAAAAGAATGAAATTAGAACACTTCCTAACACCACATAGAAAAATAAACTCAAAATGGATTAGAGACCTAAATGTAAGACTGGACACTATAAAACTCTTAGAGGAAAACATAGGAAGAACACTCTTTGACATAAATCACAGCAAGATCTTTTTTGATCCACCTCCTAGAGTAATGGAAATAAAAACAAATATAAACAAATGGGACCTAATGAAACTTAAAAGCTTTTGCACAGCAAAGGAAACCATAAACAAGATGAAAAGACACCCCTCAGAATGGGAGAAAATATTTGCAAACGAATCAACTGACAAAGGATTAATCTCCAAAATTTACAAGCAGCTCATGCAGCTCAATATCAAAAAACAAACAATCCAATCCAAAAATGGGCAGAAAACCTAAATAGACATTTCTCTAAAGAAGACATACAGATGGCCAAGAATCACATGAAATCTGCTCAACATCACTAATTATTAGAGAAATGCAAATCAAAACTACAATGAGGTATCACCTCACACCAGTTAGAATGGGCATCAACAGAAAATCTACAAACAACAAATGCTGCAGAGAGTGTGGAGAAAAGGGAACCCTCTTGCACTGTTGCTGGGAATGTAAATTGATACAGCCACTATGGAGAACAGTATGGAGGTTCCTTAAAAAACTCAAAATAGAATTACCATATGACCCAGCAATGCCACTACTGGGCATATACCCAGAGAAAACCATAATTCAAAAAGACACATGCACCACAATGTTCATTGCAGCACTATTTACAGTAACCAGGTCATGGAAGCCACCTAAATGCCCATCCAGAGAAAAATGCATAAAGAAGTTGTGGTATATATATACAATGGAATATTACTCAGCCATAAAAAGGAATAAAATTGAGTCATTTGTAGAGACATGGATGGATCCAGAGACTGTCATACAAAGTGAAGTAAGTCAGAAAGAAAAAAACAAACATCATATATTAACGCATATATGTGGAACCTAGAAAAATGGTACAGATGAACCAGTTTGCAGGGCAGAAATTGAGACACAGATGTAGAGAACAAATGTATGGACACCAAGTGGGGAAAGTGGCAGGGGGTGTGGGTGGTGGTGTGATGAATTGGGAGATTGGGATTGACATGTATACACTGATGTGTATAAAATGGATGACTAATAAGAATAAAAATTAAAAAAAAAAAAAAAGAAGGAAGAAGGAGACCAAGCAGTGGCCTTTAACTACTAGTGAGTGAGAAGGAGGCATAATTACATAAATAGGCAGCAAGGCCAGAGTGGTAATTAAAATAGCTTGACTGTATAAATCTTTGGCAGTAGCTAATTGATCACAGTCTATGTAGGATTATAATAGGTTATCTCATTTCAGGGAGAGAGAAATGTGTTTTCATTTATACAAGAAATTTAATAGGATAGGTAAGAATAATTTTTAATATATAACTATGGGGAAAATCAGAGAAGTCAAAGTGTCGGACTATAGTAGACATTCTTTTTGCTGAATTGTTCCAAATTGGGGGAAGTCCCAAGATCAGTGGAAGCAAGATTCTACCTCTCACTGCAGAAGCCAAAGTGGAGAAGACAATCTGTCTTCCCTATCTCTTGGGATACAGAGTGTGGGCGCATGCCTTAAACATACCCAATCAGTTGGTCAGATGCATAGTTTTGACCCTTAGGGAATGAAGCAAAGTCAGCGAGAGATTATTTTCAGCACTTATGGGGAAATCAAAAATCCATGACATGGCTGCAAGTGTTCAGTGGTTAAGTCCAGTGTTGTAGTGCCAACAGAAATATATAAAGAAGACTGTAAGTTGAAACCTTGGCTATCCTTGCCTCCCTTGGTTCCTGTCTAAACCGGGTTCTCTAGCCCACCTAGCAATTCTTTTAGTTTCTCAATATCCTTCCAGTAAAGTCCTCCACTGTTTAAAGATGATTTCTATGACACGCATTCAAGCACACTGACTACTACAGAGGCATAAATGCACTATAGGATAATTATGCCATCAAGGACAGAAACAATTTACTGCCTATGTATATACTACTTCCTGTAGCAGACTGGAAGGTAAGTAAACTATAATGACAGACGTATGCTCAAAGCCAGAATATTTACTTCTTCTATTAATATGTTAGATTGAATCAAATGAAAACTATAGCTATCAGACCATTTTTTTTAACCTAAAAAAATTTTTATGTGGTTTAACCTAACATTTCTGGGTTGTATTAAAAGGCAGTCACACCTCTCCCTACCTAGCTGTTCTTAGCTAATTTTAAAAGGTTAGCTTCAAAATCCTTACTTAATTTGTCTGATATTTTTTAAACGTTTAAGCTTTAAAATTCTACTGGTAACAGCACAGATATTTTTACCCAGAACTTGTTGAGCCTTACAGAATGGCGACCCTCTTAAAGTCTGTAAATAATAGAGAACTTTGGGAAAAAATAATGTTCAGTAAGAATGAATTAGAATCACAGAAATTTGTAACCAGAAGGGCAAAAGAAATTTGTAATCAGAATGTGATTTGACTCACATTTAGTCCTAACTTGCATCTTGTTGGTTTGAAACTCCTCCTGTCGAATGGGATTTTGTATTATTCTTAAAGTCATTAAGAAAAGAATATAAATTTGGGGGTAAATTATTCTAGTTTCCAACACCCAGAAACCTGTCTGGGGGGGTCTTTTTTTCCTTTATATTTACGTATATCATACCTGCTACATTTCCTTTTACATTTACAGAATATTAAAGGTAGTTTCTCACCAAACAGTATATATTTACTTTTCATATACTTAAAAGTACTAATTTAGGCCTCAGCATTTCACTTCCTACTCAACCATCCTAATTCCTTTAATATTTCCTCAGGAGTCTATTTTCTAGTCCCTTTCTCATATTCTCTAAACCTTGTGCACATTTGCCAAATCTTCCAAACTGCAGAACATAGTATATCTTAAAAGCAGATGCAATGTGAAAGAAGAAACCAGTTTTGGGGGTGGGTGAAAATGTGCTCCTGGAGACGAGGATCAAAAAGGAATTGATGATAAGGAACATGGAGTGGGAACGACTATTAGTAGTCAAATAGGTACTTACCCAACCATTCTTAATACAAGTGCAAGGCTAGAAGAAATACACTGTGGAAAATGAGATAAAGCAGGTTTGCTTTTTGTGTTTCTTCCTTTATTTTTTAACCTATCACCAAAGTTCTCTGAGTCCAACAACAAATTATTAGATTTTGCTCTAAAGCAATAGTTCTTAGGTTGCCTCAATACTTGCTAAAGTGTTGCTAAGCTGATGAGGGATTTTTACCTGAATGGCACTTCTTCCTGTGGAACATCCACATGGTAAAGAATAAAAGATCTCTCAGAATCTTCTCGCTCACCATCAGTGACAACACTGCCTTTAAGTTTGAAAACTGATGGCAATCTATAAATAAAAAGCGAAAGAGATATTTTAAGATAATAAAAATATTTAGTCTTAGAAATAAAATTATTGGTTTGAGGCCCAGTCTTATTCTCTTGAAAGGAC
Organism: Balaenoptera musculus; assembly: GCF_009873245.2. NCBI lineage: Eukaryota > Metazoa > Chordata > Mammalia > Artiodactyla > Balaenopteridae > Balaenoptera > Balaenoptera musculus. The sequence continues at coordinate 87,717,126 of NC_045797.1, read as the reverse complement.
TCATTTGATGTAGCTCTCCTTGTGTACAACTACCAGCATGAACTAACATGGTATAAAATAAAAGGACCAAAAATAAAAAAAAAAAGAAGTAGTATTTAGTAGACAAATACTTCAAATAAAATATTAAATATAATATTCACAAAATTAAAGAAAATATGTTCAATTAATTAAAGGAAAACATGGTACCAATAAAGGTACAGGCAGGAAGGATCAACTATATAAATTGTCATTCTAGAGCTGAAAAGTACAAAAAGGAAGAATATAATGTTTTTCTACTTGATCACAATACCAGAAATAGATGCATATAAATATAGTTAACTGAGTTTTGCAAAAGGTGAGAAAGGTAATTCAATAGAGTAAGGTTAGTCATTTCAACAAATAAGTCTAGATCAGTCAGATATCCATATGCAGTTACATACATAAAGCAACCTCAACACTTACCTCATATCTTATACAGAAGCTAACTATAAGTTGATCACAGTCTTAAATATGTAACATAAAACTATAAAACTTCTAAAAGAAAACAGGAGAAATATGCATGGCCTTGGACTGACAATGGGTTTTTAGATAATACACCAAAAGTATGATCCATAAAAGAAAAATAATGTACAGGTTGGATTTTATTAAAACTCAAAAATTTTGGTCTGTAAAACACACTGAAAAATATTTTTCCAAAACCACACACATGAGCCCCTCCAAATCAGCCCTGTGCACTGCCAGACTCCTGGGTGCCCTTAATCCGCACTGGAGTCCCTCTAAAGTGGATCCCACCCTGAGGGCAGGCCCTGCACAGCATAGCGCCAAAAATAGTTGTGACCAGACCTTACTACCAGCCTCACCAGGGCCAACCCCTCACATTCGTGCACCAGCAGCAAACATGGTCCAGCCACAACAGAAGGACACACACAACCCACACAGTGGACACTCCTGGAGCTCCTGGCACTGGAGACCAGGGAGGAGTGCATTAGTGGGCCCCACAGGATGCCTTCCACACAAAGCCACTTTTTCAAGATCAGGAAATGTAGCTGATCTACCTAAACATAGAAACAGAGGTTTAGGCAAAATGAGGAGACAATGGAATATGTTATAAGCAAAAGAAGAATACAAAATCTCAGAAAAAGAACTAAGTAAAAAGGAGATATGCAACTGTCCAGATAAGGAGTTCAAAGTAATAGTCATAATGATACTCAGCAAATTCAAGAGAAGAATGGATCTTTCTCCTAGGGCAAGGGCAACAAAAGCAAAATCAACAAATGCAACTACCACTAAAAATGTTTTGCACAGCAAAGGAAGCTATCAACAAAATGAAAAGACAACCTACTGAATGGGAGAAGATATTTCCAAATGGTATATCCAATAAGGGGTTAATATCCAAATTATATAAACAAATAATGCAGCTCAATTTAAAAAATAAAAATGATTAACAAGTGGGCAAAAGACCTGAATAAACATTCCTCCAAAGAAGACATACAGAAGGCCAATAGACACATGAAAAAATACTCAGCAGCACTAATCATCAGAGAAATGCAAATCAAAACCACAATGAGATATCAGCTCACACCTGTCCAAATGTCTTTCATGAAAAAGACAAGAAATAGCAAGTGTTGGCAAAGATGTGGAGAAAAGGGAACCATCATGCATTGTTGCATGATGTAACATGTAAATTGGTGCAGTCACATGGAAAAATTATAAAGGTTCCTCAAAAAATTAAAAAAACAAAACAAAACTAAACAAAAAAACAAAACAACCACCTACTAGCCAGCAATTCCACTTCTGGGCATTTAACTGAAGAAAACAAATACACTTGGAATTTGGAAAGATATATGCACTCCTATGCTCATTGCAGCATTATTTACAATAGTCAATGTATGGGAGCAACCTAAATGCCTGCCCATAGCTGAATGGATAAAGATGTGGTATATACATGCAATGGAGTATCTCTTAGCAATAAGAAAGAATGAAATATTGTAATTTGCAACAACATGGTGGACCTAAATGGAATTATACTAAGTGAAATAAGTCAGACAGAGAAAGAAAAACATAGTATGATTTCACTTATATGCGGAATCTAAAAAACAAAACAAAAGGACAAACAAAACAACACAGACACAGACTTATAGATACAGAGAGCAAACTGGTGGTTGCCAGAGGGGAGGGAGATAGGGGATTGGGAAAAATAGATGAAAGGGATTAAGAGGTATAAATTTCCAGTCATGGGGATTCAATATACAGAGTTAGGAATATAGTCAGTAATACTGTAATAATTTTGCATAGTGACAGATGGTTACTAGACTTACTGTGATTTTATAATGTAGTTGATTGTAAAATCACTATATGGTACACCTGAAAGTAACATACTGCATGTCAATGATACTTAATTTTTAAAAAAGCCACAGACCAGGAGAAAATATTTGCAAACTGCAAATTAGATGAAGAACATGTATCCAGGACATGCAAAAGACACGTAAAACTCAACAATAATAAAACAACGTATACTATGTGTACTAGCTATAAACAGAGTGCCATTGATTCTCAGAAATGCATCCATACAAAACATGTATGTAGTAGCTTATTTAAACATTTAACTATGGAAAATAATTGTCAGATCTTATGTCTTAAACGCCCTTAGAGCTAAAGATAGTTTCGAGATTTAATGCATCTTTTACCAAAACCCTATTTAAATAAAGAGCTTGGGACATCAAATCCGCTATCAAATTACATAGAGAAACACGAACTAAAAGAAAATAAATCTAGTAAATTTTGTGTGTTGTTGCTATGGTTGCAAAGGTCTCTGGACTCACAGTTCTTTAGTAGAAATTATTTGGGTACAGACAAAGTTCATTTTAGATATTACATTTTCACTGGGATTTTATATAATTCCTATAAAATTATAGGAATTATATAAAATGAAGAGTCTAAATGACTTGGTCAGATATTATGTCAGCATTGACCTGAAGGTACTCACATTTGCGCAAGTCACTGCAGCTAATAATTTGTGATATTCTATTAACAAATTTTGAGAAAACAAATTTTACCCTTGATCACTCAGATTTGTACCATTGTCTCCTCCCTGCTTTCCCTAGAGTTGACTTGGTTTTACTCAGGTTGACTCTGCTCATCTTTCCATACCTTTAATCCAAAGCACAACAGATAATTTTAATAATCCTTTTTGGATTCCAATCAGAATGTCACTGATTGAAAATGGTGTTGTGGATCCTCAAAGCGGTTTCTGATGTAGTGTTTCTCACCATTTCTCTTTCAGAGTACATCTTAAGAGCTCTTTTATAATTCCGTACAATACCAAACTGACAGTATAATTCTTTGTGGAAGAAATCTTTATCTGAGGGTGAATGGTTTACATTAGAAAAGGTGACAAAATTCTATATGGTATTAAAAGTATAGAGAAAACCATAGAAGCTAAGAAAATTAAGAAAACATGTTCTAAGAGAAAACAAGACCAAATGGAGAGATTGAAGAAAGAAAGGGGGAAATAGGTGTTCTCCAAAATTTGCCTGGTGAAGACCCTGGGGTAATCTTGCCTCTGTGCAGCTGTGAAGGCTCTGGGTGGGCTTGAGGCCGGGGGGTCTGAGTCCCATGCAGGATGTGCCTACGGCAGTATCACAGAGCCGGATGCGTTACCCTAAGGAGGTCTGCTCCCAGGAGTGACCCTCCAACACTCAGGCTTTAGCTGGTCCAGCAATGTCTTTAGATGTCACTGTGGAGACAAAGGAGAAAGCAGAGGTTTTGTTATGTGCTTGTGGCAATGCATAATTTATCAGCAGCTGCTCCATATATATGTGTACTGAGTCAGAGTCAGATGATTTCATGAAAAGCAAATTCCGGTGAGACTGGGAAAACGGAGCTCCAGATCTGATGAGAACTTCCTGTGTGCCTTACCCACACTGATTGTTTTTCTTTCTTTCTTTGCTTGTCTACACCTTTCTCATGACAATATTCTTGTTCTCTCCTATCTACTTTACAAAGTACTAAGAGGATAAAATCCATTTAGTTCTCAGTGAGTGGCGCATGCCGAGAGTGTGGAAAGGAGGTGTTTCCCCTCCTATCCATCATTTGTGCATCTGCCCCTAAACTATTCACTGACCTTCCTTGATTTCTGAGATCTCCCTCTCCTCAAATGTGGAATATAGAGGCTAGTTGACAGATGGATAGAGAATGTTTCTGCCTGGTAGACTTTCTGAAATTTCTTGACTAGAATTATCAATTCAAAATGCCAATAAGGTTATCATAAAAAAAAAACACCATTATAGAGGCTCAAAATGAAAAGCCATAAAAACAGAATAGCAGTCAAGAAAAGGATCTGGAATGGACGGTCTGATAGGAGGAAAATGTGCATTTCACATTGGGATAAAAACAATTTAAGGTGATAAGAAAAAGGGGAAGTTGCCAGTGTTGAAAAAATGTAGCAATAAAGCAGCAGGGAAACCTTGGACAGAGAGAATTTCAAAAGAAGTAGCTATTTTGAAGTGGAAGAAGTAAGAAGGAAAGCAAGGGGTCCAAGCCAGCTGAGATGGTGCCAACTTCCATGTTCCAGGAGAAAGAAAAGAAGGAGGGAAAAGCACAGTGCTTGAAACAATGGGATTAAGTGCACCAGGAGAAATTAAAGAGTGAAAAGTGACAGGAAGTTCACAGAGAGCCTTGAAGATTTAGATGAATTCATGCAGGACTTTACATCTGGACATATACTGCCAGTCTCCTAACAGAAAGGACCAAAGAAAGAGATTCTGGAGGAAACAAGCTCCCAAAAGAGTTTGAACAAGCATCTTTTCATATCCCTTAAATAAGAAAGTGATTGAGGAGACAAAACTTAAGAAAAGTAAGTCTTTCCTGCAGGAAATCCTCAGCATCTCTCAGTGCCCCGTGTGCAGGAGTAGGTCCCCAGCACCTCTTCCAAGGGTCAGCACGATCTAGCCCCTGGCTCCTGCTCCAGCCTTCGCTGACCATTGCACTGCCCGACCCTCTTGTTTTTGTTTGCTTCTTCCCAGGCAGGGGAATCCCTGGCCATCTCTTGGACTATCTGTGTCCACTTTCTAGAGCACCTTCCACCCCCATTCCCCACCATTTGGTTGGTCTAATTCTTACACATAATTTAGACTGAAAATTAAATCTCTCTTTCTAAGGAGAGAATTCTCTGGCTAATAGTCTAGGTTAGGCAGGGTGTCTCATGCAATTTATCATTCAAACTATGACACCTTTGAAAGTAAAAGGGGAATTATTAATACTTATGCTGAAACAAGAGGTGTACATCAGGAATGTTCAGGTCAAACTGGCATGGATGTTGATTGAAAATTAGGATTCCAGGATACATTGGATTCGTCCATTAGGCCATAGTAAAGTAGCATAAACTATGTGGCTTAAGCAACAGAAATTTATTCTCTCACAGCTCTGGAGGTAGAAACCTGAGGTCAAGGTGTCAGCTGGGTTAGTTTCTGCTGAGACCTCTTCCCTTGGCTTGTGGATGACCCCCATCTCACTGTGTCCTCATGGTGGTCTTTCCTCTGTGTGTGTCTGTGTCCTAATCTCTTTTTATAAGGACATCAGTCATATTGGATTAGGGCCAACAATAATGTCCTCATTTAACCTTAGGTACCTCTTTAAAGACCCCATCTCCCAGTAGGGTCACATTTGGAGGCACTGGGGCTTCGGGCTTCAAGATATGAATTTGCGGGAGGGGCACAATTCAGCTCTTAATAGGTCCTCAGAACACTCTGCCTGTTTTCTCCAGAGAACATCTCTCAAGTGAAACTTCATTCATGAGAGTAGAGACCACGTCTATTTAATCCAATACCTAGGATGGAGCTCGGCACAGAACTGGCACCAAATAAATGTTTGTTAAGTAAATGAGTAGAAACCAAAATATAACGATACGTGCATTACAAAATCTCTTGTCAAGGTAAAGTTCATCTGCTACAGAGGAGTGACAGTGAGGAAAAGGCACATTGACATTCGGTCTTTGATTTTACCATAGCCCTCAGTTACCTTTCTTAGGTAAGAGGTTGAAGTGGCAGGAAACAGACAGGCTATACATTCCGGAATGAGGTTAATTTGATTTTTTTGAAGGGAAGGGCAAAGAGGTGGAAAAGAATCATGGATTATCATATAAAGATTCAGGAGAGCAAAGTCTAACTACCCGATTCTGCCAAAAGTGGACCATAAATTCTGACAGGGCAACACTGTGGTCAGATAAAAGAGAGGACTGGACCCTTTGAGAACGCTGACTTAGTAAACATGAGATTTGTGACTAGCCACTGGTTCAGGATGACTGTGATTTGCTCAAGGGAAGCACCACTTAGGGGCACACTCAAGATGTGGAGGCAGGACATGAGATTCTGAATCATGGGCCCCTCCCTCTCTATTTCTGCTTCTCCCCACTAGGTCTTAGACACCCTTCCCTCTACCGAACCCCAAATTCCCTCGTGGCAGGAGCAGGAACTAAGTGACCACTGCCTTTTCTACAATAGCATTCCTAGGTTATTCCACAAAGAAGGAATCCTTCCAGGTTGTTCCACAGAGAAAGCCATTGCCAGTCTTCTATCTCCACTTAGCCTCCTTCACGATCTGATGTCATTAGCGCTCCCTTGCTGACCACGGTGCTTTCTCCATTGACACGGAGCTGGCATTGCTGGGTAAGGTAAAGGGTGCTGACTCACGTGGTGAGTTGGCAAGGTGTCCAGGACATCCGCCTTCATGCAACTCTGAGGACTGACTCACAGGGCAGATCTGCCTGGTGTCTACGGATGCCAGGGTCAAGTCATATCTCGCTGACCTCAGCGATGGTGCCAACCAAGGCCACAGGCGAGATGGCAAGTACATGCACACACACAGAGTGCAACATGCACACACACATTACACACATATACCACTGCACACCCAGTTACAACATGCATGATGCTTAGTAATAAATCTAGAAATGGTATAGTTTTAGTATGGTTTAAAAAATTTTAAAACTTACATATGAACTAAACAGTCATATAATACAGCCTAAAAGTGTAATTAAGCAAACAAAATAAAATCTACTCATAATCCTTTCATCCAAATATAACTACAAAAGAAGTTGGTTTTATTCCTTTGCATATATAGTTTTCTATATTAACACGTAATAACCATCTTTTCAAATGACTATATTATTCTACTAAGTAAATGTGGCATACTTTACTTAACCAATTACCTATTGATAATCATTGCCTATTTATATACCGTGGCTATCTTAAGTAGTGTAATGCTAAACATTTTTGTTTAAAGCTTTGATTATATCTTCAATTATTTCCTAATTCACCTAATGCTAGCAGTATGCTAAAGATAATTTTCTTTAAGCAGGATAATTTTCTACACATCAATCACAAGTATTTATTAGTACCACTGTGTGTTATAACTAACTGCTTGTCACTGAAGAATCTCACTCTTCCTATATAGGTCTACCCTTTACCTCAACAAGAGTTGGTTTACTCCTTCCCAGCACACGGTTGAGGCTTCTCAATCCAAATTTGGAGTTAGGAATCTGAGGTCTTGGAGTGTGTAGGTAGGCTGAGGAAGTTATTTGTAGAGTGTCAAAACAAAATTAGTTAAGATAATTGTCCTTTTATTTGCCGATTGTTTTACTTCCTCTATAATTTATTAATTATGAAAGCTCTGGGCCAGATGACCAAGTACCAAAATAAATGTCTTCTTTAATAGCCTAAGAGGGTGCTTATGGAAGTGTAGCCAAGGGCAACGTTGAATGGTGCAACATGGGGGAAGAACATTTAGAAAATATAACTTCACCCTTCTACTCAAATTCCCCAAATTAATGATACCCCTCAAAATAAGATAAATAAATTAACATGTCTCCCAAAATGAATCATGGAGACAATGTGGGTATATATTAGGAATCTGAAGAATTGGGTGCTTGTCTCAAATTGAGCCAACAAAATCCATGGAGTGACCACTCTGAACAAAGAGGAGACGCCTTCACTGAGAAAGGTGGCTGTAATGAATGTCACGTTAGGTGATGTGATTGAAAGTTTCCTGACAGGTGTAATCACCCAGCGTGTCACAGAATTTAGGAGGTGAGAGGTATTTTAGACCGCAGCTAGTCTAACCTCATTGTTCTACAAATTCTGAAACTGAGTCAGTGAGAAAACATTCCTCATCCACATCACAAATCCAGTTAACAGTAAATAAGGAACAAATCTGAGTTTCTGCCTTATGGGCTATTTACACTATTTGCACCACTTGCATTTTTATCATTGCCTTTATGTGGAAGGCACACTAAACTTACTATGCTAGTTTTTTCTTTGTATATAGCAAATCATCACAAACTTATCAGTTTGAGCAATTTGCATTTATTATCTTTGATAATCTCCTTTTTGATTAATTCAAAGTCAATTGATTAGTAGCTGAAATTACATCTGTAAAATTCCAATTTCCATATAATATAACATAATTGCTGTGTGATATTTCATCGTAAGGGGGCGGGTAATCAAGGCCGGATGTTTGGGAATTATCTCTATCACATCTGATGAAATATTTTAACTTCTGTCAAAAAAAAAGAAAAATAACAGCCAATGCTCAATTGCTCTGTAATAATTCAGCCCCTTTATCCACCGAAAGTTGATCTAAACAGGAACTTCCTTGATGATGGAATTACCTTTCTTGGTCTCCATCAAACAGAGAATTATTTGGTCAGTAGTTTGATCAGTTGGCCATAGCTTATTATCAACCAGCTCCGTAGATAAGGGCCCTATTTACTGTACAGTGTCCAGAGGAGAAACACATCTTAACAAATGTACAGTTTTTCCAAGATGGAATCATTTTATGAACTAAGAAGATTTCTGTTGAGATCACTCCTTGTCATTCTCTATCTCCTTATGTGGCTTTGTTTTTCCTTGCAGGAATCTTTACCACTGCCAATCATTGTATGATATTTTCATTGTCTTTCTTCCCCACTGAAATGTGAGGTCTATGCAGACAGAAACTATTTGTTTGGTTCACCACTTTGATCTTTGAAAGTGACTTGCTTTACTTACTTAATGTTTGAGTAGTCCTTCCATTATCCTTGAAGTTCAATAACTTATCCAAGATAAGTCAGTGTTAATTGCTCTGTATCATTTTTTTTTTCCCCCCTGGAAAAATATTTTGGCCTTTATCCTTGCAGACTCAGGTCTTTATTTAGAGAAAATACACTTCTGTTCTATATTTAAATTCCTTTTTTCCCTCTTCCGTTGGCTGAGTTCTCAAATTGAGGGACATGGCTTATTCAAAGGTCTCTTGGTGCTCCTGATGAATTATCTTTGTGTTGAATGCTCTAATCTCTGGGCTCTTTCCTAGCATTCAATCTACCTCCAGCTGAACCTCTATGTCAGTAATTCAAATTCTAGCCTTGTTTAGACATTTCTACCATATCTATCTGTCGTGTTTTGATGTTGCCCCATCCTCATTATGTTGCCATTTTTAATATTTAATTTTAAAGGTATTTTAATGGAAGGTTTACTTTCACAGCAAAATTGAGAGTGAGGTGCAGAAATTTCCATATACTTCTTGTTCCCACACACGGATAACCTCCTTCATGATCATTATGCTCCACCAGAATGGTGCATTAGTTATGCTGCCTTTGTTTTTAATTGCTCTTTTTCTTTGTTTTTGTAATGTCTTTTTTTGCCTGACAACATCTTTTTGCTAAATTCACTCAAGTGAATTGATGGTCTTATTAAGTTTTCTATAGGGAGAACTTAAAAGGGTTTCCCTGCTCCACTTAGGTTATCTTTTTCTTTCTCCCCTACCCCAGCCCATACCCATCTGAGTACTTTTATCTGCAGCTTGAGACGTTTCTCCCTCCCTCTGTTTCTTCTCTGGCCAGTGTGCATAATGGTCATTTGACTCTTCTAACATTCTCAGGCCATTCCTTTGATATGGCATGGTTCTCACTTTCTTCATAACTTTTTGGTTCTCTTTCAATACACACTTGAAGGTAAGGGGTTGAGGCTGGAACTCTGAGCAGCAACTCTTAATACTATAGCTCTGTTCTTTTTTGCCTGATATTTTTTCAATACCTTTTGTCAAAATTCAATATTCAGAGTTGTGAGTGTAACCTATGCCCATGAGAGAATACCTTCTGAGTTTTGATTATTTCCCATTACAGCTGGACAACTTGGCGAAGAATGAGACTCTCAGGTAGTTCCTGCTTTGTCCGAACTTCTAAAGGTAAAAGTTCAATGCTTGAAATCTTCATCTTCTTCTTCTCCTCCTCCTCCTTTCTTCTTCCCCTTTTCCTCCTTCTCCTCCTCCTCCTTCTCCTTCTTCCTCTTCTCTTCCTCTTCCTGTTCTTCTTCTTCTCCTTCTTCTTCTCCTTCCCCTCCTTCTCCTTCTCCTTCGCCTCCTCCTCCTTCTCCTCCTCTTTCTCCTCCTCCTTCCCCTTCTTCTTCTTCTCCTTCTCCATTCCCTCCTTCCCCTCCTTCTTCTTCTCCTTTTCCTCCTTCTACTTCTTCCTCTCCTTCCTCTCCTTCTCCTCCATCTCCTCTTTCTCCTTCTCCTTCTTTCTTCTTCTCCTCCTTCTTCTCCTCTTTCTTCTCCTTCTTCTTCTTCTTCTTCTCCTTCTCCTTCCCCTTCCCCTTCTCCTCCTCCTCCTCCTCCTTCTTCTTCCTCTCCTTTCTTCTTTTCCTCTCCTTCTCCATCTTCTTCTTCTCCTGCTCTCCTCCTCCTTCTCCACTTCCTCCTTCTTCTGTTCTCCAGCCCAACTATTTACTCCACTGTATGCTGTTCCCCATTGAGGGTAATTGTACAAAAGTTCAAGGTCTTTTACATTTAATCTTTCCAGCAGAATAGCTTTTTAAGAATGGGGGAAGGAAGAAATCATACTGAGCCATGTCAAAATTGATTTGTTTCTTTGGCAGAGTTTTCTAAAGATTGTTGATTTTTTCCCCCTTTTGCTTATAGTATTTTACTGGGTTTCATTGGTTTGATTTTTGCTCATTTTGTCAGCTATCAGTGCATGAGAGTCAATTCCTTTGACCAATTCATCTAGAATAATGTCTGAGTTATTATTTAAAAAATATTCTCTTCAGTTGGAGACTTTTTGTAAAAACACAGGTTTAATGAGGAAGGTACGAACTAGGAATCAGCAGAGTTAATTTTAATCTGGTTATGTCACCTAAAATAAGTCACTTCACCTCTCTGAGCTTCTGCCTTTTCATTTATAAAAAGAAGGGGGTCAGATTATGTATTATGTAAGGCTGTTCTAATGTTCACATTCAACAATTCTGCACTTCCATGACTCTATATTTATATAACTATATTTCTTTTATGCTGAGTCAGTAGAATGAGTCTATAAAAATAACTTCAGTTACAGACGTTCCAAAAACGTCCAGGGCAGTTTGAAAAGGTTTTAAAGAAACCAGTTTTTAATCTTTTCTATTTAAATAAAGCATTCTTGCCTAATGTGCTCTTTTAAAGATTAGATAAACTCTATTTATATGGTGTTTCATGATTTTTTTCTTCAGTTCTGCTAGTCAACAGTTTGATGAACATGGTACCAGTTTTGCTTGCCAGTGTAATGACCCAGCTACCAACAATTGCTCTATTTCTCATTGGGTTCAATAATCTAAAGAATGTGCTAATTCCTTCTTCATGTATTTTCATTTTACCCTAGAGTAGTTGCTTTTTTTGTACAAATATTAATCTAACCTAGCTTTACTATCAAAAGTATTCTCATTGGTAGCATGTGTGGTGGGTAATTTTATGTGTCAACTTGTCTGGGCCATGGTGCCCAGACATTTGGTGAAACATTATTCTGGACGTTTCTGTGAGGATGTCTTTGGACATGATTAACATTTAAATTGGTGAGCTTTGAGTAAAGCAGATTGTACTCCATAGTATGGTGGGATCCATCCAATCAGTCAAAGGTCTAAACAGAACAAAGTCTGACCTCCCCACCCACCAACAAGGGGGGGATTCTGCTTGCAGACAATATCCAGACTTCAAAGCAACATTGCTCTCCTGGGTTTCCAGTCTGCTGGACCACCCTGCAGAATTTGGACTTGCCAGTCTCCATAATCACATGAGCCAATTCCCTAAAATCAATCTCTCTCTCTCTCTTTCCACATATATACATATATTCATTGCTTTCATTTCTCTGGAGAATCCTGACTAATACAGCATGACTTAATTATTTCCAAAACTGCACGCATGATAAGAACACTGAATTTCTTAAGACAAACATAATTTTTCTGGAGGATGCTGAGGGGCTGAGGGGGGTGGTGGTGGGGAGTAGAAGAGCATAAGAATAAAACAAAGCTTCGTCTCAAGGAAGAACAGATCTCCTTATCTTTGCTGAAGGAAAAGTGTTTGGAATTAAACCTCAAGTTGCTTTTGTTCCTTATAATCTGGTGTGTTCTGATACCACTTCTTATTTAGCTGCAGGTCTTGCCAATCTTTCTCCCATGATACAGCTACCTGGTTTTATGATTAGACATCTCTAATTTAACACCCAGTCTAGTTTTCAATAAAACAGACTGTTGCCAGTTGTCAGTGTTGTTAATAGTTCTGCTCTATGATGAAACTGAAAAAAGAAAGTTTCCCTTCTAAGAGCTAGTTGGCAGCTTGCCTGGGAAAGGCATGCCAACATCTCCTCGGCCAGGTCTCTGGGCTCCTGCCTGTCCAGACTGCATATTTCATGGGTCGTTCACCTTCACTCCTTCATAAAAATACTGTCTTGTCAGAATATCATGTTCATAAGTCGTGGCCTTCCAGATAAAATCCCAAGTCAGCTATCAAAGTTTGCTTTTGTTTGTTTAAAATTTTTATGGAGGCCAAATGCCCTCAGTCTATTAATCTCATCCATACTCTTTTGACCACAAACCTGTGTGCTGAGCCCACAAGGGCCAAAAAGAAAAAGATGTTGATACTTTCTCAGAGCCAGAGGCACTCAGGGCACCTAGGCTGCTCACTGCATAAGTCAGTCGTGTGCCTTTGAGATAACAGAGTCAGGTTTCATCAGTCTTACTCATCCGGCCTCAGTGTTGGAAGAGCCATTTCCCACTGCAAGAGTGATGCTGTTGAAATACAATTGTTCTCCGACTACATAAAGTCTGGCATATATTTTCCTGGCCTTCAACAATCTAACTCTATTTAGTTACCATAAAAAATTGAGAATTATTGGTAAGATAAAGGAAATCTTTTAAAAGTTACCATTCTCGGCATATAAGATAAAATGGTAGGAGAGCACATACTGTAATGTGTGTGTATTTGTATAAAAATTAGAATCCCCTAGGTTAGTAAGCCCTCATTTAGCAAAACAGTACATCTCTGTATGTGGAAATGTAAACAGCCAATTTATATTGTGTCACAAAGTCTTTATAATATCACAATTTATTTAGACAATTTGTTTTCTAGACTATAGAGGAATTATATAGAGGATAGAATAAGGAATTAATTCTATCCATGAAGAAAGCAATGTGAGGCGTTCTTACTCAAGAGCAGTTATTCAGGAAGTTATTGTCAATGAATCAATATGTTACTATGATCACTTCACAGTATGCTTAACAACAAAGGAAACAAAATAGCAAAGTACCTTTTAAAAAATGTATTGATGAAAAGATTATGGGCTTTGCCATCAGACAACAGGATTTGAATGGCAACTTTTCCGCTTCTGTATTACACAGGTGAAAATATTTCGCCTCTCTGAACCTCAATATCATCTGTATAATCATGCTATTATAAGATAGAAGGATTAAGGGAAATCATGTATATAAATGATCTAGAACTGTGTCTGGCACAAGTAGGTGTTCAATAAACATAATTTACCGACCCCTTTTTCCTGAATCTCAATTTCCTTGTCACCAATACGTGGGGAATATTTTCAGGTACAGGGAGGTTTGTGAGGATTAGATATGATTCACGTCAGTGCTCTTGTGCTGTACCAGGGAAATAGTGTATGGATGCTGTGAACCGGCTGATCACTTCTTAACCCTTCCACCCCCATCCTGCTGGGTACTGCGAAGATTAGAAAGCCAACACCGGACTCTTCGGTCTGTTTGCAACTGAGTTCTGGTCACCCTTGCAATGTGGAACAGTGAAATTAAATGGAGGTGTCTACTTGTCACCTTGACCTGCTTCTGAGATTTTAGCAGCACTGTCAAGGTGAGAAGTCTTTCTGCAGAGCATACAATGGTCATGCTCAAGCTTCCCAGTGACGAGAGACAGCTGCTCCGTGACCCCCACGGTGCACACCTCTGGTTTCTAGCTGCCCCGTTTCCTAGATCACAGCTCTGATCTTTGAACTTGATGGTTTTGGTAATGGTCTCACAGGAGCCAGATCACTGGTGTGTCCCTTGTTTTTCACTCTGTGATTCATTCCTGGAGACCCACTAAACTTTTTTCCAAAACATTTTTTGAAGCTCTGAATTTCTTCCAAGACTTTATTTTCTATTTAAATCTCCGCAGTGTTTTCTATTTCCTGTACAGGGTCCTAAGTGACCCACAATTGGTCTTTAAATGATATTTCTCTGTAGTTTTCCTTGACTTCAAGGGAATTACCTTGTGGCTGGGGGTGGAGGCCCAGTGCGGAGGGTGAGGACACATGAAACTTACCAAGAAAAGTCCAAGTCTGTCTGTGAGTGATTGCAGGTGGCTACATGGCCCACGAGGGGTTGGGGGCCGTGGGCGAAGGAAGGAGACAGAACGTGACAATGTGATAAGAGGGGACTGAGCCTGGTGAGGGGCTTCAGTGGAGAAGGTGAGAAAAAGAAAGGAGGACCTTCTCCTGTCATGGCACAAAAACATTCTCCCGCTGTGATTTGAGTGAAAAGAAGCACAATTCTTCCCAGATAAACAGGAACACTTGAGAAGAGAGAGAGAGAGGTTGGTTCTATTTCCACAGAGCTTATAGTAAAAATTACTGCGATGTTAGGTGCATAGACTGAATTCCAGGGTTCCTGGAACTCAGAAAGCGGTCATTCACCTCCTGGGATGCTGTACATTGGGAACTGGGAATGGGAATGGGGCTGGGTTACTGGCAAATATGATGGGGAATAGCTGAGTGACTATTTTAGGATCAACATAAATCAATTTGATTTATTTTCTTTTTTTCAACTTGTTTGGCAAACAAACAAAAACAAACAAACAAAAAACACCTCTTTTGATGGTTTTTCCAGTTATGCAGGAGGGTATTTCACTCCTTCCTCAACGTATGAATGGTCAGTTACTGCATGGCATGATCATTCTCAAAGAGTCCTTTATGCAGACATATAGAAACAATTTGCATTTAATGATACAAAGTACACTTTAAAAGAAATGACCAGAAGTCATTGAGGAGTCTATAGGATGTATGAAGCAAAACAGGAATAGAAAAACTATAAAAATAACATAGCTGTTACATTAAGATCTCAGCCAACTTTTCAAACGAGACTATAAAATAGATTCTCTTAATTTTATGGCAGTCTTTTCATTATGTTGCTCCCCAGTGCCTTTATAAGAAAAAAGGGCTTTGTAAATTAGATTGTCTTATTACACATTTCCAACAGGATGTATATTCTCTGCAGCCCCTTATTTTTCTGTGAATAGTCCTTGATGAATAAGCAGTGGGTGGGCTGGGTAAGATTACATAAGACCCAAACTAAAATTTAAAACACCTCAGTGATTTTACCTAAGATGACCGCTATATGCACATCTAGGACTTCATTTGCAAACAGGAAAACATATTTTGCAAGTTGGGGCAAAAAACTTACAAGCTCAAATTACTATTATGAAAAATATTTAATCTAAAGCAACATGTACCCCAGAAATCACTGACTAGTTTCCCTTCAGTACTTAGCATGTTCTTCTGAAGTACAACGTTTTATTTACCAAAGACTACAACACTATCTTATGCATCATTGACAAGCAAATTTAAATTCCTTTCCATTGTAGTTAATAGTCATAATAGCTAATATTTGATTATTGTCTTTTTTTCTTTACTACTGTGTGTAAAGTGGCTTTTTGGCAGGTTAGGAGTTGTTAATTTTTTTCTGCAAGCACTTCCTCCCCTTCAGGGAAGTTTTATTTGAGGTTTTGCCTGCTCAGCACTTCCTTGTATTTGTCGAGTGCTCAGGTGGACAAAGCCCTTAGCTGAGGAAGAATCACCTGAGAGGTGTGATGTTTGTTGGCTACTATACCATCCTAAGAGGCATCTGTGGGATTGAGTGAAGTGGGAAATACATTGTCTTTTGTCATTATAGTTATTTGAAGCTTATGGAATCTCCAGATCAAAAAGGCAGGAAATTAAATTGTTTCCCCTAAATGCTTGGCAAGCTAGGACTTTTAATTTTACTTTCTCCATTTCCTTTATACAGACTCTGCAAGGAAGTATTTACCTATTTATTTCTCAGATGACGAAACACACATTCGTCAGGGCAGATTGTTTTTGTGGCCGTGTACTTCATGTACAGGTAAGGGTGCGGCTGAGATTTTTTCTTTCCTTTTTTTCCTCCTGGCTCTCAAATCCCTTTTGTTTCTCTTTAGTGATAGCTATATAGCTGTCAGCCTAAAACCTGTAGGTTGTTTTGGGAAATGTTGGAAGAGAACAAGTGCTAACTTCACCAGGGCAAAAAGTGGCAGCTATATATCACTAAACATTTACCTGTGCTAAATCTTCTGCGTCATTTACAATTTATCACAACCTTCAGAGCAGTTTTGTACTGGCAGATGTTTAACTACAGCTCTTTAGAAAAAAAAATAGTATTTGCCAATTTCTGTGGTGCAAAATCCCCAACTATGGCAGAATTCCATCTCGCAGTGTGACATCACAGAAGGCAGAGTCTGGAAGAGATGCGCATAGTGGCTCCTGGGCCATCTGGAACCTGGACTCCAGCAAAACACTGCCCGGAAAGTCATTACTGCTAATCGCCCCAATTCACAGGTGGGGAAACTGAAGCTGGAAACATCTGGCAACTCTCCCGAGGTCACATATTAGAAAGTAGCATTGCTGGGGATGGAAACATGGACTATCTGATTCTAAAGCATTTAAACAGCTTCGGGGACGATTAAACTCTTATAACTGCAGCGAGAAGCTTATTTTTCTACTTATGTATAATTTTATCAGCAGACTATTAAGAAAGACCGAACAAGAGGAGCTGCCTCTCTCACCTAGTGGGTAAAATGTGTGTGTGTTTGGTTTGCTTGCTTTGTTTTGTTTTATTTTCCTTAAAGATTGTTTCTCCCCATCAACAAAATCATGCAATCTTATGGACAAGGTAGTTACAACCCTTCTTAGAAATCTAGGTAAAATACTAATTGCACAGTGGGAAGAGTCAGTTAGCCCTGGAAGGTGGGCGTCGGTGTGCAGGTAATAGGATTCTGTTCCTCTGCCTGGGTGCAGGGCCTGCTCCAGCCCCAGTATTCTCCTGAACTGCGGACAGAGAGGCTTACAGGGATGGGAGCTATGGTACCAGAATGAATACAGCACGTTGCAGAGAGGTCACTTTTTCCAACCAGTTTATTATTGGACCTGTTTCTCTTTTTATGAGTTCCTGTTGTTGGAAAGGAGACTAATGCTTTCTTTAAATCTATTTTTCAGGAAACAAGGAAACAGAAAAGTACTCAAGCTTTACTTAAATGAAAAGTGCTGGGTATTTACCGGTAGTTAATCTAATTTTGAAAGGGCAGTCTTTTCCCAATGTAGACAGAGAGCTTGGCTTCAGTGGGTGAATTTTTTTCCTGTTTGATTTTTCATATTATCTGGTGTTAATACCTTCAAGTATACCTTGAAACAATCACCTTAATTAATAAAAAGGCTATTTTAGTTTTCTTTGCTGTTTACCTCATGAGCTATTTGTTGTGTAATCTGATACAGATTACATATATTACATGATACAGATTCATAAAAATAAACCAAGAGGATTAAACACACATGGATATCCGGGTCTCTCTCTCTCTCTTTCACACATAAACACATGCACAGCCCACCTACACACAGGCCTGTGCACACACACCTCTTCTAACTTTGAGATAAAGCTAAAAATACCTGCTGTTTGAAATCACTTCCAGTGGTGCTTAAAAAGGATGCTTCCCACCGAGATCAAAGATGGTCCTTCTTCTCTGTTGAATCAGGGCCTTTACCTTGGTTGGCAGGGTGCAGTCATGACTCCTGGGAAAGCAGAGCGCAGGGTGTGTACTGTGGGCTCACTTAAGCTAGGTTTTGTTTAAAAACAAGCTTTTCCAAAGCTATTTATAATTCTCTGGCTGAGAATAGTGCAACTTTAGTGTAAGTAGATAGTAAAAGGAAGCAATTCCATTCTGTCGTGCAATGGTCCTTTTAAAAAAAAAGGAAGGATGCACAAGACTAGAAGTCAGAAGTCCTGGTGGGCACTTCTTACATTGCTGTTTTATGTTATGGGGCTGCAGATATATTACTTACCATTCCTGGGTCGTAATGCCCATATGTGTTTGCTCATTCTCATTTGTATATACCCACAAGAATGGGAAATGATGTGGGGCTCCTAGGTAGATTATGTCATATAAACTGTAAGTAACTTGAAGATACTTCTCAAATTGCAAGTATACATCCTCCAAAGGTTCTGATTCTCTGGTGCGAGGGCATGTTCGCCCCCCATCCTTCTGCCTACACGTATATACTGGAAATTACTGGATTTTCTCTCCAGGGTCCTTTCCAGCCCTGAAATTATATGACTCCAAAATTAACTCACTCCTCTGAAACCTCATTTGATCACTTGGTCATAATAGCTTGTCCATAATATTCATAAATGAAGAAGCCTCTCTAATGGTTTTTCACATTTTATATAGTAGCTTCCATATACGGAGTGCTTATAATATGCCAAATACTTGGCTAATCTTTTCACTCATATTATCAATTTTAAAGTCACTGAATTATCAAAATAACCTTATGAAGATTTATTATTTCCTTTTTATGGGTAAGAGAACTAACAGTGAGTAGATATCACTGACATTAAGTGGAAGATTCGTATCTGTAGATCCTTAGAATTCTTCATATTATTCACTATATAAATTCTATATAATAAACACATTCAAATCTCTTTGAATTTAATAGACATACATGTATTCATATATAAGATTAAAGTTCAATCATTTTTCAGTTAAAAGCAGTGTTCTAAGGCTTTTATTTAGTTTGAACCTACCAAGAAAGTAATAAATTTGCCCTTCAATCTAGTTATCTTTTTAAAAATGACGTTTTCTTAGTCCTTAGTAAAAGGACTTTTACAAAAGAGTTATAAAATACAAGAAAGGTAAACTGAATCCTCCATAAGCCATCACCTATATAATCAGATAACCTTTATTTAATAATGTATCAGTTAAAATCCAAAATGATTTATAGTTATATACAAATGTTTACATTTTTAATTATTTTTCTAGTATTAACAAAATTTTACCTTCCCTAAATCACCATTCAGATAATAATAAAAGGAAATAACCCAGATATAAATCAATGGGGGGTGCGTACAATATGGATTGAAAGACAATGAAGAAATACAAAACACGTCACGTTATATTAGCATTCAGAGTTTAGAGAAAAATTCACCTGGGATCGGATCCCAGCTGGGGCATGCACATCATATCGAGGGTGAGTTTCCTCCTGTCTAGAATGAAATGTAAGTGCCTAGTATAGTTCCTACCTTTTATCACATGAATAATCCATCTCTTCCTCTTACTCGTGGGACGGTAATGTGGGTATAAAATTTATATAGAAACACTTTATATCCAATAATCTTGCTTTCATCAAACCAGACATATTCTTACCATGACTACTGCAAGCAGAGCGTATAGGAGAAACAAAAAGCAGTAAATAAAAAAGCAAGGACCTTGGGGATGTGGAAGTAGATAACAACCATCTAACTGAACCTAAGAAGTAAGCTTAGAGGCACCTGGATGAGTTTGTGCAGTTGGCACCCTGGTCTCTGTACCTGTGGAACCACTATGGGAATTTCTCAATGTAGATGTACCCTCTGTGTGAGGAAGACCAATTTTTCATATCCCTTAAGCTTTGAGATTCTTTGAGATGGGGGTGATATTGGTTTTCCGAAGATAAGTGACCAAGCGTATTGAGCGAGTGGGAGGAGGAAGAGCTTGGAAGCTTTGCTGGAGGAGAGCACGCTGCTGATTCCCTCCTTGCATCCTAGGAGGCAAGATTTCATCCTTTAACTGGTGAGGGTGTTAGAACCACGTAGCCAACCTAGTTTACTTCCTGGCGAGGACTAAATGCTTACTTTTGATGCTAAATTAAAAACAAAAAGTTGTCTTCCTTTCTACTTTAGAAAGTAAATATAAAATATATTATTTTATTGTTTACTCATTCTGTGGTCACTAGATTTTCAACAAAAGTGAAGAGAAATGAAAGAGGAGAGAGGTTTGTAAAATGGATGTTTTTGGTCAAGTTTATTTTATTTTTATTATTATTATAGTTCAATGTTTCAGATGTACAACAAAGTGATTCAGTTATATATATGTATATACATATATATGTATTCTTTTTCACATTCTTTTCCATTATAGGATATTATAAAATATTGAATATAGTTCTCTCTGCTGTACAGTATTTAAGACTTCTCTATTTGGCATACAAAGGTGATAAAAAGGTGACATTCGATAGCATCTTGAAAGTTCTTTAGAACTCATCTCTAGGCTATATGTAAATTTTAACTGTATAAAACTTATTTCATTTTAAATTTAAGATTGACCTGAATGTCATGTGTCTCTGGAAAATATTGGCATGTACGGTTAGTTGTTATTCATTGAAATTAATTCACATTCCTTTCTGAAATTGTTTATCTTCTATTCTTCAAACTGTAGATCACAAACCTCTGATGTCTACCAATTTTGTACATAAAGATGTATAATCTATTGAGTCATGCACTTTTGTCTTGCCACTTATAAAAAAAAATGAAACAAACTAATGGGCTCTCACTAACTCCATTTTACATTTTTTTAACTTGCCTGAAATAGAGTTGTCATCCAAGCCTAACATGTCGTTGTAGAATTATTTGGGGGGAAAGTCCCCCAATGAGATGACATGGAAATTTGGCACTGGATCAGCTTGTGACCTTTAGTCTGACTATGTGTTACCACCAAATGCACAGAAACCACCTGGGGCAGGGGCAGGGGCAGGGGCAGGGGCAGGGGAGCCGGCCTCATGCAGTCTTTCTTGAGAAGGTTCCTAATTGCCCACTGTGGTTTTACATCTTCTTTACCACATTTAAACAGCTCTTTACTTCTGCTTGAAACCTCTCCTATTTGACTTTTTTCTTTTGTTTTTAAAAATTGTCTTACTTAGCACATTAGCTCATTGTCTCATTAGCACATTTTATTTTCCTTGCTTCTTAACTATTTTGCTGTCCCATCTGGTCAGCCAGTGCAACTTTTAAAAATTATGTAATTCATGTAATAATGTTTCTTTAAGCTGAGTATGGTTAAATCAACAGTGGTTACTGGTTTGATTTTCAGCCCAGAGACCACAATAAAGTCTGCTTCTGTACATCAGATGTGTTGATTAATACATTGTAGAATTGGGCTCAGATTTTTACAGCTTGGGTAATTGATGAGAAGTCAGAGCTTGGGGCTGTATAATTAAGTCAGCTGGAAAATGAATGCAGAAATTGGCTTTGTGATTTGATTGGTTTAAACTCTATGAATATACTTACCTCATCCTTTTGAGTTAAATTCCGTGCCAAAAAAATTATGTTAGCTACATCTCTGCAATGTTATATCTTCAGGGCAGTGTTCTTTTGCTGTCTTTGAAAGAAATGATGTGTATACAAAACACAATAACCACCAGCAATCCAGAAAAAAAAAAGATTATTTTCTTGTTCGTTGGTGACATGTGCTTGATATTTTCCTATACCTTTACTTTCTCAGCTGATCTTCTAACTAACTTCTGTGCAGTAAATAATTATAGCGCTGTGGCTACAGCTGAATACACTAAAGTCTGCTACTAGGATTAACTTGTCCTACTGGTCAGCAACATCAGGCAGTTTTAATGCACAGAAATTATGCTAAGCAAGAACAGTCATTTGACAGCCATATGCCATAATTTACTGTATGATGGTGGGTATATCCAAGGAAAAACACAGAGCTCACCAGAGTGACTGTCTTTTAAAGACTAGGATAAGTCTAACTAGTTGAGTGCTATGCATTAATTACAAAATAAACACAAGTAGTAAGTGGATAACCAAATTAATGGAATGATTTCCTTACTTGGTCTTTTCCTCTCCCCATCTCCCTCTCTCTATCAATCTCCATCCCCATCCCCATCTCCATCTCCGTTCCCATCTCCATCCCCATCTCTATCCCCATCTGCATCCCCATCCCCATCCCCATCTCCATCCCCATCTGCATCTCCATTCACATCCCCATCCCCATCCCATCTCCATCTCCATCCCCATCTCCATCTCCATCTCCATCCCATCTCCATCTCCACCTCCACCTCCACCCCCACCCCCATCCCATCTCCATCTCCATCCCCAACTCCATCTCCATCTCCATTTCTTTCTCTCTCTAGCCCTCACCTCCTGAGAGTTTAAACCACACAGACTTTCCATCTTAACTACACAGATACCTCCTAACAATGCTGTAATATGTCTATTTTCCTTTCATTTGCTAGAAAATAGGAAGGGAATTGGGAATGTGGATGTGTGTCATGTGGTGGGGGAGGAGCTGGAGTTGGCTAAAATTGCATAGATGATTGTCCCAAAGCTATAGACTTCCTTTGTCAGTGGAGATGGCTATCTAAATTGATTACTGGTTTCCATGACAGCCAATCTAGATAATTTGAGCCTTCCACAGCATGGATTTTAGGATGTCCAATTATTTTAAAAATTACCCAGTTTTCTCTTCCACAGTTATCACCTCAGATATTAGTTGTTAGAATGTAGAGATTACTTATGAAAAAATATTGAAAATGCATTCCCACAGAAGTATTAACATGTCAAATTTTATGCACACGTATTCCTGAGGAATTTTTTTTTTTTTCTGTTCCCCACCTGCACAGAATTGAATTTTAAAGTGATTGTTTTGTTGTTGATGCTTTTTACAAAGGTAGACAATGTTTCTTATTTGTAAAGAGAATCAAGCAAAGTCCACAGAAATATTGAAATGGAAGATCTTTCTGATAATTTTGGCATTTCCTGATACATTCCGATGGCCACTTTATAAATTGTTATCCTCTTGCATGACATGACACTAGCTTGCTTCTAACTTAACTCCTGTGAACTGTGATTCGCTTTTCTAGGTAGCAATGAAATTCCACCTTTAATAGAATGTTTGGTGGTCATGTGAGCCTGATAATGCTAAATATTATCACTATTTTTAGATTCTTTATTCAGAATATACAGGGCATATATTCTGTAAAATGATTCTTTAGGAGGCTATTTGAGGAAAATATTGTGCCTTAAAGGCGTGTTTTCCCAAGAGCTCTATACGATTTAACTCAATTTTGTTAAACAATGACTCATAAGTTTCAGGGGATATCTGGAACTGTGGGAAGAGTAGGCTGACCATCAATGCATATGCACATGTGACCTCATGACCTTCAGGGAACAGCCCATCCACATGCACATATTTGTTCTGAGGAACCAGATGTTGGGCAAAAGGACACATGGATTTGAACATAGTTCTCTGTGTGTCACTCTGACTGTCTCCAATTCCTGACCTCTAGGTTTATGCCTGAATACTAGAGCAAAAAACTATCAACAAGAGGTTATAATGTGCACACTAACATACTAAAAGTCATATAGACAGAAAGCTAACAAAAGAAAAGAAAATTGTAAAAAAGATCCAAGAAGAGGAAAAAGGAAACAAAGAATAGAAATTTAAAAAATAGGAATACAGCAGAATTTAAATCTAACTACATCAACCATTACATGAATGTAATGGGACTAAATACCTCAATTAAAAGTCAGAAATCATCAGTTTGGATAATAAAGCAAGACTTGACTTCATGCTGCTTACAAGAATTGCACTATATTATAATTATACTAATAGGTTAAATGAAATTGGATGGGAAAAAATATAACACACTAACAGTATTCAAAAAAAAAGCTGGAGGGACAATGTTAATATTTGTCAAAGTCAATTTCAGATCAAATAATTTTTCAGAGGTATAGAAGTCATTTCATAATGACATGTGTGTCAATTCATCAAGAGAAAATAATATCCTTAAACATTTGTGAACCTAATTACAGAGCTTCAAAATACATGAAGCAAAAACCGATGCAACTACAAGGAGAAATAGACAAATCCAAATTTATAGCAGGAGATTTCAGTACCCCTCTTAGCTACTGATGTAACAATTAGTCAAAAAATTGATAAAAAATAATGAATGACTCAACTCCATCAAATAATTTGACCTAATTGATTTATAGAACATTCCATTCAACAATAGCAAAGCACACATTGTTTTCATGTGTATGTGAGACATTTATTAAGATAGATTATCTCCTGGGCTGTAAAAAATCTCAATTCATACAAAAGCATATTCACTGAATACATTTGATTAAGTTAGAATTCAGTAACAATATGATACCTTGTTATCCCCCAAATTTGGAAAATAACACTGCTAAATGACTCCACGGCTCAACAAAGAAATCAAAGAGAATATTATAAAGATTGTGAATTGAATGAAATTGAAAACATATCACATCAATATTTGTGGCATGCTGATACAGCAATATTTAGAGGGATATTTATAACACTAAATGACTATTTTAGAATATAAGAAATACATCAATCCAATAAGCATACATTGGACTTCAAGAAACTAGGAGAAAAGGTCAAAGCAAATCAAAACCAAGCAGAATAAAGGAAATAATAAGGATCACAGGAGAAATCAATAACTTTGCAAACAGAAAAAAGTAGCAAAAATCAATGAAAAAAATTGGCTCATTGAGAAGATCAATATTATTGAAAAATCTCTAGCAAGACTGACCAGAAAAAAAGACAAGGAAGACACAAATTATCAATAGCAGGAAGTGGAGAGATGACATCAGTGTGCATTTTATGGACAATTAAAGGATAATTAAAAGGATATTGTGAACAAATTTTTAACAATCAATATGATAACTTGAAAGGAATGGGCACATTTCTTAAAAACATAAGCTGCTAAAATTCACTCAAGAAAAATAGAAAACCTGAATACCTTATAGCTAATAAAGAAGTTGAATTGAATTTTTACTTAAAAAGTCTCCTCTGAAGAAAACTACATGCTCACATGCCATCACTGTTACTTCTACCAAACATTTAAGGAAGAAATAATACCAACCTACACAAATATTTCTAGCAAATGGAAGAAGTGAAGACGCTTCCCAACTCATTTTATAAGGCCAGCTTTAATCAAATACCAAAGTGGCAAAGAGAAGGACAAGAAAGAAAAACCAAATGAAACAACAGACCATCTATGTTACTCACAAACATAGACGCAATAATTCTAAAACAAATTTTAGAAAATTCAACAATATGTAAATCCAACAGTATATAAAATGACACTGCATCATTACCAAGTGAGATTTATCCCAGGAATGCACAGTTGATTTATCATTCATAAATCAATGAATATGATTAACTTCCAATCGATATTGCACTGGAGGTTGTATGTAGCAAGGGCAACAAGGCAAGAAAAAGAAAAGGGATATAGATTGAAAGGAGAGAAGTAAAACTCTTTATTTGCAGATGGACTAATTGTTTATTTAAAAAGTAAACAGCTCGGGCTTCCCTGGTGGTGCAGTGGTTGAGAATCTGCCTGCCAATGCAGGGGACACGGGTTCGAGCCCTGGTCTGGGAAGA
The DNA here is from genome assembly GCF_009873245.2 of Balaenoptera musculus. NCBI lineage: Eukaryota > Metazoa > Chordata > Mammalia > Artiodactyla > Balaenopteridae > Balaenoptera > Balaenoptera musculus. The sequence continues at coordinate 87,691,353 of NC_045797.1, read as the reverse complement.
TCCCACATGCCGTGGAGCAACTGTGCCCGTGAGCCACAACTACTGAGCCTGAGCGTCTGGAGCCTCTGCTCCGCAACAAGAGAGGCCGCGATAGTGAGAGGCCTGTGCACCGCGATGAAGAGTGGCCCTCACTCGCCGCAACTGGAGAAAGCCCTCACACAGAAACGAAGACCCAACACAGCCATAAATAAATAAATAAATAAATAAATAAATAAAAAATTAAAAAAAAAAAAGTAAACAGCTCAAGAATGCTAGAGGTAGGGCTTTGAAGCTACAGTAACATATAACAAAATGACCTCAACTTTGCTTATTTTTTAAAGAGTTTAAAAGAAATCAAAGTAGAGTTGTCTCCAACACATAAAGAGCTTGATAGTCTTCACTCTTTTCATTACAACAAGAAAAGAAGCTGAAAGAACTGAAAATCCATTAATTTTTTGGACCTGGCAACTAAACAATGTTGCTTGCCATCTGCCTCTACAAGGACTGAGTCACTAGCCACTGCAGTCTCTGACCTTTAACATACCCTGAAAGGAGTTCAGGGCTGAGATCAGAAATGAGGCATCTGTGCTCTGGGAAAAACTGGCAGAACAGGTGTTCAGATAGTTAGATATTTTCAGATTTTATAAACCCAATTTCTTGCATCTTCTCATATCTAGAAAAGCACTAAAGTCATTAATGGAGACATCTATTCCTTGTAGCGACTTTCTACTGAGACATGTGCTTCATTGCACGTACCACCTTCACCAAAATCACATATATACTGACTTCCCCTATTACCTCTTTGGAGCTGTTCCTCAGAGCTATCTGAGATGCTGTCTCCTGGGCTATAGTCCTCATTTTGCCTCGTATAAAACTTAACGCACATCTCTCACATTGTGCTTTTTTTTTTTTTCAGTCAACAGATCTATCAGGGAAATGGGGTCACAGGGCAAACAGTTACCTTGAAATCTGGACAGACATGTGAATATAGAGAATCTCATCAGAGATTAGTTTATCAGGAGCAGGAGTTGCTAAAGCCATGAACTGGTAGAAACACTTCATCGGTAATTTTGAGGAATTGCTGGAGGCTGAGTGTGGTCTCATTTTAGAGTGAAAACTCCTGGGAGTCCAGTCATAGGAAGACATTCACATTTTCATGAGTTTTATTTCCAGAAACCCCACCAGGTTCTCATGGTTAAGACTTAAGAAAAATCCCCTCTTGTTTCTCTCAGGGGAAGGAGAAAAGAAAATATTTTAAAATACTCTTAGAGCATTATCAATAACAAAGGCATACCCTCCAAGGGAAAAGATATTACCAGATCCTTACCAACCAGGTGCAAGGGCAATTATCCAATCTAGCTCCCTCTAGCCTTCCTGTCTCACCAAAGGGAAGGATAAAAATGTTAAGAAAAACTTCTGAAGATCTCAGCACAGGGACACAGGCCCACCAACAGACTTAGATGTAATCATAAGATTATAGAATTCATCTATCCCCTCACTCCCATACCTTAACATCACATCAACAAGGTTTCAATAAAATAGCAGTGAATTATAGCAGAATTTGCTGCAAGACATAAACTCTATTAAGAAGGAGCTCTCAGGAAACTAAGCAACAGTGGGAACAAAAACAAGGAAAAAGGAACTGAAAAAAAAGTCTGAAGAGAGAAAGTAAGTATTGGAGACAGACTCAGATATAACACAGATTTTGGATTATCAGTGTGCAGTGAAGATTTGCTCGATCAGAAGTCTGGTCTCCGTCCTCAGCTACCTCTAAGTCCTTGGAAGTTCTTAGTGATGGAAGTGTCTTTGTTACACATGGTGAGCCCCTCAGACCACACCTGATTGGTTATGCTAATAAGGTGAATCATGCCAAGTCCCTCAGACCACAGGGTGTCAGTGTGACCTCTAAGGAGGGGTGGACAGAAAACCAGGTGGGCAATACTTCAAGGTGACGTGCAGGTACACGTGGATGCCAGGAGGGGAATAAGTCCTGAAGACAATGGAAGCTTTGTGTTAGAAACCCCCCAGGACTCTACCCTATGCACTTTTTGGCTGGTTCTAATTTGTATCTTCACTCTGTAATTAACGATATCTATGAGTATAATAGCTTTCAGTGAGTTCTGTGTTTCTGGTGAGATGAAGTGGAGGGTGGACTTGCAGTAGGTATCAGAAGTGAGAGTGATCTTGTGTGGACACTTCCCTCTGACTTTAAAGTTGGACCCTAACTCTTTGCAGTTGGGTTCAGAACTCTCAAACTCAGTTGGCTGGAGGACTGTGCTTTGACCTCACAGTTTGACCAACTCTGGGTAATCAGATAGGAAACTTAAAAATTACTATCATTAATATGTTAAGGCCTCTATTGGAAAAAGTGGACAATATGTGATAAAAGATGGGCAACATTAAGCAAAAAGGAATTTTAAGAAAGAATCAAAAGGAAAAACTAAAAATGAAAAATACTGTAATGGAAATTAGTTATGCTTTTGTTGGGTTCATCGGTAGACTAGACATGGCTGACACAGGATCGGTGAGCTTGAAGACAGGTCAGTAGCAACTTCCCAAACTAAAAAGTAAAGAAAATAAACTGAAATAAAAAAAGAACTAAATGTCCAAGAACTGTGGGACAATTGCAAAAGGTATAACATATGGGAAGTGGAATATCAAAAGAAGAAGAAAGGAAAAATGGAGCTAATAAATATTTGAAGTGATAGCTGACAATGTTTTTAAATTAATGACATACATTAAACCACCTTAGACCCAGTAAGCTCGGGTCTATAAACATCATATTAAAATTTCAGAAAACCAAAGACAAAGAGAAAATCTTATAAGAAGACAAAGAGGGAAAAATCAATTTATCTGTAGAGAAACGAGGATAAATATTGTATCAGACTTCCTGTCAGAAAACACTTAAGCAAGAAGAGATTGGAGTAAAATATTGAAAGTGTTGAAAGAAAAAAAAATTCTATATAAAGTGAAATTATCCTTCAAAAGTGAAAAAGAAATAAAGACTTTCTTAAACAAAAACTGAGGGATCTCATCACTAGCAGAATAACCCTATCCCCCCCCCCCAAAAAGAGTTAAAAAGACTTCTTCATTCAGAAGAAAAATAATATAAGCCAGAAATTTTTATCTATATAAAGAAAGGAAGAACATCAGAGAGCAAATACATGAAGAAAAATAAAATATTTTACTTTTATTATACATAATTGATATAATAAAGAACTGTTCAAAGTAATACTAGCAATAATGTATTGGTGTTTATGGCATATGCATATGTGAAACGAATAACAACAATGCTGTAAGGGACAGAAGAGGAAATGAGAATACTCCTCGTAAGACACTTCAATTACACATGAACTGAAATAGTGTTAACTGAAGGTATATATATATATATATATATATATATATAAATCTAGTAAAAACTCATAACTTCAAAACTTTAAGAAGAGTCTAGTTGATATGCTGGGAGAAGAGAGAGAAAGTCATTAAATAAAAGTTCAACTAAAAACCAGAGAAGGCAGAAAAAGAGGGGAAGATGAAAAAAGGAAGGAAACAAAGTGCAAGCATGCAACAAATAGAAAACAACTGCAAAATGCTAGATATTAAGCTAACCACATCAGTTACACTTTAATTATGATCTAAGCACTTCAATTAAAAAACAGTGATTGTCAAGGTGGATAAAATACTAGATCCAACTATATGTTGTCTTTGAGAGACCTGCTTTAAATATAAAGACATAGATAGGACAAAGGAAAGAGAGAGAAAAAATATATATCCTGAAAAAACTAATTAAAATAAATTTGGAGTAGCTCACTTAGTTTCAGACAAAATAGACTTCATAATAAGGAAGATTACAGGGATAAAGAAAGGGGTCAGTTTTCAAGGAGACACTTCAATCCTTGGAATGTATGCACCTAAAAACAGAATCAAAATATGGGAGACAAAAACTGAGATCTGCAAGAAAAAAAACAGACAAATTCACTATGGAATTTGGAGACTTCCATCCCCTTTTTTCTGTAATTGATACATGCGGTAGGCAGAAAATCCATAAGGATTTAGTTGAACTAAACAGTATCATTAATCAATTTGATCTAATTGACATATACAGAACATTTCATCCAAGAATAGACGAATACACAATCTGCTCAAGCTCTCATGGAATATTCACCAAAAAAGACCAAAACAGGGCCATAAAGCACACTTTAACACATTTAAAAGAATAGAAATCATAAAGAATAAGAACATTTTGGAATTAAGCTAGAAATCAATAACAGAAAGATAACTGGAAAATCCCAAGTTCTAGGAGATCGAACAAAGCACTTCTATAACACTTAATCAAATAAAAGTCTCAAGAGAAATTTTTTTAAAAATTAGAGATAAGTGAAAATAAAAAATCATTTATAAAAATTTGTCAGATGTCTGAACTTGCCCAACCTTCAGTTTCTGACGATAAAATGAGTGCAATACTGTAATCGTATCTATTCCAAAGGGTTGTTGGGAAGATTATAAGATGATGCATATAGTTGGCATACAGTGAAGTTTTAATAAGTATTATAAATATAATAGTATTGATAAAAATCTTTCAAGCTTCTGGGGAGATTGAGACTTGAACAATCATTCATTCAATGTGCCTTCTGTACCTACTCTGTATCAGGCCCTGGTTCTAAAGAGATAAGATACACTATGTCCTCTTGACTCTCAAAGAGGCTTAGTGTCTGGAGGGAAGATAGACGTGCAGTCGATACAGCTGAAAAGGAGGAACATACAAGATGATTCAGAGGCTTGGTGATAAAGGCAGTTCATTGGTGAGGATGTTTTGGCCTGAAAGCAAAACACAAGTCAAATTGTCTTAAATAATTTGAAAATTTATTATTGTACATGACAGTGTCAAGAGACTCTACCACTCAATGATTGAATCAAGGACCCAGATTCTTTCAGTCTTTCTGCTATAATAGTGTTGGCTTCATTTTCAGACTGTTAGTAAAGAGACACAATATTCAAGCACATCCAAATATGATAATGTGTAGAAGAAGAAAAGATTAAAAAAAAATTCTGTATCTCTATATAGGAGCAAATAAACTTTTTTTGGAAGTCCACTAGCCAACTTCTCTAATCTCATTGGCCAGACAGGGGTTATGTGGCTATCCTGTACAAATCACTGTAAGAAGAATGAAATTACCCTTAGAATCTGGAGCAGGGATGAGATTAGCCTACCTCTAGGCACATGGATGCATGGGGAAGGGTAGAAACCTAAATCAAATCCCAAGCAAAATCCCAGCAAGCTATTATATAAATACTGACAAACTGATTCTAAAGTTGATATTTAAAAAAGCTAAAGACACAGAGCAGCCAACACAATATTAAAAAAGTGTGGAGTACTTGAAAGCAATCAGTGTAATCTATCATATCAATAGGCTAGAGAAGAAAAACTATATATTAGTTGATGCAAATCAAGCATTTGAAAAACAAAACACCCATTCATGACAAAAACTCACAGAAACCTAGAAACATAGGGGAACTTGTTAAAGAAGATCTCCAAAAAATGCTTACAGATAACATTATCACTAAATGGTGAGAAACAGGATATCTTCTCAATATCAAAAAGAAGGCAAGGATATCCTTTCTCACAGTTCCTATTCAACATCACATGGGATGCTATGTAATATAATCAGACAATAAAAGGAAATAAAAGATATTCAGATTGGGAAGGAAGAAATATAACTGTCTTTGTTAGCAGATGACACAATTCTCTACCTAGAAAACCCCAAAGAATCAACAAAATAACCTTAAAACTAATAAGCAAGTATAGCAAGTTCACAGGATACCAAGATAATATACAAAGGTCAATTGTTTTCCTTTGTGCTGTCAGTGAACAACTGGAATTTGAAATTAAAAAAAAAAAAACACAATACTGTTTATGATAGCACCCAAAAATGAAGTACTTAGGTATAAATATAATAAAATATATACAAGATCTATATGAAGAAAACAACAAAATTCTGACTGTAGAAATCCAAAAAGGTCTAAATAAATTGAGAGATAGTTTATGGATTGGAAGACTCAATATTGTCAAGATGTCAATTCTTTCCAACTGATCCATAGATTCAGTGTAATCCCAATCAAAATCCCAGCGAGCTATTTTGTAAATACTGACCAACTGGTTATAAAGTTGGAATGAAAAGACTAAACACACAGAATAGGCAACATAATACTAAAAAAGCAAAGTATTAGAGGATTGTCCCTACCAGACGTCAAGACTTACCGTGAGTGTACAGTGATCAAGACCGTGTAGTGTCGGTGAAAGAAAAGAGACAGAATCACTGCTTATTGGAACAGAACAGAGCCGATAAATAGACCCACACATATTTGGTCAAATGATCTTTGACAGTGGTGCAAAGACAATTCAATAAAGAAAAGTTTATCTTTTGAAAAAATGGTGCTGGAACAAATGGATACCCCTAAGCCAAAAAAAAAAGAAAAATGTAGATTCAGCTTTAAATCTGTTATTAAAATCAACTCAGTCAGACACCTGAGTATAAAAGTAAAAATCTATAAAACCACTATAATAAAGCTAAGAGAAAATCTTGGGTTTGATGGTAAATTTACGTTATAGCACCAAAAGCATGATCCACGAAAGAAAAATACTGATAAATTGGATTGTATTAAAATTGAGAATTTCTAATCTACAAAAGACACAGTTAAGAGAATAAAAGAGAAAAAAAACATAGACTGTGAAGGAATATTTGCAAAATGCACATTTGATAAAGTAACTGAATCAAAATATTTAAAGAACTAGCTATTTGTATCAAATAAGCTATCGAGAAAAACACTCAGAGGAATCTTAAGTGAACATTGTTAAGTAGCCAGTAGGAAAAGGTTTTACACCCTGTGATGCCAATTATATGACATTCTGGAAAAGGCAAAACTACAGACTTTAAAAGTATCAGTGGTTGCGAGGTGTTCAAGGAGAGAATAGAAAGATGAAGATGTGAAGCACCAGGGAATTTTAGGGCGTGTAACTATCTGTATGGTTTCATAATGATGGATACGTGACATTATGTATTTGTGAACATGTGTAGCATTTTATAGCACAAAAAGTGAACATTATTGTATGCAAGTTAAAATAAAAATAATTAAAAATGTTGGGGGATTCTAGGAAGGAATGCAGACTGTGACAAGAGAACCTAATATGGTTATAAATAAAACAACTTCAAGAAGGAGGTGTAGAGGAAAGGTGCTGGCTTATATAACTTTGGAAGTGAGTGAAATCTGTTAAAGTGAAGGCAAAGGAAACTGCACATAAGCACTGTATTCCAGTTGATAGAGCTGTTTCCCACAGGAGTACTGGATAGCAATTCTCATACTACTATGGAGGTACGTAGGAGTTGAACACTTAAGGAAATAGACAGCAGATGGTAGGAGAGGGAATTTACAGACATGCAAGGATGGGAGGCTAAAATGATCCAAGTGGAAAGGGATTAAAGTTGGAGACATCAGTGAGAACTCAGTGTAATTACAGATGGCTACATATGGAAATAGTTATAGCTATTTCTATATACACAGGTTAATAGATGCACATATATTCCTTTGCTCTGAAGGACTAAAAGAAACAACTCTTCAGGAGCAAGGAGCCCACCTCATGCCCAGATCTTGGTTTCTAATGCCTATCTCCAAAAAAAGAAACCAAAGCTTCCTGGAGAAATGACTGATTCCAGGACTGGGCCAGGAAGTATGCAAGACAAGCCTGGTTGGAGCATCCTGCAGTGTCGGGAAGCAAGGAAGTGCCCAAACAAAACAACAAGAACTCACACTGATGGGGCATGTCAGAGGGACCAGGGGCCACACAGAGAGCCCCATGGCTGGAATGGTCTGTATCACAAATCCAGTAAAGTCATATTAGGTTATACCTCAAGTGTAGAATAAATATTCATGAGTCCATGCTGATCTAAATAAATGACTTAATAAATTAATCAATGAGGAAAGAGGAATAAACCTCCCATGCAGAAGAATTCCAAATAATTTATATAGATGTTCAGCTCTAAAGAAGAGAGATCACAACGCCAACTCTTCAAGTGTGAGCTGCACAGAGACTTCCTTCCAAAGAGGAATCCAGGGGGAGGGGGGGTTTGAGTGACTTTACAGTAACAACCTGACAACCACCACTTCAGACAAGTTATCCAAGTCGACATCAAAGGTCATAAATTATGTTGCTATTATGTGTCCTTGATGTAACATGATGAAAATGGCACTTCATGTCTGTGATCTTCCCCCTCAAATCTCAGAGCCCTAGTCAAACCATAAGTAAAACATCAGACAAATTCCAACACAGGAAAATCCTACAGTATCCCTGACCAGTGCTCCTCAAAACTATCAAGTTCATAAAAGACAAGAGGAAATATGAAAAACTGTCGCAGTCAGGAGGAGCTTAAGGAGAGACGAGAGCTGGATACAATATGTTGCGCTGCATAAATCCTGGAACAAAAAAAGGGCCAATTTGGTAAAAACTAAGGAACTCTGTATACAATATGGACTATTGTTAATAATATTTCATCAGTATCTTTTCATTGATTATAACAAATGTAACAAAGTAATGTAAAGTATTAATACAGGGGAAACTCTGTGTGACTATATGGGAACTCTCTGTACTATCTTCCCAATTGTTCTGTAAATCTAATACTCCTCTGAAACATAAAGCCTAATTAAAAAATAACCACAAAATAACCATGCTGGAGTACTTTTATCTAGCAGCTTTTTCCAGCCATGTCTCATTAATTGCAGCTATATCGTAGTTTTCTCTTCCTTTCAATTTCGATATTTGTTCCACGGAGCTGTTGGGAGGATTAAACCCTCACAGTGAAGTCCCTGGCATAGAGTAAGATGGCTGATAATTATTCCTATGCTCCCACAGCTAAAGCCATTCTAGAGCTGATATTTTAGAATGGCCACCAGGGCCACAGGGAAAAAAACAATTTCATGTATTATGTTAAGATATAGATTTTGAACAAAATGTTACTTGAAAGCACAATCACCTATCGCATTAATTTGATTTATGTATTCATTTATTTTTTTTCAAACAGCAAATTTGTAGCAACTACCTTGGAAACTTTGACAGGCTTCTGAACCACTAAAGGAGGTAGCAGAATGTAACATTAATAAAATATATTTCAGAATCAGGGAGATTTGGATTCAAATCAAACTATGCTGTGTAGTAGCTTGTGCTTTTGAATAAGTTACTTAAACTCTCCAGGTCTCAGTTTTCTCAACTTAAAACAAAGATAATATTTTTTATAGCCTTAGTGTGAGAATTAAATGAAGTAATGCTTAGTAGGTATTTAGCACAGTCCTTGGCATATGGTAAAGTGACAATATGTTGTTGTTGTTATTATTATTATTATTCATATAAAGTTCATGAGTCCTAAGTGTTTCCATTAATATTTTAGAATTACAAAAATCTAAAATAATTATTTATATTATAGCTCAGGGAACTCTGCTCAATGCACTGTAGTAACCTAAATGGGAAAAGAATTTGAAAAAGAATAGATACATGTATATGTATAACTGAATCACTTTTCTGTACATCTGAAACTAACACAACATTGTTAATCAACTGTACTCCCACATAAAATAACAATTTAAAAATAAAATATTTATGACATTTTATATTATAAATGCGGGAATGAAGTGGATTTTCAAAAGTTCTAAAGCTAGATAATAATTATGGAACTAGAACTAGAATACCACATCTCTTTTCTTCCAGACAAGTGATCTCTCTTTTTAAAAAAAAAAAAAAAAAAAGTATTAATGGTCCTTAATATTGGGTAGAATAAGAATAGACTGCATTTCTTTATCACATCTTCATTTATTTTTTGATATGAAGACACAGGAAACAATTTTGGCTTAATTGTGGTTTAGAAACCACACAGGTGGTTCTCTGTTAAACTCTGGGATTAGTTTCCTATGATCCCAATTTTGCTACATGCAGAAAAGAATGAGTATAACATAGAAAGAAATACAGTGCATCTCGTTCCACAGAGTCTGTTCTAATATTCCCCATGCCCAGTGAAACAGGATTACTGCTTATCAAGGAGGCATCTTTCTGTATTTTTAACTTAGAAATATGAACTCTAATATACCTCCACTAACAAAGACTAACAGAGTGTAAATAAATTGCATCGACATTCTCCCACACCTGTCTATCTCTGGTTATCTGATTTTGCTATTTTTAAATCAAATTTCTTAAAATATTTTATAGCAAGCCATAAACAATCTTGACATTAAGCAATTTGATACAGACCTTTGCAATAAATAAATACACTGCTGGGTGGTTACACATAGTTAACCATTTTAAAACAAGAGCTGCTAATACCTCATCACATGAGATGTGACACACTTTGTATTATAATGTGTAGGAGGAAACAGAAATGCATCTTCCCTCACAGTGATGATTGGACTTACGTTTCAAAAATATTTTCACTTGGGATTAGAGTTGCCATATTTCACAGACACACATTGAAGTAAAGAACTATATTACTATCTCGAAATCTTCCTCTTCCTCAGGGAAGGTCCTCCACCACTGACTCAGCTATATGATTTACTAAACATCAGCTGTCCAAGCACTGCTGGCTAAAAGTTATTTTTACGGTGTATGTAAACTTGAAAATTTAAAACGAAGGAGAGAGAGAGAGAGAGAGAGAGGAAGAAGATAATGTCTTCCAGACGACAGCTTTTTGGATGGGATCTGAAGCCTGAAGCAAGAGAAAATTTTCATTAACATTCAGATTACATGTCATTTTGATTCACACTCCCTAAGCAAGCTAATTTGGTCGGCAGCCAGCCTTCTCGCAGTGTGATGACAACACAACAAGCGTCACCGCCTCCCTTTCATTGCTAATGATTCCTTGAGTGACAGCCGTGGTCTCAGAGCTCTGCAAGACACCTCCCCCTGCCTCGCCCTGCAATGCCAGGGCTGCTGCTGTCCTGGCAAGGACAGGCTGTGGCTTCAGGGACACACTGGCCACCGTCATCCCCAAGCACGTGGATATCTACACAGACACAGGTGCCCCTGACACCCACCTCTCACACACTGCATGTTGTCAGAACAATATCGCCAGGACAAAATCAATTGCGCTGGTAATTGGATGCCCTCTGTGGACCCCTGCCCTTCCAGCCAGGGCAGTGGGCATTAACCCTTCACCTCACCAAGGCTGCACCTAATCAATGACTTCTTTGTTGTGCTATATGCCATTCTATTCTGTGTTCAAATGTCACCGTTTGTTTGCTTGCTTGTTTAAGTTCCCATCACTCTTTTTTTAACAATCTTTTGTTCAATGTATACGTATTTTTTTTTCAGAAATCAAGAAGTTTGGTTTGCTTGTTTGTTTGTTTTCAGAGCTCTGCTTAGCAAACCACAGCCCTCTCGTTCCACATCCTTCTACCTGGTGTTTTGAGCTATGAGAAGGATAGTGACCTTCATTTCCTTTCTGGAAAGGATTCTGTAGATGTAGGTTTGGGACAGGACCATAACCTCCAGATGTGAGATCTGCAATGGCAGGTGTCTTGTTTCAATTCCCTTGGGCATCCTGGAGCATGGAAGAATGTCTGCAATGGAGGCATTCAGGAGTTGTTTATGAATGAATGAATGTGTACGTCTCATAATGAATTCAGTTTTGTCATTTCTGCCTGCAATTTATCAGGGTAATTGGCAAGTTCGAAAAGCATACCTGCCTTTTGGGTGTATCTTCTCCCTCCTCTGAGTCCTCTTCATTCATTTTTTTATGATAGGAATCTTGTTGTCAAGGAACTAAAGGTCAATAGGGGTTTGTGCCCAGGCCCTGGTTCTCTCACCCCATAACGTGCCCCAGTTTGCATTTTCCTTCATTTCTTAGTTCATTTATTTATTTGTTTAATATATGATTACTGAGTATCTCTGACTGCGGGGCACAGTGCCGGACTCCTGGGCTACAAAAGGTGAACACAGGTGAACAGGTAGATCCCCTGGTGGCTGGGATCTTGAATCTAATGAAAGATGTAGAAAAGTTCATTCTAGTTTAAAGGTGTTAGGAACAAGGAAATTCTAAGTTGAAACAGAGAGGCAGCTGACAAAGCCTGGAGAAGAAGCTGCCTTTTTCAGAAAGCCCTTTGTGGGAGGCTTTGTCTCCCTGGTTTTGCAGACCATTTGTTCCTCTTCAGTTTAAGGTTCTGCACAGAGGAGACTATCTACAAATACATAATTTACAAGTGAAGATAGGTAGACTCTGTTTTTCTAGAAATCAATGGGCCTCAGTGACCTAGAAGAGGACATTAAACATGCATGAACAGAGAGAAAACAAAATATACTAAGGGGTCATTGTAGCTCCAGCTTTTTGGAAGTTCAGTAAAGACACATTTCGTTTAAATATTCTTCCCTGCTCTCACCATGAAAATGTGGTAGTTAATTATTTTTCTCACTTTTTTGAATGTATCAATATATGTGGGGGGCACTTGACGTTTGAGAGGGGAGAATGATAGCTCTCTCATCAGAAATGTGTACCCTTTTTTGGCTTATATGAAAATGTGGAAAGATGAATCTATTTGGAATTAAAATAATTAAAATCAACACAGATTCACAATTTATTGGGTTGCTTAAATTTTTATCCTCTCTGAAACTTTCTATTCACATCTGTAAAATGATGATCATAATAATGCCTATTTATAGAGGTGTTTTTAGAATTAAATGAGATGATTTGTGCACTCCATGTAAGTAATTAAACCCTAAACATAAGTCAATACTATTCTTCAAAGAACATAATAGTCCTGTTATTATACAGCTAAAGAAAAGATGCATTAAAATTAATTTTTCTTCTCTTTATATTTTATTACAATTTCCTCAAGGTGAAGCTTTTAGAAAATAATGTCTCTCATGTTTTAAAATCAAATTTAAAAGTGTGGGGAGACTGGTGGATGCAAGGAAGACTGAACATTATCGATATTAGAATTTTTAACATATTTCAGCTTAAAATAGCACAGGAATATAAGAGATCATGAATCTTTGTGTTTTCTAAGCATATCCATAGTTTACAAGAGTTTGAAAAGTGCAGGGATGATTAACTTGCAAGATAAACAAATTTATTTCAGTTCAAGGCCACAGAATTTTCAGTGGCCTAGTTCAGATACGAGAATTTTAGTTAAAACAGTGCTCCATAAGAATACTTCTGTGGAAGGTTTACCTTATTGCTTTTGAGGGTTTTTCTAAGGCTTTTCTCTTGTATCCGCAAGTGCCCTTCCGAGACACTGGTCTCAAATGGAACCAAGGACGTTCACCCATCAGACCCAGGGAACTTGCCTCACTTTACATGTTCATTTTAGTTGGAAGCATGTGTCCCTCTGGACAAACAGCCTGGAACCACAAGGAGAAAGTCAAGGAACCTGTGAAAAGAAACACAATGGAGCCATAATAATGACAATTATCTTCAAATATAGAGAGGGGTGAAATGTATTCTCTGTGGTTCCAAAGGGTGAACATTGCAGGGGAAAACTTTTTTACTCTAAGGAGTTTAGAAAAATTAGAGTTTTCTGAAATGAAAATAATGGACTGACTGCCTTTTGCATTAGTAGGTTATAAAGTGAAATAATTCTTACAGAGTAGACAGATTCTTGTCTACGGTGTTTAAGCCCATCCATATGTCTGGCAGGGATAGAATTTAAAATATTCTCACTCTGGATTAAACTTTAGGCTCACCTGGGATGCATTTTACAATAGGATACCTGGGCCCCAAAGGTAAAGATTCAGATTCAGCTGATCTGGAGTGAGGTCTCACCATGGTTATTTCTAAGCCAGGATTAGAATAACTCCCTAATTGTTCTAACATGCACCCAGAATTCAGAAGTACCTATGCCAGTTGATTTTTAGAATTGTTTCTCATTGGACGAATCTGGTGCTTTCAGTAGGTACCTGTGCCGATCAAAGTTAAAGCAGCTGAGCGTAGCTGGGGATCAATATGGCTTTCCCAGCAGCTCTGCAGGCAGTCCTGATACAAAGCACTGGTAACAGATTGATAGAGTTTAAATACAGGGTTGATCTGTGCCTTGTTCATTACTGCTTTATTCAAGAGACAAGTATCAGCCGAGTCTTCTGGTCTTTGCCTCAAATAGAGACAGTTGCTGACAGGTCGGGTCCGCCCCTCTTCCCCAGGAAGACGTTCTTCATGGAACACAGCCAGTAACACCATCCCAGAAACAGTGACAGAGAAAAGCTTATAATATATATCCTCCTATCTAGTGCATTGAAAGATTGCAGAGCCCATGGTGTATTTCATTAAAACCACCTCATTCCCAGAGCCTGTTAGCAGAGACTGGAAAACATCATTCTCAACACAGTGGGGAAAATCCTGTCATTTTGTGGTGGAAGCAGGACGGGGATTCTGACAGCTCAGTGGCAGGGTGTGTGTGTTTGTTACAACCTCTTTTCTCTGTAGCTGTGCTCCCCAGACTTTATGACACCACGTCTTGGCTTAATCCCCAGCCTCCCTGCACATTTGCCTCTGCTGAGAATGAGGCATTTAATTTTCTGCATCCTTATTGTGGCTTTTGGATGTAAATTCTCATTAAGCTATTTCTGTGTAAATAGAAGTTTGACATGACAAGAGCACCAGCATAGACTGGTGTGGCTTCTGATAATTCATTTCTAATCCATCTCTTCCATACTGGGGCTTAAGTTAAAGGCTGGGGCACTTGAAAACGCGTTTATTAAGTCTGACCTACTTTTTAAATATTTAATATTCCATTTTGGTTTCCTTGTAACAAAAGAAGCTTCAAGGTCTTCATGTTCTTGCCCAATTTTAAAGCATCGATATTGACTCAGCTAATAAGAAACTGTACAGACTCACTGACCCCTGGACCACTTTCCAGATTTGTATTTAAAGCAATTAGCGGGTTCATAAGATCTTACGGGTACTCGGACGTCCCAAAGGACTGGTCTGCATTTGTTCTTGATAAAAATTATCCTCTTTCAGTTTCTTCAGATACGTGCCTGTGTGTTGGTAAGAAAGGCTCCAGACCCATAACAGGGAAAGTAACCACCGTCTTCACAGAGGGAAGCCTGCTTATAACGTATTAAGGCTTATTCCTTTGATCAAAACTATTCTGATTTGAGGAATGATAGATACAGGCCAAAGATATAGAGAACAGGGAGGGAAGAAAGTAGGGAGAAAATACAAAATAATGTGCAATACAAACTTGTGAAATTTAAGCAGTATTTGTATATGCATACTGCTTAGTTCATTGTAAAAATAAGTTAGATAACACACATATGCCAAAAAACTCAATAAAAGACAATAAAAAGTAAAGATGGAATTAGGTATGAGAGAAGTAAGAGGGTAGAATTGCTTGCAGCCAGGGTAAATCCAGCACACAGAGACACTTAGCATAAAACTGTGTGCTAGATGGAGTGCAAGTTCCCTAGTAGCCAAAGCAGAGATCAAACATGACAATTACATGAGTTAACTCTCTATATGATAAGAGCAAACAAGTCACTCAGAAGTGAAATTCTTTTTGATCCTGATCTCATGGAGAGTTTCTTTAATAGAGTCACTTAAAAGGGATACTTCTGGTCCAGATGACAACACCCAACAAATTAGCAATAATAAATGCAATAAAGGATTTCATAGAATTGAAAATATTCATCAAATTATACTCACACTCGCATACTTAGCTTTGGGAGTACGAATGCAATAGGCGAGGCTCTGTCTCGCTACGCCATCTGGTTTACTGCTCCATATTAAACAAAAGCAACAGATCTCAAAATTGGGAGGAGGAGGTGGTGGTGGAGGTGAGGGGTTATTGCTCAGTTACTGCAGAGAAAACATGTTGTTTGTCAGATAGGCTGGTAGGGACATGCTTTAAAATAGCAAAGGACTTGACTTTCATCTCCTGTAGAGTTTGAAAACAACATTAGTTAGCGAGTGTGGAGAGAGTGACAGTAACTCTTACAAAACACTTTAATCAAAGAGATTGCAATTTTCTGACGTATCTTTAAGTCCTGAACAGAAAAATAAATGTCTGGGGATAAATTGTGATGGGCACGGTTTTAGAACTAGGACTCAGCCCTTATGAAGAGCTCACTCTTTGTAACAGCATACTTTGACAGAGTTCTAATATTCTTATTAAATAATACTTTATTATTTTTATAAGAAATATAATGAACAGACATGTTCTTTTGGGTTGTTTTTATTAACTCGCACTCACTGCATGCAAACTCAATACAATTTCTTGCTCTGGAAGCTATACATGTAATATATCTAATCTTTAAAAGATGAAATTTGAATGTCACTATTTCCCTTTTATTAATGTTTAAAAATTTGAACAATTCCTCGTTTGATGCTACTGAACTTTCTATTTACATGACCATACCTTTTGAGTGTAACGGTATTCTTCCCATTGTTTATACTCGGTATTTATGTTTCGTGCCTAATGCATTGGCTGGAAGTTCAAGAACAATGTTGAATTATGGTAGTGATGAAGGGACTGATTGTTTTGTACCTCATTTTAATAGGAATTCCACTGTGTTTTGCATTAATTAGGATACTACAGTGTGAGATATATTCCACTTATATTAAGATATTTCTCTTCCATATCAAATTTACTGACATCTCCTTTTAATCAGGAAAATATTTTACATTTTAAAATTAATTTTATTGCCACTCAAAAAGAGTGGATGTAGTTTCTCTTTTAACCTATTACTTAGATGAATTTTACACATTATTTAGGAAATAGGCATTAATATTTTTGCAGTATTGGAGCAACCTTGTGACCTTGAAATTCTGATGTGTGTGTGTGTTTGCATTAATGGCGATATAGATACCTATGTTATATAGGTTTTTAAAAAAATATTGATCGTTTTCTATGCTTTGAAGCTTGAAATACTTTAGAAAGTATGCATTCCTTGAAAACTCTATAGAGTTCTTAAAACATATGAACCATATACTTTTTTATACAATTGTTTTTAATTATTTACAATGTCCTAAAAATATTTTTCAGTATATTTTCACACTTATTAACATAAAGTTTTATATAATGTATAACGTTCATAAAACTTTCTTAAAGTGTATCTCCTCTAGAATTGTGGTTTACCCCCTTGTTGCTAAATTTTGTGTATTCTTTCTCAATTTTTAAAAATTTAATAAATCAGAAATTTATCAGAGGTCTTTTATTTATTCATCTTTTTCTGTGGCATGGGTCATTCTATTTTACTAATTCCTGCTGTTATTTTTAGGACTTTTCAGTATTTGTACTTATTTGAGTGGCATGCCCATCAGGATAGGGATTCTGAGGTAACAAGCAAGGCAAAATCTCAGTGGCTTAAAGCATCAAACCCACCTCTTGCTCATGCTTTCTGCCCACAGCAGGGTGGCGGGAGCACTTCTCTGAGTTGTCCTGACACCAGAAAACATCGTGGATTACTGCCGTGGCTGCCACACAGGGAAGAGACAGGATAATCGATGGAACCTGGCCTTTAGAGCTTCAAACGTGCAATGACACACATCATTTGGTTAAAGAAAGGCAATGGTCACATCCGACTTCCGAGTGTCACAAAGCGTATCATCATGCTCCTGGGGAGAGAACCAGAGATATGGGGGGCCCCCTCTCAGGATGAACACAGCCCTTCTCTTTTGTTTTGGTTTTGGTTTTGTCTCACTTTCAGGCTGGCTGTTTGGCTCAATTTTTAGTATCTATTTGGTTAGATATATGCAAAGTGTTTTAAGACTTACA
The DNA here is from genome assembly GCF_009873245.2 of Balaenoptera musculus. Taxonomy (NCBI): domain Eukaryota; kingdom Metazoa; phylum Chordata; class Mammalia; order Artiodactyla; family Balaenopteridae; genus Balaenoptera; species Balaenoptera musculus. The sequence goes on along the minus strand of NC_045797.1, from coordinate 87,673,632 downwards.
CTGAGTTCACATTTTTACTCAGTGTTTATTATCTTCTAATTATTTTGTTCTTTTGATTTCCTCTTTGACTCTGGTAATTAAACAAATATTTACAAATCCACTGGCTATATTTTTTGTTTTGTTCATTTTTTGGTTTATAGTTTAAAATTCTGTAGCATTAGGCTAAAAGCACTTGACCTCAGGTAGGTAAAATGTCTCCATTTTGGAATTTGGGGCTTTGTAAGTTATACCTGTGTGTGTGCCTATGTGTATACACCAGTTAAGAGAAGTTATTAGAATCTACGTATTCTGACATGTTTTGAACATTTCCTGGAGATGGAGAAAAGAGGAAATGAAAGCCCAGGTCTGTATGCATTTGTTGGGAGAGAAAGTAGGAGCAAAGGGGAGAGTTTGGGTTAGGGCAGAGTAACTTTGATATTGCCATGAACTTTGCACACATTGTCACACGTTATAAACCCAGTGTTCTATGGATATGCACGGGTATCCTCGTTATACAGTGGTGACCAAGAGGCTCCGAGTGGTCAGGGCATTGGCCCAACACCATGCATCTAGCAGAGAGCTGAGGTGCGCTCACTTCTGCTTGTTTGGCTGTGTTCCTCCCGCCCTTTCTCTATTCCTTTTGGGGTGGGAGAGAGAGAAAAGGACAAGACTGACTTACTTAGGAAACAGCTATGCTATCAGCTTCTCTCAGTTCTTTCCACACCGTGGATGCCTCACTCCCTTCTTGAGTTACTCTGTCCCTTTATATTTCATATTTTTCCTATTTTCAGGGCTTCTCCCAGTTTTTCTCTCCTTCCTTTACTGCTCTCCTTTTACTCCTCATTCTGTGGGCATCTCTTGCTCTATGCCCACTTCTCACTATGCACTACTTCACAATGTGTCCATTCTCTTCCCATGCCTTTTACTTTCACTATAAGTGATTACCACTAATAAGTTCATGGCTAGCACATTTATGTGTTATTTCTAGAACTTTGTTCTGAGTTCCAAACATATATGTCCAGCAATCCATAATATCTCCACTTGGAAAAAATCACAATTTAATGTCACCCCATAAAACAATGCTCAGTCTCTAGCGCCCCTCTTCTCAGTAAAGGGTATTCTTACGCACCTAACTATTCACAACAATATATAGGAAGTCATCCTTCATAGTTTCCTCTCTGTTAACATACCCGAACAGCCACCAAGTTCAATGATTTCTATTAAGTTTTGCTCACACATGTCCATTTATCTCAACCCCTATTGTCACTAGTCTAGTCTTAATCACCTTCGTTTTCTTCTGAGCGTGTTGTGAAATATTCCAGGTAAAATTAACCATACTATATGCGGACCGTGAACTCTTCAGAATCCCCAGTGTGAGGAGTATCCAGGTCTGCAAGACCATCACTGTGACCCGGCACCTGTCAGCATCCTGTCCCTTCATGGGAATCCTAAACCATCTCTCTTTCTGCTGTATTTATTGCTTTATTCCTTTATTGCTTTATTCATTTTTGGTGACCTCCTAATTGTTACACCAGTCATATAATAAACTTCCCACTTCAAGAAATATTCCAGGATCTTACTCTTTTCCTTCATAGCATTCACACTACTATCATTATATATATATATATATATCACATATATATTCAATTATTTAATATCTATTTCCTCCACTAATCTAAATGCTCCACGAAGGCCAGGAATTAACCGTACCTTGTTAACTTTTATATTTTCAACATCCGGTGCCTCAATATAATAGGTATTAAAAATTATTTGTCTAATAAATGGAATACCTAAAGACCACATAGAGCATATTGAATAATAAAACCTCATTTTAAAGAGGAAGCTAAGCCTGTAGAAATTTTATGAAGGCCCCTTGATATCAAGTTAGTCTGAAAATTAATTATTTCTGAAAAGAGGTCTTAGCAAAATCCTAAACATATATGAAGGTTAAAAATTTTATTTATCTTTCAATACCCCAATCCAACACTATCGCCTCCCCGAAGCCATCATGAACCTATTCTGGTCTTCTATCATGAATTTTAATGAATTTTCTTCTTGTCTTATCTTCCCAGTTATCCAAGAGCTTCATGGGAGCAAAGACCTTTCCTTTGTATTTTGTGCCCCATTTTGTGCATATTAAGTAATTATTAAACCTCTACTGAATAAATAAATATGTCCAGGATGACTTATTATAGAATACTAAATACCAGCAAGTGCTAATGGAAAACCTATTATGATACAGACATTGTACTAGACCACAAATAAAAACAAACTAGAGACCATACCTTAAAGACTTTGTATGTTTACTTGAGAACCCTTTTAGTCTTTATTTCTGCCACTCATTCTGCCCCCACTGTGTCGTAATTCCAATACCACCTAAGAGGGAACAAGGGAATCACACCCAACTCCCTGGCAACTGCTGGGGTGATCACACGCATAACAAACCCTAAGACAGTTTATCAAATTAAAAGTGTATATGCTTCATAATTCATTTTTTATTTACTGGAAATTTGGCTTACCACAGTTATAATATTGCATATGATTAATTATGCCATAGAATTTGTATGTTCGAGCTTATGTTTGCTCCTGTAAGTGGAGCCATGCCTGTTTTCTGTATTCTATAGAGAGCTCATCATGATGCATTGAATTTCCATTTGCATGATATTTACATAAATTTGCATTTCCATACAATCTTATTAATTTTACATAAGAAATATGCCTAATTCTAAAGACAATTAAATCTAATCTTATGGCCCCCCAAAAGAAGTAGTACTACTGGAAGAAACTGGATAATATAAGAAGCTGGAAAAAAGTACAGAATGTATTTTAAAATATTGGAAATGATAACTCCCCATTGCATAAGGAGTTCTATGTGCAAAATATTTCCATATATTTCATCTCATCTGAGCCACATTTGAAACTTTTAGTTAAGTAAGTCAGAGATGACACCAATCTTAACAAAATAAACTGTGTCCTAGATGTTCAAGGTTGTGTCTAAAGTCAAGGAATAGGTTCCTGGCAGAATCACAACTTGGAGCCAAATCTCCAAAGCTGAGGCCTCTTCCACCTGGTCTTGGACATGGGTTCACACACAAGACAAATAGGATGGAAGAGAACTACACTACAGACAAGAGGAGCTCCAGAAGTCCATGCTTCTTCTTTCTCCTCCCTTTGAGGTTCTCACTCCATCCTTTCTTTAAACCTTCATTCCGTCTCACCAAATGCACAGCCTGGTTCCCACTAATTGGTTCTGAGGAAAACGAAACTAAAAATTCAAGGTGGCCACTCTCTGGAAACTTGCACTTTAAAAGGAGATTCTTTCAGTTAAAACAGCTTTTTTCTTAGAGAGCTAGAGCTGATTGTGCAAGATTATTATCAGCTTGATTTTTGACAACAGGAAAGGCCAGTCCTGACTTGGATTGTTAAATTGCTGAAAGGATAACACAGAAAGACAGGTGTGTGTTATGAATCCCAAGTTCTTATGAAGATGAGGATGAGTAATAAAGGGAGATGTGGGGGCACATTCAGGGGTAGCTCAGCTCTTTAGATGAACAATTGAATCAAATAAGCAATTACCAATCACCACCACAGTAATTTTCTGTCTTCTGTCCACAGACTTTGGCCAGTAGACTCTCTGCCCTGTCTCTGATCCTTTCAGTAAATCTGTAAAGTAGTTAGTACTAACTTCCTATGTGAACAAACCAGTGCTTAAAAGGATTATATAACTTGTCCGAAGTCTCATAGCTAATATGTAGCGGCACCAAGATTCAGACTGTGGTCTCTCAAATTTTTAAATCACTTTATTAATGTCATTCTTCAGATTGCTGACTAACATAAGTTTGAGAAATTGGAAAGCTAGAAGGGAAAGCCTGCCCTTGTGTCTTGCATCTCGCAAGGAGATGAAGGCTCGGTGACACGCCCCAGACTGGAGAGTTGGTTGGTGGTCACATCAGGACAAGAACCAAGTCTCGGTTTTTCAGGCATAGATTGTTTGCATTTGTTTGTTCTGTTTGCCCCAGAGCATCAGGCTGCCACTCTTTTTCCTCAGAATGGCTCTCGTACACGTGCTCCCCTTAACTGAGTCTCTGTGATGAGTCCTTCTGCTTGGATCCCAGTAAATGATGTCAATCAGCACAAAGATAGTATCGATACAACCCATAGGGTGACCGGTGGCGGCAGAATATTGACAATGAACATGGGAGACACAAGTCCACCCAGAATGTAAGATTTTCTGTAGCATTTAGGATTATCCTAGATGCCCATATGTTTGTATCAATGGATTTGGGGTTAGAAAAATTTGTGTTCCAATCTCAGCACGAGTGTATATAATTAGCATGTCCTGTATTCTGATATATATACCTCTGAGACTCAGCTTTTACACCCGTGCAGTTGAAGCAATTAAAACCTGCCTCACAGAGTTGTTGGAAGTAATAACAACTATAAGCATAAGCAATAAGACGTATAAATTATATATATATGTAAAATAAGTGGCATTTCCATTGTTGTTTTTAAAATTTGTTTGTTTTAGGCAAACACCCCTAAAAGCCAGCCTCACTGGTGAAAACAGAGACCGTTAGCCGAATACTGTAGTTTAAGTGAAAGTCGAGCAGTTTTCCAGTGAAGCTTGTGAGTTAATTGCTTAGTCATGACACAAGACTTGAATAATAGTTGCAGCTTGATGCAAACCTTTTCAGCATCCACCATGAATACTCAATACTTCTACATTTACCCACCTAACCTTTCTTTCCTTTTTATCCTCCTTGCTCTGCAGTGAAATAATGTCGTCAATTTTGTAAAGTAAGAGTAATTAAAAAATATTGATACGAACATCAACATAGCGTGGTTCACACCTTACACTTGCTACATTATGTGCAAAGTTTCATGCTGTGATATAAAATATATAGATTTTTGTTTCATTTTATCAGGAAAATATCAATATAATGATGCCCGGTTCACACCCTTCATTCACTCATTCCAGGATTGCTACGAGGCAATCTTAATTTCAGTCAGCTGAGGGAGGTGGTACGTAAAACTGAAGACTGCCATTTCATCTTAAATTAACAGTAGGGAAGGGATTAGAACAAGGAAAATATAATCACATACCTTGGAATTTGGCCAGAGTAGCAGAACTCCAAAGTCCAATAGACCTCATTATGAAATGATGCGTGTGTGTGTGTGTGTGTGTGTGTGTGTGATGTAATGACAACAAACAGGAATCCAAATCGATCACACACACACACACACACAGTCTCTTTCTCTCTCTCTCATATGTGTGTGTGTATATATATATAAATAATATAGAACACACACATATATGTGAAGCTCACAAAACCCCAGTCAAGTCGGCTGGTTTGATATCCTGTTTCCTCTGCCCTCATCCTCTGCTTCAAGGGAAGAGGTATCTGGCTGACAAATGCACCAATGAGTGGCTTCAAGCAGTTCCCGAAGCAACCTTGACCTCTAGTTTCAACACTGACCAGGCTTATCCATATTCAGCTTGTGAAACAGAATGAGATCAGGGAAAACCATAAGACAATTGTTTTATTGGCAACAGAGGCCAATGTTGCAGAGGCTGCTTTTCTGAGGTTTGAGTCTCACTGGGGCTGCTGGGCAGGCTGTCCCCTTGGGGAGGTCGCCCCCTAATGTTATGGGAAGAAACCAAATACTCTTGCTTTAGCTTAGTTGAAAAAACGCCATATCCCTAACTTGATCTTAATTAAAATCTACATATTATCATAAAGAGATATAACACGATTAGAGACTATCTTAATGGCATGTTCCAGTTAAAAATTCAGCGTTAAACATTGTACTAGATACATTAAGAAAGGTAAAGTGGCATTTTTATTCGTGACTAGTTTTCACAACTTTGTAGACTTTTACCTGAAATCACATTCAATTTTTATTTTCTATTTAGTGCTTTGTAATTCCTATCTTCAACAATTTTTTATGTTACTTCTGAACTCTTTGTTCTTAAAAATAAGCATATTTCTAAGACTTTCACTATGCATTTCCTCGGAAAGAAGTCTTGAAAAGATGGTTAATTGTTCTAAAAAAAGACAGACTCAGTGATTAACATCTAATATTTAAGCATAATACAGAACAAGTTCATTGTTTGGTTGTTGCCATTTTAAATGTAGAGACTTTTAGGTACAGAATTCTTAGAGGAAATTTTCGTCTGTGTTAGACTTTTCCAAAGACTGTAATTGGGAAATGAGATTAAAATATTTGATATGTAAGTGAAATATTAATAGAAAGTAAAAGATGATATTAAGGAAAATTGGTGTGTTTATATAAATATTTATTAACAAATAAAGAGTAAATAGATATAAAAAAAACTAAAAGTGGCCAAGGAATTATTTCATCTTCTGTGTAACTTTAATAAGCTTACTTTAAATGTGAGCATACTCTGACATGTAAACCAGAACAGCTACTGAACTGGTTTAAATATTCAAGAGAGTTATTCATAATTGATTTATTAATACAAACAACTTTTCCATACAAACAGGAAATATAATTTTTTGGATATAATTTATTATGAGTGAGCAAGTTTTCAAAAGGTGAATTAATATTAGATCTGTTTCCCCACCACCAAAGAAATACAAAACAACACCCCAGGAATCTTTTTCAAATATGGCTTCTATGATTTGGGTGGCTTGTAGATGAGTGCATAATTCATGACAGATGTATGTGTATAGAGCAAATAAACAAGGCGATTTCCTAAGGAAATTTCAATTTCTTCCAATTGATCACAACTTCCAAAATTTCTCTTCACCTAAATAAAATCTTGAAAATTGAAATTACGAAGAGATTAATAAAATTTAGTATACAGAAGGAGTGAAATAAACTATTCATTTAGTTTAAATTAAAAGCATGCTTATTACAGTAAGAATTAAATTTCTAAACTCACATTTGAATTCTGAATTTTCCAAATGGGGATAGATCATGTGCATCAGCAGGGGAGGAGATTTAATAGGTTAGTGCTTACACTAGAGGTTGAGAAGTTGGGAGGTTTTTTAAAAATTGTTTTGTTTCTTTATGGAGATGCTCTAATGGTGTGTGTTTTAACTTTCTATTTCAAACATTGAGTTTTTTTAAATGACTCTGTCAGTATCTCTGTATCAAATCAATTATAAGGCAATGCTATATATTAACAGACAAAAAAGAAGCTTTAATTCCATTATCAATTACAAGAATAAATGACCTCCACTATTTAAGGGCTATAGTCTAAACAACTACAGACTTGATTCTTTATCTCTGATACGTCACTTGAATCTCCGCAAATTTCCTACGCGATGCTGAAATGTAGCCTGTCTCAAAGGCACAGCCCACTGGAAAAGCTATTTTAATATAAGACCAGGTTAAAATAAGGTTGTTTTATTTGGTGCTTCAAAATATTTCTGAAAGAGGATCACTGCCTCATTCTGGCACTTCATATTGGGCGACCGCTTCAGTCAGAATGCATGCTTTTCTTAATATTTCCTTTTGCATTTGGATTAACTCTATCCATAAAGCAGCCTCTCCATGAACCCTTCTTCGACTGCTAATGATTATCTATTGGAAAAAAATGTTCTCTTCCTTTATGAAAATGGCAGGGCCCCGTCTGCTTCCTGTGGGACTGAGATGTGCCAGAGCAAGGTCCTCTCGGTGGGCGAAGTTTTATCCTAATTAGAGCGGTGTCGCTGGGACGGTGGGGCTGCTACTGTCTGAAGCAGAAAGTGCACTAGACACGGGGCTTCGAAGGCAGCTGTGAAGGACGTGCAGCGCCTAGTAAAGTCACCGGAGACCAGTGACACGGCACACGGGTTCTGATGCTCTTTCTGAAGCTGACCTTTTCATGGCGAGTGGGTCTTACCTTATCCCTGTGATGAATTCGAGCCTAAGTCACAGAATCATGACCTTTGAACATATGGGCTGCCTTTCCCCAGACTGCCCGTTCATTCCCAGCGAGGCAAGAACACGGGGTGACAGTCGGTTACAATCGTTATTTTCACACACAGACCGTAGGCAGTGGTCTTTTCGCGGTAGCTTCACTGAGAGGCGCATTGTCATAAAGTCAATTGTCAGTCTGACGCACTGTAGTTCTGTAAATGGGATTTTCTTCAGCCCTAATTAAATAAGTAGAATCAGAGCAGAGAATAAGGAAGCACAACCTAGGTGCTATTTGTATGTTTGAAGCTGTCATATCTTCCACCTACTAATTTTAAAGAGATCACAGCATATGCTCAGTGTCTGATCTAAGTACCCAAGAAATATCTCGTTATGATGACCTAATGAATCAATTTTAAATGTATAGCACGACTTTAAGATTCTATTTTCAGAAATATTGAGAACGGTGTGATTAAGTTAAAATCTGTATACCTGAAGCTCCCTCCTCTGCTCAGGTTTCTTCTGAGTTCTGACTCACCTGGCTGTATTTTCAAGCCATTCTCAAAGACCCCTGAACACCCAGCTCTCCATATTCTAGACTGAAGCTAAAACACCTCTTCTAGCAATTCTCAGATCTTGGTGGTTTGGTCTTCCTGGATATCCCATTAGAACATTTCCTGTTTTGAGAAAAAAAAATCCTTTCATTCTCATTCTTCAGCTTCCTTCTGCTTTCCTAACCTTGTTTGCATACCTCCTACCACAGGATGAGTTCATTTCTCAGAATTAGTCTCTCTACTCTCAGTCAGCTCCTGGTCTTCATAATGCTCAGCTTTCCAGGGTCTGAATGCCCACAAGGCCTGAACATGAGAGCACTTATCTCAAGCAAGATTCAGGTCAAGAACAGGGAAACCAGCCATGACAAGATGTTAGGTGGACAAATACATATTTTACCAATGAACACAATACAGGGATAATAAGGGCCCAGCGCAGTTGCTCGATTGTTGTATGACTCTTAATCTCAAAGAGACATTTTCTGGATTTCTCATCACGCTATTGCCTATTTCAGCAAACTGTGTCTTACACTGTCAGCCAGAAGTCACCACTGCTCTTGGTGGGTAACAGGCAGTGGGAATGGGCCTTCAGCTGGGACAGCCCTGATCTCCGCAAGGGAAACATCAGATACATGACCATTTGGGTCTGCTGGACTGACAGCCATGATGATACACCCTACCCTCTCTTTTATTAGCTCCATGTTTTGAGACAACTCTTAACCATTATACCCACAATCCTTGTCTGTAAAATGGAGAGCGGAGAATCATGGTTTTAGTTACTAATAAGATGACATAGCGCAGAGTATGCAAATTGAGAATGGTGTTGCTGCTGTTAACGTTATCGTGACCCTTTGTCATCTGTACAAAAATAATCTTCCACCTTCCATACTCCCCCTTCAGTCAAGACCAGGGAAGGGCTAACACTTTTGTGCTGTGTTCAGTCTCTGAATGAAAACACTCCTAGGCTCATTTTAAATGCAAACTCACCCTCACTTCAGAAGACAGAATATTGAGCCAGAGATATCAATCTAAACTTCTACACTTGATTCACGTCAAAACTTGCCCTCTCCTTTCACCAAGAATCCTAGAGTTAGGAAGTTGAGAGTGGTCCTCCTATTTGCTCCAGGCTCTGTTACTTTAACCTGGATGACTATGGCCGAGCCATCCAACTGCCCTCGTAGGGGATGGAATTCCTCCTGGACGCCGTTCCACCAGGGGCGGCTTTCCTGCCTTCATTCACATGGTCACCAATGTGCCAGCCATGCAGTCAGGTCTCAGTTGTGACACCTATTCGTGGCCAAATGGACTGAAGTGTAGGAGGTGGACTTGAGCTATGATAGGCCAATAAGAAGACCGTCTTGCCTGGAATTTGGGCTGAAAAAACTATCTCTTCTGGATGCGCTGGTAGCAGGTAAGCCTCGGACCTGTGGTCTCCACATCTTCCTCTTCCTTCCACACAGGGCAGAGAGACAGAAGCCCAATCCCAGGAGATGTAGGGAGAGCCCAAGAATGGGGGCCAAGAAATGGAGACAAAGAATAGAGATGTTCTTCTTTGGCCCATTCCTCTATCCTTACAATAAAGAGCCTTTTTCAGCTTACCTTATTTCAACTGGATGATGCTATTTGCCAAAAATAACACAGTCCTAGTTAAATAGCTTCCCATCAACTGTTTCCCCTGATTTAATGTGTAGTTAAGAATAAAATCACCTACTTCACAGGTTTGCATGTGCTTCCAACAAGGTAATATGGAAGTACATTAAAAACAGTTATAAATACATACGATATTAAAACTTGAATGTGTCTTTGTGAAAGAAATCTCTCTTTTTTCTCATTGCAAATAGTCTTGGGGACTTTATGTCTCCAGTGTGTTTCTTTAAGAAATATAAAAAGACTATAATAGGAGATTTTGTTCATTGAACATCAACTTTTACATGCTTAATTAGATGTGGAGGGCAGTGGTTAACTTCTCAACATAGTTTAGATTTTATGGGAAAAATGGGAAATAAAATTAAATATACATAATTATATAGAACTAAATACACGTACACACTGTTTTATCTCATTTCTGGAAATGGAACATGTTAGTGACTAGATCCGATACATTTATGCCTTCTTGAAAAAAATTAAAAAATCACCTTCAAAAGAAATGTAGACCATTTGGCAACTCAATTTTTAATCATCTTCACTTTGTTCACTTGATCTTGACACATAACTAAGGTTTTTGGTTGTTCTTAAAAAAAGTGAAAGATTTCAATTTAGCAAAAAGTTTATTGAAATATCTCCTCTGTGTAAGTCACTGTAAGAGATTATCTGGAGAAGAGAGTAATAAGTATTTTATAAAACCTTCTCCTGAGGATTTGGAGTCGAGGGGAAGAGACAATACTTTCACCATTGGCTGCCCTGTGGTTGAGCTGCTGTAAGAAATACAAAAAAGTATAAACACACTGTGATTGGAAAACAAAGAAAAATGTTATTAATTCTGCTTGGCACTGAAGAAATCAGGGAAGGCTTAATTAAGTAACTTTGGAGATATTAATTTACTTATTTACACTCTGTGTTATAAATACATTTTGAGATGACTACTTTTCAGTTGTACTTTGAAGAATAAGTACAATTTCAAACAGATCAAAGTTCAGAAGAAAAGTATTACACAGAGAAGAAACATTAGGTAATACAGATTGTCTAATAGGAAGTGACAGTTTAAATTTTTTTCTTATCATGCTATAGCTGATATTGCTGATAACACAGGAGGAATGAAAGTTTGTGAAAGACTAATAAAGACATAAAATTACCCACAACCCACCATCAAATGGTATGTTATACCTCTTTCTAATTTATTCTAAATATTATTTATACAAATTGAGACAGTCTACATCTATATCTGTGCTGCCCTTTCAATTAATATAAAAAGTTACATTACTAAATCAATATAATTTTAATGTTTACACAATAATCTTTAATACTAATACATCATGTGAGTATATCCTCATTTTAACATTTTTTTCCCTAACTTTTCTCTAGTAATTGTTATAATTTACATTCCAGTGAAGTAATGTATATGAAATTATTTTTTCAATAACCTGCAATTTGAATCACAAATGTTTTATTTTATTATTGTTTGATGTTCTTTTCTGTAATTAGTAAGCAGTTGAGATGATCAATTTATATTTTATATGTTTAGTGCTGGTATAACTTTAGGACACATTCCGTTGAATTGTCTCTAAATGTGAATGTCTGTGTGTCATAAACATATTTGTTCATGAGAGCAACTCATCCTGGAATCATTCTAAATTTAAAGATGCATATGAAAGTCTCTTCTGCTTTAAGTCACTTTCATCCTGCAGACTAAGACCTGACATTTTCATGCTTCAAGATACTATGTAAAGTCTGGGCATAATCTTCAGATAGATCCCATGAAGACATAAAATATTACTCACTTAATATTCTCATTGTTCAACCGATATGACTTGAGTGTCTGAAAGTTGTATGATCTTATGTATAAAGCCCTGGGTGGTAAAGGGTCTGAGTTTAAACACGTTGCATGTTTATAGGCCACCTTGTATTGTGGTGAGATTGAAGTCTTCTGAATCTGACAGACTTGGACACAAAGTCTGGACAGTGGATAAATCTCGCTAGCAATGCCAGCTATGTCAGTCTCATACACTCATCTCTTTGTATCCTCAGGGTACCGGTACCAGGACCTTCATGGATACCAAAATCCAGATGTTCAATGTCTTTACATAAAATGGTGAAATATTTGCATATAACCTACACACATCCTCCTGTATACTTAGATCACCTCTAGATTACTTATAACAACTAATAAAATGAAAATGCGGTGTAAATAGTTGTAAATACAATGTCAATGCCATGTAAATAGTTGCCAGTGCATGGCAAATTCAAGTTTTGCTTTTTGAAACTTTCTGGAATTTTTAAAAATATTTTTGATCCCAGGTTGGTTGACTCCATGGATGCAGAACCTGTGGATACAGGGGGCTGACCGTATTGACTATGGGTTCCTTGTGAGAGCCCAGAGAGAGTGACAATCGTGTGCTGCCCGAGTGCCCAGCTTGTCCTTAAGTCTGTCCAGTGCAAGCTTCGGGTTTACAGAAACTGGACACCTCACTGCCTGCCACAGAGAACACAGTTTATAAGAGTTGAGTTTCTGCTGGCACAAAGGACCCCTTTTTAAGGGCATTTATAGACTTGCCTGGTAGAAATGATAACCTCTGTATATTGTTTAACGATCAAATTCTGTTTTCCAGGTAGATCTCATTCAATCCCAGCTCTAGAGGAAATATTGGATTTCTTTATGATAAAGATACTGCTAAGCAGTCAGAAAGCCATGTCTGAAAAGAAGTAATTTACATGTAAATAAATACTTTAAAATTTTTACCAAGGTAGCCATTTATTTGAACTCCATTTCTTTAATTGCCAGGCCTGGAGTCAGATACTTTTTCATATGTTCTCCCTTTCTCTTTCTAGTTTCAAGAGAAGAGCAGAGAATGTTTTAAAGTAACAAATGTGAGTAATATTCATATCATTAATAAAGCAGCCTTGGCAAGTCATTTGTGAAACCAGACATAGTTAGCCCTACAAATAGTACTTCATTGTTAGGAGCAAAAAAGAACCCCACATCCTTGGTCTACAGAAGATCTGACAGATGGAAACGTGATGACCTGCTTTACTTCTCTCTGTCATCAGAGGGGAAGCACGTGAAGATCAGTAACCATACGACCTGAGTAAAAATGCAGAAACAAGCTAATCATAATCTTCATGTGATAACATTTCTCTTCAAATGTATGAAGAGGATCTCTCTGTTCAAGCAATCATCTTGCTTGATGGACAAAATCAACTTGGCCCGTGTGATGAGTGAACCTCATTAACCAGAATCTCTTATGAATAAAATGGTAATTCTGTAGTTGTGTTTCTCAAATCATTTTGTTGTGTCAAACACTGAATTGATTAGCACATGATAATATATGAAAATTAGGAAGGCAAAATAGATGCCATTGTAAAGCTTTATAAAATTATCAGAGTCTACAGATTCAAGGTTCTGGGGTCTTGTTGTTTTTGTTGTTGTTGTTGTTTGGAATAAGCAAGGAATAGTGAAGTTTAAATTAAATTCTATGCTTGAATTAGGGCGTCTCTTTCTCTGTCATTTTTTCAGAATCCTCAAAAATATATAGCAAATATTGCAGATGGAATCCACACACCAAAGCCATCAATATTCCGGTTATATTTTATCTGTTCTGAGATCATAGTATAGTGATAACAAAATTGTAAAAATTTTAAAGTCATAAGATGAAAAGAGTGGGAAGTGCGTGTCAGTCTGCATGGAAATACAACTCATGTAATAAGCTTCACCCATCTGTATAGATTGGTTAAAACCACTTTCCCAGGTCTTGCACTTAATCGTGAAGGGTCACCTAACAATCACCCAAGATTTAAGGAGAAACTTCCAAGAATAAAAAAGGACAAAAGATAACAAACAGAAAAACTAATAATTTAGAAAAAGGAGAAGCAAAATGGATATTATTCTAAATAGAATATTTGGACAGCTTCGAGGGAAAAAAATCAGGAGAGGAACAGAAAGGAACAGTTTTAGACTGAGAAACAGTTGTTATCAATTAAGCATGTGATTGCCAGAATAAAAATATAACTGGCATTTTGGGAAATAAAGTGAAGAAAAATCTGACAATGTAGATGGAAAAGAGGAAGAGACAGAAAGATGAGAAGAATAACAATAAAATAGAAGAGGGAAAGAGGGTATTATGGTTTGGATTGCGTCCTCTTGAAAGTTCTGTTGAAGCCCTAACTCCAGTACCTCAGAATGTGACCTTATTTGGAAATAGGGTTGTTGCAGACATAATGAGTTAAGACGAGGTCATATTGAGTAGGGTGGGTGCTAATCCAATATGACTGGTGTCTTTATCAGAAGAGAAGAGACACAGAGACAGAAGTACTGGGAGAAGAAGGTCATATGGTAATGGGGGCAGAGACTGGAGTGCTACAGCTGTAAGGCGAGGAATGTCGAGATTCCTGGGAGATGCCAGGAAGGATACTCTCTTGGACGCTTCAGAGGAAGGATGGCCCTTGGACAGTGAATGACACAGAGTAGATAGAAATAAATAAATATAACTATGGTGGGCAAATGGCAGAGGGGAGTATGGGAAAAGCAACCAAGTAAACTCTCATCTTGGAAGGAAGTAAAGAGACAATGTCTACAGGTGGTAAATAAAAATGACAGCAATGTTTCCTGGAGATGTAATGAAAACAACAGAAGAAAGAGCTAAAAGAGTTCAAGTTGGCTCTATTTAGGGAGTGGAAAAGGAGGGTAGGGTAGAGAGCAGAAGGGAATTGTTTGTTACTCAAATTTTGGGCTACTTATTTTTAATCATGAGCATTAAGTAGATTAAAATATTTATAATAGAACAGTTATTATAAAAGATATGACGTTTTTGTCGATGAACTTGATATAATTCATTTCTAAGAGCAGACAAAATAAATTCGCGTTAAAATTTAAAGGAGATAGGGCAGCTATTAGCCTTTTCCTAAAGAAACCGGGAGCCTGTGATTGACTGCCGCAGCATCAAGCCAACGTCTCAGTACCTACAGTAGCACCAGCATGAACTGACCTATGACATCTGTTTACTTCCAAGGAAAGCATTCTACTCTATACCCACTAAGGTAATTCCAGTAAGGAGACTGGGCAGGGGAGTGTCCCCCAGAGAGGGATGCTGGGGGCAATAGAGAAACAGAAAGATCGTTCTGCTCAGTAAATAGAATCCATGCCTAGTCAAGGGTTTCCCCACACCCAGGGCAGGGGCTCCCTCCAGACACCGTCACCGCCATGACCCAATTCCTGCTACTCTTCTTCCATTTTCCAAATCCCAGATGTGTCTTTGCTGTGGCTGCCCTTGCCCTATTTCATGACTGTATATTGCTTGTGTTTGGAGGGATGGTAATGGGGCGGTGGTGAGGGCTTGGGGTGGCAGATTCTATGTCTTGCATCTGCACATGCTCTGAGTCAGTAGGCACGTTCATACTTGCCACAGTGCATTTGAACGAAGACCTTTATTCTAGCTGTTACCTTTTACTGAGCAATTATCATAATTTTGATGGAGACAGACACTAAAAGAATATGACTTCCACCGAAGTGGGATAGGAAGAGCAGTGAATTGAGGAACCTGGAAACACAGGTTCTAGTCATGCCTCTGGAATGTGTTCACTGACTTAACCTCCTCATCTGTAGAACTGGGAGAACAGTAAATTTCAGAGCTGTAGTGGGTCAACTAATCAGTAATCAATATACGTCACCATGCTTGGTGCAGAGAAAGTACTTACAGGGTGAGCCTTCCCTACACAAGATTTATAACAGAAAAGCATCCGCTTCCTTCACAAGGAACTTGCCCTATAAAATGATTCACTTCTCTTGTTCCTCTGCCTTCCATTTTCTAAGCTATCCTAAGATCTTGCAAATATCTTGTAATACTGTCCCCTCAGTGCTTTCAGCTCTGCAGAGTTAGGCTTTCATTTTGAGTGAATATCTTAGATCTTTAATTAGGTGATCTCTTAGAGAGCCAACAAGTAATTTTATAAAAGGAATGATAACACAAGAACACTGCCTCCAAGATATTTTAAAGCTTTCCGAGAAATATCTGTATCCTTGGTCTGAGGAAAGTATTTGTCTTGTCAGTATTTGGATATGCCTGTTTGCATATTGCTAGGATTTTTCTGTATAGTTATTAACTCTGGTTATTTTTAACATCTATGTTTATATAACAAGAAAAAAACACTTTCCTGAAAGTTATCTTTTATATACAAAGAGGCATTCTGTTGTCCTGAAGACATGTGATAAATGTTTTAGCATATGCCTTTAATTTTAAATGGTACCTGGATAAGAACACACAGTTGTATTTAGTATAATATGTGCATAGAATTAGCAAGTGCATACACTGAGATAAATTAACCTGATGAATTACTTGTTTCATTTAAAAATATAAAATATTTAGCATGCTTAGATGTCAATACATTCCTTCAGAATCTAAGATGGAAACCTTTGACCTTATAATTAAATAATTGAAATTCAGCTTTTTTTCTGTCACAATACATCCTTATATTACCACATAATAAACTAGAGGCTGTACAGTTCAAATCTAACTTAGGCATACAGTTAAACCATCAGGAAATTAAAGAAATGCTATTGGCAACTTCAGGCTGCTCTGTAATTAAACTTTTACATTAAGTGATATACTGTAGATTTTTTCAATGAAATAATTCTCATCTGACAGCTCCTAATAAGTTAAAATGTATTGCCTTAACCACAGTTTTTGTTCACTGATTCTTTTCAAAACTGGAAAAATAAATAAAACCCTTTTAGAGATCTTTTTGGAAAGTCTTACACTCAGTTATATAATTCAGGGCTTGAATTTCCTGAAAAACTGTACCTAGGGAAAACAATTTGTGCTTATTTGTAAAGTCCTACTGGTGATGAGGTTTAGTTAGGTTGAAAATCATTGCTCATAACCTGGAACAAACTTGGTCAACTGATTTTCCTACATAAAGTATAGCAAATGATACTTGATGTCTTCATGGTGATGACAACCACTTTTATGCTTAAGTTTCTGGTTCTAGTCTTGGCTATTCGGGCCCAGCAAAGGTACTGGGAGTTGGGACCATTGCCTGTCTTCAGAGTAATGGCTGTGACAGTTTCTGACCAGGGTACACTGCTGACGACCTGGCTCTGCCGCCTACTCAGTGGAAAACTCTGGGCAACTCTCCATGTTTCTCTAGACCTTGGTTTCCCAACAGTAAATGTGGGACAAGAAAGAGGGGCAGATTATGTGGCACTAAGGTCACTCCACCCCTGGCACAATACGATTCCATGAAGGCTCTGGACAGGAGGGGAAATTCAAAATTGCTTAAATTTTAATCAAATTGGAAAGCTGGCTCTGATAATATAGTTTGCTATTTGTTTTAATACTTTCAAGACATCAAAAACACTACTTAATATTCCCCATCATGTAGAGAAGAGTAAATAATCACAACATATTCCACACATCACAGCATGTCTGGAAAAGAAAAGGAGGTCAAAAAATGTCAGGTCCCTCCCCCATCACATTTTTTCCCCTTTTATGTCAAACATTTGACTTAGTTTGTAGTTTTAGATGCAGTTCTTACATCTCCACCACACAAATGAGTACAGGACTGCAGTATAAATTTTTCATTCTTTTCCAACAGGGTCTACACATAATCATGTTCAAAAAAATAATAAATTATCTGGCACCTCTCTGTTCAATCATTATTTCCAAGCTATAATCAACTCACTTCCATGTTCATACTCCAGACCTTCTGATGACCAATGTCTGCACCTCCTCCAAAAATCCACCACAAGTATTGCTTTCCCTGACCTCCATCTCCTGTCCTTCCATGTCATTTACTCCAGATCCCCACTGAAACTGACCCTCATGAGGGCTCCTCAGCCCTGACTCTCCACTGTTTCACTCTCCATCACCTTCCTCCCTTCACTTCACCTCCTACTTGCTTTGTTCCCTGGATCATCCACAGCCAGGCCCTTGCAGACATGTCCATTTCCCCCAGTCCTCTTGAATGTGTTCTAAAGCTGCTGAAGGTTGCCCTGCAGCCACGCCAAGCACAGATAGGTAACGAGTCCACCTCAGATCTGGGAAATCCTGTTATGTTCCTTAGTAAGTTCACTTCCCTAATCTTAGTAAATTTACTTCCCTAATCTTGTGTATGATTCTATTAAAATTTTGCCAAATTCCCTGTATTCTCAAATCTTCACCCACAACTTATTCCAGTCTGTCTCAGTTGATGACATCACCTCATCCTTTTTTGGGGGAAAATAGAAGCAATCAGAAGTGAATTTATCATCTCAAAATCCACAACCCTCCTCGCATATATTTCTTTATTATTTCTTCTTTAAGAATATACATTCTTCTACCATTACAAAGGGAGATGCATCTCTGCTCTTCTAAAAGCCAATAAGTATTTAAACCTTTATTTCCCCTTCTTATGAAAAACCTTCATTCCCTACTCATCACTTCTCTCTTTCCACTGGATATTCGCCTTAACATAAAATTAATTCCGTACTTCAGATGAATCCTACATTCCCGTAAGCTACTTTATAATTTTGCTTCTTCTGATTCACAGAAGAAATTCCCTAAAATATATTCAGAAGCCCTCTCTCCAAATTTTTACCTCTCAATGATCTTCTAATGTGACTTCCATTCCTATCACACTGCATAGGAGAGATTAAATTTAATATTCATGACCTGCCAACATTGTAATTGGCCTTGCGGGGGTGTTCAACACACTTGACCCTCCTCACCTAATTGAAACAATTTTCTTTCATGGAATTGATGATACTAAACTCTGCTGGTCTTCTCCCAACCTGACTGGCCACTTCTCATAAGTCTTCACTGTCTTTTCTTTTTCTGGTAGACCTAAATGTTGGAGTACCCCAGAGCTCTTTCTTGGTCTGACCCTTCTATTTTCTCTCCACTCTCTGTGCCCAGTCGGGCTCTTATTGGTCTTTGACAATATAGATAGTCAATATGCTCATGGTGCTCAGTTTTATTTTATTCCTGACTTCGAGGCTGAGCTTCTCATCTGGTATCTCACTGCTCATTTAACACCTCCATGATATTGACTAAAGAAAGACACTCCAAACTCAAAAAATTAGTTTAGAAAACTAATCTCTTGATTAAATTCTTTTCACACACTGTAACAAAAATGTTCCTCCCCCCATATTTCCCAATCTAAGCAAAATGTAGAAATCATGGCATTTATCTCCCCAGCTCCCACCTTGTCTTGCCATAGGTTGACGGGAGCTGTGTCAGGCAGCCTTTTCCTGTAGCTCAGGCTCCGGGTCCCTCCCTTCCTTTTTCTCACCCTCCCCTCCCCTCCTAGCTCTGAATTCCTTCAATAGCTTTTCAGGTTCTCCTTCTGGTCCAGAGCTGATCATGTCTTTCCACTATTGCAGTCCCTAAGTTGGTTCCATATTCATGTTGCTTTTCCTGACCCTGAATGTACCCCTTTGAGTAATACCTTCAGTAAACTCTCCTCGTTGACCAATGGATGTCATTTGTTTCCTCTTGGGACCCTGATTGATGTAATGAGAAACAGAGACCCAGAGATGTCTTAGCTTCTAGTGAGGTAGGTAGAGCAGATCTCGACTCTTATAAGGATGATTTAGAATGATTATCTGGAGATCAGAAAATCTAGCTAAGGTTATAGAGCTAATCATTTGCATTCTGGATTTATTTTTCAAAACTAGGAACAGAAGCTACTTATTCTCCAACCCCCCCCCACCCCCCGCCCGGTATCACACTGCATTCCAGCCTCCTGGCACCTAGTTGTAATGTCTTATTTAGTGTTTTTCAATACACTTTTAGACAAATGAGTTTCTGTTATGTTTCACTGCAAGGTAAAATGGCTTATGGTACTCAGTGTATAACCCAGTAGTCAGCAAGTTACAGCCCATGGGCCAAATCCAACCCACCACCTGTATTTGGAAATAAATTTTTATTGTCACACAACCACACTCCTTCATTACGTATTGTCTATGCAACTTCCTGCTCCTGCAGCAGCACTGAGTAGTTGCGACAGACCCATAAACCCTAAAATGCTTACTTCTGGCCATTCATAGAAAACGTTGGCTGACTCTTCATATATCCCATATTTCTGTTTCACATAAATAGAAATGAGGTACTGTGGAATAATAACACACTTACAGAAGTCCAGGGATAGAGTTATGACTTATTGTCAAACGCAAACATATTAAGTCTTTCTAAGGTACGGACTCCCACCCCCTACCTTTGTGTACAGCCCTAATAAGAGCTAGGAGCACATTCGTGAACATTTATGGCATTTGCTCAATGATTATAGATGTGGCAACTCATTTCCATGCCTTTCCAAGTGGCGAAAATGTTGATCATCATAAATATTTTGAAGGGAGTTAAGATATTGAAATCAAAGACTTGAATTGAACATGATTGAAATGTTGAAAGAGAATTTGACAAGGGGGTTCCTAAATTTCCTGAGTGTTATTCCAGTTTTCCACCGTAAAGGAGAATAAGACATGGTCCAGGGCTCTGTTCCAGAAACCCAAGCACCTATCTTGGTCTAGTTAAACAAACAAACAAACAAACAAAAAGAGAAAAGGAGAGACAGAATTGACATGGCCCAGATTAGATTTATAATTGAAAAAAGGGATCACAGCTAATTTATGATAGGTTATTTATCGACACCTTCCTTCAGTGATTGTTTTTGCCTTGACGTCCTGTATATTTTTCCTATTTCACTTATGCCCCTCAAATATTTTATGGAATTAGAAATAAGTGAATAAATAAATAAATATGTATTGTAACATTTGTTTTTAGACCATATTAATATAGTTTCACCAAACAACCAAGCAGATGTTTTCCAGGTAGGAAGAAACCATACGCACTGGTATTGCTTCAGAATATTTCCAAAGGTGAGAAGTTTCTCTCAAATGCCCAAGTTTCAAACATTGTATTTAACGTGACAGGAACAAAAATACATTTCCTTCACCTGTCTTTGCAAATGAGTATCTTCTTTACCAGAATGATATTTTTCCCTCAAAAGGATGGGTGGGGTTGGAGGTGCATTAGTTTTTCCCAGTTGCTCCATATGAGGTACCTGTGCTGCTTCTAACAATAGACACCACCTTTTAACAGGCAGAAACCCATCTGCCTGCATCAGCTGTCAGGATGACTTGGAATGCACAGTTTTCAGAAATCAGCTTTAATTGTGGGCCTCCAGTGAATAGAGTCAATTTCCATGACTGTAGGGCCTCTTAGGCAATATAATAAAATAAGTCATCAGGAGACTTGACATTACCTTTTAACTATTAACTCCAAATTATGTATTTTAATAATAAAATGGCACGGTAGAAAGAGAAAGCTCTCTGGTGAAAAGATATGTGTTTAAATTCTATTGTTAATATTTTAGTGGACGTGCTACATTGGGCAAATTACTTCAAATCTCTGAAATATATTTCAAAATTTTTCAACAACAAAATGATAATAACCCAAAAAACCGGTATGGGAAGCAAATCATACACTATATCAAAAGTGCTTTGTAAAATAGAAAACCATATTGTATTAAATCAAGCAAAGAATAAATCAATTTCATGATGAAAATTACATATATTTATGTTTTAAATAATAACATTCAGCAGTACAATAGATCATATAACACAAAAAGGGTATCTTTTTCCTACACCAGAGGAACCACTGCCATCAACAGCTTTTCAGAAACTTTTGTCTTCCAAAGATAATTTTTTGCCACATGTATGATTTGCAAGATGTTGGCACACTTTGATTAATGTAACTTAAGAAGGAAATTATTTTGCCATTTTATAAAATGCATTTGTTATTCATAAAATTCTTCCCAAATAAAGACATAAAAATTTCTGTACTTTTTCAGTTAAAGAAAAGGAACTCAATAGAGCTATGTTAATGATTTGGTTTCTTAAGTTTTATAAATACTTATTAAATAGTTAATGAGTCAGTAAGCACACATGGGTTTAGCAGAAGAACAGTCCCCAAAGATGTCCACCCACATCCTAATCCTGGAATATGTGACTATGTTAACTTACATGGCAAAGGGAAATGATGGTAGCAGATAGAATTAAGTCTGCTAATCACTAGATCTTAAAATAGGGAGATTATACTGAATTATTCCAGTGGGTCTATTGTAATCACAAGGGTCTTGAAATGTGGAACAGGTTGACAGAACACTCAGTGTCAAATGATGTGACTTAAGAAGACTCGATTGGCCATATTTGACTTTGAAGCTGGAAGGGGCCATGAGCCAAGGAAGGCAGGTCGCCCCTAGAATCTAGTAAAACAAAGGAATGGATTCTCCCTACAGCCTCCAGAAGTCAACGCACCACCCAATACCTTGATTTTACCCCAGTGAAATCCATGTCAGATTTCTGTGAAATAATCTTTTTCCTTGCCTCTTCCAGCAGCAGTAGGCAAGTAACTGCGTTACTGAATTTGAAATTGCTTAAGTATCTGAATACTATGCAAATCTTAGAAATACAACTCAGCAAAAGAATATATGAAAGTTAATATCTGCTATACTTAAGTGAAAAGTATCCATTTATACAGCTGTGAGAATCTCTTCTCTTGTGTCATAAGAAGAGGAAAAGAAAATCTATTTGCCATTTATTTAGCAATTCTGTAAATGATACTAATGAAAAGTCCCGCAAAGTCTACTCTTTGCAACAACTTTCTGTCCCGATTTGTTGCTACGGGATTTTTTATATTCTCCTGCCTCTGATGATTTCTCTTCTCACTCTTCCTATTCTTCCTGCCCGCTGCCCCACCGCCTGGAAATACCACATATCTGCTTTTCATCTCTACGTGTGTTATTTTCGCTGGTGTCCTTTTCCATTCCCAAGGCTTCTACGACCCCTTCCATCTTGATAGAATCAACCATACACCTTCAGCTTGGATATTTTTCTCAAGTTGAATTCCAAACTGTCCAACTACCTCTCGGGGAGCCTCCCCCCACCATATCCAGTCTACTGCGTGAGTCTCCGGAAACAAAAATTCAGCACACCATGAACTGAAACTTCAATCTCTCCTCTACCCATATCTTTTTCACTTGGAGTCTCAGGGAACACCTTCAGAGTCTCTATCCTCCAAGTCATTGCGCCAAGAATCCCAATGTTGTGCAATCTCTCCTTCCATATCTAATCAGCCACTGACTCATATTCCTGCAAATTCTCAAATGACACTCTCTTAGTTTCTATTCTAAGATCCCACTGGAAGAGCCTTATTACAGCTGGTCTTC
Source organism: Balaenoptera musculus (assembly GCF_009873245.2). NCBI lineage: Eukaryota > Metazoa > Chordata > Mammalia > Artiodactyla > Balaenopteridae > Balaenoptera > Balaenoptera musculus. The sequence continues at coordinate 87,650,383 of NC_045797.1, read as the reverse complement.
TAATTGGTCTTCCCACCTTCTGTCACTGCCTATCCTAATCAATGCTGTATTCTAAGTCCAGTGCAATTAGGAAAGCATTACTCTTTGGCTATAATATCTTCATGTATTGCTCCTGATAAAAGGCCAGCTCTTTGCAGTGATATTCTGTACTTCCACAGTCTGGAGCTAGTGTATCTTTACATATCTGTCTCTAATTACTTTCCTGATACACCAGAGTTTCTCACATACTTTTGTCTCAGTATTCATTTATACTCTTAAAGACTACTGAGGACACCAAAAATTATTTTATTTGTGTGTGTTATATTTATAGATAGTTAGAAATTAAACTTAAATTTTTGAATTATCTATTTGATAATTCATGTAAAAATAACAGTAATATGCCCATCATATATGAACATAGTATTTCTTGTAAAAAAAACAACTGTAATTTCCAAACCCCAAAAACTTTTGTAAGAAGAGTGATGTCATTTTCCATTTTGGCAAATCTCTAACATCTGACTTCATAAATGAAAGCTGGATAATCATATATGTTTGTTGATCCTATCCATTGTCATATGTTGATTTGTTTAAAATATACACAGGAAATCCTGTTTCCCACAAATATGTAGTTGGAAAAAGGAGGAATATTTTAATAGCCCTTCAGATGTTTGTGACTATTCCACTTAAATGCAAACCAAAATTCAAGAAGCAGTAGTTTCTTAAAAGTTTACTTTCAGTGTGAAATCCAAAAGCCTATCAGTTAAGTTTTAGTATGCTTACCTTAAATTGTCTTGGTCTATTTTGCACTTTGAATGGATCATTTACCTATCATAATTTTGTAACATCATGCATTGGTCATTTAGAAAATAAAATATTACCACACTGAGTTGTGCAAATCTCCCAAATGTTGGCATGTTTCATTGTATAATAGCTAGAAACAACATTTTACAATGGTGATTCATTAGTATCATCAAAAAAGTCTTTAAGTATTGGGATGCATGGTTGGGTGCTACTGCCTTGATTCATGGTAAGGCATTGGCAGTTTACCCGTCACTGCTTTTGTATCGTCAGGATGAACATCAGCAAATTTAAAAAGGTGGAAAATGTCTTGGTGTTGTGAAAATAGCTTTGACCTCATGGTCCCCTGACAGACTCTTAAGGCACCTCAGAGGCCCACAGACCACACTGGTACTCCCGCTCTGTAGTCACATTTAGTGCCTTTCAAATAATTTTAATTATTTTCACACAAAAAATATGGAGACAATATTATAAGGTTTAAAAGAACTGCTTCATTTCCAGGGAGAGTTGGAGACATGGAGCTCCTTCTTGCCATTTCCCCCCCCCCCCCCCCCACTCCTTTCTGCTGTGATCCCATCCCGGTTTCCAGAGTCACAGTCTTGGAAACCAATATATTCACTGGTCCCGTTGGTATTATATCATCTCACCGTCTCCGTACCATTGCTCACCAGCACTCGTCTGCACACCGTCCTCGCTAGTGGAATCACCCCAAGCCCCTGATTCAGAATGTTTCTCACCCTCACTTTGGTTTTTAGTCATAACTTATGAATGGCCCATCACTTGCCTTTCAATAGAATGAAGTCTCCTCCAGGGCAGGGACCATACCTAATATAATTTGCCTTCCAGAAAACACAGAGATGGTAAAGAGTTTTTGAATTTAATTGAAAATGTTACCTAGAAGAAAATAATTTTCCTGGGGTGTTCGATTCTTTTCAGGTTGTGCAAACTTTCAATGCTGCTACTGTGTATCTATCTTCCAATCTCAAGGGCCTTTCCCTCATTAGGTCTTAGAAAGGTTTCTGGTCAGGAGCTGATTGTTACAAAGAATTGCAAACCAAGATCATCCCTGTTTTAAAAGTTATAATTGGATGAAATTACAGAAATGCTTAGACAAGCCTAATTACAATCTAACACTCACTCTACATTCAGGCTTTTCAAGTACATTTCCCTGGGGTGTCTTCACCTGACCTGATGTATGCTATTGCTTCATGAGAATTTTGAGAGTATTCTCCGCATTCCTTTCCAGTGATGTTACGTATATGATCCCCCATACTCTCTTAGAGTCCTTCCAGATGCAGGTACCCTTTCTGGAGACCTCATTGCAAGCCTGGATGCTTAGACTCTACACGGTGCTCCCTGCCAATTACTGTCAAGGATCCTGCCGTTGTTTCCAAAGGGCCATGTAGCTGCTGATGGGGAAACAAAAGCCAGTAAAGCCAATGCAGCATTGATTAACTTGTTCCACTTCTTAGGATTCAAAAATGACTCATTTATGTCAAAAATGGAATATTTTAGGGGTAACAGTTGTATCTAAGAGGTTCAGTGTGTAACAAGGAAGAAGAGGGTTATGGTTCAGGAACCCAGACTAGGGAAACCACATTGGCTGTCACGGGGAAGACTTGCAGAAAGTTAGGGGATGTCACACCTCACCTACTGTATTGACACTCTCAGTAAAGCAGTGGAGGGACGACAACATTGGGATGAAGAGCAAAAATGCTAAATTTTATGACATGGCCACCTTTAAGTCCATTTCCTTCCTCTTTTTCTCCTTCTAACCTATAGAATTGGACATCTGGCACCAAAATGTGAAATAAAATTTACCATCCCTAATACATAAATAATGGCTAGAGTTTAACACACACATTTTGAATAGGGCGATGGTTTTAAAAATTCCTAAACATTACATGAACAAGATGTTGTGCATTTGGAAAATAAGCAATATGGAAATGTTTCCTGGATTATTAAATTGCACACACAGTAACTCATCTTCAGCCCTTTAGGGTCTTACAAACTCACTTCTATCATCTTGTATCTCATCCCACCCCTGTGAGGCAGATACTATTTTCATCTTAGTTTAGTCACAACTTTCCTGATAAAGGTTCCGTAGCGTGTCAGGTAGGGGTGTATTTGATTGTTTTTCTGGAATCGGACAGTCACGGTCTGTGTGGTGGACCCAGGAAGTAATCAGAGCCCCGGATGTCTTCGTTTCTCTGCTGACATCATTTGCTTCCGTCTTAAAGGTTCAGAGATGCTACTACAGGTCATGGATCTTAGTTTCTGGCAGGAAAAAGAGGAAAGAAAGGAAGAACAAGACCATTTACTTCCTAGCTGAGTCACACTTTTTTTTTTTTTTTTGGCTACATTGGGCCTCTGTTGCTGCGTGGGCTTTTCTCTAGTTGCGGCGAGCAGGGGTTACTCTTCGTTGCGCTGTGCGGGCTTCTCATTGCAGTGGCTTCTCTTGTTGTGGAGCTCGGGCTCTAGGCACGTGGGTTTCATTAGTTGAGGCGTGTGGGCTCAGTAGTTGTGGTGCACAGGCTTAGTTGCTCCACGGCACATGGGATCTTCCCAGACCAGGAATCAAACCCGTGTGCCCTGCATTGGCAGGCGGATTCTTAACCACTGCGCCACCAGGGAAATCCCTGAGCCAGCACACTTTAAAAGGTATTTTCTGGATGTACACTAGTGACTATTTCTGCTTACAGATAGTGGCCACACAGACTTGCAAAGAAGACGAGAATGCAGTCTTTTGTTGTGCATTTTGCCATCCCAAATAAAAGCCAGTTCTGCTCCTAGGGAAGAATGACAACTAGCAACCACTCTGCAGATTGTTATTCTGTTACAGGGCTGAAGCTTGAAGCTAAATACTCTTCTCTCACTCTGCCATGTTATATTTGAACCTACACCAAGGACTGTATGTGTGTGTGTGTATGTGTATGTGTATATATATATATATATATATGTATATATATATATACATATATATATGTATATATATATATATACATATATATATATACATATATATATATAAAATGTTTTAATTAAAAAAAATTTATACAATTTTCAAGGTTACTTTCCATTTACAGTTATTACAAAATATTGGCTCTATTCCCCCTGTTGTGCCATACATCCCTGAGCCTGTCTTACACCCAATAGTTTGTACCTCCCCCTCCCTCATTCCTTAATTGCCCCTCCCCCCTCCCCACTGGTAACCACTAGTTTGTTCTCTGTGTCTGTGTGTCTGCTTCTTTTTTGTCATATTCACTAGTTTATTGTATTTTTTAGATTCCATATATAAGTGATATCATATAGTATTTGTCTTTCTTTGTCTGACTTATTTCCCTTAGCATGATGCCCTCCAAGTCCATCCATATTGCTGCAAATGGCAAATTTTCATTCTTTTTAATGGTGAGTAGTATTCCATTGTATGTGTGTGTGTGTGTGTTTATATACACATTATGAGCAAAAGATTTATATATATATATATAGTAAATAATCTTTAGTTCTTTCAATTTCCTTCCATTAAATATATCCTAATTTGAAAACTTACTGTATAGAAAAGCTTTAAAATTACAATTTTTTTCAGTCCTTTCGTGATCTCATACACACTTAGGGCTTCAGCTTTTTTATTTCTACAAAAACCATTCTTCAGTCTTTCTTTCTGAAGTTCTGAACTTCACCAGTACTCACATTACACTTTTCAAACTACTTGTAGGTCGCTTCCCACTATCAAAGGAAAGTCTGTATTCCTACCTGATCAAACTTGTTCACTGTGTCCAATGGCTCCATCATTCTCCAGTGTTTCAGAACAAAATGGTCCCATGTCAATGGTAACCCAAGATCTAAATAGAACCCAACATAAGTCCCCACTGAAAAAGATCCTCAGATTCAGGATTCTGGCTTTCCACGTGTTACAATAAACCAAATATGAGAGACTGCAATCAAAGATCAGCAAACATACAAAAGAGCCACCATGTACATGAGATTCAGTTAGAAATGCAAGCAGCATATTTACACCTCCTGGTATTGGGATTATAAGATAAATATTATTTAGTGTTATGCATATCAGATATGTATATTTTTAAATTGGTGAACTGAGAAGACAACAAGAAACTCTCCTAAATGACAACACAGCTTTGAAAAATAACAAATAGAACATTTATATATAGTCTAGATATACAGATATAGGTATAGGTAGAGATATATCTATTTAGATGGGTAGATATAGATAGGTATAGATGTATCTATCTGTAAGTATATAAATGTGTGTGTGTGATATATGAGATATGAGACATAATAACCCAATAAATTATTTAACAGTTGATTAAATAAAGAGAAAATACATATTCTCAGAAAAATCCACAAAAATCACCCAGAATGCAGCCTAAAGTCACCAGAGTCAGAAAATTTGAAGAAAAATTCAAGAGATAAAGGGGTAGTATGAGAAAGTCTATCCAACATCTAATGGGTACTCCACAAGGCGAGACTACAGAGGGTAGGGGAAGGGCAATACTTGAAGAGCTAATAAAAGGGACTTCTTTAAGACTAATGAAATGCATGAGTCTACAGTTAGAGCCACAAAATCCACAGGAAGAACAACATGTGACAAACAGAATTAAAACAAAGAAAACCACGTTTAGACCAATTGTAGTGAAACCAGAGAACTCAAGTGAAGGAGAAATTTTAAACAGGAAAAAGACAGCTTTCTTACAAAGGAAAAAAATTTACATTTACATTACACCCTTCAACCTAATAATGGAAGTTGGAAGACGGTGGACAATATGTCTTCAAAAAGATGAGATAAAAATAAATGCCAGGGCTTCCCTGGTGGCGCAGTGGTTGAGAGTCTGCCTGCCAATGCAGGGGACACGGGTTCGGGCCCTGGTCGGGGAGGATCCCACATGCTGCGGAGCAACTGGGCCCGTGAGCCACAATTACTGAGCCTGCGCGTCTGGAGCCTGTGCTCCGCAACAAGAGAGGCCGCGATAGTGAGAGGCCCGCGCACCGTGATGAAGAGTGGCCCCCACTTGCCACAACTAGAGAAAGCCCTCGCACAAGAAACGAAGACCCAACACAGCCATAAATAAATAAATAAAAAATTTTAAAATTAAAAAAAAAAAAAAAAAATAAATAAATAAATAAATAAATAAATGCCAACTCTCAATTATGTATGCCAAAAATGATCTTGTGGATAAAAGCAAAATAAAGATATTTTAATATAAATAAATAGAGGAATTACTATCAAAACACTTAATCGATGATAATAGCATATGTGCAGAAATTCAGGGTCAGTGGAAGAAAGAATCAGCATAACAGATTCTAAAGCTATTTTGTTCTTTAGGATGGGACTTAAGACATAAACTTCAGAACTGAATAATTATACATGTTAAAACTGACAGTAACAAAATGCATAGAAATAGATGTTTTGCATTTTATCAGTTAAAGGAGTACTGGAATTGTAAATTATTTTTTTAAAACAATCAAAGGGAAAAATGAAAATAATGTATTGAAAAATCAAGAAAGTAGACAGTACAAAGTTAAAGGGGTGAAATGAAATATTCAACTCAAAATAAATGTAAAACTCTGTGATGATCTAGATGGGTGGGATGGGGGGGTAGGAAGGAAGTCCAAGAGGGAGGGGATATATGTATACATATAGCTGATTCACTTTGTCGTACAACAGAAAGTAACACAACATTGTAAAGCAACTATACCCCAATCAAAAAAAAAAAAAAAAAAAGAATGCAAAAATAATAAATAAATAAATGTAAATGGGGAAAACACTTATATGAGAAACATAGATTTAATAAATAAAAATATTACTAAATGAAGTTATGTACTATTTGCAAGGGGCACAATTTAAACAAACAAAACATTGGTAATGAAATGACAAAGATATATTGAGCAAATAATAATGAAAAAAGGCTTCGTAAATGTTAAGACAAAAAGTATTTTATGGATAAACAAATTCGTTACAAAATTAATTTTAAAAAATTCAACAAGAAATACAGAAAGAACACACACGCAGGGCCAGCTTCCTGGGTGTGCCCCAACGTGGTCATACAGAGTCCTGCACTAAAGAGGACCCTGCATCTTGGTTTTCATGATTTGCATTAGCCATCTTTAAATTTTTAATACTATTCATCTTGAAATTATTTTTATAACTGAAATTCAGTGAAACATGGAACACGTGCCAGTGGCTTGGAGCTTCAGCTCACACGTGGTCATGCCTTGTACCGCCTCTCCACCTCCCAGGGACAAGTTTCTGATCCTCCTCACACCTGCCCCCAGGAGCCCTGGTCTCCACCCGGCCTCCTCCTTCCCTGCTTCCTTGGTCACATCAATCGGGGGTGCCCACTTTCTGCCATTTCCCTCTGCCCTGAGAAGTGGACTGTATATGCACATGGGAAAGATGGGCATGGGTCCCACGATGTCTTAGAGCAGAGTGTCAGGACAGCACCATGGTGCATTTGGCAGGTGACTTGATGGGGTCTCTTGCTCGCCCCCAATCCAAGTACCTGACCTGTACCAGTGTGAGTTTGCAGTGTACTGGGCCTTATTCTTGGGTCAGGACGGCAGGCCTGTGGGAAGAAGATATTAACCACTCTGCCCATGACCAGGGTCCTACACTTTTCCTTCGCATTGGGCCTTGCATAGTATGTGACAGACCCTTTTTAGATGCACTGGTTAAGTGGCCTTAAATGAGCAAAAATGAAAATATGATAGAATTGCAACACAGATACCATGCCCAGCATTATATTGGAAGATTTCAATACATCTCTCTCTCTCTCTCTCTGAATTAATAGGTTAAGGGCATCCAAAAGTTAAAATGTTACATACAAATGGAAAATAAACATCAATAAACTTGATTTATTAGATATTTATAAAATATTGTACCCAGCAATTATCTACTGCTGTTCCAGAGCACATGTAAAACATTTACAAAATGTTGCCAGATGCTAGGCCATAAAGAAAGACTTAACAAATTTCAAAAATAAAAACCAAACAGTGTAGTACAGAGTACATTCTCTGAAAGCAAAGCAATTAAGTTAAAAGTTAATTACACATAGAAAATCAGAACTAATAAAAGCCCCACAGGCTCCTTGGAGAAATAGCTGATCCTAGATCTGGGTCATAAAAATAATAATGTACCTGAATCATCTCCTATTCCCCCAAAGGAAGGGAGGGCTCAGAAAATGAAAACAAAGAGTGGGGTTTATTAAAAGGACCCAAGGGGCCCCCCAAGGCCAAAAGAAGAACAATTAGAGAAACAAGATAAAAAATGTAATATTGGATTAAAACCAAGGGTATAAAACACATGTCCTGAGTCCATAGTGGTATAAATAAATGACTTTATAAATAAATTATTATGGGAGAAGAGACAAATCTTCTTTACAGGAGAATTCCAAATAACATATGTGGATAAGGTGAGTTAATTCCCTTCCTCACCGCTCATTCTTCACCCCCGTGTGTTCTATACTTAGTAACTTGCTTCAAAGAAGAGAGTATGAAAGGGGGATACACAAAGAAACTTTATAGTGAAAAAATTTGGCAAACACTCCATCACCCAGGTCGTCAAGGGGAACACCTACAGGATGTCATGTTGATAACAGGACTTTTGATGCTTCGTGGTATGAAGGGCACTTCTCCTCTCTGGGATTCTTCCCCAAAACCCATAACCCCAGGCTGACCATGAGAAAAATCTCAAGTCAATACAAATGGAGGATTATTCTACAAAATACTTGGCCTTGAAACTGTCAAGATCTTGAAAAATAGGCAATGTCTGAGAAACTATTACAGACCATAAGAGGCTAAAAAGACATGTTGATTAAATACAGTGTGGTGCCTTGGATAGAATCCTGGGACATAACAAAGGCACTATTAACAAATAAAAGTAAAATCTGAATACTGTAAGGAATTGAGTTAATAATACTGTATCCATGTTAGATTTTTATTTGTGACAAATAAATGAACCTGGGATATGGGAATTCTCTGTACTATATTTACAACTTTTCTACAAATCTAAAAGTATTTAAACTATTCAAATATTTTTTTAAAGTTTGTTTAAATAATCAACAAACCTCTGGAGTGATTCATCCAAGAAATAAAGAGATAAGACACAAATAACATTGATGATGAAAAAGGGAACTCAGCTACATATCCAGCTGTCCTTAAAACAGTAAGAAAATGCCATCAAAACCTTTAGGTCAATCATTTTGAATGTTTAGAGGAAATGGGCAAATTCCTAGAAAACGGTTAACTTAAAATGGATGAGATGAAATAGAGGAATAATTATATAACATTAAAGAAATTGAATTCGTAACTTAAATACTTGCCTACAAAGAAAACAAGAAGCTAGATTTCCATAGAGGAGATTTCATTGAAAAAAAAAAATCTCACAATAAACAGATAATTCCATCTTGTGGAAACTCCTCCAGAGAACAGAGAATGAGACAGCATGCCTTCTTGTGATTTAGGACAATGGCGTAAACTTCTTGCCAAAACCAAACTTGGGGAGTAATACGATAGTAGTAAAAAGGAGGTAATGACTGGCCAAACTCATAATGAATCTCAATTACATGTTAAATCTTAAAGAAAGCATAGCAATCCAAATAGTGCAATACATATCCCCAAACCCTAGGTTTACCCAGGACTACACTTGTGATTTACAATTAGGAAATCTGTAAATAGTCTCTGCTGTATTATCTGATTAAAGAAGGGGAAAATACATACAATCAACATTTGGGGGTGTAAAATGGATTACACTAGACTGAACAGTGCCTGTAGGAACACTTTCTGGGCTTCTGCTAGGAGACAGAGAGAATCACTGTGCTCTGTGTTGGGGGCAGAAGACCCAGGAGCAGGAAATATACTCCTTTCTCCCAAGGAGCTCGTTACAGACTCAGGGACACAGGTCACAAAGAGAAAAATAGCTAGTGGCACACGGGTTAAATACCAGCTCGAGAGAGAAACAGGTGTGTCACTGAGTAGAACAAAATCAAATGTTTACTAACTGGTGTCCCTAGTTCTAGACTTATACCATCCAGACCAATTTCCCTATACGTAAGAGGCAGATGTTTGCTTCTAAAGATATTTCAGAAGCCCCAAAAGTAAAAGTAAAAGAAAAAAAGTTTTATCTTTATCCGCTTCACACTACTCACGGTGCAAGTACTCCCCACCTATTAGATTCCAACACTCTACTTTTGTTTAAATAAACTGAGGTGTCAGGGAGGGTTGGGGTGGGGCAGTACTGGACATTTATTAGAAATTCAGGAAAGATACAAAATTATTAATTCTTAGAAAATATCACATATCGACACTGAATTACATGCAATGATAGTTTTAACGGCAAATATGGTGTGACACTTGTCAATAGCGAGAAAAGGGTTGTATCAGTTACATTGTTTCTAAAGTGTTTGGCACAGAAGAATTTCTGCACATAAGAAGAGTCTGAAGCAGTTAGTAGCAAAAAATGGTAATAGGATTTACTTTTCTTCAAATAATAAAAGCAATATATCTTACGATGAAAGGAAAAACATAAAAAATACAAAGATGAAAAAATCACTTATAATTTCACTTTCTAAAGAAAATGGCTGTTTTTATTTTATTATATTCCATTCAAAGCTCTCTCGGATTTATGTATTTTATAGACATGCTCATTTTTTCTCTGTCAATAGATAGATAAATAGATATAATAATGTGTTTGTATGTATAGCATGGTTATAAAATTGAAAAGCTTTTCTTTCTTCTTTTTATTTTTTTAACTAAAAATCCATTTGAAATATAGATCTGTGGTAGAACTCTACCAATTACAAGAAAATGCAATGATGAGGCCCAGGACTAAAACTGTAGCCCCTGTCACTTGCCTATATCTTTAATCAGTAATTAAAGGGTTTTGCTGATTCCATTCAATAGCAGTTTCTTTCTTAATGGTCTGCAGTCATTCAGCTAGATCAGTGATTTAATCATGTTATCATGCCACCGGCTTTGGTCTGAAATCCTTTTGTAGAATCCTTTACAGTTTAAAGAGGCTTATTTTCAGGTTAGAATGATCTGAAGGGTTGAAGATTAAGGTCTAAGAAAACCTCATCCTCATGTACAATATTTACCCAGTATTGATCTGAAGCCAATCTGAAGCCAAATATACACACTAAAATCTCATTGTGCAGTTTCAAGAACACATGAGCATGGTTTGTTACAGAGAAATTGCCACCTTCTAAACCTTTTAGGGGCCTGACCGAAAATTTACTCTTGTGTTCTCTTCTTTTATACTTGCCTCCAAATGTGGTTATCCTTAACATATGTATGCTTGCAATCAAAACACAAATATATCGTAGTGTGGACTTGATGTTGAATTTGCTTGGCTAGAATCATCTGGGAAATATAAAAGGCTTTTGAAATTTTTATATAATTTGAAAGCATGATCACTTTTCATAGACATTCCATTTTTTTCTTTAACTTCAGAGATCTTCACTATTTAAAAAACAAAGAAAAAGGACATGTATGATGATAGCCCTGGATTATCATAAAAATATGATCATCACAAAGTATCAGAAAGAATTTTGTGCTTTTTATCAACGTCATATAAGAGCAAAACTTCATCACCATAAGTCTTGAGGCAGCAAGGATTATCTTCTTTGGAGTAGTAGATAAACCAGCAAAACGCCGAAGAGGAAGTGTTCCAATTGGATTTAGGCAATTGGGCTTCTCACCTTTGCTTTCAATGAAAACCATCCCATTCACAGGCCTGCTATGTGAATATGTGTTTATTTCACTTGATGTTTACATCATCTCAATGAAAAATATGATATTTTACATAAAGTGTGTCTATATATGTAAATATATGAATGTATGTCTATGTGTACATGTATACATATCATGATGTACAAATTTTAAATTGTGAAGTACTTTATGAATATAGTCTTAGTAAATCTTTGCAACAAAATGACATCTCTATGTTAAAAATGAGAAAAGACAGTCAGGCAGAAAAATAACATGTCCATAGCAGTCACGCAGTAAATCAGCTTCCATTCCTTTTCACCGGCTCACTGTCTGTGCTATCAGCTACCATGAAGTGGTCTTTTTTCCCAGGTACAGTCAGCTGTACTTCTTCATTTTACTCACAGCATTAAAATATGCTACATTAGTTGTGGCTGGTCCTTGCTGCCCACCATGAATACTTACTCTTTGATATGAATGATCCACTGGGCCCGCCATAAGAAAGAGTCAAATTCATTCACAGTGATGATATATTACAATCATTTTTATCATTTTTTTAACCTGGATGTTTTGTCCAATAAACTGAGAGTCCCATCATCATCATGATTCTATCTCCAGTATTTACCATGACTATATGTTCATTGCCACATAGATCTCATCTCAAGTGTCACCTCCTCTCTTCTGGCCTCCTCATCTAAAGTACCACCTCCAGGTTGCATTTATGCATGAAATTTGTCAATATCAAACCACCCTCCTTGTGTGTTTGCTTGTGTATGATCAGTTTGCACTGATTAGAAGGTAAGCTCTATTTTTGTCTTCTTTGTTCTGGGATTCTCCATGCTAAGAACAGTGCCTCGCATAGTAGTGCTTGGAAGGATTATTGTAAACTAAAATATACTGATTTGTTTTTTGTTTGTTTCCAAAGAATGTACAAACCTGACATTTTTCTTGAGCAGCAAAAATAAGACACATTTTTAGTGTCTGCTGCATTCACATGATATGTTCTCTTGTCACTTAAAGACTGGCTATGGGTGACGTCACGTAGATTTGTTCACAAGAACCGAGGAGGCTACATGGAAGCGGTGTTATGTACACACGCCTGAAGATTCTTGAGAAAAGTGTTATCATCCCAGTTTCACATACATGCACAATGAAGCTCACATATTTTAGAAACTTGTCAGAGTTACACATGTGATTGGAAACAAGCTGAATATAAATCCAAGGTTGTGCTTATTCCAAGGAGCTGTCTTTCATTCTCCCACTGTTAAAGTTGCTCTTGTTCACCTACCAGTGTTTACGAAGTCCTATATTTGGGATGCTTTTTCTATAATAAAATGTTATCATTTGTGAAAAGAAAGAAGGCCAAGTTAGAGAAACACTGAAGGGCAGATCACCTCCCGAAGGCTGGCTCCCAAGGTGTGCCCACAGATGGAGGTGGGGCCCTATGTGCTCACGGAGCCTACAGCAAGGCTCACATCTATTCACACACACAGTACTTCACCCATTGCATGTGTACAGCCTAACCTAAAAACTGTTACACTGTACCAACATGCATGTGTTTATTGCTTAAAAATATTAAGGTATTTAACTATCACAAAGTTTTTAAATATATCCGACATTCCATGGACAGTTTTCATTTTGCTCAAAACTCACTAGAATTTGAAATGGGCAGATCCAGTTGACACCTCCTGTGTCTCTTTCAAACTTCGGATTTTCCCTATGGTAACCCCTGGTCTGAATAAATAGAGACATTCTGATGATTTGGACTCATCTAGCTGATGATACCAATTACACTGATGACACTTGCCACAGTATATTCGTTGTTTTTCTCCTTTCTGGTGGCTTATCCGTCATTCATCAGCCCACAGAGTACCGAAAACCTTGCATGGGGTGTGGGAAGGCTGGGTCCCGTGCATTAGTGCCTGTTGCCTCTAGCCAAAATATCTTCATGAATCCAGGTCCACACATGTAAGAGGGATCTCAGAAAACTAGAAGTTGTGCAGATGTGAGTGACTGCAAGATTGAGAGGTTTTAAACCATATATTTTAAGAATTAGTTAAAGAAATTCCAACCCCTTAGCTTGATGGAAAACAGGCTGGGGAGAACATAAAATATAACTTCATATGTCAAGGACACTCAAGCAAAACAAAAGAATAAGACTTATATACTATCTGGCCTGAAGGATTAAGCCAAGACCAAAAGAAACTCTTAGGAAAATTTTCACTTCAGTTTAAAACATAGCTATTTAAAAATCTAAGTTGTCCGGAGATGAAAAGATGGTACTGAGTTTGCTTTTAGCAGCAGAAGAAAAAATTATTTAGTAACTGTCATATGAAAAGCAACGTTCTGGACATTTTTGTTTGTTTTTTTCCATAATAAGCTAATCAGGAAACGAACTGTACTCTTAATTTTCAGGGTAAAAAACAAACTCATCGAAGTTAGGCAAATTGCCTTGGGTTACCCAGCTAACTGATGACAGAGCCAGAAATCAGACCTAGACCTTGGACACTGCATCTTCTGGTCTTTTCTTTTCTCATATTCTCACCAAGGTAGATCCTCAATGATTGTTTCCTTCTGTAGAGGATTTCAGAACACAGTGTGGGTGGCCTGCACGGATTCAGGTTTGGTACAGCTGCAGGTTTTGGCTACTGATGATCCAAAGGGGTTTGGGCCCACGTCAGAGGTTTTCTTGGAAGGAAGCATGCAGGGTCCCAGAGCAGGACCGTGGCTCCTAGTCTGCTCCAGCTGGGATGAGCAAGCTTCAGTGGCAACGGCAGAACCACTGGATTATGACGAAGTACATGATCTAAGTCATCAAGCCACCATGAAAACAACTTGGACTCCAAGCTTGTAAAATTATTCAAATTGTTTTTTTACACTTGAGGCATAATATCAAGAATAATATTGAACCAAATCTGTCAAAAGGGACAAATAAAACCTGATCCCATTTGATTTTTAGTTTAACCTATGTTATTAAAAATAAGTGTCTTATTAAAGGAACAACCAGGAGCTCAGAGACAAGGAACCAAAGACAGAAATATGGCAGTGAGTGTATCCCATTTTAAATTAATGGATGAATATGTGCTTGTTGTTCAGCACAGGAAACTCTGGGTCAAACTGAAGTTTGAGGGAGAAGAGAACCCATATTTGGACCAGTAATGTTGTGTGATTTGAAAGAGTCTTTGGGGAGATACCAATGGCCCCAAGCATCCCACTGTCACATGGGATATCTAAATGGGAGTAACCAGTACAGAAGTGTCTGGAATCTGGAAGCTGTGAAGCAGATTTACTCCCAAAGCAGGTGGTTTTAAATCTCCTAAAACTGAATAGATTCTATGACTTGCTCTGGATTATCTTTATAGTACTTGGTTCTGTAAAACAAATCCGTATGCTTAATTATGCATCAACTCTTTCTGCTAAGGGCTGCAGGGAATGCAAGGGCAGGTAGACTGGGTCTTTGCTCTCAAGTACCTGTCGTCTTGGAAAAAATAGAGAGAAAAGAAGAAAACTAGGATATCTCAGCACCTAAATGAAGTGATAAGTAATTGGAAATTTAGTAATAGTAATGCGACAGTCCAGTAATGGAACCTGCCTTGTATCCGATATGGTGTGAGACTCAAGAATGAAAAATCAGTATTCTCATTTTGCTGGTGAAGTAAGAGAGGCATGGACGGTAATTTGCTGAAAATGACAACTTCTCAGTAAGTGATAACACTAAAGTCATAACTATGTCTAACCTCAAAGCCCATGTTCTTTGCAGTCATTATATTGTAAGGCACAGCCCTAGCTGGGAGGTCATCTGACTTTCAGAGGTCAAAGTAGAAGTTTCTCTTGACTGACATGTTCTCAAGTGCAGGCTGTCCTACCCTTCCTCCCGAGGACCGTCTCAATCCAATGTGTTGTTACATGTAAATCTCTTGGGCATAAATGACTCCCTACATATTTTTAACTCCTAATAAGTGTTTGTTTAATGCCCATTTTCTTGTCTGATGCTAACAGAAAATGCTCACCATCAATGCCTTAAATGTCTTCCAAAGAACACAGCACCTCTAGTTACAGGTGCTTAGATGGCGCTACACAGCAATTGTTGTTGCTGTGGCTTTTTTCCTTAATGTTTTTCCCCCCTAATTCCTTGACTAACTTTAAAGTGGTAGAAAAAAGATTGAAATTTTACAAGGCTAACTAAAAATATTAAATAATTATACCCCCAAACTTCCAAGTTACTATTGAGAAATTATTTTTATTTTTCTTACTGCTTAGGCATTATTTCACAGTACTTGTTTCCCCAATTGTGAGGGGAATCCCATAACTAATTTAATAAACAGATTTAGAAATATCAAAAGAAAAAAAATGCCGGTCATTAAATTAAGCTCAACCTGAGTCAACCACATGGTTGAACCTGGAAGGATTTGCCTCTAAACACTATCTCTCTGAAGAAGGTCAAAACAAGCAAATTTGATTAAAAGAAAAATGCAGAAAGAGACTTTTATGGTTTATTGGGGAATTCTCTCTAAAAATATTTACCTAAACTCCTCACAGTTGTTCTTCAAGATAATTTCCTCAAAAAATAAAAAACAGAGTTGGCTTTGGAAATGCCTCTTATCACAATATTTTCCACAGATACTGATATGGTTCTAAGTCTTCTAAGTCTTTCAAACAGTGTCATCTGTTCTTTTGATTTGCTCTAAGACAGAAATTCATGAACACCTAGCCACCTGCCTTCTGATGTACTAGAGAGAAAAACTAATTTAGGTCTGCTGTGACTCATTTTGTCTTCCTTCATGACAAAAATAGCTTCTCTGGTTGTACAGTTCCTTCTAGGGTTTTCCCTGAAATGCTGAGAACTGGTTCTTGTGAAGAAGAACTCTTATGAGTTCCTTTGGTTTGAGAGAGAAAATCATGAGAGAGTCAAGGACGTGAGCAGGGATGGGCAGAGAGGAAAGATCAAAAACATCAAAAACAAGTTGCCCAGAGGTGGGAACTGTCCAAGAAAGGGAAGTGACGGCAACAGGAGTCCACACTCCACCAGATGCTAAACCAGCCAAGAAAGACTAAATACTTTAAGCATGGAGCACGATAATCATCAACTTAGAAAGAACAGAGCAAAGTGCAGCAGTGGTGAAATTGGGTGATGTATAGCATCTCAGTACAGCCCTGTTAGGACAAACAATTACACGCACACTGGTGCAAGGTCCTGTGCTAGGTTTTGGGGAGCCAGCACAGGGGACATATTCTTCACCCTCAATTCTTATAGCCTAAGGATGGGGAGGGAAGATGTTCATGGATGAAGGCAGCACACTGGGGTGAGGGGCGGAAGTTAGCAGAAGAGACCTCAGAGAAATAGCACATCGCCTCAAGCATCACAAACAGGGAAGAGAAAGTGACCAAATTCAGAGGCACGAGAGAAAACATGACCCTAGGAAGTGCCAAACAGCTTGACCAGGTGATAAAGGAGGTGGAAGAGGTGGAAATAGGGCAGATCAGACAGAAAGGTTGAAATTAATCTAAACATTCTTAGTATTTTCTTACATCTAACACCTACTCAATGAACAGATATTAACTGTGATCACAGATGAATTCCTGTGATCGCCTTGGTCTTTGAAAGACATAAAGGTGAATATAAGAAAGCATTTCTGCCCGCAGGGCTCACACTGTCTTTGGAAAGACCCCGGACAGAGCTGACCACCCACTCCTGCCCAGCTGTCTCATCAGGACCCATAATTGAGGAGGTCTTTACTACCATTCCCTCCATTTCAGATGAGTAAAGGCATAAAATGTTTAAGGAGCACATCTAAGGTAATCCAATCATTAAGGGGCAGAGCCAGGATCTGAATTAAAACCATATTGTTTCAGAAAGAGCCCTTTTCATACAAACTCTAATTTCCAGTTTTATATGTGCATCATGTATGTTATCATGTAGTTCTATTTGTGTACCTGTACGAGAGACACATGTATAAATTCACATACATGTGCGTGCGCACACACACACACACACACACACAGCCATATGAAAAATGGAACATTTAATGGTTTGCTATAGGATTAAGTACAAGCTTAGCATTTAAGACCTGACCTACTGGGACCACCCACATGTCCACTTTTACCTCCTGTGGTTGTTAATTATCCTTAATTTCAGCCATGCCGGAATATTTGAGATCTCCCACCCCACCTAAACTTTGCTTATATTTTGTCCACCTTGCCCAACAGAGACCAGGGCTCTCTTCTAAGCTAGTGGAGTCCTATGTACTCTTCACACATAGCACTAAACCTACTTTCCCTGTGAAGTTTCCATGAACCTCCTTCAAGAAAAATAATTTCTTGATTCTCCCAAACTACTGTGTATGTTTCATTACTGTACTATTTGTCACATACTAAGGGTTATGTTTTCATTTATATTTTTACTGCTAGCTATGAACCTGCAAAGGATATACACTTGCTTCTCTGTCCTCATCAAACAATACGGTCCATAATACAGAATAAGTGCTCAATACACATATTTTGGGTGAAAAGAACTCCCTGATTCTTCCTTAATGGGGTGTTAGTGGTGGTGAGGACAAACGTTCTCTAGCCAGGAGATCAAACATCAGATCTATGCTTTGATTTTGTTGCTACATTTTTTTAGGTCTTGAAATTCTACCTCTTCTTTCTATAACGTGTTTTTTTTGTCTTTGGTATGCTTTTGTTTTGGTGGTTTTGTCTATAGATTTAGTTCCATTTGACAAATATTTATTAAGTTGTATCAAATTTCCAAAACTTTGACAGGTTCTTGGGATGAAAAGAATAAAATGTAGATTCTAACCCCAAAGGGTTCTTGGGATAAAGAGAAGAATAAAATGTAGATCTTAATCTGGTAGAGGAGACATACTTGTAAACAATAATTAGAACAGAATGTGGCAGATAGGAGAGGAAAGGAGTGAAATAGTGAGTGATTGAGGGGATTAGGGAAAGCTTTTCAGAAGAGTTGACACCTCAACAGTCTGTTGAAGAGTGAGTTATGAACTAGTTCCCAAGGGGGTGAGGGGTGTTTCCAAATCCCCACGGTCTCTGTGTGGACCACTTTCCCACACCCAGCACACTGATTTCATAAAATATACTCCACGAATTCACATCCACGAAAAGAATGATTTGTTTTAATTTTTAGAGGTATTTTATAATTTTGCTTTGAAGATATTCATTATTGTTGGCTCTGCTTTCTTGGCAATTATAGATAATTTAGCCAAGCAAGTATGGAAATAAGAAAATATAACATCTGAACTCGTATAAACATAATATTTTTTTCTAGAAATTAGGAATTATAGTAAACAATAAAGTTGGCATAATGTATGTGTTGCAGACATAACATTGCTTGATTATAATTTTACTGTTTTTCGTTTCAAATTTTGAATCCAGCACAGGTTTTCAGGATCCAGTCATTTAGATAAGCCCCTGGGATTTGGGAATTCCCACCTAGAATTTCCAGTGGATGCTCTGGCCGTGCACAGAGGCTGGAGGAATGCACACGGCAACAGGAAGAAAATGTGCAATGGCCAGGACACGTGAAATAGACTTATTAGTTAGGAAACCATGAAGGTTTGAATATTACTGGAGAATAAACACAAAAGGCATTTGCCAGAAACTCACAGATTGTCTTTGTATTGACAATCTCTGGTTAGTACTAGAGTTCTGCTTCTCTTGCTGCAAATCTGCAAATTTGCTTTCGGAATGGTCTCCTTCGCTTCTTTACTTGTCTGTGTTTCCTCCCTTGCACACTTTTTTTTTTTCTCTCAGAGGTTCTAAGCACTCCATTTCTCACACCAAATTGCGCAAGGCATTTATTTTATCTATTCAGTCAACATCTGCTCCAAGCCTAGGAGTAGATCTCTTTGTCGTGGTGCCACAGGTCCACTGCCTAGCTCACCGTCTCCTACTGGGCTCTGCCACTTCCCAGGGACATCTCTCCTGAAACCATGCTGTTCTATCTCTGTCCAAATCTGAAGAGAAGGGTTGATGCCTTTACTTCTGGAAACCCCATTTTTTAAGCAGAAAAAGGCTGTCTGATTTAGGGACACCAGAAAAAAAATATCTCTATCGAGAATATAAAACAAAATTATTTTCTAACATTCTGACTGTTTTCATTGCCTTAAGTAATCCCCCAGCCAGAAAATCTGCCATACAATATCAACTTAAGACCAGCTCCTTTTGTTTCTTAACCTTTTAGAACATTTTCAGGAATTTTTTTTCATTTGAAGCAAACTATGTTTAAATGTTACTATTGTCTGAAAAAAATATGGTTTCTCACTATCTCAAAGGAGTTGTTTGCGATAAAAAGCATATTGCCTATTGTGTTGTCAAGTGACATCTATATTATTGTGTTTACATATTAAAACTGTTCATGTCATCAAGTGATTAAAACGGTTAGGATAATTATTACTAATATATGTATGTTTTTGGCGATTGAGTGACAATACATGTCATTTTAAAAGCAGCTGGAATTTAATAATAAAAGAGAAGGTGAGAGTTGTGCAGCGACTATCACTCTATTGATTATTACACCAAAATCCTGATAAAATCCAGTTTGAAAGCTTGGGAAATATTTAGCAATGTGGGCATTGATGGTTGGATCTGTTTACAATGATTGAATATAGTCAATATTTTGCTAAACCAAACGCAGGATTTTGGCAGGACTTTCGATATTTTTATTTTCAACATTCAGTCTTTAATGTACAGTTATCATTAAACTTGTGAGCTTCTTTTATAATTAGATTCCTATGCAAACTGTCACAGCGGTTACTGAGGAATGATTTGAGAAAGGAGAGTGATAGGAGCTCATGGCTTGAATCAGTTCAGAGAAACTCCCTATGAATGGGTCACTTATGGCCTCCAAGAGCATACTTTGATCCTCTCATCCTCCCTTCTTTCTCTTTTTTTTTTTTTTTCTGACTTTTTTTTTTTTTTTGGCTGCGTTGGGTCTTCATTGCTGCACGTGGGCTTTCCCTAGTTGTGGCGAGCAGGGGCCACTCTTCGTTGCGGTGCACAGGCCTCTCATTGCAGTGGCTTCTCCTGTTGCAGAGCATGGGCTCCAGGCACGAGGGGTCAGTAGTTGTGGCTCGTGGGCTCTAGAGCGCAGGCTTAGTAGTTGTGGCGCACGGGCTTAGTTGCTCTGCGGCATGTGGGATCCTCCTGGACCAGGGCTCGAACCCGTGTCCCCTGCATTGGCAGGCGGATTCTTAACCACTGCACCACCATGGAAGCCCAATTTCTCTCTTTATAATCACACACGTCCTTTATTTCTCTGGCCCGACTTAGCAATTCTCAGTGACCACTGTCTCCAGCACAATCTGAGGGGACGTGGGATGAAAACCATGGGAGTTTTTAGACGCAAAGGGCCCCTCATTACTTCCTGTCCAGAGTCCTCACGAATGTAAGGGGACACGAGGTGAAGCAACTTCCTCTCATGGTGATGTGAAGAATTCTGCATTCATGGAAACAGGCACTTTGTGGTTTTACCAACACATTTTAAGACCCGTAATTGTATCCAGGGGTGTAAACATAAAATCCAACATATTAGTTTTACTTGTGTAATGCTTTGCCAATATATTTGTGTACCTAATGTTTAATTAGGATTTGATATATTTTTTCCAATTAAATTTTTTTAATTTAATTTTTATTTTATATTGGAGTGTAGTGGACTTACAGTGTTGTGTTTGTTTCAGGTGTATGGCAAAGTGATTCAGTTATACATATACATACATACATTCTTTTTCAGATTCTTTTCCCATATAGGTTATTACAGAGTATTGAGCAGAGTTCCCTGTGCTATACAGTAGGTCCTTATTAGTTATCTATTTTATATATAGTAGTGTGTATTTGTTAATCCCAAACTCCTAATTTATCTCTCCCCACCACATTTCCCCTTTGGTAACCATAAGTTTGTTTTCAAAGTCCGTGATATTGTTTCTGTTTTGTAAATAAGTTCATTTGTATCCTTTGGTAAGATTCCACATACAAGTGATATCAATATGGTATTTGTCTTTCTCTGTCTGACTTACTTCACTTAGTATGATCATCTCCAGGTCCATCCATGTTGCTGCAAATGGTATTACTGATGATCTTAAATTTGATAGATTGATGACCTTAAAATGGCTGGCAGGATTTTAAAAATGAGGATAGTTTTACGTTTGATTTAAATTTATAAAACTAATACTCAATCAAAGTCTTTATAGTATCAATCACTAGTCCCTAAGTCGTAAAAGAAAAAAAACATGATGGTGATTTTTTGACTGCACAGAGAGATTAGTTAGAAGCACAACTGAGTGGTTTATTAATCAATAACAATGTCGAAGAAGCGAGATTAATGCAATTAGTATAATTCACATAATTCAGCTCTTGCACACTCATAAAAATCAAATTGCTCATGGTTGGGTGTACAGATACTAAAGAATGATGCTTCTTGGCTTCTTGCTGGATGAAGGGCAGAACTGACATAGGAACATCAGGGCCCAAACAGCAGGGTCTTTGATGATCTGGTGAATATTCATTTTTCTATGCTTTTATTTTTTCCCGAGTAAAATAGACATGTACTTTTAAATATCACATTTTTAAAAATCAGAATCTTGAGATTTTGCGTAATCAGATTAAAAGCCAGATAAACTTTAGATATTTACTATTAGAGAAAAAGGAGGGGTCATTAGTGGTTGAGGTGTTTTAATCAAGGGGGTGAACTCGTGGTTGCTAAATAATTGCCAGAAAAACTTAAACAAGAACAATACCTTCCGACTGAAACATGGAGGCCTTTTTTCAACTACGTTTTTGTCCCCCGTTTTACTTCTGATTTAATCAAATTATACTAATAACTGATTGTCTATTTGTAAAAATCAGTAATATTTTCAATAACAATCCTCTAACTACCCTCCTCCCATCAGATCCTGGAGCTGAAACTTTCTCAGCAGGACCCTCCCTGCTTTCCCACTGCCTCTGTTCCCACACCTATGCTCAGCTCCTACACAAATCTCTGTCTTCTCCCACACATTTCCCATCTGTTTTACCTCCCTGACTTGGCGTAGACAAATGACTCAGCATGTGAAGTTGTAATTCTATTTCCCACAAGTATCCCCTGCTCATTCTCAAGGTCCAGCGCACATGCTTCCTCCAGCCTGAAAAATTCACTGGCACTTTCAAACAGAAAACCTTCCTTCCCAGCCACTCCTGCCTGATTCTATGGGCTACTCAAATGCCTTATATCAGGTGCTGCTTCGCAACACAGTGACTGACGTGACTGTTATTTCATTCTCCACTGGATTCCATGCTCTTTGAGGGCGGTACTCCTACGTTATCCTCACAAGCGCTTTGCCGATGGCGACCAGTCAGAACGTTTTTTTACATAAAAGTGTTCATACAAGTAATTAGAATAACCTTTACATGTAAATGTTTACATATATTAAACTATCTGTCTCCACCTTCACTCACTCATGTATTCCCAAAACAGGTGCTATAAACCTAGGACTATGAAACCAGATCTTTAAAATTGTAAAGAACCTTAGATATTACACAGTTCAATTTCAACTACTATCTTCCAGATGAGAAAATGAAAGCCCAGAGAGGAACAGAGATTTGCCCAAGGCCCTGGCTAGTCCGACATTATCTTAACTTCAAAGATACTGTTAAGATATCGTTACTGTCAGGGAAGAACTCCCCCTCTTCCAAGGCTCTTTTTCAAAAGAGCATGGATAAGTTAGGGGAATATTATTCAATATAGACAAACCCTTAAAAACAACCAGGAAGAAAAAGAGAAGATCCAAAGACATGCCCATGTCTGGGTTCCTCATGTAGTTAAACACAAATGGCAACCTGCCCCTCCTTCCTTTGTACCTGTGCTATGTTCCCTCCACCAACACCTGGACCAGTGGATCTGAAGTCACCCAGGTGAATCACAGGACCCATGGGTCAGCCAGAGTCATTCCAGCTAATGCTTAGGAGAAATTGCTCATCACAGTGTGAGGATTCAAGCAGGATTCACAGGCCTGCCTGGGCCCTCCACCCATTTTCATTGGACTTCTGAGGTCCTTATAATTCCCACACGTATGTAAATTTGCTGACCTTCTGTTCTTCTAGCCCTGTCTATGTTGAGCTGCCAACCTTGCCCTCTGAGGGGCACCTTTACATTCAGAAAGGCCCGGTGGCTAAAATTAGCATTAGCAACAAAGATTCCTGGCTGGGGGTGCCTAGACTTTCTAAAGAAATGGAGATGAGAGTGGTATTTGGATTACCTTTAATATTAATATATTAAGGAGCTGGAAGATAGTCCTTGGGAGGGATGTAGGCCACTTAAAGAAAAGTAGTTTTTTAAAAAAAATTTTTTATAGAAGTATATTTGATTTACAATGTTGTGTTAATTACTGATGTACAGCAAAGTTATATGTGTATGTACACATTCTTTTTTTGTATTCTTTTCCATTATGGTTTTATCATAGGATATTGAATATAGTTCTCTGTGCTATACAGTAGGACCTTGTTGTTTATCCATTCTATATATAAAAGTTTACATCTGCTAATCCCAAACTCCAAATCCATTCCTCCTCCAAACCCCTCCCCCTTGGCAACCACCAGTCTGTTCTCTATGTCTGTGATTCTGTTTCTGTTTCATAGACAGGTTAATTTGTGTCATATTTTAGATTCCACACATAAGTGATATCATATGGTATTTGTCTTTCTCTTTCTGACTTACTTCACTCAGTATGACAACCTTTAGGTCCATCCATGTTGCTGTAAGTGGCATGGTTGCATTCTTTTTTATGGCTGAGTAATATTCCATTGTATATATGTACCACATCTTCTTTATCCATTCATCTGTCGATGGACATTTAAGTTGTTTCCATGTCTTGGCTATTGTGAATAGTGCTGCTATGAACATAGGGGTGCATCTATCTTTTTGTCCAGATACATGCCCAGGAGTGGGATTGCGGGATCATATGGCAACTCTATTTTTGGTTTTCTGAGAAACCTCCATACTGTTTTCCACAGTGGCTGCACCAACTTACATTCCCACCAACAGTGTAAGACGGTTCCCTTAAGAAAAGTAGTTTTGACTCTGGCTATAACATGATGCCTCATTGAAACATCATTACCTACAGGTCACAGGGAGAAGCACAGGAAGCTCCTCCTCTTCCAAAGGATAATTTTGAAATTCCACAAATAACAAAATACTTGTAAAAAAGCATTATGGCGTCAAGAGTGGAAAAATCCACATTATTAAAGGTCTTTAAAACTTATATAAAGGTTATATGACTTCATAACATTTCAAAAGAGATTCATCCTTGTTTTCTTCAGTATATAAATCAGTGTTATAACAGGTGGACACTTAAATATGAACTTAAAGCTCCAGATGCAGCATTCCTTACTTCACACTGACATTTTATTAAATCAGGCGATGGCTTACAGAGTAAATGATGCCCTTGTATGATACGTGGCGTGTTAACATTTCTGATTTGAAGTATTAATTGTAATAAGCTAACTCATGGTGGCAGAGACATTTGCAAATCTGACACTCAACGTTTCAAATTCTGATTTTAGAAGGACAATTACTGGAGATAAATCCTGAGCCAAGCACTCCTGAAGCTCTTTAATTGACGTTTCTGGTCACCAAGAAGAAAAGTTTTAAGAGATGTGTACAGGTGGGATGTTTAAAGCAGTGTGATGGATTGTATAATTCAGTGAGGCACTGGGAGAAAGATGTCCGTCTGTGGGCAAGTGTGTGAGCATGGTTATGATGAAGACAGAAATCACATTGAAAGGATGCAAGTTTGGCAAGAGGAATCATATGAACAACAAAATAAGCCCTGGTCTGACTCACTGATTAATCCACCTAGGCTAGATGTTTCATTTAGGGGTATATTTCCACAGTCTGGGACAAAATTCTAAACACAGAAAGAGGAGAATCAGAGCAGCTTTTATTAAGAACAGGAGCAGCATGTACAGGGTTTAATTAAAGCTACTTTAGAAATCAGAGAGCTAATACAGACCCTGTCTGACTTTTCAACAACTGTATCCTCCCAAATGTCTCCCTAATATATCATTAAATTATATAACTGGTACATCTTCTTTTTGTAACACCAAGAGTTCATTGCCTTACCAAAAAAGCATGTTCTGATTATGGTGTGAGTACGTAGGCATATGCATGTCTTTAGGTCAGGAAAGGGCACTATTTTGCCATCAAAATGTTCAAATTGTAAGCCATCACTCATTCTCTGTTCCAGCTTTCTTTTCTGCTCTATCTCTGTGTTTACTCATTCAAGACCTTTCAGTATTTTCAAATTCCTAGTATTAACATTCCTTCCTCGTAATGAGGGTGGGCATATGAATACAGCACAGACCCTTCCCTCATGGATCTCATAGTAGGATAAGTGGACACATAGGCAAATGATCAAAGCAAGTTGTCGCACAACATGTGCTGGAATCCTCTGTGACCACAGAAGAGGGAGGTTGTTGTCTTAATTGGTTTGGGCAGCTACAGCAGAGTTTCATACACTGAGGGGCTTAAACAGCTAACATTCATTTCTCACAGTTCTAAGGCTGGAAGTCCAAGATCAGGGCTTCAGCACATTCAGTGTCTGGTGAGGGTCCTCTCCCTGGTTCAAAGATGGCAACTTCTGCTGGGTCCTCACGTGGGGGGAAGGGCAAGGGAGATCTCTGGGGTCTTTTATAAGGACACTAACTCCATTCATGAAGGCTTTGCCCTCATGGATCTAATCACCCCCCAAAGGCCCTGCCTCCTGATACCATCACCTTGGGGGCTAGGATTTCAATAAATGCATCAGGGGGAACACAGACATTCAGTCCATAGCAGTCATCATGATAGACTTCCTGGATGAAATTATATTTATTTGGATTTTGAGAGAAGCAGCTTGGTGTGACAGAAATAGCCAGGATTTTGTAGTCAGAAACTTGTGTTTAAATCATTGGACACTTGGGAAGAAAATCTCTCTCAACCTTCCATTCATAGCTGCTCAGTGCAGATGATGATACACCTATCCAGTGGGTACATGCAGTAAATGATTTGAATGTGTGGTAATGAAGATGGCAGACGCATGGCACGATAATGTGTAGCAGAGTTAATACTAGTTATAATCATAACAGGTAGAGAGCATGACGGAAGGGAAGAGCATTTAAACAGAGGTTACAGACTGCAAAGCCCTGGGATGAGGAGAGAGAATGGCATCGCCATGGAAGGGCAAGATTGTACAGCTCTCTGCCCTCCACGTATGGTGGGGTGGCAGAAGGGGAGCTGAAACATTAGGAGGGAGCAGACGGTGAGGGTCGTGTTTGCCACACCGAGGAGGATGAAAATTCTTGTGGAGACAGTAAGAAACCAATAGAGGGGTTTGCAAAAGAGACTGGTGTGATCAGATTTGTGTTTGAGAAAGAGGACCTGGGCATTCAGTGTATAGAATGACTAGGGTTGGTGAAACTGTGTCTGGGAAAACAATTAGGCAGTCATGGGAGACGGTGAAGAAACCATCTAGGTCATAGTATGTAGAATAAATTAGAGATATGTCATGGGGAGTACTGCCAGGTGGAATGTGGAGGGTGGTAGAGAAAGACATCTGTGGGACTCTCAGGTTTCCAACTTGGCCCATTGCTGGTGCCCACATCTGAGATGGAAAAGAAAGATGGTGAGGGAGGGAAAATTAATCCACTTTTGCACACGTGGAGTCAGAGTTTCCTGTTGGGTGTTCAGGTAACAGCACATACGAATCAGCAGCGTGTGAGAGAGGTCTGCTTATGAATAGAGACCTAGGCGTGGTCAGTGTCCCTGGCAATGAGATTTGGGGCATGGGCGATGCATGTGTCTGTTCATATGACATAATCTTTGATGCTACCACAGTTGAATTCAAATAAAATTCACATTTCAAGGGCATATCACAACAGTCATCAGTTTGCACACACAAAACCAACTCAGGATTACCAGTGGTTTTTACCAGACAGGATCCAAAGGAAGCTTCAGAACATTTCATACCTACCCCTATTCTTTTAAAGCCTACACCACTTGCTTATGAAGGACATAGAGATGCTGAATTATTATTTTTTGTTCTGGTAGGTCACTTCTCATTAGTGATATTAAATATATTACTGTTATTAATGTTACTATTAATAAAGTCATATTTAATATTGCAAACATTCCTTTCCAAGTCATAAAAGTCAAATAATTCATACCCAAATCTCCTGACAGACAGAATTCAAGTCTAGTTTGTCTCACGCTAAATCCCATTCCTGTTACACTTGTCAGGTGCCTTCATGTAAGTTTTATAGAGCAGGGGTTGGAAAGGAGAATTCATAGTTCCTTTCTGCTACTATGTATAGACTTGGGTCTTAGTCTGGGTCATGAATTTGACTTTTTGGTATGAAATAACTTAGAAAACAATTCATATGCGACACAAAAATTCCTGGGACATTTGAATTGAAGTCAGAGTTTGGTGAAAGAGGAGAAACATGGAGAAGTCTTTAATGATGCTCACCCAGCGATTCTAAAGCTTAGCATCGCGATGCTCAAGGCTTCCAGCTTTAGAACACACCATTGCACGTTTTAATTTTCCCTAGCGCACTAACTTTATTTTTGAGAGCACTAGAGATAAACCGACATAGGGGTTGAATCACCACCCATTATTAATATACTAATTCTGTAAAGAGCTCCCGGGATTTGCGAGTTGCTGGAAATGACAGTGTAGCTAAAGGATTGTTCAGAAAAGCCACATACGTGCACGAGGTCTTTTCTTTTTAGCACAGTTGTGTTTACCAGATAGATGAAGCTCTCTCTCTCCTAAGAGTTTAATTTTTTCTAACTGCTGAGCATTGTGTTTTCAATCTGGTTTTGATATTAATTAACATAATCCTTTAAAAAACATTTAACTATGTGAGCATATTTCTCATTTGAAAATATAGAGGGGGTCTGGGCAAGATGGCGGAAGAGTAAGACACGGAGATCACCTTCTTCCCCACAGATACAGTAGAAATACATCTACACGTGGAACTGCTCCTACAGAACACCCACTGAACGCTGGCAGAAAATGTCAGACCTCCCAAAAGGCAAGAAACTCCCCACGTACCTGGGTGGGCAAAAGAAAAAAGAAACAACAGAGACAAAAGAATAGGGACGGCACCTGCACCAGTGGGAGGGAGCCGTGAAGGAGGAAAGGTGTCCACACACTAGGAGCCCCTTCGCGGGCGGAGACTGCGGGTGGCGGAGGGGGGAAGCTTCGGAGCCACGGAGGAGAGCGCAGCCACAGGGGTGCGGAGGGCAAAGCGGAGAGACTCCCGCACGGAGGCTCGGCGCCGAGCAGCACTCACCAGCCCGAGAGGCTTGTCTGCTCCCCCGCTGGGGCGGGCGGGGCTGGGAGCTGAGGCTCGGGCTGCGGTCGGATCGCAGGGAGAGGACTGGGGTTGGCGGCGTGAACACAGCCTGAAGGGGTTAGTGCGCCACAGCTAGCCGGGAGGGAGTCCGGGAAAAGTCTGCAGCTGCCGAAGAGGCAAGAGACTTTTTCTTACCTCTTTGTTTCCTGGTGCGCGAGGAGAGGGGATTCAGAGCGCCGCCTAAACGAGCTCCAGAGACGGGCACGAGCCGCGGCCATCAGCGCGGACCCCAGAGACGGGCCTGAGACGCTAAGGCTGCTGCTGCCGCCACCAAGAAGCCTGTGTGCGAGCGCAGGTCACTCTCCACACCGCCCCTCCCGGGAGCCGGTGCAGCCCGCCACAGCCAGGCTCCCGTGAACCAGGGACAACTTCCCCGGGAGAACGCACGGCATGCCTCGGGCTGCTGCAACGTCACGACGCCTCTGACGCCGCAGGCTCGCCCCGCCTCCTCCGTACCGCTCCCTCCCCCGCCTGAGTGAGCCAGAGCCCCCGAAGCAGCTGCTCCTTTAACCCCGTCCTGTCTGGGCGGGGAACAGATGCGCTCAGGCGACCTACACGCAGAGGCGGGTCCAAATCCAAAGCTGATCCCCAGGAGCTGTGCTAACAAAGAAGAGAAAGGGAAACTCTCCCAGCAGCCTCAGGAGCAGCGGATTAAAGCTCCACAAACAACTTGATGTGCCTGCATCTGTGGAATACCTGAATAGACAACGAGTCATCCCAAATTCAGGAGGTGGACTTTGGGAGCAGGATATATTAATTTTTCCCCTTTTCCTTTTTTTGTGAGTGTATATGTGTATGCTTCTGGGTGAGATTTTGTCTCTATAGCTTTGCTTTCACCATTAGTCCTAGGGTTAGGTCTGTCCGTTTTTTTTTTTTTTTACTTAAAAAAATTTTTTCCCCTAACAAACGTGTTCTTAATAATTATTTCCTTATTTTCTATTTTTTTAGAAAAAAAATTAAAAATTTTTTTCTTAATAAATTTTTCTAATAAATTTTTTCTTACTTTTTATTATTATAAAAAATTAATAAATCTATTTTAAAAATAATTTTTTTCTTAATAAATTGATCCTTAATAATTTTTTTTCTTATTTTTTATTATAATAGCTTTATTTTATCCTCTTTCTTTCTTTCTTTCTATTTTTTTCTCCCTTTTATTCTGAGCCGTGTGTATGAAAGGCTCTTGGTGCTCCAGCCAGGCATCAGGGCTGTGCCTCTGAGGTGGAAGACCCAACTTCAGGACACTGGTCCACAAGAGACCTCCCAGCTCCACATAATACCAAATGGCAAAAATCTCTCAGAGATCTCCATCTCAACATCAAGACCCAGCTTCACTCAACGACCAGCACGCTACAGTGCTGGACACCCTATGCCAAACAACTAGCAAGACAGGAACACAGCCCCATCCATTAGCAGACAGGCTGCCTAAAATCATAATAAGGCCACAAACACCCCAAAACACACCACCAGATGTGGACGGGCCCACCAGAAAGACAAGATCCAACCTCATCCACCAGAACACAGGCACTAGTCCCCTCCACCAGGAAGCCTACACAACCCACTGAACCAACCTTAGCCACTGGGGACAGATACCAAAAACGATGGGGACTACGAACCTGCAGCCTGTGAAAAGGAGACCCCAAACACAGTAAGATAAGCAAAATGAGAAGACAAAAAAACACACAGCAGGTGAAGGAGCAGGGTCAAAACACACCAGACCTAACAAATGAAGAGGAAATAGGCAGTCTACCTGAAAAACAATTCAGAATAATGATAGTAAAGATGGTCCAAAATCTTGGAAATAGAATAGACAAAATGCAAGAAACATTTAACAAGGATGTAGAAGAACTAAAGAGGAACCAAGCAACGATGAAAAACACAATAAATGAAATTAAAAATACTCTAGATGGGATCAATAGCAGAATAACTGAGGCAGAAGAATGGATAAGTGACCTGGAAGATAAAATAGTGGAAATAACTACTGCAGAGCAGGATAAAGAAAAAAGAATGAAAAGAACTGAGGACAGTCTCAGAGACCTCAGGGACAACATTAAACGCACCAACATTCGAATTATAGGGGTCCCAGAAGAAGAAGAGAAAAAGAAAGGGACTGAGAAAATATTTGAAGAGATTATAGTTGAAAACTTCCCTAATATGGGAAAGGAAATAGTTAATCAAGTCCTGGAAGCACAGAGAGTCCCATACAGGATAAATCCAAGGAGAAACACGCCAAGACACATATTAATCAAACTATCAAAAATTAAATATAAAGAAAACATTAAAAGCAGCAAGGGAAAAACAACAAATAACACACAAGGGAATCCCCATAAGGTTAACAGCTGATCTTTCAGCAGAAACTCTGCAAGCCAGAAGGGAGTGGCAGGATATACTTAAAGTCATGAAGGAGAAAAACCTACAACCAAGGTTACTCTACCCAGCAAGGATCTCATTCAGATTTGATGGAGAAATTAAAACCTTTACAGACAAGCAAAAGCTAAAAGATTTCAGCACCACCAAACCAGCTTTACAACAAATGCTAAAGGAACTTCTCTAGGCAAGAAACACAAGAGAAGGAAAACGCCTACAATAACAAACCCAAAATATTTAAGAAAATGGGAATAGGAACATACATATTGATAATTACCTTAAATGTAAATGGATTAAATGCTCCCACCAAAAGACACAGACTGGCTGAATGGATACAAAAACAAGACCCATATATATGCTGTCTACAAGAGACCCACTTCAGACCTAGAGACACATACAGACTGAAAGTGAGGGGATGGAAAAAGATATTCCATGCAAATGGAAATCAAAAGAAAGCTGGAGTAGCAATTCTCATATCAGACAAAATAGACTTTAAAATAAAGACTGTTACAAGAGACAAAGAAGGACACTATATAATGATCAATGGATCGATCCAAGAGGAAGGTATAACAATTGTAAATACTTATGCACCCAACATAGGAGCACCTCAATACATAAGGTAAATACTAACAGCCATAAAAGGGGAAATCGACAGTAACACAATCATAGTAGGGGACTTTAACACCCCACTTTCACCAATGGACAGATCATCCAAAATGAAAATA
This sequence comes from Balaenoptera musculus, assembly GCF_009873245.2. NCBI lineage: Eukaryota > Metazoa > Chordata > Mammalia > Artiodactyla > Balaenopteridae > Balaenoptera > Balaenoptera musculus. The sequence goes on along the minus strand of NC_045797.1, from coordinate 87,618,416 downwards.
AATAAGGAAACACAAGCTTTAAATGATACATTAAACAAGATGGACTTAATTGATATTTATAGGACATTCCACCCCAAAACAACAGAATACACATTTTTCTCAAGTGCTCATGGAACATTCTCCAGGATAGATCATATCTTGGGTCACAAATCAAGCGTTGGTAAATTTAAGAAAATTGAAATCATATCAAGTATCTTTTCCGACCACAACGCTATGAGACTAGATATCAATTACAGGAAAAGATCTGTAAAAAATACAAACACATGGAGGCTACACAATACACTACTTAATAACGAAGTGATCACTGAAGAAATCAAAGGGGAAATCAAAAAATACCTAGAAACAAATGACAATGGAGACACAATGACCCAAAACCTATGGGATGCAGCAAAAGCAGTTCTAAGAGGGAAGTTTATAGCAACACAAGCCTACCTCAAGAAACAGGAAACATCTCGAATAAACAACCTAACCTTGCACCTAAAGCAATTAGAGAAAGAAGAGCAAAAAAACCCCAAAGCTAGCAGAAGGAAAGAAATCATAATGATCAGATCAGAAATAAATGAAAAAGAAATGAAGGAAACAATAGCAAATATCAATGAAACTAAAAGCTGGTTCTTCGAGAAGATAAACAAAATTGATAAACCATTAGCCAGACTCATCAAGAGAAAAAGGGAGAAGACTCAAATCAATAGAATTAGAAATGAAAAAGGAGAAGTAACCACTGACACTGCAGAAATACAAACGATCATGAGAGATTACTACAAGCAACACTATGCCAATAAAATGGACAACCTGGAAGAAATGGACAGATTCTTAGAAATGCACAACCTGCCGAGACTGAACCAGGAAGAAATAGAAAATATGAACAGACCAATCACAAGCACTGAAATTGAAACTGTGATTAAAAATCTTCCAACAAACAAAAGCCCAGGACCAGATGGCTTCACAGGCGAATTCTATCAAACATTTAGAGAAGAGCTAACACCTATCCTTCTCAAACTCTTCCAAAATATTGCAGAGGGAGGAACACTCCCCAACTCATTCTACGAGGCCACCATCACCCTGATACCAAAACCAGACAAAGATGTCACAAAGAAAGAAAACTACAGGCCAATATCACTGATGAACATAGATGCAAAAATCCTTAACAAAATACTAGCAAACAGAATCCAACAGCACATTAAAAGGATTATACACCATGATCAAGTGGGGTTTATTCCAGGAATGCAAGGATTCTTCAATATACGCAAATCAATCAACGTGATACATCATATTAACAAATTGAAGGAGAAAAACCATATGATCATCTCAATAGATGCAGAGAAAGCTTTCGACAAAATTTAACACGCATTTATGATAAAAGCCCTGCAGAAAGTAGGCATAGAGGGAACTTTCCTCAACATAATAAAGGCCATATATGACAAACCCACAGCCAACATTGTCCTCAATGGTGAAAAACTGAAACCATTTCCACTAAGATCAGGAACAAGACAAGCTTGTCCACTCTCACCACTATTATTCAACATAGTTTTGGAAGTGTTAGCCACAGCAATCAGAGAAGAAAAAGAAATAAAAGGAATCCAAATCAGAAAAGAAGAAGTAAAGCTGTCACTGTTTGCAGATGACATGATACTATACATAGAGAATCCTAAACATGCTACCAGAAAACTACTAGAGCTAATCAATGAATTTGGCAAAGTAGCAGGATACAAAATTAATGCACAGAAATCTCTTGCATTCCTATATACTAATGATGAAAAATCTGAAAGAGAAATTAAGAAAACACTCCCGTTTACCATGGCAACAAAAAGAATAAAATATCTAGGAATAAACCTACCTAAGGAGACAAAAGACCTGTATGCAGAAAATTATAAGACACTGATGAAAGAAATTAAAGATGATACAAATAGATGAAGAGATATACCATGTTCTTGGATTGGAAGAATCAACATTGTGAAAATGACTCTACTACCCAAAGCAATCTACAGATTCAATGCAATCCCTATCAAACTACCACTGGCATTTTTCACAGAACTAGAACAAAAAATTTCACAATTTGTATGGAGACACAAAAGACCCCGAATAGCCAAAGCCATCTTGAGAATGAAAAATGGAGGAATCAGGCTCCCTGACTTCAGACTGTATTACAAAGCTACAGTAATCAAGACAGTTTGGTACTGGCACAAAAACAGAAACATAGACCAATGGAACATGATAGAAAGCCCAGAGATAAACCCACGCACATATTGTCACCTTATCTTCGATAAAGGAGGCAAGCATATACAGTGGAGAAAAGACAGCCTCTTCAATAAGTGGTGCTGGGAAAATTGGACAGGTACATGTAAAAGTATGAAATTAGAACACTCCCTGACACCATACACAAAAATAAGCTCAAAATGGATTAAAGACCTAAATGTAAGGCCAGACACTATCAAACTCTTAGAGGAAAACATAGGCAGAACACTCTATGACATAAATCACAGCAAGATCCTTTTTGACCCAGCCCCTAGAGAAATGGAAATAAAAACACAAATAAACAAATGGGACCTAATGAAACTTAAAAGCTTTTGCACAGCAAAGGAAACCATAAACAAGACCAAAGGACAACCCTCAGAATGGGAGAAAATATTTGCAAATGAAGCAACTGACAAAGGATTAATCTCCAAGATTTACAAGCAGCTCATGCAGCTCAATATTAAAAAAACAAACAACCCAATCCAAAAATGGGCAGAAGACCTAAATAGACATTTCTCCAAAGAAGATATACAGATGGCCAACAGACACATGAAAGAATGCTCAACATCATTAATCATTAGAGAAATGCAAATCAAAACTACAATGAGGTATCACCTCACACCGGTCAGAATGGCCATCATCAAAAAATCTAGAAACAATAAATGCTGGAGAGGGTGTGGAGAAAAGGGACCCCTCTTGCACTGTTGGTGGGAATGTAAATTGATACAGCCACTATGGAGAACAGTATGGAGGTTCCTTAAAAAACTAAAAATAGAACTACCATATGACCCAGCAATCCCACTACTGGGTATATACCCTGAGAAAACCATAATTCAAAAAGAGTCATGTACCAAAATGTTCATTGCAGCTCTATTTACAATAGCCAGGACATGGAAGCAACCTAAGTGTCCATCGACAGATGAATGGATAAAGAAGATGTGGCACATATATACAATGGAATATTACTCAGCCATAAAAAGAAATGAAATGGAGGTATTTGTAATGAGGTGGATGGAGTTAGAGTCTGTCATACAGAGTGAAGTAAGTCAGAAAGAGAAAAACAAATACAGTATGCTAACACATATATATGGAATCTAAGGAAAAAAAAAAAAAAAAAAGGCCGTGAAGAACCTAGTGGCAAGAGGGGAATAAAGACACAGACCTACTAGAGAATGGACTTGAGGATATGGGGAGGGGGAGGGGTGAGATGTGACAGGGTGAGAGAGTGTCATTGACATATATACACTACCAAATGTAAAATAGATAGCTAGTGGGAAGCAGCTGCATAGCACAGGGAGATCAGCTTGGTGCTTTGTGTCCACCTAGAGGGGTGGGATGGGGAGGGTGGGAGGGAGGGAGATGCAAGAGGGAAGAGATATGGGAACGTATGTATATGTATAACTGATTCACTTTGTTATAAAGCAGAAACTAACACATCATTGTAAAGCAATTATACTCCAATAAAGATGTTTAAAAAAAAAAGAAAATATAGAACCTGCAGCAATAATTTATTTCTCCTAATAGAGTTGAGTCTTCTAGTTGGGTATATATTAAAAAGTTGTTATTTCTAGAAGATTTGTGTGGTATGACTGATTAAAGAGTTCCATCACCAATGTCAGGGACAGGATTGTATCTTCTTTCTTGTACATTCATGGGTTTAGGGGTCAGTTTGCTGTGTGAACAGCAAATTCACCTCACTATTCACCTAACTGGAACGTGTCCATTTCTTCTAGGGCCAACGAGACCAGATACAACTTGCAAGATGTTGAACACAAGCTCGGCTCAAGAAATACTAGGCAGAGAAAAAGCAGAACATTTATTCTTTTGGTTCAGTCCTTTAATTATTTATTTATGCCACATATATAAATATATACATATATATACGTATATATATATCAACCTTAATGTAGAAATAAATGGGGGAAATATTGGGATTCATCAGTTTTTCTTTCAAACATTTATAGGAATTCTGATTTCAATTTCCATATATAAAGTAGTTAATGGAGGCCACATAGATGTTTTCTTAAATGTTCCTTCCTAATTTGAGTTAAATGCCCTTTAAAGGTATTGGCATATGGTAAATACAGCGTCAGATGGGTCCAGTCCCCACGGATGTTGTAATCTTCAGGCTCCTGCAAACAAGCTCTATTACAGCAGTTCTCCATCAGAAGCATTTGCCTCCTAAGAGATATCAGGCCATATCTGGAGACATTTTTGATTGCCTCCACTAGAGGTAAAGGGGGTGATACTTGTATCTCATGGGTAGAACCCAAGGATGCTACTAAACTCCCATAATGTACAGGACAGCTCCCCGCAATAAAGAATGAGCCAGTTCAAAACAGTGCTCTACGTACCACATCACAGGTAAATTAGTACATAGCGTTAATACTGTAGACCTGTCCCCACTAGAGTTCAAGCCTAGAGTGTGGTCACATGATAACAGGGAAAGAAATATGCTACACTTAATAGGGACAGATGAAATAAAAACTTCCATCTGGCTTCCCTGCTGAGGCCTGCGGAAGTCTTAAAGACTAGATTTACTGTGGCTTGGGCAGGATCTACAAGTGGAGAGTTCCAACTGAGTATTTATTGAACTTGGCATAAGTACTAGTTTTTGTTGGAGGTTTGCATATCATTTTATTAATTCAACTTTTACCATATTCCAATATTTTTGGTTAACATGGGACTTTAGTGGGCCATCTGCTTTCGATGTTGCAGGGTATTTGCTGCCAAAGATTTGGAAAGATTCAAAGAATAAGATGTGCATATTGTCTCAGGAAAATAAATAAAATAATTAAAATGTTGCATTTACTATTGTCCAACTGAATTTTCAAAACTCTCATTTTCAATTTTTTGCTAACAAGCCTTATGAGCATTTAAATAAATCCACACACAGTGCCTTTTGATATGAAGTTTTCTACAGGGTTATGTCTGTGTTTGTGTACTCTCCCATACTATATGCATTCTTACGCATCTTACGCATTCCCATACGCATTCTTCCACATCAAGAAAACTTTCCATTTCATGTGAATTTTAACAATGTGGGGCATATAGATATTTTTAACTTGCTGAGACAAATCGTGTGCATAGGTGCTCATTACCATTTACTCACATGTGTAAGAGATATCTTGCTGCCTAGAATGTGCTGATTTGGTGAATGAGACTGAGGTGCAATCTAGCACTTGGGCACATGGCATTTCCAAGGAGTTATCTAAAGTTCAAGAATTCCAATATAGTCAGTTCATCTGCTGCTCAAGTATTTCTTCCCCAGGGACAATTGCCATGAACAACTTTCTTAAATAGAACCCCTGGCCTCTCTTTACCTGCCTCACTATGCTTTGTTTCACTTCATTGCATTTATTACTTCTAACATTTTAGTATATATGTATTTGCTTATTTTCTGTTATCTGTTTTCCCCACTTGCACATGTGTAACTCACTGAAAGTACATTTATTTCCTATTAGCTGCCGTATCCCCAGAAGCTAGAGAGTGTCTGGCATTTGCTAAAGGCAAAGTAAAAAATGTTTTGAATGAATTCTAGGGTGAAGATTCACAAAATTTTATAGCTATAAACAGTAATAATAATGGTTTAAATGTGTGGACCACTTCCTATGTGCCAGGCACAGTATGTAAATATCTCATTGAATGCCAGTCACAACCCACCGAGGAAGGTGATATTACTATCCCCAATTGACAGAAGTAGAAAACCAAAACTCAACCAAGTTTAGTAATTTGCCCACCTAGAAAGGAGGGAAGGTAAGATTTTAATCCAAGATTTTGATTCTGGAACCTGTGAATCTAACCGCTATGCAATACTCCGTCCCTAGTGGATGAGGTTAACCTTCGAGTTAGAACTTCACTATATTTACCAGCATCCTAGAGGTAACACAAAGGTATGTGCTTTACAACAAACACTTAATGGGCAGTGCACAAAGAATTTGTGATATGACAGTCATAATGAATTGGGATTTTATGTATCCTCTCTCCATTTAAAGGCAAATCATTTAGCTCTGGTCACCAAGGAACTCTCAAAGAATCATCCTCCAAAGAAGCACAGAAACGCTGCGTATTGAGTGTGTGTATATTTGGCATCAGAATCAGCAGACATGCTTTTTTCTTTCTGAGTTACAGCCCAACCCTACTGAGTTAGAGGTGCTGCAGGTGAGACCCAGGTGATTCTGACCACACTTGTTAAAACATCGGGCAAGGAAAAATTCTTTTTTTTTTTTTAACATCTTTATTGGAGTATAATTGCTTTACAATGGTGTGTTAGTTTCTGCTTTATAACAAAGTGAATCAGTTATACATATACATACGTTCCCATATCTATTCCCTCTTGCGTCTCCCTCCCTCCCACCCTCCCTATCCCACCCCTCTAGGTGGTCTCAAAGCACCGAGCTGATCTCCCTGTGCTATGCGGCTGCCTCCCACTAGCTATCTATTTTACGTTTGGTAGTGTATATATGTCCATGCCAGTCTCTCAGTTTGTCACAGCTTACCATTCCCCCTCCCCATATCCTCAAGTCCATTCTCTAGTAGGTCTGTGTCTTTATTCCCGTCTTACCACTAGGTTCTTCATGACCTTTTTTTTTTTTTTCTTAGATTCCATATATATGTGTTAGCATACTGTATTTGTTTTTCTCTTTCTGACTTACTTCACTCTGTATGACAGACTCTAACTCCATCCACCTCACTACAAATAACTCCATTTTGTTTCTTTTTATGGCTGAGTAATATTCCATTGTATATATGTGCCACATCTTCTTTATCCATTCATCTGTCGATGGACATTTAGGTTGCTTCCAGGTCCTGGCTATTGTAAATAGAGCTGCAATGAACATTGTGGTACATGACACTTTTTGACCTATGGTTTTCTCAGGGTATATGCCCAGTAGTGGGATTGCTGGGTCGTATGGTAGTTCTATTTTTAGTTTTTTAAGGAGAAAGGGAACACTCCTGCACTGTTGGTGGGAATGTAAATTGATACAGCCACTATGGAGAACAGTATGGAGGTTCCTTAAAAAACTAGGAAAAATTCTTGAAATGTCACACCAGTCTTGCTGATGGAGATCCAGCAAATATGTGAATGTTTTATAATTCTATAATAAAATACATTGCATATTCCTTTCCAAGCTACTTTGGCTCAGTGACCAATTTGACAGATACAAACTCTTCTCTCTCTAGAATGTCCTTTATTTGCATTGTTCCTAGAAAGACTGGTGATATCCCAATACTTACCTCTGCCTGTGTTTGTGCTAAGTTAGATAATAGCAGTTCTGCCTGTCTCCCATAGACACAAGACGCAGTTTATGGAAAACAAGATGATTTTAGAAACTGCTGAAGTTAATGCAATTTCTTCAAGCAGGATCAGTCAGCTGAAGTTTTTTCTGATGCTCTAATATTTCTAACATGCTACAGATGTAAGGAGATGGATGCTTAGAATTTGGTAGAACATTAATCCATTGTTAAATGCTCTTTTAAATATTCAATAATTTATATCAACATTTTAATTGCCACCATCTGCTAATTAATGCACTGTTGCTGTTTGAATTTGGAGGAATATTACTCCCTTGCTGTCTTGTTAGGTCACTTTGGTGCAAAGATTGTCAAGGCCTTGGTTTTGATCTGCTCCATGGTCCCTACGAGTGATCTTCACAACGTGAGTCATTACTTATAATAAAATTTGACACGGACATGGTGGGATCGGGGGAACTACCAATGAGATTGGGAAAACCACTTAAGACACACGTTGTGCAATTATTAACTTAATAGGCCTTGAGTCACAGGCATATCTATGGTGACTGCAGTAATACGTGAAGTCAGTATAACAGTATCAAAATGGTTTTTGCATATATTATTGAATTTGATCTTCCCAACTTCTTTATTTGCATCTGTGCTTTTTGGCACTTGACATAAAAGTATTTGAGACTCAGTTGTCTATCATCACACAACTTGTACATGATAGAAACCTACAAGAAATTTGTGTGTATTTGTGTTTAAATGGACACATTGCTGCCCTTGTTTATCTGAAAAATAATAATTTACCAGAACAAATATATACTGATAAAAGTCATTTTTTCTCCTACTTTTCCATTTTTACAGCTTTTGAAAGTGTTCTCTTTTAGTCAGTGTTCCTCTTTATCAATCAGTTTTAATGAGCTATGTCAAAGGAATTAGAACACTGTATAATGGTTTAATTCACAGGGTTTTTTTAGTTAAAAAGTTCATCTTTTTACAATAGCACCTCCACGAGGAAAAAAAAAAAATAGGCCCTATGATTTTACATCACTCTTCTCTGACCCCAAACTATTTTAAGTTATTTTATAATTATCAACAGCAGACCCAGTTGAGGCTGAGAAAGAAATGTTGGGGGAATTAATTTTTCAGAATTCGCCAACTTTGTCTCTTACCATGGCAATAAACCTTACTAATTTAACCTAGGGGGAGAAAAGACGACGCCATTTAAAGAATAATCTAATTTCCTTGTCTATACCTAAAATAAAAATTGTGATTATAGCAGTGATTCCCAAAGTGGCGTCTGTACCCGAACCCCCAGGGGAGGGCAGTCCCTGAGAATCTTTCAGGGGCCTTGAGAGGCAGAAACTATTGATAGTTTCACAAAAATACTAAGATGTAGTTTGCCTTTCTAATTTTGTTGGCATTTACCCTAATGTTGTAAAAACAGTAATGGGTAAAACTGCAGGTGCCTTAACTAGAATCAAGCCAGTGACACCAAACTGTACCCCTAGTCATTATATTCTTCACCTCCACACACTGGACAGAAAAAAAATAAAGCCAGTTTCACTTATGAATCCCCTTGATGCAGCATTATTATTACTTTATTAAATCTCAACATTGAGGGTATGTCTTTTTAATAGTCTATCTAATGAAACAGGAAGTATACATTAAGCTTTTCTGTTACATGCTGAAATACAATGGCTGTCTTAGGAAAATTATTCTTGTGACTGAGTTTCAAGTTGATCTGGTCATTTTTTTTTTTTTCATGGAACACAATTTTAATTGGAAAGAATGACTGAGAGACAAACGGTAATTATTGAGAGTGAATGTTGGACAAAGGGGTCTTGAAACTGAATAAAGTAAGGCTGCCACTTCAAGGAAAAGAACTGAGAGTATATGTTGCCTATGATGAACTTGGAACTTTCATTAAAACATTAGACATCTGGATAATTTGTAGCCAAAATAATCCAAAATAATGTAAAGACACATTCAAAATGCAAGAGAGGCCAACGGATTGTGCAAAAAGGCTCATTGGTATTATTTCAGATTCTGCCTTGTAATCAACCTTATTAAAGTATCACTAGTTGAGTTTTGGAATAATATTAAAGAAGATTATCCTCAATTATCTGAAAAGACTGTTAAAATACTCTTCTTTTTTCCTCTACATATTTGTGTGGGGCTAGATTTTCTATATATGTTTAAAACAAAACAACATATAAAAACACATTTAATGGGGAAGCAGATAGGAGAATCCACCTGCCTTCAATTAATCCACCTGCCTTCATTTAATCCAGAAATTAATGCAAAAAATAATAATACACATATGTGTGAAGCTGGTAATGATTTTGCAAAACACATGTCCTCTCATTAAAGTGACACAAATATCTATTTCTCTTAATCTCCATGGCATCTCATAATAAACTAAGTTTATCTACTTTAACCAGAACAGAAGAGAGATACACAAGGACACAGGACATAATGTGGGTCAGACAGACAGAAAGGAAACATGTATTTTATTTTACCTACAAGAAATAATGTTTTGTTGTTTTTTTAGTATTGCTTTAGAATTTTTTCACACCTCTCGAGAAAACCAAGCAACCCTGAGCCTTGCTTGCAGTAGAAGATCCCTCTTGATGATATCTCTGCTTCCTTAGGGAATTCTACACTGATGCATCTCCCATCACAAAAACCATAAAGGCAGCAAACTGGTCAAAAACCAGGGGCTTTGCCAGGTGATGCCCAAATCACTTTGGGCTCAAATACAATAGACTCAGCTAGGGCTTGACTTGGTGCTCTCCTGCCTTCATCTCATTTCTCATGTGGAATATGTCATCAAGGGAGCGCTCTTGTAAATTTAGTGTAGCCTGAAATGTTGACTTTTCAGGTAAAGAAATGTCCGCAAACGTTTATATCTTTATAAAACAGATAACTCATAAGGACCTGCTGTGTAGCACAGGGAATGCTTCTCAATACTCTGTAATGGCCTATGTGGGGAAAGAATCTGAAAAAGAGTGGATGCATGTATATGTATAACTGACTCACTTTGCTGTACACCTGAAACTAACACAACATTGTAAAGCAACTATATTCTGATATAAATTTTTAGAAAACTTTCTATCTTGACAATATGCTGAGTGTGCTGATGCCATTTCTGATGCCAAGCCCAGGGTCTGAGGAGGCCTTTTCCACCACCGTCCAGATCTCTCAGGTAAGGTGAGTCTTTAGATCACTGGACACTATTTCAGTGACATTACATGACCTAAGATGTCACTATGTTTAAACCATTGACATCCGGATGCCTTTATGGCAAAGACAAGGTTAATAACTGCTTAGTATCCTTGTCTGAACTCCATTTGTTAATAAAATGACTCCAATTTTTGTGAGTGAAATCCCTGCTTTTTTCCCCAGACAGGCCGAATGGTATAATGATAGGATCATGCACTTTGGAATCAGGCAGAACTGAGCCCTAATACTGACTCTTATTACTAACTGGACACATAACTTACCTCCTTGGGTCTTAGTTTCCCCAATTAAAAACAGGAAAGGGGCTTCCCTGGTGGCGCAGTGGTTGAGAATCTGCCTGCCAATGCAGGAGACACGGGTTCGAGCCCTGGTCTGGGAAGATCCCACATGCCGTGGAGCAACTGGGCCCGTGAGCCACAACTACTGAGCCTGTGCGTCTGGAGCCTGTGCTCCGCAAGAAGAGAGGCCACGATAGTGAGAGGCCTGCGTACCACGATGAAGAGTGGCCCCCGCTTGCCACAACTAGAGAAAACCCTAGCACAGAAACGAAGACCCAACACAGCCAAAAATAAATTAATTAAAAAAACAAAACAACAACAACAAAAAAACCCAGGAAATAATACCATCTACCCTGCAAGGATTTTGTAAGGATTAGCAAAAATGGCATCCCTCATGGAACATGGTAACCTCCCCTTAGGTGGTAGGTATTACTACACACAGGACCTGGAAAATTGCTGCCCTCGCTCTTTCTTAAATTTCTCCGTGTTCATCCTAATATTAAAAGTTGTATTTAAAAGATTTGAATTCCTTTTCACTGTATCGGGTATATTGGGTAAAAAAAAAAAAATGTCATCTTTAGGAGGTAGGGACGATATATGTTTCGTATGGTCTGAGAACGTGCACTGTCGAGGGGAGAATGCTTTACAGAGTACTGGGGACATCAGATGGAGAACAGGCTGTTCATACTGCCAGCGCAGAGATCCTGACACTCTAAGAATAGGCCACGACTGGGATTAAAGCATGCCGGGAGAGGGCCAGTGCTGGGAAGGCTAGTAAGGGGCACTGTGGTGGAGATTCCTAGGATTCCCGAGCGTCTGTTCTCCACTCTTTCCAGGCACATGCAAGGAGTACACGGCACTGCCTGCTTGCACTGAGCTGGAGTCCTTGACTGGTTCCAACAGCTAGGCTGGGAGGGGAAATGATGTGTGCAGTTAGGGTCGCAGCACTTCTTTGCCACAGAAGCAAGGAAGGAGACCACAGTCTCACCCACAGCTACAAGCTAGTGGTTCCTTTCTCAGACTGGGTTCCTGGGTGCCTGGGAGGGGCAGACATCCTGCCAGATAATATGAGCCAGGCATGTGGAGGAGAAGTAAATTTCTGTGCTAGTAAATTTCTGTGCTAAACTGTTGCAATTTGGGCGGCTGAGGTGGCGGGGTCATTTGTTAGTGCAGGGCCATCTAAACTAATCCAACTGATACATTTCAGGAAATTGGGACAGGAGACTGAGTGGCAACTAAGGGGGATAAATAAACATGCTACATTGTTTGAAACAGAATAGTTAGTGTTTTATGGAAGACAAACTATAAAAAAGGGCTCAGTGATAATAGGAAAATACGTCTGGAAAATTTACAAAGCAAAAAGTTGAATTTTTAGAAGAGAAGGTCTGCTGCTTAAAGAAATGGCATGCAGGTTTCTTCTGGAATGATGTGTGGTTTGGGAGAAACGATATAATAGTCAGACAGACCTGAGGTTGAATCCTGGTGCGTGTTCAACTCTGTGAACACGGCAAGTTACTAAAATTTCTCAGCTTCAAATGAGAATAATACTGAAACATTGGGGTCACTTTGAACATTACAATAATCGATGTATATAAATACCTAGCATTATTCGCAATAGCAAAAATATGGGAACAACCCAAATTCTCATCACTGGGTGAATGGATAAAAAAGATGTGGTACATAGTACACAATGAATATTATCCAGCCATGAGAAAGGAGGATATTCTTCCAAGATTACATATTGTAATGGGTAGCAAATAACCCATAGAGATCAAACACACAGTGAATATATGTCTATATGAATAGAGACAATAATATTGCACTATAAATACATAATATGATAAACATTGCTGCATCAATCATATTACAATACACAAATGTATCATGCCATATGCCTTAAACTTACACAATGTTACATGTTAAATTTATTCAATAAAATAAATACCCAGCAGATAACTTAGACTATGATAGACATTCAACAGTTATTAGTTTCTCTCTCTATCCTGTTCCTCCAAGTGAATGACCAGAAACCCCATCGAGAGTTCTCTCATAGTAATTATGTATTAAAATTTTTAACAGAAAGTGTGACTTCAAGAGGATGTTTGGTTAGATACCAACATAGGCGCAATGATTTTGCCATTGAGAACTAAAGGCTTGCTTCAACCTGCAAAGGATTTTGACCAAAAATTTAAGTCTTTCTAGCAAATTCCATCCTAAGCCACTCTCACAGCTGCTTGATTGGCAGTGAGTTTGTATACGACAGGTGGCCTTGACATTTTTGGCTCTATTTCCCCTCAGAGTAAAACGTGTTGCTGTTTTTACATCTCCCTTCTTTTGAAAAATAAAACATGGACTCAGATACCACAAAGCTTTGTTCCTTTGTTTCTTTACATAGTTTGGGTAAACAGCTCACTGCCTATTCCAGGCTCCCAAGACCAGAGGAAAACAAGCTCCTAGCTTTTGGTTGGTCCCAACAGGTAATGGCCGATCAGAAGGAAACAGTCCCCACCTGGATTAGGGCAATGGGGCCCCAGGAGCCTCGCGTCTGCGTGTATCACTAATCTTCAGGTTTGTGGGTTCTGCCACGCAGTGGGCTGAATGGAGAGAAGAGAATAAGGTCCTTTGAAATTCCCCAGAGTGGGTGGGATGTCAGATGTCTACAGGAGGCAACCGTGCCTCAAGAGTGCCTTCTTCTGGGAAGTGCGATGATAATTCTGATCTGCAGAGCAATGGTGTAAATGAGTGTGAATCAATGTACAATACGTAGTCGGCCTGAGAACCCTCCCAGAGACAACATTTTCCACTTAGATCAGAAGTTGTGTTTCTCATCCTCATTGAACAGAATGCACGTTGAGAGGGCTTCTGGTTGAGAAAGAGAACATGTGACCTCAAAGAAGCAGCTCAGAACCTGTTTGTGAGGAGAGCCTGTACTTCTAAGTCGGGTAAACCCGGTTCACCCCTTTACCCGCTACTCCCCAGGTGTGAGGAGTGTCTCTAACGGGGTCTGGGCAGAGCTGAGGGGCCACCCTAAGAAAGACACCGTTTGGTGGCAGAAGAGGGGACAGCAAGTGGAACCCAGAGAGACGGCTTCCGGAGAAGTCTTCTTTCTTTGACACTGAGTTACAGACGAGGTTGGTGTCAAATAATAAGAAAAAGAGCCCAGAAATGCCTGCCCATGTGAGTCTGCTCGGAGCTCAGACAGAGAATGGAATGTGGGGAGGACCGGAGGCTCAGGTGTCTCTCACGCTTCAGATGAAGGTTGAGTTGCTATCATATAGTTATCCATTACCTTTCTGGTGTAAATCAGAGACAACTTTTCACTTCCTCCAAACATTATGAAATAAAATTGCAATGCACTTATGCAAGGGAAGAAGCTTTTCTTTTCTAAATATGTATGTGATACTGAACTTTTAAGGGGGGTGGGGAAGGACAGTGTAATTCACTCAAGTGGGCTGTGCCACTTAGGCACACCAAGGAGATGTTGTGTTGCCTGTTAGTAGGTGGAATTGATTAGTATGACACATAACTCACGGAGAAAATTGCCTGAAACTGACCAATGGTATCTTCTAAGAACAAAAATAATCTTCCAGCCAAATTATTGAGCACTTACTATGGACTTTATTATTTACAATATAATAATAATAAATAAATGGTTAAAGTTTACCTGATGGAATATCGTATAGTATATATTTATTTTAAGAATCAGACCTCAATACAAATTTTATATGGAAACAAATAATAAAATCACATTAAAGGTACATTGTTAAAGGAAGCAAGGATGATGGATGCAGTAAGTACCTGGAATCCAGAGGAATAGGAGAGTTAAGCTCTTGCACAAGGATTGCCTTGAGAGAACAAAAATCAACCCAATATTTGCAAACTGAACGAGTCCAAGAGCGGTGAGCAAGAAAGGGGAAGTGAATGACATGATTCTTGTAGGGGCGGTTTGTTGTGTGATTCACAGAGGAGGTTTCACTTGAGCTGAAGCTGGAATAAGGCTGCATGAGGGTTTACACGGGCCGTTGGAGTGGGTCATAATGAAGGTGACATAACAGAAGCTGAGCTTCCCATCCTTCAGGGAGTAGAAGCGATCATTGAGGGTTTGTGCAGCAGCCTGGAACACAGGAATCCAGAGTGTGGATTACACGTGCGTGCCAGCGAAAATGCACTGGAAATGTCTGAGACTTTCGGGGTGGCTCTAGCTAACGACCCCTCTGATTTAATATGAGCTGTTGAAAAGAATCACTGCATTTCAAACAAATTATCATACCACTAAAAATGCTCGTCAGCCTGTCACTGCTGTGTCTGCAACTTGAACCCTCTGATGATTTACCTTTCCTGCAGTGTTCCCTTTTCTTACCATGAAAGTGTAGGTAAATAACTCAAGTGCACACAGAAATTCTTTTAATACTTTTCAGGGAGCTGCTTTAAGAGTCCAGGGACCTGTGCCCCTTGACTCAGTAGAACAGCTTAACATGAGAATCTTGGCTGCAAAATCCAAGCATTCTGCACTAGCAGATGGAGCGTGTGGCCATTTTTGAAGAGGAACAAATGTATGAATTTAATTAGAAAGGATCTGACAAGCTCCTTTCCTTTAGTTGCATAATTTGCAATAATTAAGACAATTGGGATAAATGCATGCTTTTTTTCTTACAATGATATACCGTTGCAACATTTTCTCATTTCTTCTTTTTTTCTGATTTTCTATATGCCTACCTCGGTTTAGGAGTGCATGAATGATACTGTTCATGCAACTATTTTTTTTTTTTTTCAGATTTGCAGCAAAGACTGGCTGTCTCCGTGATGTTTTGAGCACTTGGGCACTGAATCTATGGCTGACCGAGAGCTCGCAGCAGCCTGCCTTTGAGACCACGTGCCTCTCATCACCTTGAGCAGTTTGTCAAGGATGTTGTGGAGTGGAGCAAATGCAGTCTCTTCAGAGGGCAGGTCTCAGTGCATTACGTTATTTTTATGGAGGATATTTTAGAGGCCCAATCTCTGGCCTCACAATATATTAAAGGAAGAACTAAGGACAAAGGAAGTATCCTTAATCTCAGTCCAATTCTTGATATTAAACAGCACAAGTTCTCCAAGGGTCAGTGTGAATGGAGTGTTTGCAGAACTCTCGGTAGACATCAACCCTCTCCAATGTGTTTGATGCATAAGAGGATTAAATGAGAAACCGAGGGCATAGAGGTACCGTAAGCAAGAATCTTTTTGACTCTTAGGTATTTCTTTTATTTATAAAATATATATAATACCAACCTTACTTATACTTCAAGCTAAGGCTGATTAAGAGCAATAATATATGTGCAAAAACTGGAGGCATTCAGATGTAAAGGATTAACACATTATGTGAGCCATTCACTAATCATGGCCTTCTTGGAGGCTCCCCCAAAAGCCCGGGCCAGGCCACCTGTTCCTTGAGGACCCCAGCACCTGAACTGCATTGGACAGCTGAAATCTTTTGTTCTCTTTGTGACTCGTAACTCTTCATCTGCCTGCTCAAACCTGGCCTCTCATGAGATGCAGCGACACATGGAGGTGAGATTATGGATGGTAGACAGTGAGTAGACCTTGTGACTGGGCTTTCCAGCTTCTTCCATGTCAAGTGAAATGACAAAAGGGTCGAGATGTGACCCAGAATATCCCAAGTGACTCCGGAAAGTGGAAATAGAGGAATCCTTTTATGTATTCGCTGAACAAATACATATCAAGTAATTGCCATTTACCAGTCCCTTGTTCAATGTATAAGAATTCAGAAGAGATATAATTCCTGCTTTCTGAGAAGAGTTTAGCTGTGGACATCTATAATAAAAAGGAAAACAACAAATATGCATAATCAGGACTCTGGGGAAGAAAGCAGGGTAGGATTCAGGTAGTGAGTGGTGAAAAGACATCACTGTTACTGAGATGTTTACGATGAGACGTGAAGGTATAAAAGAAGCCACCAGAAGAAGAACAAAGAGGGGGTCATCCAGACTGAAGGTGCAGCCCGTGTGCGGGTCCTGAGGCAGAAAGGGAGTCTCATTTCTGAGGAAACAGAATGGTAAGTAAGTGATTCTGGGTCCAGCTCACACGGTGCGTCCTTGGGCATGTAAGAAGTTTCTGTGTGGAAACGCACTGGAAACAATTTTTTGAAAAATTTTCGAGGTAGGTTGGTGGCTGTGAAACTGGAGAGAAATTGATGGATTTGAGGCTTGTGAATATATGATTCACAGGACTCTTTGAAGGGAAGAAGAGCAGTTGTTCAGAAATTACTCCAAATATTGAAGTAAGTTTATAGCAAATGATTCGAGATTGGTGCTATTGGCAGAGACAAGGGATGCAGAGGGAAAAGGATTTTTTAGGAGCTAACGACATGGATGTGTTTAGGAGAGTAAATATTAGAATTCAATTTAGACATGTCAATTTTAAAAATCAAAGCTGTGTCTTAGACGTTTACTGGGCAGCTAGATATGAAAAACAGAGTTGGATTTTGTCTGGGTATGAGATGTACATTTTGGAATTGTCAGTGCCTGGGTGGTGGTTAGAGCCATCAGATACAATGCAGAAAGAGAAAGAAAGTCAGGACTGAGGGTGAGGAGGAAGAGGTTCCTAAAGTCTACTGGTTTCAAAAGTCACCAGGAAAATAGTAAGAAAAAAAAAATAAACCAAGGCAGAGAGAAGCAATAGGAAGCAAAAGCAGGAGTAAGTGAAATCATGAAATCCTTGAAGAGTGATTAAAGAAGGAAGGATGGTAAACTGTGTCCAACATTCCTGAGATTGGGTAAATAAGAAGAAATGTAATGGTGCAGCTGCCATTTATTGAATTTGACAACATGTGAACATCTATTGGCTTTAGCAAAAGCCATTTCAGTTAACTGTCTGGGTGGAACTGACAGACAGAGGGAATAAGAAAATAGAAAGAATTGAGTAGAAAACCTCTCTGAGAAGTGTAGCAACAAAGAGACTAAGGATCAAAAATAGGAAGGGCAAAATCTGGAAGAAGGGGAACAGAGAACTTGAGTTGTAGTGGGTGGTGGTGGCAGGTCAAGTGACATTTGCTGGGGAGATGCTCGTGCATAGACATGTGTGCCCATGAGGATGAGCCAGGTGAGAGGGAGAGGCAAAAATGCAGAAACTGGAGGGGCTGACAAAGAAAGAGGGGCATGGTATCCTCGGCCCTTGTGCAGAGGCTGGTCTTCCATCAAGGGAAGGAAGAAACGTGAGTGGGTATGTTTAAAGACACCTAGAGCAGTGGTCTGCAAAATTCTTACTACCACAAAAAACCTTTTACTTTCCCTTCACACATTTTGTCTTTGAAATAGTTTATGTGCAATATTTACTTAGTTAATTGGTGTATCTTTTTTTTTTTTTTCAAAGACCAGTGAATCAGCAATCTGAGTGAAATAAAATTTTGTTAACAACTGAAGTATGCACTCTCATGACTTCTGGTCATTGCTTGGCAATCACTATTCTAACTTGTCTATAGTGTATTTAGAGGTAATTCAGCAACTCAAAAGGGAGATAAATGTGAAGAATATGGACATCTTGTGAAAGGCTTCAGGTGTCACTGAAAGCCGACACCCCTTCTCCCCACCTCGACACTTCAAGACTCAGTATTGGAGATTCAGCCAGCTGACAGCCCTCAGCTAAGTGGTCCGCTTATTCAAAGGTTAAGGCCACTTTCTGGGGTAGCTTGAAACCAGTGACTGGTCCATGTAGGTGATACAATTTTCCAGCCCTTTTGTCCTAATATGGAAAAATTCTATGGGCTCATACCAGATTTAGAGTTTTCTCTCAAGTTGGCTGAGGTTTTTATTGTGACTTTCTCACCACTTAAAATCTTCCTCTGCAACCCTGAATTCTCCCCTTCCTAGAACATGTGTTAATCCCACTGACCCTCCTAAAAAAGTCTTATCTTAGAATCTACCTCCTAGAGGACCCATGTTATGGGTAATATTGTGTTTTCCCAAAGGATATGTTGAAGTGCTAACCCCAGGTAGCTGTAAATGTGACCTTATTTGCAAATAGGGTCTTAGCAGATGTAATTCAGTTAAGGTGAGATCATTATGTTGAGCCCTACTGCAATATAACTGGTGACCTTATAGGAAGGTAAACGTCATGTGAAGACAGAGACACAGAGGAAGACACCTTATGATGACAGACACAGAGTTTGGGGTGAAGTAGCTGCAGGTCAAGGAATGCCAAGATCTACAGCTGCCACCAGAATCTGGAAGAGACAAGAAAGGATTCTTGCCAGATTCTCAGAGGGAGCATGGCCTTAATGGCACCCTGATTTTGACTCATAGCCTTCAGAACTATGAAAGACTAATTTTTTTGTTATCTTAAGCCACCCAGTTTGGTGCACTTCGTTATGGCAGCCATAGGAAGCTAATACACCATCATTCAACTGTTACACCAACCGTGGTCCAAGAAAGCAGACACTAAAATTGGATTCTGGAGTTGAACTACCGGTTGGAGGGTCAGCAATGAGGAACCCACCACAGGCAGTATGCGGAACACATATAGTCCTAAGCACAAGTTGAAGCACAATGGTTAGAATTTTCACGAGGATGAACTGGGTTAACAAAACAGTAGAAGGAAATGGACTAAAAGATTGAATACATCAGATGTTTGAGAAACATGGGACAAATAGCTCTTATAAGGACAATGGAATTAATTGGATTGTAGGGAAAATTATTACTTGGAAAAACATAATGAAAGATGAGAACCTGTAATCAGCAATTGAAGGCTAGGTGTAAAAGTCAGAGGTGCATTTCGTAGACATGACTGTCACCTCCTGAACCCAGATGGCACAAGCATGTGTCACCTGGCAAAGAGCTAAGTCCTAGGAGAGGCACAGCTCCAAAATAGGTCAAACTCTTCACCCAGGCAGACCTTCCAGGTCAGACTGGGAAAAAGTAGGTCCCAGGCAGATGAGGTGGGGACCACATGCACTGATACACTTGAAAAGTTGCATTCCAGACTCCCCTGAACCCACAGGACCCCAGCAGAGCCCTACTCCTCCTGATAGAGGCTAGTGGTCTCCTTTTCTTAAAGTGAATGTGGAGACATTGGTCTACCAGACAAAATGTGTCCCCATCAGGATCTAGCCCAATGTCTGCTTCTGAGCAGCAGACCAATAACTGGGGAAAGGCAGAGCCTGCTAAGAGAAGACCAAGGGGTCCACTTTACAGCAAGGCAAGAGGCACCTGGCAATAACATCCTTGGTTTCTTTCCCTTGCCCCTCCACACTGAAGCTTGTTGCCAGCCTCTCAAAGGCACAACAGAGACCCTGTATCTGAGACGACTCCATGGTGATGGAAGACGTCTCCTTTGGTACAGCGGAGCATAGTGGTACTGCTGGAAAGATTGCACCAGTTGACACTTACGGTGTGCCATCTTTAGGAGCTCCACCTAAAATCATGACCATTGTATGGTGCTGGGTCCCCAGGAATTAGAGTACGTGGGTCTGGGAAACAACGGGTGGAAATAGGAATGGCTCTGCTTAAAGTCACTTCCAGGGACCTACTTTGGGGAACTTGTGGTTTCTGTTCCTGAAACTCTAGTCTTTGCAGGGTTGTAGGTTCTAGTTCCCAAAGGGAGAAAGATTTCATCAGGGGGCACCATGTGTGTCCCACTGAATTATAAGCTATAGCTGCACCCAGGCACTTAACATTCCTCATGGAAAAGCACCAGCAAATAAGAGTTATCTCAGGATGAGACATTCTGAAACTTTTCCCTCTTTTTTCTAATTTTAAAATCAGAATGTTATATTCATAATATTTAATTAACTTAGTATGTGTAATTTTTCTATATGAACTTAACTTCAAAGTTAAAACCAAGGATTATGCTACACAAAGAGCCATTCTATGTGAACTTGAATATAAATTCAGGGATTGGTATTTATTTCATGTTATACATGAGAAGTATGTGACTCAGAATAGACTACTTAATCTTTGAGATCTTTTCATTTCATAATTCTTAATATGAAGATGGTAGGCTTGAAATATGTTTGGAAAGTTACCTGCTGCAATATACTATCTGAAATCATAGAAACATGATGTCTATATATTTTAGTTATGGTTTCAGGAACATATAAAAAACAAAATTGTGGAAAATCTTTCATCTCTGGTATCTAGTATGAAATAGGTTGTTTTGGATATTAAAATGAATAGAAAATACAAAATTTACTTTGATGTCAACTGTGAGTTTATTTTTGAGTAATATTAACTGACAGTGCATCATTTCAAAATGGTCTTTAGCAGGTATTCTTATGCAGTAAAAGCTGTGTTGCTATAAAAAGTTTATAACAAGAAAAGATTATATTAAAACAATGTATAATAATCCTGGAACGTTAAAAGCAAAATGAACCCTGGATCATCATGATTAGATTCTTATCAGTGCCAGTGCTATTGGAATGGGGCTGTCAATGCTGGCGATTACAAGACTAGGACATCTCAACTCTGGGAGGCTTATATCTGTTCCAAGAGTGTCACAAACTGTTGAGAGCCTCATTAGGGAACCAGCAAAGAAGGGCCGACTCACTGAAATTTGAATCCTAATCCATTAAAGACATGCACATTCTTCGGTACATCCATTCTACGTTAAAAATTAACGAAAGGGAAATGTAAGAATATGTAGAAAATTTAGTCAGGGAATATGAATAGCAAAACTCAGATAAGACCTCTCAAATGCTCTATAGTTGGACCTGGGCAGAGGATAAGCTGAATTCAATACTGGGCAGCAAACAGCATAATAAATATTTATAATTGGCATGGAAAACAGCCACAATACATGGCGGAGTGAAAAAGGAAATCACAGTTTCAAAAAATCATCCAGAGTACATCTGTGCTTTATAAATGATAGTATATAAAATATCTTAAGTTTATTGCTGATATCTGTATATTTCCTTTCACTTTATGGAATTATCAAGCTTTTCCTGAAAAATTTTAAAGAAGTTTATTTTTCAAAATGTGCAACTTGTTACATAAAAAATATTTTGTTAAACAAGCAGAGTGCTGTATTAAAAGTGATACACATTTGCCCAGGAGGTTGCATATGAACTATTCACAGTAATATAAAAGATTGCTGTTGAAACTGGTTTTGTGACTCTTGGCCTATTTCTGTAATTTGCTATTTACTAGGAAACACTTCTCATCACAGAGTTTACAACTACCATTAACCAACAAATGGTCCAATTTTCGAATGCATAATATTCTCAGACGATTGCTTCACAATGTCACAAATGTCCTGATTTTGAATTTTGTAATTCCCATCTTCCTTCTCACTTCCCTTCTCTTCACAGTTTTCAAAGAAATCATGCTGTCTTCATCTGATAATCAACTATATTGATAATCTACCAGTCATTACAATGGGGAAAATTAATTACAAAAAACTGTTCTAAAAGAAATAATAATGTAGCAGGCAAGTTTCATTTAATTCTAAACACGATCAGCTGTTTCTCACAATTCCTGTGTGATTTCCCATCTTGCCTGCTCCTATGTGAATGCTTTTATTTACCATTGGAAAGGGCTGCATAGAGATGCAATATTCACCAGAAATAATAACACGCTTCCAGAAGAGAAAAGCATCCTCTAGCACTTGAGGAACTTTAAAAAGAAAAAACCCACTGATGTTTAGACAGCATCTGCTGTTTAATACAAGCTTTCTCATATATTATATAAAGTGAGCCCCTTCTCAAATAGTGAGGCTTTCCTGTTAACCAAATATTACATCCAAGGAAACAGAGCCAGGAGTGTTTTACGGAGACAATAAGTAGCAGAGGAAGTATCAAGCTCATAATCTGAATAATAATACCTCTATTACTAATTAAAAGCTGAGGCTCAAAGAGGTAACCTCCACATCCAAGACCATACAAGCTATACCTACAACGGCCCAGGTGCCCATCAGCCCTGCCCTATAGCCCAGGCCATCTTTAATAGTCTTTACTGCCTGTGAACATATGACATGGTCTGAAAGCTATTTTGGGACAAGTCATCAAACTAAATATATTTAACCCAATTATATGATAGATTTGGTTTGCTCCTATGAGTGTGTGTGCGAAAGCTTGTGACAGGAAAGAGGTAGAAGATATAAATAATGTCTTCAAGGAGTGTAACGTCTATCCTTGTGATAGAAACAACTACCGTGATGTCTGATGGAAAACATGCTCTACACACAAAATGCTGTGGCCCTCTGTAACCCCAGCTGTTTCCTCTGCCCCTCTTTTCTACTTAGAACCCCTCACCACGCCACAGATCATATTTGCTTCTTTATCTCTTTTATCAACTGTAATGTAATTTCCACAAGGGCATTGGCTTTGCCCTGTTTTGTTCGTTAATGAATCCCTTGTTTCTAAGATGGTGATGGTCATGTAAGAGATGCTCAATAAGTGTGTTAAAAATTAAGGAGAAAAGCAGGAATAAGTTTACATTGTTGGTTCAAATTCTGGCTGTGTCATTAAATAGCTGTATAACCTCAGACAGGTAATCCTGTCTGAATGTTGATTTTCTCACTTTAAAAACTGGGATATTAGTAACAATTGAAATACTACTAATAATTAGCTTTATAAAGTTGTTAACAGCAAATTATATATGCAAACCATCAGCAAAATGAATGTCTCACAGCTATTAATACATGCATGATAGTGGTGTTGGTGATGATTATGAGAATCAATTAGATTTCTAGGATATGCTAGGTTTTTGGTTTTGGGGTTGATGGTGGTGACAGTGGTGGCATTATTTTTTCTTTCTGAAGACTGAGAAGTTAACTATAATATATGGTTACAGTGTCCCATCCCAGGTTCCACTGGGACACACCAGTGACCAAGACCCGGTAAACATGGACCAAAGCTCCTCATTTTGACACAATCACTTCATTCCTAAAGGTTTTAAACTTGAAATTAATTAGTGTGAGACGCTCCTTCCTGGTTCACACAAACATGTGTAATGGGAAAACACTGTCTAAGATGCTGCATGCACACACACACAGTGTGTGTGTGTGTGTGTGTGTGTGTGTGTGTGTGTATGTGACTAATGTCCTGAGTGTATATCTCTCAACCATTTTATTAGGTGGAGAATAAATTAGTTCAATCCCATTATTGACAGCATCTGGTGATAAGTGTACAGTGATTAGAACCTTGTTTTGTGATGTATTTTGTGTACTACTCATTGGCTTTGATCTCTACATGCCCCAAAGGAGAAGCCCATCAACTCATAAAACAATCTTTCTTCCTGTTCACCAGGAGCCCTTTTGAGCTTATTTGCAATTCACAAAAAAAGAATTCTAAGCAAAACAAATGAGCTTGCTCCAGCAGTAGCAGGTTCAACCAAAATAAACAGTTCATGTTGTGAAACTCATCCAGCAAGGGGCACCTGACCAGAGCTACAAGACACACCTTCCTGTTATCAAGGAACTGCTTCTGGAAAGGAGCAAATGTACCTCCACCACAAAAGGACCTGTGCAAGGCATTGACTTACCCATCTCCAAAATCATCATCAGCCCAGCATGCTTTATTGCCCCTATGAATTTGTAAGCCCCTCTTTGCCTAACTTGCGTCTTAACAGAGAGGTGGGCATGCAAAAAACAAACAAACAAAAAAAACAAAAACAAAAACATAATGGATACATAAACTGTCCTGGGGCCATTGAGAACAGTATAATTTAGAAAACATGGCTAGGGGAATTTCTTATAACATCCTAGGAAGTTGACTCCTTTGGAAGATGGTAGAAACTGAGCGTGTCCATTCTGTTCTTCTGTTTTTGCATAATTTTAAGCTTCACCTGAGAGAAGGTTCCATCGAATAGCTGACTGGATGTGAGGGGGCTGTGCTGTACTCTCAGATGACACAGAAGAGTCCCTGCACACACCATGCATTATGAAGACGTAGGCTCTCACCATTGTTTTGACAGCAAAACCCTGAGGTATTGAAGAGCAGACCTCATCTTTGCCTAGCAGCCTGAGCACACAGCCTGTCTGAAGCAGTGTCACTTTGAGGCTGCTCTCTTCCTTTTCTCCCTGTGGGATATTTCCTTCCCTCCTTCATCTTCTCTCGTTGCACCTCTCCCTGGGAGGCGAGATGCACAATCACAGGCCAGCCTGGAAATGACATGGCTGTGGTGCCACAGGGCTTCAGCCAAATGTCCCTGGAGTCCACTGTCTCCTCTTAATTGGCCCCCATGGCTCTCTCTCCACTCATGCTCTGCTCCAAAATTAGAAGCATTTAATGCAGACGAATCTCCTCAAATCCCGCTTCCTGACACCCTGCCCGTCCCCCCTCACTCTAAGAGACACACACTGTTGCAGACAAGCAGCCTCCTTTCCAGCAGTTATGCAAAGGTCAGAAAACTCTAGGAGAATCAGAGAAAAGAAAATGTCAACCTGGGAATTACTGAATGTGTGTATGTGTGGAAGGCCAGATCTCTTAAAAGACAGAGCTAAGGGAACCTTTGTGTTTTTGCCATTCACTGGGAGCTTTATAAAGTCCAAGCTGCTTAGTCCAGCATTCAGCGCAGCTTTCAGATACCTCCATGGTCTAATGTCATTTCTTTTTCGTCCCACACCTGCTCCTCTCCATTCTATTGTCCCCGCATTTCTGGGAGTTGGGGCTTTCCTTGACCCAGTTTAGATCAAATGTTCATTACTGGATCATTTAAGTGTGGCCAGGAATTTAAGGTCATTTCCTTAAAAAAAGAATGCCTTTCAGAAGTGCTTAAAGAGGACACCGGAAAACAGTTTAAGTATTTATGACTGCAAAAAACAAAAATTAGATCAAGGTCTCTACTCTTCCCACCTTCAGCACTAACCACAAGAAGAAAAACAAGTTACTAGGTTACATCTGGTGGGTGACATTTGGGAAAGAGTAAACACAAATGGACAGAGCAGAATATTCTCCAGGAAGGTCGCTCAAAACACGTCTTCCACTTTGGTCCTTGCAGCTGTGCGTCTGACTAGTATTCCGTTCTTAAACTTGCTCTGGGGATACAGACCCCAGGCCATGGAGTTGGCCAGGTGTGAATGCACTTTCAGAGCAGCATAGCTCAGACTTTGGGGTCACACGGGACACAAGGTGCCTCTTGATCCGTCATTTCTAATCCTTGTGGTTTTGAGCGTGGTAGCTAGACATCACTTCCTGAAGCCTCCGTTGCCTTGCTTATACAGTGTGGGTGAGAATGATGATTACGTCTTGGAATAGTTGGGAGGACGGAATAATGGGATGCAGGAAACACACACAGCACAGTGCCCACTGGTCTTCAGCTCTGATTTTCTACTGAGAGAAATCAGGCAACAATACCACGCGGTACACAGGATGATGGCCGTGATTAATATCCCAGCTTCTGATAACTGCAGTGACATCCAGAATGATTCAACAGTTCAGGTCTCTGTTTCTCAAAGGGCCAGAATTGAGCCCAGAGTGTAAACCTGAACCCCCTGAGTGGTAATTAGAGTCTGAGAAGGTAATGGAGTCTTTCCGTGAGAAATGGTACTATTACAGATCCTTTGGGTCTGCAAAATGCTCAATTAGGACCACACAGTTTTGTAGAGGTAAGTGTCTAAGGCTTTGAAAGCTAACTGAATGCTGACACATGAAGCAGAATTTGAGTGTGAGCATCTTAAAATGTACTTCCTTGTGATGGAAGACCAGGTAAAGCCGTGGATTTACTTTCCCCTAAAAAGCAAAATGCCAGTCGAAAACAATTCTTGTTGTTTCTGTGCTCAAATTAATGAAAACTTGGCAGTAATGTGAAAGACACTGAAAACTTGCTGATTTTAGAACAATAAGGACTTTCAATAAATGGTTGACACCCACAAGATATTTGTTACAGCCGCCGTAAGAATGAAATTCAACCGCTGTATCTAATTTGAAAGGCTTGTTGACATTGCGTGAGCTGCATTTTTTGATGATTTATCTAATATTTTAGTTGCCTTTAGGTTTTCATGCTCAGGTAAACCAAACAACATCACAATGGATTATCTTCAGATGTAGAGGAAATTGTGATCTTTTTAAGAGTTATTTTCAAAAAGAAATCCTTACACTGTGGAAATTTTTTGTCACATCTAAATTCCTAGAATGAAAACTCTTAAATGGTAGTTTCTCTTTTAGGGAAAACAAATACTATACCATGTTTTGCTCTTAAAATGTTACTTTGAGTGGAAAGTGGAGAAACTTCACTGGGGCCAAGGACATCTCTACTGTGACAGAGCAAGGCTGTATGCCCTGAAGACCAGTTCTCTCCCCCATACTCACTATCCCTCGTGGAAACATCATTGCCATTTTAATTGCTCTGGACCTATGTGCCAGCACCAGACATCTTTTTAATGATCAATGGACGTGAAGCTCAAAATTTTCCCTTCATGCCCCTCATCAACAAATTGATCCCTAATTTCCATCTGATTAAGACAAAAATGTCTCTTCAGTAAGGGAGTTGCTTATCTCCTAGAGAGGTGTATTTGGAAAATAAGAAACAATCCAAACTGGCTAATGGAAAATTTAATTTTCACTGCTATAAGTATAAGAAAGAGCCAATTGTCCATATTTAAAGGGCATTATTTACATTGTCTCGCAATGTTCTAAGAAAAATGTAGTGGTGCATGTGAGATATAACTCTAGTACTCCTCACATGGGTCTAGGCATGCAACCCCACAAGGGTTTCTGAGTTCTCATATGCCCTCTCTTTAACCAAATACCCAAAGTGGGAGACATTTAAAAACTACCTTTTCTGGGGATCAAATGCCACTAATATGAAGACTGTATTCTATTGTTTTGATGCAAGATATTAAGGCAGAAATGTGTGAGTATTTCCCAAAGACAGGTGCAGGAATGCAGCAAAAGAGAACATGATACAAGTCTCCAATCCAAAGTCCTTTGCATAAAAATTATTTTGTCGATAAAAAGTTGGCAGTAGCTTGCCACTTCCTGCTCCAAATAAGGTTGAGAAGAATGCACCTGGATGCCAGCATAGCCCACAATCACTTCTCTGGGTGAAGTGGGCAAAGGAAAGAAAGGGAAATGATCTTTCTCACCGTGCTGCTGGCATGGCTCTCTGGTGCACCTGACCAGTTTGGGTACCTGACAGGTGCTGTGCGGTCATCACTCTTTTCCAGAGAGCCATGGAAATCCCAGCTCCAGGGCCTTTCAGAAAGCTCACCAACCCCACTCCCGCCCTCAGGCTCAGCCCAAACGTTGTGTGAGTGACATTTTGTGTCCCTTGGTGTTGCATTTAGCCTGGAAAAGGGAGTGGGAAAGCACATCAGTCATCTTCATCCTAATGTGCTCTAATTTCCCTTTCTCACTAATTTTTTAAATTAAAGTATAAAATTTGTAACTATGTGAGGTGACGGATATTAAGTGACCTTATCATGGTAACATTCCCCAGGATATACACGCATCAAATCATTCCCCAGTATATACACACATCAAATCATTCCCCAGGATATACATGCATCAAATCATTCCCCAGGATATACACGCATTAAATCATTCCCCAGGATATACACGCATCAAATCATCATGCTGTACACCTTAAACTTATACAATGTCCTATCTCAATAAAACTAGAAAAAAAATCAAAGTATAATTTTGCTTGAAAAAGCAAGACTCACTGATCTCTACAGATTTTAATTTGCTTTAGGCCAGCCAAAGTTCCTCAAGTTACAAAACCAAAACCTGTGGGTGGCAGCCTTTCTGTGCATTACAGGTTGTCAAATACTCTAGAGATGAAAGTTTAGGTGTAAGTGGTTCCATTGCAAATTGTGTTCTGATGTGCACTCCTCCAAAAGGAAAAAGAAAAGAAGAGAGAAAACCAAGAAATTAACTATAAACAATGAATGACAAAGCTAGAAACCACAAACACAACCGTCAGTTTGCTGGGCACCCAGCAATATATGACCAGTCTTTCAGTGGCAGAGTGACTAGTGACAGGCGTGTTTACCTGCATGACACTTGGCTTTCTTTTTATTGTAGAAATGGATGGGGAAGCAGGCAGAAGCCCAGTTTCCTTACATACTTAGAAAACTCAGTGGTTTTCTAGAAGTGTTCAAAGATGTAGTAAACAAGATTTTTTATATCTCCTTGAAAAACAGGGTTTCTAGTGCTTTGCCCTATATTTGTACAGAGATGTACTTAATAGACCCGATTTATAGTGAGGACGGGCCTCAGGTTTTCCTCCTGCGTGGCCACCAGAGGTTGGCTTATTTATTTATTTTCATTTTCTACTGCCTTTGCCCCCGAGGATCTCATTAGAGTGAGGAATGAGGATAAGGAAAGCGTGGCGGGGGGGGGGGTGTGTGTGTATTATGCTGCTCTTCTGTACCCCAGACACACTCACATTCCTCCACGTGTCCCTGCAAACCTGTGTAGATCCTCAGGGCACAGCACAACAAGAAAACAAACAGGAGATCTGTTTGCTCCCAGGGTCACTGGGAAAGCCGACTGCTGATGCAGATTCCCTCCTTTTTACCTTGAAAACCCAGGGCACATACAGGAAAGTAAAGGTTCTGGCACATCAGTAAAGGGAGGTGACCACACCACGGACAATTCAGTAGTTTCACAGAACTTTAAAGATGCCCCACCATTAAAAAATTATGTAATTAACCCACTGTACAACCCGGACATCAGAATTACCGGTGGAGAAATTCTAGGGTTGTGGAATCCGAGGCAGCAGCGGTCCTTGGTCTGGCTGTTCGTGAGAGTCGATGAGGCCTGGGTGGAGAAATGGCAATGAACTCATTCTGAGAGCCTTAGTCCGAGGCAAGCTTCATCTCTGCCGTAAAGGGAGGGCGGAGGTCAGGTGAGGACCAGGGGTCAGGACGGTAGCGCAGGAGGCGGCCGTGTGTTATTGTTCTACAAGGACAGAGATTTCCTGCCCATGTGAAGAGCTGTCTGGCCACGAGCAGGAAGGCATCTGAGGGACGGCTCTGCGTGTGTGAGAAGTGAGTTCCTACGTAACCCTATCGGACTGTCTTCCCCCAGGCATCCATCTCCCCTTGTCCCCAAGCTTGTAAAGGTGCCAATTTAGAATTAAATGTGAAACAAGCAACCAAAAATGTTAATGGTAGTCAAGAGCTTCATTTCCCCAGGTTTAATCCTGTGTATGAATGAGGTGGCCTCAGTATTCATTTCAAGCCCTCTGGGTAGGATTGCAGGAGCTCCCCTGTGACTGATGGGCAAATCCAGGGCCTGTCCCCCCAGCTCACATGCAGTCCGGCGTGCCTGCACTGTCCAGGGGGTAGTGGACGGGGGTGAAATAAAGGGACAGCAGCGTGGTTCAAGATCAGGTGGCCATGAGCATTTAACAAATTGCATAGTGTTCAATGTGATGGTTGTATCTGGAGAACCTCTTTCCTGGTTGAGCTGACCTGGATGGGTTCCCAGATAGCAGCCTTTGGAAACTGCAACTGCCAGTGAGTAATTTGACAGAAAGAGTTGAATCATTTTTTTGTTTCAAACATCTAGGGCCTCATACAACTTGACTGGTTCAATTGTTTTGAGATGTATTCCTATTTAGGTATGGGGATTAGTTTTGAAACTGTGTGCCCTCTGAGTTCAGCACGATGTATACCTCACATTTCTAGCCATCTCTTAACATACAGCAAGATGGTTTATTTTTATTATGTTTTAATATGGAAGCAGACCCACTGCTCTTCCTCAGCCTCCAGAAGCTGACCAGCCTAACTGCTATCACCTGAGACATTGGTTAGAAATTTTTCTATTCATAGAGGGAAAATCCTGAATATTAAGAGGGGACACCCAAGAAATCTGGGTTCATTATTGACTGTTGTTAACTAGTTGTATGACTTTAAACAGGTCTCTGGATGCCAATTGATTAGCACTAGACTGACCATGAACTTTATTGATTGTCTGTACCAGATGCTATCAGAGTGAGAGAGGGCAGTACTCACAGTAACAGAAGGATGGTAAGCATAAACCAGAACAGTCCCGGGCAGGACACAACACGTGGTCACCTATTATGTCAATGGATGCCACTAATGTTTCGACCACAGGGAAGCTGTTCAGAGAGACACTTTGCCCTCAGCACTCAGCAAATCAACTACGTGTCTTACATATTGTGATTCCAAGGAGGACTTCATTTGGAAGAAAAGTTCCCATAGGGGGAAGTGTGTCCTGAGGATCTCAGATCGAGAGAAGAAATGGTAAGAGAGTAGAAGGCAAATTCCAGTATGAGAAGCTATATGGCAGCCCTGCAAAGGGAGTGATCCTCTATTCCACTGTGAGGAGGGAAGGCCAGTGTGGACCCATCTATCACTCCCCAGGAGTGGAGGTGGAATTTGGGTGGCAACAAAGTAGAATTTGTCCCTTTCTCTATGTCCATAGAAATAGAGAGAGAGAGAAAGAGAGATCACCCACAGACCCAGAGATGTGGCACTGAATTCACCCAGACCTATATGTTCCTGATTTGAAGAAGAGAAATATCGCCTCTGCTTATGTCTTCTGTCTCCCACCCCAAGCCCCCATCTCTCTTCTTTCTGTGATTTTCCTTTTCTGACCCCTCACTATCCCTCTCCCCTGTGGATACCTGGGGCATGGAGCTCCCATAAGCTCCTTGAGGTTGGGAGACTTCTCTGTCTTGTTCAACTAGAACACCCAGGATACCATCTGGTACATGGCAGGTGTTCAAAAAGTACTGTGAAGTGAGTAAAGAATGAGCTCAACTGAAAAAAAAAAAAAAAGAAAAACCAACATGACCAGGAGGCTGAGGACTCAGAAAGAAGGAGAGAAAACGTGGGAACCAACCTCAGCCTGCGTGTGCATCTCACTTTCTCCATCAGGTGTTCACCCTTCCACCTCCTGGAGCTCGCTTCTTCTGCCATCTCCCTCGACCTCTCCCCTTCGGGCCTGACATGCTCCTCATATCTGGGTATCATAGTCTGAGCAGCTTGTAAACTACACAAGTTTATTTCTCATGGTTTTGGAGACCGGAAGTCTGGATCAGAATACCAGCACGGTCAGAGGGTGGCACTCTTATTTAGTTTTGCAAATGGCTACCTTCTCACTATGTCCTCTCATGGCAGAGAGAGATTCTCTCTCTGTCTCTCTCTGTCTCTGTTCCTCTCCCTGTCTCTGCCTTTCTGTCTGTCTGCCTCTCTCTCTCTCTCTCTCTCTTTCTCTCTCTCATCTCTTCTTATAAGGGCACTAATCCCATCATGAGGGCTCTGCTCTCATAAACTGAGGACCTCCCATAGTCCCTGCCTCCTAACACCATTACCTTGTAGATTAGGGTTTCAACACATGGATTTGGGGGACACAAACATTGTTTATAGCATCTTCATTTATGTATATACAATGGAAGACTACTCAGCCATAAAAAAGAATGAAATTTTCTATTTGAGGCAACATGGATGGACTTGGAGGGCATTATGCTAAGTAAAATAAGTCAGACAGAAAAAGACAAATACTGCATGATATCACTTATATGTGGAATCTAAAAAAACACAACAAACAAGTGAATAGAACAAAAAACAGTCAGACTCACAGATATAGAGAACAAACAAGTGGTGACGAGTGGGAAGAGGGAAGGGAGAGGGGCAATAAAGGGGTAGGGGATTAAAAGGTAAAAACTCTTTGGTATAAAATAAGGTACAAGGATATATTGTACAAATAGGGAATATAGCCAATATTTTATAATAACTAGAAATGGAGTATAATCTTTAAAAATTGTGAATCACCATATTGTACACCTGTAATTTACATAATATTACTGTACACCAGCTATACTTCAAATCAGTCAATCGATTGATCAATCAATCAATAAACCAGATCCAGGAGTCAGGCAGGAGAATACTGTGTGATATGAATGTTTTCAGGAGGCAGGATTTAATGATCCATATGTCCTCATTTTGGAACTCTGGAAGTTTGAATGTGCGGTTTATGCTTGGAATTTTCTATAACTTAATTTTATGTCGATGACAGCCAATAATAGTGATAATATTGATAATAGTGATAATAATAGTAGTTGGCGTGCACTGAGTTCTCACGCTGTGCTGAGTACCAAACTCAACACTTTACGTGAAGACTTTCACTGCATTTTCAGTCATCCTTTGAGATCACATTATTAACCACTCGTTAAGGGTAAGGATGCTGAGACAAGGCTTGTGCTTTCACGGGAAAGGTCTGAGTGGAAAGAGATGAAGGGCTGTGTCCCTTGGTGGATCGCCAGGGAACTTAGTAGCATCAGGAGCGGATCGCGGATGGCGCGACAGGAGCGGAAGACGAGTGGCCGCTGCTCCCAGCACCCCCAGCCCCCTCTGTGCCCTCTGTGTCAGGGTAAGTGATGCCTTTCGAAATTAATTATTTGATTGTCTTCCCTTGCATTTACTTGTCTTTCTTAAATAATGGAATCACAGCCTGGAAAAAGGTCCGTGATAGTTATTTTTCCCCTATTCCCAGATGAGCAATATTGAACTAAACTTGTATGAGAACGTGTTCTAAATGGCTGTGTGTCCTATACAGGTTACTGGACAGAAATGCTTTAATGCCCCAAACAGTCCCTAAAGTGCTTTGTCTACTTATGTTATGTGATTCATTGATTCACTGTAGAACTGAATTAACAAATAAAGAGATAGCCAGAGTGAGATTTCTTCAAAGTAAACCAGAAAATCAGTGGCAGAGAAACAGACCTTCCCAGAGTATACTATTGATCAAATAAAACTCTTTATTTTCTAGTCAACTCTAATGTAAAAGCTTTTAAAGAGTATAATATTAGTTGACAATATTGTAAAATAATAGAGATAATTTTTAACTGTATGTGAATTTAATTCCGTGGGTCTTTTATATGATTATGATGACTTTTTTTTTCCTTGTTAGCAGGCACTTTATTCATTTGATCTTAAAATCAAGGTTAAACAAACTCTGCATTTCAACGTCTATATTCCCAAGGTTAAACGTAACATATGCTCTATTCTTGAGCCCTAATTATGCTCCCAACCATTTGTCTCATGTATTATGACTCCCAAACACACTGTGAGAAGAAGAAATTACAAATTTAACAATTTTTGAAAGAATCCAAATCCAATTAGATAATCATCTGATTTATACGTTATATCTGCAGAGTGAAGCACAATGTAAAAAAATGAGCTGTAATAGTTTTGGGAAATGTTCCAGAGACACCAGAAAGACATCATTTACAATAAGTTATTACAATTTCCTTTTCCTTGTTGTTTCTTTATATACTGTAATTACAGTATTGATTATCTGAAGGATTAGTCCTTGACTAAGTGAACATAACCTGCTTTGCCTGGTTAAATCAGTAAACACCTCATGTCACTGATTCCTAACATTTTGTACCAATTAGTAACCAGAGAGTAACTGCTCATGTATCATGAGCTTATCATTAGATATTTTGGATTTGTGAGAATTGCTTCATGCACATGTGGAACTCATCTTTCCCGATGCACGTGAAATGCTTCCTTGGAATAACAGATTGTTGAGATCGACATTTTGGCATTTTTGTCTGCTAAGAAACAAAAGCCAAAGACATATAAATGATCTGGTCTCAGCATTTATACCCCGACTCTCATCAAGGACCTTAGACCTTTAGGGGCAATTCCAATAATTTGCTTAGTATTTCTCCCTAGAATTTTCTTGAGGAAAACCCAAGTCATAAGCATTGTTTACACACACCCTGACTGGAAGAAAATGTAGGCTTGAGTTTCAGATTTTTCTTAGAAAAATAGTGGAGGAACCTCAAGCCTAAGCATTGCCACCCACCTGGACTTGACATCTTCAGCCAATGGAGTGCTCATAAACGTTCATCCACTGGGGTGGGTGGGTTGTTTAATTTGTGTTACAGTAAGTCCCTTACATAGGAACCTTCAAGTTGCAAACTTTCAAAGACTTGAATATGCGTTCCATCAACGTCAGGTGCGAGTGGAATTGCAGCTTGCCCTCCGTCTCCTATTGCTGACGATACTTCAGCTCTACCATCTCCCACCTCCTCTCCCTCCTCCAGTCAGTAACTCTTCCCGCTGTTCACTCGATGCCAGCCCCTGGATCCCAGCCGTTGTACTGTACTGCTGTACTTTTCAAGGTACCGTACCGTAAGATTAAAAAGTTCTCTTTATTTTTTGAGCTTGTTTTTTCTGTATTATTTGTGTGAAAAGTATTATAAACCTATTACAGTACAGTACTGTAGAGCCGATTGTGTTAGTTGGATACCTAGGCTAACTTGCTAACAAATTGGACTCACGAACAAATTAGACTGACATATGCACTCTCGGAACAGAAGTCGTTTGTATGTAGGGAACTTACTGTATTGTTCTTAAATTAAAGAAGGATCCTTAATTCTTTAGCTGTCTTTAAATGTCTTTCAGTTTCAAGTGAATGGAATCCTCTCAAATCAAGCAGGTCCATTTGGCATTTAATCCAGTGATGGACTACCTCTCAGGCAGAAAGAACTTTTCATAATTCAGAGTACTTTATGCAGAAATCCAAGAGCCTGCCATATACTTTTCTTCTTCAAATAGTTCTATCATAGCTTCATTTTCACACTCGATCCATTTCCTAGGAGTTCTAATGTGTCTTTTAAGTTCACATGTTTTCACTTCATCCTTTTAAAATACTCTTATGATAAACTTAATATGCAACCTATTTAAAAGCATAAATAAATACACCCAAGTGAATTAGGGTCAGAGGTCATGTTTGGTTTTACAGGCAAAGACATCATTTCTTTGAATAAGAACATCATAGAATTGCCCAGCCACAAATTGTAGGTTTTATGCCAGATTCTCTCCAACTACAATGAGCTTTTCCATTTAAATTATTTTTTCACTGGTGGAAGATTGAATAGAGCAATAATCCTCTGAAATACTCTGTGGAGCCTTTATGTATAAGGAGTCTGGAAGGTACTGCAAATCCTTATTTTTTAAGATCAATATAAATGAACGCAATCTGGTCATGTGTGCACGCGTACACACATGCATGCATAAACAGGTGGCCTTTGCTGGTGGCTCTGAGAATAGATGTAACTCTTTTGTAAAAAAAAAAAGTCAAAAAATAGCAAGAATCATCTATATTTGTATACTTTTACATTCCGTAAATTGAACTCCTAGAATTTATTCAAAAACTAATCATTTAATAAAAACATAAATATATACAATGGATATATCCCTCCAATACGATAAATAATAACAAAATATGGAGCATTACAATACATTAACATTATTATTATAGAATCCATATAGAAGAATAGAAATTGTAACATATTGTTCCAAGAAAAGAGCAGCTTTGCCACTATGATTTCAATTATGTTAAATTGATTACATTAAACATTTTAAAAAATAATATCTTATTTTGTTTTCAGCTAAAATAAATGTGTTAATTGTAAAGAGATAAGTTTTAAAATACTGGTATTTGGCAGCTAAACATTATTATAAAACAAATAAGTTTAAAAACCCTAAGAAAACCCCAGTGTCATCACATTTTAATTATAACATGGCATTAGTGTCACTCAAAGGTTTTTGAAAATTT
The DNA here is from genome assembly GCF_009873245.2 of Balaenoptera musculus. Lineage (NCBI taxonomy): Eukaryota > Metazoa > Chordata > Mammalia > Artiodactyla > Balaenopteridae > Balaenoptera > Balaenoptera musculus. The sequence continues at coordinate 87,581,951 of NC_045797.1, read as the reverse complement.
ATTTGTGTAAAAATTGTTAGATAGAAATTAAAAGGACGATGGCATCTGTGTGAAAATGAAATTTGGGGTGATTAGGGGAGCAGTGGAGCCCTGGTTTTCGTTTTGATAAAACAGTGACTTCAGAATTCATTACTCTGCTCTTGACATTTCAGGGCTAAGAAGCCTGCAGGTACCACGGGCACACACGTGTCTGTTCCGCTGGTCCTTGTGTTCAGCGTGGTGAGTCAGGAATCAGGGAGCGTCCGTAATCCAATACAGGCAGCAGGACCCCGAGTATCGGATTTCCCCAAGGCCAGTCAAAGAGTGTGTACTGTTCAGAGGGGAACCATGCAAAGAGTGGAAATTAGGTCAGTGTGTTAGAGAACTAATTAGAACGGTCCCTTTATAAGAATCAGAAAATGTGTACTAGAGCTATTTCAGTAGATGTGGGGAGGATGTAAAAAGTAAGCAGAGCTTCGATGTGGACGCGGAGACCCCTTTAAAGACAGAGATGCGTGTTTCAACTGTGAGGAAACACAGCTGTATTTGTTTATTAGGGGAAAGAGTTAAGTTATAAAAGCTCTCCCCGAACGAAATCACTTTCCTCCACTAAATGGAAGATGAACATAGGTGTCACATGGCAGACAGGCCATCGCCAATCCCTCTTGGGGGTTGGGGATAAACTTAGCAAAACCTTCAAATGTTTACTGTATAATGAGGTGTCAGAAACCTGGCCTGCTAAGTAATGTTGCCTCAAGAGTCTGAGAGGAAGATGGGTCTCAGCTTATTCCACACTAGGGACCAAATCAAACCCTTGGTGATTTTCATCAACTGTCAGGAGCAGGCAGATATTTTTGCAGGGCTGGGCAGGAAATTAGGCTATTAAATTACAGCCTTTCAAAAAAAAAAAAAAAAAATTACAGCCTTTCTCCGAGAGGCGCTGTCGTTCTCTTCCCCCTTCCTACAGATGTTCTATCAAAGCAAGTCATTGTGGCCATTTATCTTGCCAAACTTAAAATACCTTCTCCAGAACTAATTTTTCCCTCAGTACTTGAGGTCTTTGTACTCTCTGTCTTGCTTCCCTGATCTCGTATGGATCTAAGATTAATTTGCACCAGCTAGGAGTTCAACAACAAAATCAATTTCAATTGGGTCAGACGGGGTCACTGTGGGCCCAGTAGTGTGAGGAAAGAAATAGATTATTATCATTCCAGAAGCACAATGCTAAGGTTCAGTATGAGGGGAGAGAAGCACATTCCCATAAAAGCAATAAATAATTCTTTTCAAAGCGTCAGAAACAAATAGGAATTGGGCTTGTTTTCCACCAGCCTTTACAGAAACTATACATACGCGGGTCAACTACGCCCTTGAGGAGGTGAGGAAAATTATCAAATGCGATTTGTGGTACCTTTGGTAGAATTGCATTAGGACCGTTTGCCCCTGTCACTGGCAGGACCACTGATAGATGTCCTGTCCTCTCTTTAGCATATTTAAATTAAGCACACACTTTCTATATAGAAATATTCTCTGGCATTTCACATGAAGCATCTTACAAGAGGACTTCAGAGCACTTCTCCTAAAAACAAACCTAAACAACGGTTGTATTTATTTCCCTTTGTCATTGAAATGTACCATCAGTGGAAACGGCATCCAGTGAGTAAATTAAAACCAAGCTCAGTAGGTCACATTTTTAGCTTTTTGTTTGGTCATTGAGATTAAAAGAAAATCAAGAATAAGCAGTGAAGTTTTCTCTGTTTCTTCCTTAAAAACGTCGAAATTTACAATGGCTCATGACAGTTTATTAGTTTAAAAATGTATTAGTTGCATGAAAACTATTCCTTGTTAGTCTTTACCTCTCTTAATTCAAAACGTATTAGTGGGTAGCAGCCATGTAGAAATACACTGTGCTGGGTATTTAGAGCAACGGACAGATGAATCAACGCTGGGTCTCATCCTCAATGAGCTCGCTTCAGACTATCCCACACCTAAGAAATATGGGATTAACAAAGTAAGGTTATTTTTAATTGGAAAAAAGGTAATGCATTCTCTACATGTAAATGATTATTGTAGGTAGGTATAGGTATTATTTCATTTAATTGCCACAAACATCCTGGAAAGTTGTTGTATGACTCTGGTTTCAATCACACAGATTGAAATCAGTTCTAGCTTATTTAAACACAAAGGGATTTATTATAGGCTATCGATTGTCAGAAGGACTGAAGAAAAGCTAATCTAGGCTGAGGTTTCAGGGTTGATTGCCTTGATAACACACAGACTAGACTTACACCATCAAGGGAGCCGTTGGCTTGTGGAATCAGGACATGACACTTAATTCATGAACCCACGAAGCAGCCATTGGCTCCCAGAGCACATCACAGAATGGGTGTCCCACAAACCCCCTCTACCCCCTAGGATCCATTCCCACATTCCAAGTAACTCTGATGGACAGAAGTGACAGTACATCTAGTATCTTTGCCTCTATTAGTCTGAAAAGCACAGTTTTTAGCTCTCCAGCCTCTACACTCCTGCACAGGTTTGGATCAACCAACCAGCAGTACCTGCCACAGCAGTTATGATCTCAGTTTTCACAGAAAGGACCAAATTTAGGGAAGATTTATGTAGAGCAAATTCCTTATAAAGCCCCAATGTAGCAGGGCTATGAGTCAAATATAACCCCAAAGCCTCTCTCCACCCCGTTTCACTCACAGTCAACCAACTGAGCAAAAATGTGCTTATGAAGTACTTCCGAGCATTTGTGGATTAAAGGGGAGCAAGACGCTGGTTCTAACTGGTGAGGAGGCCGAGTCCTACTGGTGATATTCACAGAGGTTCTCTGACGGGACAGGCACTCGGGATGTTCTTAGAAAGCACAGAATCTAAATGTGAGCATGGAGAAGGAGAAGGGCCTTCCAGGGAGAAAAACACCACAACTGGGTGAAGACACAAAGGCAAATGATTACATGAGGGGCGAGTCTCGTTACAATGAAGAGAAGTGAAGAGCCTGGAAGGGGAGAAAGTGCACAGAAACGTGTGTTTTCCTCACTCTGGACTTTGCTCTCCAGTCGGGCGTCTGGCCTTAGAACACCGCTAAGGTATCTGAGATGGGAAGGGACGTGGTCAGATTGTTGCTTCAGGAAACTCAATCACTTCATCCATGCTCCTTCGTAACAGAATAAGAATTTTCCATAAAGATGTGCTTACAGCACAATCAGAAGTGGCAACTGACCCAGTTAACGGGGCTGGACTCAGCTCCCGTGTGACCTGTCCTTGTGGACGGCGACCGTATGCCTGGCAGTCAGGATCCACGTGAGACACACGGAGTCCTGTCTCATGTAAACGCAGCAGTGTTCGCTGTACACAAAACACTCATGTCTACAGACCTCTATGATTGTACAAAGTGGTAGGGAAGGAAGCCCTTGGAATTCACAAAAGGAAGAAAAGATCAAAAAAAGTGAGAAGTGAATACAAATAGATGCTTGTAAATGTCTTTGTGGGGAAAATAATATACCTAAAGACCTGCTGTCCTGCATTTGGATAATTATAAAAGTGAAGTACAGAATGTGTCCATCACCTGGGTCTCCTGAATGTACATGAACTCGCTGAAACGGCATGGAAACATTCCTACATTTCCTGTGACTGGGGAAGGAGGAACTTCAGGAATTCAGTAGAATCCAATCTGCAGGCCACCAGCCTCCGATGGGAAGATCCTGGAGCTAAATTACTGTCCCCCCGTGAATATGAATGCAACCCAAGCAAACCCTTCAGGAAGAGCAGCAAATCAGGAAGCCCACCCACCTGGTGGGGAGATGCTTGTTCTGTGCTCCCAGAGTCTGCTCTGGTCGTGGTTGAGGCACAGACGTGGGTTCTGGCACACACGTGCAGATGCACACACAGACAGGCACACACACGCACCCTACACATGTGTGCACCAAAGCCCTAAGGTCAACGACATCCTAACTAACAAAAAGCCAGAGCCTTGGAACTTGCCCTTGGGCCCGTGCATTATAAAAGGCCAGCAGGGCAAACATTTACAGGAGAACGTCTATGGAGCTGGTCCTGGGGAAGCAACATTTCAGCCATCCCTTCTCCTGGTCATTCTAGCCCTACTGGCAAGAAAATTTAAAACGAGAAGGAAAAAATGAGAATGCTTATTCATGGAAAAGGTGTCAGATAAAAAGAGGTAATGATTTAATTGAACAAATGTAACAGGCCTTTTAAAATATATGTTTGTGAATGCCGAAGTTTGAATTTTATAACAGCCTTTCAACTTTCTAATGACCTAGGTAAGCCTTAATTTTGCCAATAATGGGGAAGGGCAGGAGGATGAACACAGGGGAAACCGACACAGTTGCCTTGCTCTCCATCAGGGAAGGATTATAGGGGGGCATGGGAGAGGGGGAGGGACATGCCGGTCCTGTGTGAGGATTTGGGGGGCAAGAGACAAGAGGTGGCTGCAGCCTTGAGAAGGTCATTTGTAAAAGAAGAGATCAGTTCCAAGGATTTTATAATTTCAGCAATTATTTCAAATATAAGTTCTTCTTCCCTTTCTTCCCCCAGATCTTAAACAAATCACACATTTGTGTTAGGGCAGCACCAGATGTGGACGTCCGTGTGTGCTGGGGAAAAGCACCCCTGTAAGGTGAGAACCTGGGGAAGAGGCACACATGGGGTTACATTCCTAAAATAATAATAATAAATAAAAGTGAAGAAGCGTATCCTCTTAAAAGAAAAGTGAAAAATTCTCATAAACTCGGGAGACAGCAACACCAAATTTGGCAGCTGTAATTGAAGTTCCCTGTCTTTCACCTACTTAATGTCGCCGAGTAGAAATATCTGGATTTTACCCCCTGGACGGGAGTGCTGTGCCACCCTCCTATTTTCACACTTAAATTTTCCTCTTTCCCATTCAGCTGGTGCCTTAAAACGATATTCACTCTAAGTTGACAAAGCATCCCCATGATATGGAGGTCCATGATAAAGCTGAACTTTAAAGTACATGACCTTGAATGCTAAGGTACACACACACACACAGATATATGAGTGTACACATGTGCACACATATACACATATATTCATGCATTTATGTACACATATGCAAACAAGTCTACGTACATGTGTTACACCTGCATGCATACACATGCATATACACACACACAGAGATATATGAGTGTACACATGTGCACACATATACACACATATTCATGCATTTATGTACACATATGCAAACAAGTCTACGTACATGTGTTACACCTGCATGCACACACATGCATATGCACACACACAGATATATGAGTGTACACATGTGCACACATATACACACATATTCATGCATTTATGTACACATATGCAAACAAGTCTACGTACATGTGTTACACCTGCATGCATACACATGCATATACACACACAGATATATCTGTGCACACATGTGCACATATATACACATATATTCATGCATTTATGCATACACATATGCAAACAAGTCTACGTACATGTGTTACACCTGCATGCATACACATGCATATACACACACAGATATATCCGTGCACACATGTGCACATATATACACATATATTCATGCATTTATGCATACACATATGCAAACAAGTCTACATACATGTGTTACACCTGCATGCATACACATGCATATACACACACACAGATATATGAGTGTACACATGTGCACACATATACACATATGTTCATGCATTTATGTACACATATGCAAACAAGTCTACGTACATGTGTTACACCTGCATGCATACACATGCATATACACACACACAGATATATGAGTGTACACATGTGCACACATATACACACATATTCATGCAATTATGCATACACATATGCAAACACGTCTACGTACATGTGTTACACCTGCATGCACACACATGCATATGCACATACACACACAGATACACACATAAGTATAGTTCCAATAGAGATTGTCATCAAAATATGACAGCACTTTTTTAACCCATTAAATGGTTAAGGAGGCGGGGTTTTTGAAGTGATCTAACGTTGGCAGGAGAGCAGAAGCAACCCACACACTGCTGATAGGAAGGTAAATGTCTCTATGGAAGCTCATCTGACATGCTTATTGGAAACATTAATCATACCAGTGCATGGCAAGGTCTTCTGTTATTGGGATTTTATCCTAAATATAAACAAGAATTTACATATTGATTTACCTGCAAGGATATTCACTGCAACTCTGTTTATAAATAATGAGAAATTGAAAACAAAATACTCATTTTATAGTCGAGATTTGGTGAAGTAAATGGTGGTGAATACTTAAAATAGGACATGAAGCAGCCGTTTAGGCTTATATTATGTTCATAATGTTGTCACGTATGAAGATATTGAGTGGAATAAAAATAGCTTATAAAACGTGTTATGCACTATGAACACATTTATATAATGTAGTTATAAATATATATTGTAAGAGCTAGAATAATTTTTGAGGTGGAGAGAATACTGGTGATTTTTACCTACATTTCACTTATGTGTTTTCAAAATATTTTACTAACAAGTATATTAATGTATGATTTTACCATGGGCATATATAAATGTACTTTGTGCTACATATTAACACTCTGCTATTTACTGCTACAGGAATTTCTTCAACTTTTCTCTTTTTCTTAATATGCAGTCCCCTTCAGAAACTGGTCATAATTAAAAAAAAAAGTCTTTATTATAGTTTATCTCAATATTTTGACGATATCTGTAGTAGCAACATGTGATTATGAGATAAATCTGGTAAAACTATAGGCGATTAAGATGTAGCCTGCGATATTTTGGAAAATTTAATAAGTGCAGTTGTTAAAGTACTTCACCAGAATAAAGAGTAAATTGCCACATGCTGGCATTAGAGTGAGGGATGTCATTGCCTTCCCTAAGTCACAAAAATGTTACCTTATTAATCATCTGAAATTCTCATTTGGAGCCCTTTCCCGTCATACAGAAAATTCAAATGTATTTGCCTGTGTGCGTATGTTTTTTCTGTTACGTATTTGGTCATCCTACCCCCTTGCTCAGCAGCCTTCCACTTCAGCGAAGATGATGACTGTGGAAGAGAAATCTCCTTAGGTGTATGTTTTTTGTGGTTAGGACTCATGTGTCCAAATAATACATCTTGGAGAAGGTCAAGTCTGAAGTACAAAGGATCAGGAAATGTGACACGTTTCATCGAGACGGTGCCAGGTGCGGAAGAACCCAAGAAATCTGGGCTGGAGTCCCAGGCCCACCGTTAGAAATCTCTTTGTCTTCAGCCTGATTCTCATTCTCTCTGACTTTAGTGAACTGACGACCGAGTGAACTTCAAAATTCTTTCTCTGCTTCCTTCTTGCGAGTTTCACTTCACATGAATTGGCATGAGGACAAACTGAAGTCTCATGAGAATTTGACAAGTGTTAACATTTATCTAAATATTTAATATTGAATTAATAATGCATTTAATAATAATAAATAACTTAAATATTAAGTATAAGACAATCCTATTATTATCTTTAATAACTCTCTGGCCCCTTGTTCCAAAATGGAGTCACCTTCACAACAAAGCTCTTTCTTTGTCAACTCCTCAAGGCAAAAACAAATTACATGAGACCGAGGTGGGCTCCTTAAGTCTGCATTCCAATGCAAAGGGAGTAAAGAATAAAAATAAATTTTTCATCTGACACGTGAAGCAAAATAAAAATAGCAATAATAAATCAAATCATAATAAAAATCGTATAAACATGTATCACTTTATATGCCCGTGCTGAGCACTGTTGTAAATATTTTCCACAGATTGATTTATATATTCCATATAGCAATCCTGTAAGCAGATACCATCATTATCTCCATTTTATATTTGAAGAAACTGAAGGTGACATCTAGCATCTAACAGTCGGGTTCCATAACTGTCTCCTCTAACCTTATCCTCTGTGACTTCTGCATCTAAGAATCATTCTGAAGATACCCAAAGAAAAGAGACAGTTTTATTTTTTATATGCTGTTCTCATTTGATCCTGTGTTCCAGTTGTGACTTTATAGAACACAGAACACTTTGATGAAAATGGAAGGGATTTCGAAGAAATGCCATTTCTTCTGAGAAGGATTTAGAGTCAGGTGGACCCAACCTTGAAACGTAAGTTCTGTTTCTCATCAGCTTTGTTGCTTTGGGCACATTTCTGAGCCTCAGTTTCTTCACATTAAAGTCAAGGAATAACAAGTATTTTGTGAGGAAAAGTAAAATATTTATGAATAGTCCTGCCACAAAGCCTTTCGGAGGAGGGAACCCTTAAACGCTGGAAGCAGCCTCGCCTACATCACATGGGGAACCAGAGCCTGCCCTGCTCTGTAGGGCACCCCCTTGAGTGCCTGACGGGCCCATTTCCTGGGAACTGTCTGGCTGACGTCACGTATATTTTCCATCATAACACAGCCCACCATTTACTAAACTCAACCATATTCTCTTTGTCTGAGTACAATTTGTACTGAGAAACATAAAGATGTGGAATTGGGATCTTAGATAAATTAATGGTACAGTTCAAGGGTCAAAGCCGACAGACTCTGGAGCAGCTCTGTTTATTTCCTTCTCTTAGATTTATTTATTTTTAAAAATTTTCTCCCTACTTATAAACAAATTATAATTGTTTTCATTATTTTGCAAAGGCTCACTTTAGTTGTTTTCTGTTACTTGCAACAAAGGACTTGAACTAGTATGAGATCCAAGAGTCTTTTCTCACTCACTTATACTTTTTCCACTAACACACAGATAAGAGAATTTGGATGACTATCTTCACTGTGAACAATAGTGATGATATTTTGACTATAACAGGGTATAGGCACATAGTTTTGCATTTCTTTCCTGAATTTAATGCTCTTTTAATATTTTATTTAATAGATTTGAAAAATTAGTGTTTCATGAGATCTTTTTTCCAGAATTAAATGTTCAATCTTTCACCAAACCTTAATACTTCTAAATCATTACGAGTTGCAGTAAATAAAAAACCCACGTTTATATATGTGTCTCATTTCACCAACAACTTGAAAATATATCATATGAAAAATTAAAAGAAAATACTCCTGAATTGGCAGAGTACTCAAGAATATATTGGTATTCTGCACAATGTTCATTGCAGCTCTATTTACAATAGCCAGGACATGGAAGCAACCTAAGTGTCCATCGACAGATGAATGGATAAAGAAGATGTGGCACATATATACAATGGAATATTACTCAGCCATAAAAAGAAATGAAATTGAGGTATTTGTAGTGAGGTAGATGGACCTAGAGACTGTCATACAGAGTGAAGTAAGTCAGAAAGAGAAAAACAAATACCATATGCTAACACATATATATGGAATCTAAAAAAAAAAAAAAAGGTTATGAAGAACCTAGGGGCAGGACAGGAATAAAGATGCAGATGTAGAGAATGGACTTGAGGACATGGAGAGAGGGAAGGGTAAGCTGGGACTACATGAGAGAGTGGCATGGACATATATACACTACCAAATGTAAAATAGATAGCTAGTGGGAAGCAGCTGCATAGCACAGGGAGATCAGCTCAGTGCTTTGTGTCTACCTAGAGGGGTGGGATAGGGAGGGTGGGAGGGAGATGCAAAAGGGAGGAGATATGGGGAGGTATGTATATGTATAGCTGATTCACTTTGTTATAAAGCAGAAGCTAACACAACATTGTAAAGCATTTATACTCCAATAAAGATGTTAAAAAAAAGAATATATTGGTATTCTGAATGTATTCACAGCATTCTAAAATAGAGTTGTAGGACAAAATGTCAATACTTTGATCCAAAGAAGATTCTTTTTTTTAGTGTGTGTGTTCTTAAAGTTTTAACATTTTTCCTCCTCCCATAGTCATTTGGGGCATCTTTCATAATGAAATGCTGTTTTTAAGACAGGCTTTGAAATCCTAAGTGAAACAAAAATTAACAAGATCTTTGATTTGTGGTGCTGTATTTTGCAGGTCTTCAGGATTCCAAAAGTGTACAGAAGGTATAAGGGACATTTCTCTTCATCTGATAGATTCTGGTCTCTTCCAGGCTGGATGTGAGATCCAGGACTCAGACCTGAGATGAAAGGCCATGGCTTCTAGCCAATGACAACCTAACCTGAGGCTCACTGGCATTGTATTTCTAGATGGAGCCTAATTAAACCACATTATTACACATTAGTAATACTACAGCTTCCTAGAAAATTAAGTGTGTTTTTTTATTACAAGAACACACTGGCAATTAGTAAATGTGCTTGATTTAAAATTTTAAGATGCTTATTCAGTGTCACTGTTGTATAATATTATTCTATAGAGTTTCTGTCTTTTCAGCAGTTTCATTACAAGAGAACAACACCTATAGGCAGAAAAAGTTATGACTAACACACATACAATTAAAACATTGTGTAGCAAGCATTCTTTTTTTTTTTTGTTATGAGACATCTCCTTAATAAAATATGCCTATTATAAGAAGAATAACTTTGTTTTTTAAAAAGTTAATAGGTGGGTTGGTTGGGAACAGAAGCATGTTTTTAGTTAGCTATATGAGAATAAAAAGGAAGAAGGCTGGCCACAGAGGGACCACGTAACCCCTGTTGACACGGATATGATGCTTGCATGTGAAATAATGAAATATACACCTCCTCACTTGTGATCCCCTAAGTCTGATGTGTAGGTAGCCCATGAATGCAAAGTAAAAATAGAAAACGAGATTGCCATCTTTAAAATTCCCGGGAAATTCCTTTTACTCAAGTCTGTAGTGCCCATAAGAGACATATACCAACCAACACTGGAAGTAGCAATGAACCCAAAGCCTTGGCCCTTCAGGAGCACAGGGTGCCTCTGGTCTAGCAGAATCACGTTTCTTTTAGCGATGAATTTCTTCAGCTGAGCAGAAAGAAGGGTCCCCTAGAGATCCAGCCTGATGGCGCAGGTTCCTGGGATGTTGTTTCAGGTCAGGGCTGTGGGGTAGCTGCAACAGGGCTGTCCAGGGTGGTTCAGGGGGGGCTTGGATGATGAGTGACCATGTGCACAGAGGACCTTGTGCGGCCACCCTGGGGCAGGACCCTCTCGAGTCACCACTGGAGCCCTTGGGTGGAAGCCAGTCCTGGGCTTGCTTCCTCCTCATGTCCAAATATGTCAGGTGAAAGTAAAGTGGACTTCAGTCCAGGGGTTTGTTGTAAACTAGGATCCCAAGTGAGATTCCCTGTAATTTAGTCACACCTGTCTGCTCAGCTTTACTCTTCCGGGGTAAGTTTGGGAGATTTAGGCAAATTAAGAGTTTGATGAGAACTTTTGGCTGGTATCATTGAACTGTACCCATTGTCAGATAATGATGATAATAAAAGTATAATGATATTTCATCGATTAGGCATTTAAATTCCCAACTTATGAAGTCCAGTACAGATTCATTGAAATAAGTCACTTCAAAGTGATTTGAGATGTTTTAAATCATACTTATATCTGTAGAGAGGAATAATAATATGTTAGGCTCTTCAAATGTTAAAAAAATAATCACTTTCAAAGAAAATATCATTTTGAGTTACTGACACACATCCTTACTTTTTGTTCTTCAAGTGAATAGTGGAATGAAACAGATTTATTTTAATTGATATTTTCAAAAAGTGAAAAATCTTTAAAAAGTGGTATGTTTTCCCATAAAACCACTAAAAGTAATCAAGTGTTAATATTAGTGATGTGTCTTCAAACACATGTATGATTATGTGTATGGATAATAGACAAAATGTCCTCCAGATGACATTTTATCTATGACTCATAGTTTACCTTGGGGTTCGCTCCTGGTGGTGTACATTCTATGGATTTGGGTAAATGTCTGATGACATGTATCCATCATTATAGATTCGTAAGGGGTAGTTTCAGTGCCCTAAGCATTCTTTGTGCTCTGTCTAGTTGGTTTTTTTTTTCTCTAACCCCTGGAAACCACTGATGTTTTCACTATATCCATAGTCTTACCTTTCTGCCTTGGGATTCTCGTGTCTCTCATGTACAGAAAGAAGAGTTTGCACAGCTATTTCGTAGACCATTAGTTGTCTGTCTCTTTCTGAGCATGTGGCCACCTAGCTAGAGATTACATTTCCCAGTTTTGCTGTAGATGTGGCCCTCTGACTAGGTTTCTGCCGATAGAATATGAGCAGAAATTATGTATGAAATTGCCACTGCTCTTGTTAAAAATGTTTTCCCCTCTCCACGGCCTCGAGCCAAATGTCGGGGTGAATCTTGATGTCTGCAGATAGAGAACAGACACTGGAAGCGAAGGAGCAGGAAGAGACCAGAAAAGCGCTTCTGAGTAACCCAAGAGGAAGAGCAGCCTCGCCAACCTGCATCAATCGTAATGTTAAATGAGAAATAAACTCCTGTTTTAGTAAAGATTTTGTGATCGGGGGCCCTTTGTTACAGCATCTTAAACTCTACCCTAGTATGCCATTCTTTTATTAATGAAACTGAACACCACTTTGTTGTGTTATATTATTCTTTTTACATGATATTGGAAACATGCTAATATTTTTTTTTGGTATATTCTATGTCAGTTTTTTTAAAAAAAATTATAATGCTATTTTTGTTAAATATACATGGACGTGTGTGTATTAGCAATATTTTTTCTTTTCATCAAACTTTGAATGAGTTGGCATTATTGGCATTATGTACACTTGAATGTTGGACAAATTCCCCTATACAACTCTCATGGTGTGGTATTATGGGTACTGGTTAAGCCTTTGGCTTTCTTTTCAATATATTTCACAATAATTCACTTACTTCTTCTCTCCTCTGTGCTCTTTAGAATATTGATGTTTTCATTTTAAAAGTCTACTTTTAAATAAGTCTTCAAATTCACGGTCATATATTTGGTAAATTACTCTCTTGGAACCCACAATGCTTTCTCTGTGATTATTTACTAATTTAAACTCGCTGAACACGAGTGACTCCTGGGGTGGAGTTTGCACTTGCTGGGATTCTCCGTTTGGTTTCACCACATCAGTGTCGAGCACCAGTAAATGCTCTTAGGCACTAGCATCTGCGGTTCTCACTCTACAGTCATGGGGATGGGGATTAAGACTCCACCAGGACATAAGAAATTTTAAGTTAGACTTTTCTAGACCCTTTAAAAATCCAAATGAGGGGTTGAGTTAAAAACAAACAAACAAACACTGAGGCATTGCTGGCTGCTGTAGATTCAGGCAGTCTACACAGTTTGAACCTCCTGGATCTTTAATCAGCAATTTGAAGAAATTGCAATTTACCCCCGTCAGTTGCTCGTGGGAATGACTGCAGGACTCTCAGTTTATTCAAAGGAGAGCATCAGAAGGGTGTCTGCCTTATTAGACTTAGTTTCACAATGGTTTTCCTTGTAGAAAAAAAAAGTTGATGAGTTTTGCTAGTCTTCCTAGAAACCAGAAAAACAATCCCACCACAGGTATTAAGAAAAGATGGATCTTAAGAAGTCTGAATAGTGCAGAAAAATCTATTGAGATTTGCAAGGCAGCGTTTATCACTACAGCAGACAAAAACCAACTCAAAAGCAAATGCCAACCCAAATGGAAACATCAACAGAGAGCTATAGACTCAGGGAAGGGGTGCAATAGGAAAAAAAGTGTGCGTTTACTGTCTACATATAATAGGTGAGGTGTTCAGCTAGGAGCTACACATGGACATAGCTGATTGATAACAGCTTTTGTGAACTAGTTCTCCCCATTTTAACTATGAAGAAACAGATGTGGACACAATCACAGATGCATAGTTCTTCTCATAGAACAGAACACTAAAAAGACTTTGACCTGGAGTACAGAAGTCTCACATTTTGTTCTATTAGCAACTAGTTGCATCTGCTTCCCTTGCCTTATCTAAAAAAATGAGAATAAATCATTTGCCATTCTTATTCAAAATATTTGTTGAGAATCACATATTATGATACATACATAATTGTTTGGAAAAGCAGAAACCACCAGCATTGATTTGCTTTTTTTTAAACTTTCTTATTGAAGTAAAATATATATAACATAAAATTACCATTTTCACTATTTTTAAGTGTACAGTTCAGTGACATTATTTACATTCACGAGGTTCAATTTGCTTTTGTAGCTGATAAGATTTCTGTTTGAGGCATGGTGTGACTAGTGAACCGGAACATCATGATTGTCTTATTTTGGCTCAGAACAGGAAATAGTCAATTATTGAAAAGGATCCTTCCCAGAAAAGATGGTAGAATTTTTTTTTCCAAAATTAGCTGTGCAGGGGTCTTCAAAAATCACATAGTTCAACTGAGGTATAAACAGATTAAATGTCCTGTCAAAGCCACACCTTTAGATGGTGCAGATGTTGCAATCAAATTTGATGAGCTAAAATTTTAGCAAGATCCATAACTTATGTACTTCAGGAAACAGCATGAGTTATCTATTACTTAATGGCAATGAATGGACTTTGTACCAGAGTTGGGTAACTGCCCTGTACATCGTCTTGAGTAATGACCTTAAATCAATTCCAAACTGTGGAATTCTCATCCAAACACAAAACCCTTTTTTTGAAAGGAACATTATTAAGTGTCTACAGTAGCGATATGTACAATAATTGTTTACCATTAGTCGGGCTTTTTTAAAAACGGCTCTAGCTCTCCAACAGTCTGATTCTCACATTGAAGCTTCATGTTTGTTTCAGTGTTTTAACTGTATTGGATCTTTGTCTAACCCTTTTAACTCAACACCAGGGCCAGCTTTATGAGGTGCAACTCGTGAAGGCACAAAGGGTCCCACAGGGATGCTCTGCTGTCCCAGAATTCCTAAGAATGTCATCTTGGAGCTCGTGTTTTGTAAGGGAAGTCGTATGGTATAGCAGGCAGGTGATCAGAGGACAGACAGACAGTATGTGTCCACCTCGCGTCTGTCTTCCTCTCTGTCCTCCTGGGGCGTTTATGATGCCATCAGGAGCATAGGATTCCAGAGGACCCAGGACGTGGAGTGTGGGATGAGACTCAAAGCAATGCAGGCCAAGTGTGTGACATCTGCCACGGAGTAAACAGGGCCACCGACGGCCCCAAGACGCCAGAACTTGCTTGAATGCAGAGAGAAGGTAATGGCGTTCTGAGGAACACCAATGAGCAGGGAGTCTTATCCTGTTCTTTCTCACTCATTTTATTTCTCTGTGTTTGCCAACTGCATACACTGAAAATGATGGAAGGAAAGGGAAAGATGGACAGCCCTCAGTTTTCCTCTCAGTCCTTCGTTTCTCATCATAAGCCTAAGGTGGAGAGCGTTGGGGGGATATGTGTGTAACAAGAAGTGAAATAAAGACAGAGAGTTTTGTGCTACGTTTCCACTGGTAAGAATGAAACATATATGCATGTGTGAGCCATGGAATATAAATCGTGTAATTTTGGTGATTTTGCATACGAGTTAAATGGTGAAATACAAGCTAATAATTAAATTAAAAAAATCTTTCCTTATGGAGAATATTAAAGAAGCAAATAAAAACATCGTAAGTTGAAAAAGAAACTACACAATAAAGGGAAAGCTATATATTTTAATATTTTTAATGACAACCTTTTTCTGCTTTTTGAACACGGGGCCCTACATTTTCCTTTGCCTTGAACTTTGCAACTTATGTAGACGACTCTGCTCAAAGCACTATCAAATTTGACTTTGTTAAATGTTAAACGTGGTGATATATTATGGTTTTGATTCTAAGTGAAAGGCACAAATGTTGTATAAAATTCTAAATTGTTCCTGCATTTTTTTCTTTTTGTGTTTCAGTGCAAATAAGAAAAAAAGAAAAAAGAAAAAAGAAACCCACATGAAGTAAATTTACCTTGAACACATCAACCATTAACAAGAACAGGCAAAGTACTAAATATGTTTTTATTGTAATTAATATAGTTTGAAAGTTTTATCATTTCTCCCAAAATACCTAAGTTCATCAATCTCCAGTATAATGTAAAATATGATCCCCTTTAGTGAAAAGTCAGACCTTATGCGTCTCAGTGAAGGATCTTCACAGCACCAAGGTTTTGCCAGGGGCTGTGAAAACCATCTCACCCTTCATGGGCACCCACAGACCAGCCCCTTTATTTTGTCTTCTCTTTTCCACCCACTGGATGATCGCTCATTTCATATGTAGTTCTCAGGCACCACATTGCTACCTTTAACCTCAATCTAAGCAAAACCATCTGTGAAAACAGTTTTAGTAGAGAGGTTTTGTTTTTGAAATGCATTAAAATAAATGCCTAATTTTCGAAATAAAAAAGGTGTGTAATCCTTTTCCACTTTGATTCCACATGTATATTCACTTAGGATGGGCAGAAATAAAAATTAGTTTGCTGACTTTTCAATCTTGAGAACTTTCTAAAGTAGAAAAAAAAAAGTTTTTGCACCACTTGGTGACATGTTTTATGTTGATGATTTGTTCAAACCCCTAAATGTCTTTGACTGAATAACACACAAAAAAGGAAAATATTATCTAGGGCTTCACTCTCCTCCTGCGTCCCATGAAACGCTCCACTTGGCTGTCTTTCCTGGATATTTCTTAGGAAACCTGCAGTCTTACTTCTCCCTCTGTTAAGATTCTCACCTCCTCCACCTTCTCAGGGCAGTGAACGCCACTAAGTGGGGCACCAGTATCTCAAGGAAAGCATCCCCCCCTCCTCCTTGACCTGTTTCTCGAGCATTCCATACCATAGACTGGCAGCTCTTCTGGAAGACCTTCCATCGCCTTGAACCAGAATCTTTTTCCTTGAAAATTTACCCCTCGGTCCTTACTTCAGTTTGGAGGTGGGAGAAGGCGGCATAAACGCACTTGTTGCATTTCACTCTCCAGTGTAATTATTCTACTTCCTACATCTCCTACAGGGCCAGGTGTCTCCTTCAGGATCCTCCCAGAGGGCAAGTTAATCAGTTCTGTCTCCACCCTCCCCCTCTCCTCTCATCTCATCAAGAGAAAAAGCTCTTCTCCTGGATCTGAGCAAATGCCGTCATCGTTCTCAAACTGGCTTTAGAAATGGATCGGTTTTGAAAATGCATAAATTATTTTGTACTTTGCTCATGACAAGCCAGCCGCGGCTGTGATTTACAGAGTAACTGGGAGTGGCTTGCCAGGAAGCGTCTGCCGGCTCCTGCTTTGGGGAAGGCAATCATCTAATGAAATCCATGAAAATGGCGTTAAAGAATTTGGGAGGAATTGTGCAAATGCAAATGCTGTTAGAAAAGGGGCTTAAAGAACCCCTCCCTGTCTGCCTGGGGTGAGTTCATGTTGACTCACAGCACACACTTTCACAATCATATTTTCTTGACTCAAATAGGCAGTTGGCTTCTCTCCCTTTATTTCAACTGATCTAACTCAAAGCTTTGAGGGGTTCCAAGATGGATAATTGGAAGATTCACTCTTTCACTATTTATCAACTGGCAATTCAGCATTTCGTTTGAATATTCAGCTTTACACGAAGACACCTTTATCCGCCTATGAATTTACAGTTTTCATAAACTGAAAGCATTTCTGTGGCTGTTCTAATCCACAGAGGAAAACACTTTTTTGGAGCAGAGGAGTTCAACCAGAGGCCAATCTTGGAATATATGTGAGGAAGAGAGAGAAACAGGAGAGGAAGAAATCTCGATGTTCCATTGGAGAGAAATAAAAATAGCTGTGAATGTTATCATTTTCAAGTCGGTACTAGGAACTGGGAGATGTGATCCAAATACCAAGCTACAGCAGGGTGCATCCTCACCAGATAAAGGCCTGTGGTAGGCGTGTGGTGAAGGAACGTTATTATCAGCCGTGTCCAGAGTGGCAGGCGGCCAGGACAGCCAGCAGTGCTTTCTGCCCCTCTGCTGGCCCTGCCGGCCTACCTTTGCAGATTCGTCTAAAGGGGAACCGGGAACCTTAGCATGCCTGTCAAATTGTAGGGGCATGGGGGAGGCGTGGGGAGGGGTGAACATTTCCCAAACCCGGGCAGTCTTAAACACTGTTTTCCTGAGCACAGGAAAGGAATCAGGCTTGTTGCTTAAGATGATAACAATGGAACATCTGCCTTTTTTGTTTCATTCCAGTAATTTGAGATTCTCAGTACAGCCCCTCTTTCAAAAATGACAGTTGATATTTAGACTCACATAGCATCTCTAGTCTGGAAGAATTAAAGAGCTAACGCTAAAGAAGAGAAGCCTCCACATTCTCAAAGCCCCGTCTTTGCTTAGTATCTCCTGTGCTGAAAGAATACCCGCCTCCTCTGCAACACGCTACTGGGGGTGCGTGGTTAGGATGCGTAAGATAGATACATAGATATTACATATTTAGAATAAAAAGAAAGATTTAGGATGAAAAATAAGAGACAGATTTTAGACATAAATTTTCTTAATTGGAGAAACCATCTATCCTGTGATAAGGCAAAACTGGCATCAGTGTTTATAACGGTAGATGCTTGACACAAATCCTTTGTGTGTTTGGGCAACACCCCTGCAGAGCCAGCCGTTCAGTGCAGAGAGAGCTTTACGACAGACTGAAAGCATAGCTATTTCCTACCTCGTGCCCAGCACCGTATTAAACACAAGGGACCTTCTAAAAAAACCTCAGGCCAGATCCCTAAACTCTAGAGCTGGGAATCCGTACACCAAATGAGATTTTCATGAAAGAAAAATTAAAGGCCACTGTTTACGTGTGCCAACCATGGGCAAAGTGTTAGTGGTAGTACGGAGAACTACTGCTTCTCCACTGGGAGATGTCCCACTGCCTTTCTCAAGCCACCGCCAGCCTCGCATTTGGGCAGGGAGGTAGCTTTTAAGGGAATTACCCCCATATTACTATTGCCATGATTGAAAGCAGCAGACTAAGTTGTCTACCATCTTGGCTTCAGCTGGATTTCTCTCCCAAACCTCTTGCTAAGTTCATTTCTAAAGACTTTGTTTTAATATTCAACATGAAGATCTGCAACCCACAGGTTCACAGACTCGCTAAAAAAAACGTGTTATTGTATTCAAACAAGTCGAAATAACATACACAAATTACATACTCTCTAAGCCTCTTTTTAGGTGTGCCGCTGGCTTGGGTATTCATACTGGAATTTACTTTTTTCTTTTTTGTTAAATTCACATCTTCTAACAAGACTTGGGATCGATCTCTGTAATACTTCATATTGATGTTGCAATATTACATATTAAACTTCTTCCTTAATTAAATTGAAAGTGTGAGATTATATTAGAAAGTTAAACAATAATGAAAGTGGCTGCCATCCAACAATCACAACTTTCTTTCTTTTCATTTTGCTTGATGTTGCTATAAACGCTGTTTTGAGCTTTCTCTTTTTCTTGAAGCCCATGCCTTTTCTCCTCTACGTGAACAGATCATACTCCTCATACTTCCCAAATAATTATTCTCTTATTGTGCCAAAAACAGGCCAATGATGTGTCAGGAAAACCGTAGCATCAGGCAGGACAGAAAAAATATGGAAAGCAGAATCACTGAGGAGTGTAGGTCTGGGGTCGAACTGACTGTTCTAACTCCTGCTTTCGCATGTGATTGATACTGAGCACGGCTGTAAGATGGATTTAGACTCGTCTTTCTCTTCGAGGAAAAGCAAAGTTCAGGAGGCACACACTCTGCATGGCTGTGCCTATCGGTACCTTCTGCCTCCAATTCACCACGTTATGTTGATGTACAAAAGGTCTTCAGGGTAGGTCACTGCCACCAGACCGCTTGTTATTCTCTGCCTTAAGGTATACACTAGAGAGTTTTCAACCGCGTTATTCTGAGACCGAGTCTGCAAGGAGGCACTCTGCCAGGGCAGTGATGCAGCCCGGCTGGCGGCGCTCCAGAACATTCAGGCCGAACATAGGCCGTGCTGTCTAAGCAATGGCGTGTTGTGCCTGCCGCCTTGACAGCTGCTGGAAGACTTTCTATTATGACCCCACTTAGAAAATCACAGCACAGTGAAGTATGGACTTAGAGTGTGGCAGAAACGTGTGAACCACTGTGGAGGCAACTGTATGATCAGCCACATCTGGGTTACAGGTGTGAATATGATGCTTGCATCGCCTGCTAATTAATGTCTAGAGAAACACGTCCCTAGTGAAGTGCTTCCCCCAAAGTTTTAGTGTGAAAGGGAATCACAACCTGTGTTTGGAGACTTACATCATGTAGCCACTCAGATCTTAGAGGGAAAAAAAGAAACACATCTGAAACTTAATTGACATTTTTAAAGATATAAAATGAAGATGATTTTGTTGTTAATATCACATTATCCCAGGGAAACATTCCATTCCATTGACGGAGATTTTTGTTCCAAAACCCAAATAAGGAGATGAAAGCTGACAACTAAGAAAATGTGCATTGAACAGGTACAGATTTTGGGTGGGACTTCAGGTTGTTCAGAATTTCTTTGATGCTCTGGTTACCCAAGTACTTCTTTTATAGATATAAAAGAGTGGCCAGCTGATGTTAACTTAACAAATGTTCAACTAAGGACTATGGAAGAGTGAAAACTACAGTGCTGGTATCCTGGATTCCAGTGAACAGCTCGTGATGGGTTCAGCCTGTGCATGATACGAGAAGTGAGTTCCCATGGAAGAGTGTGGGCAACCATCCTGGTTCCATGATGGGTTCTACCTGCCCCCATGGAGGATCAATGGACACTCTTGTCACTCTTCATTCTGCTAGTCGACCAAGAGAAATACAGGCTAGGCTCTGAAAATACAACTGGACAATCCCTCAATCGAAACCTCTTATGCAATTATTATTCTTTAAGAGAATCTAATCTAGAGAAACAAGAAAAGGTGTGGAGAAATCTCAACTTGTGAGAAAGATCAGCCCTTAGACACAGACTTAAAATGCAAAGGCTGTGTAACATAGGGACTTTCACCTGTATTGGTGTGTTTTGAGTTTTCTTCAGATCACAAGGACTTTTCATGAGTTCTACAAGTGCCTCTTCCTCATCTCTCATTTCCCCTTTAGATTCAAAATGCATTCAACATTTTTTTTTTTTTGAGATCTGTACTAACTTTGAGAGCAAATGAACACCTGTCTGTTGACTTGGAATGAATTACCTATTCTTTGTTCTTAGGAGGAGGAACTAAGAGTTTCCCAGGAAACACTAGGAAGTGTCCGGTATCATAAAGATTCTGCTGGTCTTCTTCATGGGGTTTATTGCCTCCTCAGTCTCCTCTTTTCACTGAACTCACTCGCTGGGAGGCTCCTTTATTATTTCCTCTTAAGTCTAGCTCAAGTCATGGTGCCTTCTAACTCCACTCAAAATTCTGTAATAATTACATGTTTTCTAGCAAATAAAGCCCAAATACCTTAGTTGGTATTTAATCCCCTTCAAAATATAACCCCTGTTTAGGCTGGTCTCATATCTCGTTAGCACCACAAAGATCAATATTTCAAAAACCTGTACCATGTCCCAAAGAAATCAAGCTTCACAATATTTCCTCTGTTTGAAATATGCCTCCTTCCTCTTCATCCTTGTCCCTCAAATTGCTACTTATCCTTTAAGATTTCTTTCAAAGTCTATCTCAAAAACTCCATAAATGTGTATCTTAGCCAAGTAGAATGACTTCCTCTTTTGAAACGATATATATATATAAACAGTTCTGCCAGAACTGTAACACCTTTGTCCAGGGACAGGTAATACATTTGTCTTACTCATATGTGTGTGTCTCCTATAGAACTTAATACATTGAACATACAGTTAGTGTCTAATTTGTTCATATGTCATCTCATTTAATCCTCTTTACTACCATGGAAGATTAGTATTGGTAGTAACACTTTATAGAAGAAGAGGAGAATCAAGGAGGCTAAGTTAATTTATCAAAGGTGTGGTTTTCTTCAGGGGCAGGTTTGAAATTTGACCACCCTTGTCCCTCCAAGATCTAGGTGTGCTTACTACATGACATCTTTGTTTTGGAAGGAATGGCTTTGGGTGATTGTTCAAATGACTAGTGTAATGAGGTATGGCACCTCTACCAGATTACCTCAATACTCTCGGTTGTAACTTCCAGAGCCAAGAAAATGTCATGTTAAGGACATACACTATTACTGTACAGCTTTACAATACTAACTCAAAGATTGTATAATTAATTTCTTCAACGTTTGAAGCAATTAAGGGCAAATGCAGAATCAAGTTACAGAAACATCACTGACACAGCATCATAGGAAGTTCTCCCTGTGGTGGGTTATCTGGAACCACCTGCACATTTCCAGAGATGCCATCGTACCTCTACTGTCACTTGACAGTCAACCCTCCATGAACACTTGCAAATGGTGGGAAATTTCAAACCTGCTTCAAGGAGACAGAAAAATAATGGCACCCTTTGTTTCTTGTGTGTGTAACTATTGGAATAAGTTAGTATTGTGTAATAATTTACTTATGTGTGTAACTATTGGAATAAGATATTTCACCTTCTCTCCTTTTATCTCATCTTCTCTTTACTTATACTTTTATCAAATATACAGCAAAAATTCTCCTTTCTTTGTGAACTTTACAGCACTCTTTTTCCTAAATAATATAAGAATTACAAGATGTTGATTACTAAACAACAATGCTAAGAAATTTACATGCATCACCTATAACGTTTATACTGACTCTGAAATACAGGTTTATTATTCCCATTTTACATATATAAAGAAATAAAAATATCTGCTTTTTGTCAAACTTATTAATTGATAGATTTTAATTATGAATGTATTTTTTGAACTAGACTATACACCTGTTGTTAGAGAATCAAATACTCCCTATAATACATTTATGATTTTGTACCTGTATGTTGCTGCATTCAAAATTAGTATCGTCACTATAGTAAAACAGGTAGGATCTCAGGTTGGAAATATCCAAAATTAGAACTACTAATGTGATCTTTATAAAATAATTCCCTTTTCTCATACATTCTCAAAGATTCAAAAGTAATTGATCCATTCGTTTTTTCTCCTTAAACTTTGGATATATAAAGAGACCACATCAATGGGATTTACTTGTTTTTAAATATCATGAAGATGTGAATATAAAATGGTCTGAGCTCACAGAAATTAGTATAAAAGACAGTACACAAGATTCTGTATACTTTTCATCCTATGATAAAGGTAAAAAAAAAAACACGTAATTACGATGAATCATAAACCAAACAGTATTTGTTACCATGTGTTCTCACTCTAACTGCCTTGTCGGTTGAGGAAACTGAAGTTTCAAGAAGTTAAGAAACTGACAGGCATAACACACACAATCTCCTTCTTGTATTGTGTTTCATACGCAACCACATGTGCATGTATACGCACAGACATGTGTGCACACACGCACGCTTGCACACTCTGTGTTAGCTTTCAAGGTTAGTGCCTGACCCTCCCCACTGGTGTGGTCCAGCTGCAGACTCCAGCCTCTCAGCGTTCAACTTGAAGGGACACAGCGCCTGCCCTGTGGGGGGTGGTAACTCTTCTGTAAGGTTCCACGTGATTCTCCTCCAATACCTGGTTATCTGTAGTTTAGTTCAAATTCTCTCGATGCAAAACAAAACCAAACAAGAAAAAAAGTGTAGTTTGTGTGTTCTGACTGGAAACTGATAAACATACATACATACATACATACTTCTTTCATCCTAGTTTTGGAAGAAGAAAAAAAGCAAAGGGGAGACACAGTTGGACCACGTTCCTCCTGTCTGCTCTGCCAGCTTCCTGGGAGCTGTGCTGACTGCGTAGGTCACCTCAGCTGTAGGATCTCAGTTTCCTCTTCTGTTAAAAAAAAAAGGACATTCTACAGCCAGCTCCAGGACTGCATAAATTAGTTGACAAGATGTAAGCGAAGGGTCCTAGTACAGTGAGACACACTGAGGCACGTAGCAGGCCCTTGACAAGTCAACTGACTCAGGGAGCTGCTGTGCAATGACTTAAAATCCCTCCCTTTCCTCAGTCAGTGACAGTGTCTCTAGCTGTTCCCACGTGGAGGTGGGCACCTGCAAACAGGAAATAGAGCCCAAAGATCCACCCTGGGGTAAAGTGAACCCCAGGAAGAGAGAAACAGCTTTCCAATGATGATAAGCAAAACGATTCTGAGTTTAACTCTTTGGAAAAGTTATTTCATAACTATGAATAATGGTGAAGTGTGATTCTGTGATGAAAAACCTATAAAATATCATTCCAACTGACAGCTTTGGGATGCATTTTATAATGTTTGTGGTTGATGATTTACCAGATATGACAGTATCTTTCTGTAATATAAAAAATATACAAGAACTATCATTCCACCAAGACTACAGAAGAACAGTTTTTGTGATACTATGAAAGTGCATGCAGCTCAGCAGAATTGGAAACAGTGCTATGAGGCATTCAATATACCATGAAAAATGAGCTTTTTCCTATGAATTATCATTCTAGGAGGCTACAGCCCAGATAATTCAGGGATATTTCTGAGGGTCTGCTGCATGGCAGGAGGTGTGCAGGGCCCTGTGGAGAGGACGGTGGCCTTTGTCACTTTGTCACTGAGTGCTAGGTCCTCCCATTCATCACCTCTAGGACCCCCTAGAGCAACAATTTCAGACATGTAGGGGGGGCTTGATCATAGCTGGGGGATGCTTCTTTGAGATCCCAGAGAGATAGATGGATTTTTATCACACCAACATGTAGGAACACTCCCAAATTTTCAAATGTATTGATTCTAACTAAACAATAAGCAATGGTACCAGGTCAGGATGGCCCCTACCTAACCAGGGATGCCATTACATATCCCATCTCCCCAAAGTGGTGATTTCCAGGTGAAAATCTATGGGAAGTTACTTCCTTCTGATAATAGTTGTCAGCTCGGACTGCTGTAACAAACATATCAGGGACTGCAGGGCTTAAACAAGAAACATTTATGTCTCAAGGTTCTGGAGGCTGGTAAGTCCACAATCGAGGTGCCAGTGGACCCACTGTCTAGTCAGAGCTCTTTCTGACTTGCAGATGGCTGTCTGTCATCGTATCCTCACGTGGCAGAGAAAAGGGAAGAGAGAGAGAAGAAGCAAGCTCTCTCCTGGTGGCTCTTCTTATAAGGGCACTAATTCCATTCACGAGGGCTCCACCTTCATGACCTAAGCACCTCCCAAAAGCCCCACCTCCCAATACACATTGATGGGTAAGATTTAAACATGAATTTTAGGGGGACACAGACATTCAGTGGATAGAAGAGTATTCCTCAAATCTATGTTCTAGGAACCATATTCATGCATTCTGGCAAAGGATTCTCAAGTTTCAGCTTGAGCATATTGCTTACATTAAATGAGTGAGTTCTCTGTCACTATTCTCCAAATTAAAAGTTATTGCAATAATGTTTCCTAAGGCCCCTGGTTTGATGACCCCTAAACTTTGTCATTCAGGCAACGTTGCAAACTCTGAATTAAGACACTAAGTCCGGGCTTCCCTGGTGGTGTAGTGGTTGAGAATCTGCCTGCCAATGCAGGGGACACGGGTTCGAGCCCTGGTCTGGGAATATCCCCCATGCCGTGGAGCAACTGGGCCCGTGAGCCACAACTACTGAGCCTGCGCGTCTGGAGCCTGTGCTCCGCAACAAGAGAGGCCGCGATAGTGAGAGGCCCGCGCACCGTGATGAAGAGTGGCCCCCGCTTGCCGCAACTGGAGAAAGCCCTCGCACAGAAACGAAGACCCAACACAGCCAAAAATAAATAAATAAATAAATAAAATTAAAACAAACAAACAAAAAAACCACTAAGTCCTAGTCTCCTGGGATTTGGGGACTGTTGCTTGACATCCATAACCTTTGTTTTCCCATTTGTATAATTTGTTTAATAAATGAGCATGTTCTCTGCCAGGCTTGTGCCGAATGTTAATGAGAAAAGGTCATAGATTAATTTATAAAAAGGAAATAAATGAGTCTGGGTAACTTCCATGTGCTCAGGACTATGTGTGTTGCTATTTTGGAAACATTATTTTCACTTTTTTTTAAGCCACACAAACAAATTTATAAAGGTTAGGTAATTTGTCCAAGGTCCATGAGAAAGACATTAAATAACTAATAGAGCCTGAATCCCACCCAAGTTTGAACACAAAACACTGGCCATTTCTACAAGGCCATACTCTGAAATGAGATCTCTTCCAGCACACATATGAAAGTCTGTGGCTTTGAAGAAGACCTTCTCTACCTCCTCAGACATATCAAAGCTGGGTGCTGAATATAAAATCCCCAATTTTATACTTCTCAAGTTAGTGAGAAAAATCAGAATTGCAAACTAGTAGCTACAGCTATGAAATCACAATGATTATGAAGATGTTCTGCAGTCTATAAAAGTTACTATAGATTGGTCCTGTTAAAATCCCTGTTTATTTCTGTTGCACCGGGAAAGGATAAACGGAATTGCTTTTTGCTAGAGACAGAAGATTATATTCTCATCTGAGGGTGAATCCAGTTGCAGCTGGGCCTTTATAATTGTGACTCATTTAAAATGCCTCGTTATTAAAACTGGATTGTTTTGGATTGTGACTTTATTCAATTGAGGCAATTATGTGTTCTGTGTGATTCAAATCAATGATTTCAGGCAGCAGTTGATTATTTCAGCTTAATTTGTTGTGCCTTTTGCTTTTTTAGACAGCCATTGGATATCAAAGTCTGAAATTAGATTTGAATTTCCTTCTGGGGAAATTTCACATGTATATTGCGTTAGCTTTCATAAGTGTCATGGTGCTTTTCTCCCTGTGAAAGTTCATACACAAGCTCAGGGAATATCTATCCATTGACAGTATAGGTTCATAGATTTCTGGGCAGTAGCCTCTGTCCTCTGTAAGGCAGGGCTGTCTCTGAAGCCACGGGATAGTTAAGCACACCCTGTTGGGACAGGCCCATCATATCTACCAGCTCAGCTCCAGAGCACTTTGATGAAGCAATTTCGTCATCTGTAGGCTCTCTTTTCTCTGCTTTCTAGGAGGAAATATTCAGAAGTCAGTGGCAGCCCCAGGAAATGCTGCCTTGAAGATGAAGCCAATATGTGCCTCTGCAGGGGGAAATGGCCCAAGCCCTGCTCCCCAAGGGTTGCTGGCAATCTGTGGTACACAGGGACGATGAGACATATTCTGGTAAACAAGTCTTCCCTCCAACTTATTAAGATGCCTGCAGGCTTGAACGCGTCCTGTGGAGGTGGCCATGTCCTCATAGCCCCGCTCATTGCAGAGGTAATTTCTATTGCCATGCCCGGCCTCTTCCCGGTCATGCCCTGGGGGTTGGCAATAAAATCATCAGATCCGTGTGTGAAATGATGATTTTTAGTTTTTGGAAATACATAAAATCACGAGAATGTGAAACTCATTTCTAGCATTGGGATACATATGCTTAATAATCCATCGTAGGAGTTATCCGACAAGGGAGAAAAACACTGTGGTGAACGAGATGTGCTAAAGAAGGGTGAGGATCTCCATGGACCAAGTCAGTGTGTAAATTATGAAAATATTCATGTTTATAGCAATCATCAGCTTTGTTTTTCAAAAAAATGGAACGAAGACTATGAGAGATTGCAGAGGCAGTAAGTAGCCTAATTGGAATTTGAATCAATATACGTCTGACTCCCAAATCCACACACAGGCTGATTCGCAGATTTTGAAACAGCAGGTATCTATCTTAAAAGATATGCAGGTATATATACACACTACCAAATGTAAAATAGATAGCTAGTGGGAAGCAGCCGCATAGCACAGGGAGATTGGTGTTTTGTGTCCATCTAGAGGGGTGGGATAGGGAAGGTGGGAGGGAGACACAAGAGGGAAGAGATATGGGGATATACGTATATGTATAGCTGATTCACTTTGTTATAAAGCAGAAACTAACACACCATTGTAAAGCAATTATACTCCAATAAAGATGTTAAAAAAAAAGATACGGAGGAGATAGCATTTTAAGGGAATTTGGGTGTCGTGATATTTAAATGCCATTTCAACTTAAAGGATGGATGATTTTATGGTTGATTGAGCCTCCTGTGGGAGATGAGACCTGAGGTAAGGGAGGTTTGAAGAAAGTACTGAGACTTGAAAAACAATCTATTCCTGTATTATACAATTTCAAATTAAGACCAAGAAGGTCGTACAGAGATGACTCATTGCCCTAGGGAATCATGCAACCTAAACCAAAAATTGGTATGGCTGTGACCTCCAAGCTCCAAATCCAAGCCGTCTGCTACTTACAGAGAAGAATTTATGGATAAAACATTTAAAAATTATATCAAAATCAGAAATGCTTGACTATTTAAATGTGGTCCTACAAGAATCACTAGCACAGGCCAAAAATCACCTCAGTGATTCAGTGTGCATACTGTGAGCTGCAGCAGCGATTCCTGAACCAGGTAATAGATCTAGACCAGGAAATAGATAGCCTAAATAAATATACAATCTGAACAACAAAGACCCTACCTTGTGTAGGTTTTCCATTAGAAACATCCATGCATTACAAAGGAATCTTTTCCATGGGAGGGAATGACGACGCTCTAACTCGGGCTGGGGGGCGGATTCAGTGTAGGATCATAGCCCGATTCTGTTCCATTTTTAAAAACATGGTGTTACAGCTTGAAATCTTCGATCTCCTGGACATTCTCGGATGCCATGTGAAAGACCAATACTATTTTACAGCTCACTAAGCTTAATTTGTTGATGTCAATCCCAATCTAGAGAATCGATAAAATGCCAAACTCGGGGGGAGACTACTCACTTAATTCTCATTGTGGTTTATTTAATTGTAGTTTGCTTGTTCTCACCCAAGGAACATTTCTAAAGAAAAATAATATTTTTAATGGTTAGCAGATCAGAAAATACGTCTTACTCTCTCACACCCACTTTGTGTGTTCTCTGTCCCCGGACCACCTTTCCTGTTCAGCTCCTTATTAATTATCTAGACTTTTGCAGCTGTCTGCTTATAATACGTCCAACAATTTCCACACGAAAATACTTAGCTGCCATAGTTTTAATTTCATAATCTTGCTTGTGCATCCTACCAATTTCCTGGAGTGAGGAGGGAGGAGACACAGTGCTTTCCTCACTAATTATAGGATTGTTTTAAATTCTGTAGTCTGCTATTTAGAGCTCCATCCAAATAATTCCATCTACTTGTGTAGCCCCATTCCTCACGATACCTTCATGTGTATTTTCTACAGCACGCAACTGTGGGGCATCTATCTCCCCTGCTCCCATGGCTTCAGATAATACCTAAGTACTTATAACCCTCAAATCATGAACCCAGACTGTTCTTTCTATATATATATATATATATATATATATATATATATATATATATATATATATATATATATATATATATATATATATATATGCTTTTTTTTTTTTTTAACCCAAGCAGTTGCTCCTTCGTGTGTTTTACATTTTAGTAAACGGCACAAACATCAATCCATTAAATCAGGTGTCACACGTGATTCCTTTCTCTCATTCTTGAGTGTCCACAGAATCACAGTGTCTTTGGTTTATGTATTAGCTCATTTTCCATTGTCTCTATTGCTCTGTGCCCCGAGTATACTATCTTTGTCCCTGTCACCAATTTTCCTCTCCAGGAACATGGGAGTAGCCTCCTAATTGACCTATAATCTCACCACGGTCCAGCTATTCCACATTTCCACAGAGCAGTGTTTCCAAAATGCAGATCTGATCTTGACATTGAGACCTGGTGTAAATGTCTCAGTGAGGCAGAATCTGGAATCTCAATGTCATTTGCTCTTCAGGACCTGTTACACAGCCCTACGCTCCACTATTGTGACATTTATCAAATTTCAGAAACATGTGCTTAAGTTTTTGAAACAAGTCCTTTGCATGTTTTTTTTCTCTTTGCCTAAAACACTGCCCCTTTGTAATTCTCAATCACCCTTTAGATTTCTCCGTAGAGATAATTGTCTTCAAGGATTATTTGATGACACTACAGCTAGATTAAATGTCTCCCTCCTATGTTTTGCCAGATCATCTGTTCTAACTCCTAACATAACATTCATGCGATATCAGAATTACCTGTTAACTGTTTGCTTCCTTCCCCACTGGAAAATATACTCCTCAGGGACACATTTCTAAGGTGTATTCACTGTGTGTTCTTAGCATACAGTATAGTACCTGAGATACAAGACAGACTCAAAGTATTCTCAATGAGTGAAATGTTCCCCCCTTCCCGGGGCTCTCACCAGTAAGTCATTCTTTTCTGTGTCAGTGCTAAGCTCCCTTCACGCAGTGCATTCACTTGATCTCAGATCCTAAGAAACATTAAAAAAAAAAAAAAAAGTAGCTTACCTTTCTCCTCCTCTCAGAAATCCTTCCTGAAGACACCAGTTCATGGTGATCATTCTCTTCTTTAAAAATCTGCAGAGCCTATTATTAAAAAAACAAAAATTGGCATCTTATTTTATGTCCTTTCCACCCTCTCTTCTCCCCATGCAATAAGTTCATGATTTTACCTAAGGGAAGGTTTTGTTTTATTCCCCAACCCGTAAAAATATTAAAGAATATTTTCTCATCATTAAATGACTTCCAAGGACATAGTTTCTTCAGAATCAGAAGCCATTTTCTTCATACTTCTTCAGAATTAGAAATACCAATACCATTCGTCTGTAACCTTCAGAGCATTAAAATAACACAGCAACCAAAAGGCCCTGGTGTTTTGTTTGTTTCTGAGTCTGAAAAATATTCATGAATTGTTGGCTTTTTGTTGATTTACCACTTGTAGTCAGTTCAAGGTCCACTGTATCATGACAACTGTGTCCCAGAATGAGGAGACATATTTAACAAATTAGGTAGAATATATTTTGCAAACTCAGCTTAACATTGATTCTTGATGATTCCAAGTATTAACTTGGGCTGGGCAAACCCAGCATCAAGCCCAGGAGCCCTGATGTTAGCCCAGATGTAAGAGCTGCCATTCAACTTGCTTTTCCTGAACTACAATGTCAACTTATGCAGGGCCAAGCAACTGAAAATCCTGAAGCAATTTAGGAAAAGTAACCAGCAAGCAACCGACCTGATATTAGGGGATGCCATATATAGACCAGGATAAGAAGTCAATTATACCTTTGATGATTCTAAAAAAGAAAACTCTTACCAGAAATTCAATTCTTGACTTAATGTCCTGTATTTAATATATTTCATAAAGCTTTAACTTTTTGGTCATGGCATGATTAGATTTAAATTAATAAAGTAGCATGCATGGAGTTGCTACTTATGTTGAGTAGATATATGATAAGATATAGATAAAGGTTGTTTCTCATTGTCACTTTATCAGTGTGTCTAAACCAAGGCCTTTCCATCGTTCCTGCATGTATCCACTCCCATCTACTAAAGTCAGACCTCATCTTTCTCTAATGATCTCCACTCTGTTCATTACTTGTCACCCCAGTAAAATCATCTTTATACAGCCAGTCAAACATGAGCTTGGGAGTTGGATTTAGATTTAGATAACAAAGCTGATGGATTCTTGTTATTCACAATTTAAAAAATGAGAGAGTGACATGGACATATATACACTACCAAATGTAAAACCGGTAGCTAGTGGGAGGCAGCCGCATAGCACAGGGAGATCGGCTCCTGCTTTGCCATGACCTAGAGGGGTGGGATAGGGAGGATGGGAGGGAGACGCAAGACGGAGGGGATATGGGGATATATATATATACGTATAGCTGATTCACTTTGTTATACAGCAGAAACTAACGCAGTATTGTGAAGCAGTGATACTCCAATAAAGATCTATTAAAAAATAAAAATAAAAACTAAAAATATTGGAAACAGACGGAATGTTTTTGGCTGTGAATATAATAATCAAACAGTAACACACTCATGGAGCAATACCTCTTGTTAATAAACAGGAGGTCTGCTAATCCTCTAAACAAAATGGGTGAATGTCAAATGCACTATGGCTGGGGGAAAGCCAGGCTCAGAAAGGTTCACATTATATAACTCCCTTCCCATAACGTTTAGGAAAAAGCAAAACGATTGGGACAGGAAACAGGGGAGACTGCACTACAGAGGGGGCAGGGCACTTGGGGGAGGGGTGATGGGATTCTTCTATGTCTTGATTCATTACTTATCACTCTGCCTTTGTCAAAAAGTCATAGAACTGTCACCAAACATGGTGATTTTTTACTGCAAGAAACCTCACTTAAAAAATTCTCTAGGCCCAAAACTTGATAAACATAGGGAAAAAATAGATTAAAACAAAACTAACCATTGCTTTGAATGAGTCTAAAAATGCCTTACCATGTTACAGCATTGACACTTTTCTTTCTCAAATTTCTAACTCAAATTTTGATTCTAATTATTTAATTATTAGAAATAGTAAAGTTAAAATATTTTATTTCAAGTAATATTTTAAATACTGTGATTTGCACAGCAGGCAGAGCAAAAAATTACTGTAGTTTGATCCAGGAAAGACACATTATACATATCTTATTGGGAAGCCATGGAAGTTTAGAAGAAAGACTTGTGCATATTCTGCTAATAACTTATTTCCTGTGTTGTTCTCAGCACATCTGCTCAGCTTTAGTCAAGGGCAGATCACTATTTTGAGAATCTTATTCCCGTTGGGAAGGATTTATAATAATTTGTGATGCGGCAGGATGGGATTACAAACATCACATGGAATCCTTTGACATCTGAGCACATGAATTTTACTCATCAATCCTTGTCTGTTTTCTGTTTCATTTTGTTTTGTTTTTTTCTCTGAAATGCAAACCCAGGGTTTGCTACTAATACAGTAACTTTGCTCAGACCTAAGGTAAATAATTTGTGTGAGGAAATTCTAACCTATTTTAGACAGAAGTTTGAAAGGATAGGCAACAGAAGCAGTGATTCATAGGAGAGATTCCTGCAGTGCACAGGCGGAGAAGAAAACATTTTCTTGTTTCCTCTCCGTCAGCAAGTACTTGAGAAACCTTAGGGAAAATCCCAGTCTCTTACTGGACTTTATTACCACCCCCGTGTAGGTGCTAGTCCCCTGGAACCTCACCAAACACTCCTCTAGCCTAGTTAACTCCAGGAGTTAATATGACTTTACAAGAATAAAGGAATCAGAACAGCATTGCAGATTAAGGCCGATGCCTGGAATCATCAAGGGCAATCTTTGTCTTTGACTTTGGTCATGGCAAGGGACGAGGAAAAGCCAACGATGTTAGTAATAATTGCTAGCACTCACTGAACACTTAGAACTTGGTAAATGGTGTGCTAAACAGCTTCACACCCATAACTCATTTCATTGTGGCATCAACCCTACAGACCTGAAGGTCACAGAAGTCATCCTGCACAAAATTATAGCAGCCTATATGTGTCCATTGCCAAGTCTCATGCCCAGAGCTGTGTGACCCCAAAACCTACTAACCAGTAACTAACCAGTAAGCAAGGTATATCATGTACTAAAAAAAAAAATGGCCTGAACCCTGAGTTTCAATTTTTTCACCTGTAAAATTTCAATAGTTATGAAACAGAAGAAAACCCACATGGGCAATTTGTTATTGAATGTATACTACATGCAAGATTTCATGATAGGTTTGGGGTTTCTAGGAAGTCGTAATGTGATTAAAGATATGGGTTTGTATGATTAGGTTATATAAATGTAACTGCATAATTAATAATATGTGGATAATTTGTTATAATTTTTAAACCTGTGGAATTTGTCTTTAGCCATCATTATAAGGGATGTATATTTTTATTACTATAAAACAATATGACATTCATTAAGGGGACCGGAGAGGGGGAATGGACTCAGGGCCTTGTTCCAACCTCACAAGTTGCTAAACAGTGTTTAACTATGTGAGGGAGGAAGTGCTCTCGTAGCATAGAAAGACATGGCAAGGGTATTTAGCTCCATAAATGTGCATGTATTTATGGCTTAGAAAAGAATCTTGAAAGGGAGAAAAGCTTTTCACAAATTTCAGGAAAAATGATTCAGCAAGCTCTGAGGAATTAGAGAGAATTTTGAAAGAGTGTAATTATATTCTTCCTATCTAATTTGCCAAGGCAACTAACAAGAAAACATTTCAAATGGAAACACTCCTTATGTGGCCAGAAAGAGGTCATTATTATTTAAAGGGCCTAATCCATTGGGTTTAGAGTGTACATAAGCAACATTACACAGAAAAAGGAAAAAACAAAAATAATTTAATTAATGACATGTAAAAGTAGGATGTTTTGACCATGAAAGTCCCTCAGATTTGGCACAGTCCTGAGCTATTGGCAACACACAACTATGGGGTAGCCGCATATGGGGTGAGAGAGTTCTCTTCTATAAAACACCAAGGAATTCTGTGGAAAGTTATATATGGGAGATGGAGTCATCTCCTAGAGCTGTTATAATAAGAACCATAGCTGAGTGAATTAAACAACAGGAACTTATTCCCTCTCACATTTCTGGAGAATAGAAGTCTACAGTCAATGTGTCAGCAGAGCTGGTTCCTTCCAGGGGCTGGAGGGAGGATGTGGTCCAGGCCTGCTCCTTGGTTTACAGATGCCCGTCTTCTTCTGTGTCTTCATACTCTCTCCCATCTATGTGCCTCTGCGTCCAAACTTCCTCTTTAATAAGGACACAGTGATATTAGGTTAGAGCCCACCCTCATGACCTCATCCTAACTTCATCATCTGCAAAGACCCTTTTTCCAATTAGGACCATATTTATAGGGGGCTTAGGACTTCAACATATGAATTGGGGGAGACCCAATTCAACCCATAGCAGGAGAATTTTAGCACAACTAACATGAGGAAATGACAGGACTGGCCTAAAGTGGGCAAGCGTGAGTGTGTGTGTGTGTGTGTGTGTGTGTGTGTGTGTGTGTGTGTGTTTGCATCTCAGGTCCACCAGACCCTATTTGTTCCCCCTCCTTTTTCTGACATAATTACAACTGTTGGCTGGATGACAACAAACAATAATTCACAAATTCCACTATTGACTGCTAGCTCCTTTTTCAAATGTCTGCTATGTGAAACACTTGATACAAGGCCTCAGAATCTGTAACAGAAAACATATTTCTCTATTTTAGGTGTTTAAAATTTAGTTGAAGAAAGGTGTCTATACAGAGAAAGGTAGTTGAAGTAAAATCACTTTCAAATGAAATAGTTATACAAGAACTTACAAAAGATATAGAATTAGAGCCAGATCTTATTAAAAATCTTAGTAGGGCCTGAAGACATTGGTCATTCCTTCTACATATATTCCTTCTCTTTTTTTGAGAACTGAAACATGGAAATATGGAAATGCAGGATTTGTAGCTCAGCCCCCAAGGATTCCAGTGCAGTCCCATTGGAAGCCAACTTTGCCCCAGATGAGTGAGAGGAGCAGACCTGCCATTTTGAAACACTCTCCTAGGCGTTTCTGCTTTACCTAAGCCATGCTGAGTTCCCATTGCTACGGCAGTTCAGCCTTTACTTTAATCCATACTATATGTTGTCTGTAAATTAAATGATATATGAATCTTATAAGCTAGTACATGCAAAAATGCTTTATAGACCATAAGGACATTTGTAAAATGTGATTTTTAGTACAGGAGAGAGTAACCTCTACAGAGCTGATGATGTGATTGAATACAGGGATTGAAGGAAAGAAGGATACATTTCTATCCACTCTAAATTTGGATATAGAGCCTAAATAAATTGTCAAAGAAATAAAATCTTCTTAGTAAAAATATGTAATAATAACAATGATACCTCATTAAATTGAGAATGTTGTTTGTACCATTTCATCCTTATAATATACATACAAAGGCAGGTCAGTAAGGAAGTGTTTCTCTTGGCAGATGAACAAAGTAAAACAAAGAACAATTATGAAAATTGTCACCCATTTGTGGTTAACCATTTGTGGCAGGACTGAAAAAAGTACTCAAAAGTCCTATTTTCCCCAGGTCCATAACCCACCTTTCCACTCCTACAGAAACCATTTTTAAAAGAGCAGATCACACATCACAGGTGAGCTCGGAAGGGAGAAACCCAATTATTAAAGTAATGACTTTTTTAAACTCTATAGACGTAAAAAAAATATACATTTTTTAGAAATGTTTCCAACTCTTTTGTGGTTGCACAATTATCTGTGAGGTTGTCCAAGAATACCCTAAATGATGGTCCTTGCCTATAAGAAATTTCATAAGGAATCTTCAGGTGTATAAACATAGACACAGTTAATGTTACATGAGACAAGTCTATCTCCATTTCCATGGGGATGTCCAGAAGGAATTCTGAATTATAAGTTCTAAACAGTCATTTGCAGTATTGAAAATACATGTTGATATTTCTCTCAGATAAACTATAATCTTTCCAATTAGAAATTCATTCAGAATGTCTAAATCTTCCCTTAACCAGAATACTTTTCTTATTTTAAAATTTAAAAAGTGTTGAGAAGAGCCAGTTTTCGGTGAAGATTCTCCATTCAGTCAAGGGAGCCTCAGAATAGAAGAGGTGGCACAGGCAGAGGGAGAGAAACAGGCTGATGGTGTCAAGGTGACCCGTCTGTGCAGGTTCCTCAGGACAGTGATGGATTCTCCCTGCTGACCTGGCTTAGACACGGGGAACACGTCTGTTGGATGTCCATAGGATAGACAGCCATGGGGTGGAGAGTCAGAACAGGACGCTGCAGTGTCTCTATCAGAAGATCTTAGATGTTCCAGAGGAAATTAAAGAGGGGATCTTCTGACGGAGGCGATTATAGCACAGACAGGAGGGAAAAGGATCATGACATCTTCAAAGAGGCAGAAACAACTTGGAAGAGCACCTGTGACAAGGAAATAACCACAGAAAGCAAGTTGTAGAAGTGAACTGAAACAGATGAATAAAAGCAGGGGAGGGCAGCCCGTGTACCAGAGTTGTGGTAACTTCCACAGCCTAGAAAGGAGGTGGAAAGACTATTGGCAAGATCGCTACATGAAGAGGGAAGAGACACTGAAGGCTGATGTCACTGGTGTCAGTGGAACGTAATTCTGCTTCACAGGTACTGGACCATTGTATGAAAAGGCTTTACCCAGTTCCAGTTACTTAGGAAGAGAAATTAGGGAGGTTGCCAGATAAAACATAGAAAGTGCAAAGAAATTTTAATTTTAGATAAATAAAGAATATTTTTTAGTACTGGTATGTACCAAGTACTTAAACTAACACTTTGCAATATTTGAGACATAATAAGGAGGTATTCATTATTTAACTGAAATTCAGATTTACCTAGGGACCCTGTATTTTTATTGGCTAAATCTGGCAACCTTATTTGGGAAAAAAACAGAAAGACTGACTTCTCACACTAAAACCTGCATAAGTCATAACCCAAAATAAACAAATGTGTTAGCACTAACAGAGTGGATACATAGGAGCAGGGAAGTTTAAATGACATTCAGGTTCATGTTCAGTAGCATCTTTGGTCCCAAAGGAACTTTAAGGTATCAATATTCTATCTTATTTTCCCTGGGAAAATTAAGAGACGTCTAAGGCCTTCAGAGTCGATTATATGATCTACCTGAGCCTAAAATTGGTGATCATGCAGCCAACAGCATTCCTAATTGGTAATAAATATAATAGCAGTTTCTAAGACTTTGTAGAGAAACAGAGAATAGAGTTTTATGTGATGACATACATGTAGAGAAAAAAAGATAGGAAAGAGGCATCCTTGTACCAAATGCTTGCTGCCTTTCAAACTTTCTGAAACAATGCCGTTCAGCAAGTAGCCCAGCATGGTAGGGAAGGTAGTGATTGCAAAAGGCTGACTGACGATGGCTATTTTTTGAGCCTCCATTCAGGTCACACACTCATCGTGAGATGAGTCTCACACTGGTTAATCCCAAGCCCTGCCTTCCTTGTGCTGGCCGAGTAATCCCCCCCTGTTCTCCTATCACACCTCACCTTACCTCTCACTTAATCCTGAACATCTGGTGTCCAAGTCAAGTGCTCACTTGTCAATCTCCATACCAGCCCATCTCCCAGATTATCAGCTCCCACTGGGCAGGGGTCAGACTTTACTAGGAACAATAAAAATGATGAATGAACTGCCCCATTATTTAATTGTGCATTATTTACTTAGTGTGAACAAATACAAATGAAACACAAACACTCATGAGTGTATGATAAAGCCTTAGAATATAAAGCCAATCCAAACAACAAGGAAGGCAAGAGAAAGGTAGCTCTGAGCAAGTCTGGTGGATCCGGGATATGGTATTGGTAGAATAGGAGCCACGAGGAAAGACCCCAAAGCAGACTCGAGGGTGTTGATGGGGAGAGTCAAGAGAAGGGCAGATGGACAACAAAATCAGGGGGCAGACAGCATGGGGGCCACGAGGGGCTGGGGGTTAAGGGGCCCCCAGATATTGTGCCCTTGGTAGAAAATAATAAGGATCTAAAGTGGAAGAAATGTAGGAAGCAACATGAATCCAAGAAAACATTTAAGGCAAGGTCCTTAGGTCTCGTACTAGGGAGACTTAGCTGGACAGCAGAAGAGAAAAACATTGTCAGATATGACAAGAAGCTTAGAACAAGAGGGCCTAGAAAATAGCTTTTCTGGAGATAGAAACAGAGAAGTTAGGAAGGAAAAGACAGTTTGGGGAAGAAGACAACTCTTGATTAGCTTTGCTAGAAAAAACCAACAATGGCATATTTAACTCAGTAATGCAAACAACCACATTCCCACTGCTACTATTAATTTAATTAGAAAAGATCCCCCATTTTTAACAGTTTTTATTTAAGGAAAACTCAAAAGAATGCAGCAGGTGATCTCTGGTGGAGTCTTTAATGAGTCACCATTTTAGGAAGTAAACACAGCATATAAAACTAGGAATATCCAGAGAACCTGAGATTGGTGGCCACAATTTTCACACTCCCATACTTCCAATAGTAACTGAGTAGTGACGTGTGTAATGTAAGTCCCAAAACCAGTCATTTAAATGTGGAAATAAAGCAACATTTAAATAGGGGAGACAGCATTTTGAATGTTTGTCATGTGCTCAGAAACTCAAAACAGCAAGGTAGTAGACTGTACTTTTTAAGTGTTTTGATCATTGACAATGAAATTTTACATTTACTGTCGCCATAATGAGCTACAATGGTAAATTAAGAGCTTAATTTACATTTGTTAATAGAAATCAATGAATGAACAATTCAAGATTTATCCTTTAAGTATAATTTAAAATATGTTGCCTAAACATGGCATAATACCTGTGTACAAGCAAAAAGGAACCATGAGGAGAAATCCCTTTAGGTTCTCAACAAAACAGACCAGATTCAGAGTCTGGCAGGCTGGTACATTTGCTCCCCAGCTGAAATAGCTGTACCTTGTAGAGTTAGTTTCTCAAACTTTGAAGCTTTATATTGTTAAGATGACACTCCAGGAACAATTTTTGTAGACCAACTGGTATGACTGAGTGGTCTCCAGGTGGCAGGCACCTGCATCCTCATTTGCATTAACACAATTCCTCTTTAATCTGGTGATGATGTAAAGAGCAAAGACAATTTTTGGCATCTCACTTTCTTTTTCTGCTTTGGAAACTGCCTAGACATACATTGCAGGCAATTTGCTCTTTTCAGCACACACAAAAGATGGATTCACTTAGGCAAAAATTAGAGTGACTAACTGCATATCTGACCTCCAAAATGCATCTGTGTTTCTTTTTTTTTTTTTTTTCTATTGTGTAAGCTCAAAGGATTTATAGAGCTGGAGGGTTCCACTCAAAAACACCAGCGTGAGTCCTGGTCTTTTGTCATTCTTCTTCCCTCCATCTCCCCACACCTTCTACACATGCCCAGAGGCCCTATCTGACCAACTGAAAAAAAATTAAATCTAGGATTTAAGGCCACAGTACAGGTGTTATATAAGAACCTGTCCTATTAATGTTATGTCTGTTCTTATACAGCTAGCAATGAAACATTTACTGTGAAAAGGCAAAAAAAAATAAAGCAATAAGAAGTGTCTTTTTTTATGAGTATTCACTACAAACTAAATCATTTCTGGCACTGTGTTTTATTAACTGTGCAAACTTCTCCAATTTAATCTCTCCGAACTTCTCTTTTGAAAATAGAGACAGTTACCAATCTTAGGGGACATGAGAAGTAAAAAGAGAGCAGTAGTAAAATAATGTCCTGTACTACAGGTTGGTAAATGCTAGCTCTCTTCCCTTCTCCAGTTCTGGTTCTACTCTGGACAATCAACGTCAAGCCTACCTGGCAGTAACCAGGAGAAAGTCGGTGTCGTCCAGGCGAGTGGAGTCTTGTCCTGCCACAGCCCCTGCGTCCCGACCAGAGGCAGCTGTGGCTGGAACAGGAGCCCACACGGGACTCACAGCTGTGTGGCTGCGTTGCTCTGTCTTTAACACCAGACACAGTGAATGGTGAAATGATGGTCAAGCAGGATTTACGTACAGTCAGCAGCTCCTTATCCCAAAGGTCTGAATTTATAAACAGGCTAAAAATGAACGCCTTTCATCAGCTTTAATTTTCTAATGCAGTGACCCATCCTAACACTGTGTAGTAACAGGTCCCAGAGTGACAATTAAAATAAATCACCCTATAGAATATGCCATTAGAAGCATTCATGCCTCATCAGTAACCGAATTGTCTTATATAATGTATCTTAAGAAAATATTTATAACTTTAGCTTCAGCTCCCCAAAGCACAATCTGATTAATATTCTGCCCTTGTTGTAGGTTTCTCAGAAATTGAAACATGGTTCAAATATTACTTTCCAGGTGACAGTCTAATTTAGTTTTAATGAGGAATACCAATGGCTAATCAGGAACCAATAGCTATTGATCTGAAATGGATGACCTTCCCACAGAGCCCAAGAGGAAGATGAACCTTTGCACATCCCTCCCTTTTTAAGAAAAACTCTTGAATGACTGAGCCCATTTTTCCCTTTCTTGATAATGCGGATAAAATCTTTCTGAAGGGACTTTGAAACATAAAATCCATTCCTCTTTCACTCTTTAAAAAAGTTTATCCTAAGTGTCAAAAGAATATATTGACAGAAGCTGGTCTGGGGTGAAGAAGCCTTGGGGGTCATTCCATCATGACTCCTCACCCTTTACCTCTCAAGGGAGTCCCAGGCGGCTTGACCATCTCCTGATGAGTCTCTCATCTGTCTGTCCTATGGGCTAAGACAGCCGAGTATA
The DNA here is from genome assembly GCF_009873245.2 of Balaenoptera musculus. Taxonomy (NCBI): domain Eukaryota; kingdom Metazoa; phylum Chordata; class Mammalia; order Artiodactyla; family Balaenopteridae; genus Balaenoptera; species Balaenoptera musculus. Next base: position 87,540,934 of record NC_045797.1, on the reverse strand, counting down.
AAACCTAGAGAAAGACACCAAAGCAGCATATTTAAGTAAATGATTTACTTTGGCAAACACCGAAAAGGGCTTTGAGGTGGCCTGTGCTGCAATGAGTTGTGGCCACAGCTGCTGTAGTCCAATGACACAGAAAAAATTAGGCATAGACCTTGGAGACCAAGGCACGGCGTCTTGTTCAGCTTGGGCGGCTGTAACAAAATGCCACGGACTGTTCGGCTTAAGCAACGTACACTTATGTCTCACGGTCCGGGAGCCCACAAGTCCACGATCAGGGAGCCAGCACTGTGGACTTCTGGGGAGAGATCTGCCCCTGGCTTGCAGGTGGCTGTGTTCACAGTGCTCACTCCTGGCAGGGAGAGAGCCCTGGTGTCTCTTCTCATAAAGACACTAATCCCATCCCAAGGCCTCCATCCTCAGGATCTCATGTAGCCTAATTAACTTCCAAAGGCCTTATCCCTCCCCTCTGGGGGTTAGGGCTGCACCATACGAATTTGGGGCAGACACGTACAGTCCATAACACACAGCAAGGAAATGTCTGGCAGCCAAAGACCTTGTTGATGTGGCCCTGCTCCAGGTAAGAGGTTTGAAAGGCAGCTAGTCACGGATTGACTCATCCTGGGACCTGAAGTTCAGGTGGTTTCCTCATTCCTTGAAGACTATACTGCTGGAGTCTTAGATGTGTGTCTCCTCATATATATGCTTCCCACATATTCTTTTTGTGGTTGATTTTCTAGTTTGACAGTACACTGAGATCTCAGCAATTAAGGTGAGTTCAAAGAGATAGTTTTGTGAATCATGGTCTCCAGACCAGATTTTGTGTTCTGACCTAGCTTACATATACTCCACGTTTCAAAGAACTACACAGGAAATGCGGATACAAGGGGACCTCTAAACCCACGGCCAAGAGGAAATCAGATCAAGTGTGCCTTCTGAGGTCCAGGGCACAAGTGCCCAGACTCCAGCTCTGCCATCTGGCATTTAGAGTCTTGGCTTTTGAGACTCTTTTCTTCACTACTAAGGAAAGATATAAATATTCTGAATTTGAAATCTCTACATTATTTACCTTCCTAATTTTCCATGTCCTCTTTTGCTAAATAGATAAAACACCTGCGAACAACCTGAAAGGGTAGCAGTAAGAATTAATGGGATTACATGTACAGCAATGTCAGCTTTGAGAGAGAGAAGCATTAATATGAATAAATTGGCCTCTTCTGAACAAGTGTTTTATGTTAACAATTTTCTAGCAAATTTCTCCCTGACTCATCACTGGAAGCCTTTTGAATGCAAAAGCCTTGACCTTTTGAAGAGGACTTCATCTTCACGATTTGTTTTCTATGGATTTGTCACACCACACAACCCTGTCTCCCACCCTCACTCTCCTTCTAGCCGGCGAGTAGTCACTCAGAGAACATCTTCTGTAAGATGAAGAGGCTTTCAGAAAACTCTGGTTCTGAGAGGAAGAGAGAGAAGTAGGAGGAAGATATTGCTTCTTTACTTCAACATGGAAACATAAAGACCTTCTTCTGGATTATAATTAAAAACCCCGGGAAACTGCTTTTCGAGGCCACACAAAGGGAATTTTGGAAAATAGTAGTCCCCGTCGGGACCCCGGCTTTCTTCTCTGCAAAATAAAGAGATTGGATTAAATGATGTCTACTGTCCCTATTGAGTTCTAACATTTTATCCTTTACTGTTTGCTGGGCATTTAACTAGAATCTTGAGTTTGGTTTGGTAGAAGGTGGCAGGAGCTTGCGAGTCTGCACAGTGGTCTCTGGAGGAGAGCTCTTCCAGAAAATTCTTACATGGCAAAAATCCATATATTTCCCACTCCCTTGATTTTACTTGTCTCCCTAACCCTGCAATCATCCCTTCCGCAGACTGGTCCGTAGGGAGGGGAAAGAGATAGATCCAACAGAAATCTTACCTGAGCGTAGAGGATAAGAAACCCTCCCTACTGAAAAGTTTGCATTTCAAAGCATTCCGTCTTGTGACTACTCAAAAGAGAGAGAGCTTTTTGCTACTTGGTGGAGATTTGTCTTTGTCCTGAGGTACTTATTGGCAAAACCAGAACTTGAACCATTTCCTAAGAAGCCTCAAAGTGTTTGGGTGAGAAACAGCAGAGGATGCCAAGATGACCCATTAACTAGTTTGCTTAGGGCCACAGAGCGCTAAACTGCAGAGCTAGGAACAGGATAGAGGCCCCGGGGTTTTCCTGGCCACCTGCCGAGCTCCAATCCCTAACTCCCACCGGCCAGGGCTTTCTCTTCCTTCAGCTCAGAGACACTGGCCGCACCGGCCCAAGGCCTGAGCTTGTTTGCAAAGCTTCTCTAACTCTGCACTCGCACTTGTTGCTGTGGTGACTGATGGACAGAAAACAGGGGCAACCACTTGTCTATCGACTCAGTGAAAACCAAGTGAAGACTTTATCAGACAGCTACTGGAAACAAATATATATGCAGCTATTTTGTTAAGAAGATCTTTCCCTCCTTATTGCATTTGGTTTATAAGATTTGGAAAATGATACAGGCAAGAGATGTATGCATCCCGTGGGCTCAAAGGACTAACAGAATGTGGAGATGCCCTCCAGATGGGCCTGGAGCTGGGGGTCACTGGGCCACCTTCTCTTAATCCAGTCCCAAAGCAATCATCAGACGCATTGTTTGTACCCGATGAGTGGCAGGCGTGGAGCCGATGTCTGCAGAATGGTCAGGAGAGACGTTTTTACTCTTCCTGGAATGTTCAGTGCAGGTCACAAGCTCTTGGGTTCGCCCACAGCTCTGTGACCTGGAGACTACACCTCCGTCTGTGAGCAGGAGGGCCCTAGAAAGGGAGGCAGGGAGGAAAGGGAGACCACTGTTCAAAGATGTGTAAGCAAGGCAACTCCAGAGATTGGAGAAAAATCCTAAGCTCAGTATGAATCTGCGCTCACGTTTCTTCAAAATCCTATATGTCCTCACTCTGCTTTAAAAAACCCAAATTTAAAATCACAGACAAACTAATATGCTAAGATTTATGAAAGAAAGATAACAAGAAGATGGAGTTCCACCCCTCATCTCCCACTCAAATCAAAGGCTTTGGAAATTATATATATATGGAATGAATCTGCAATATATGTCTTCAAATATCAAAATGTTTATAGTTATTATGAAGTGCTGCCATAACCAAATCAGTTTAATAATTGATTGACTAATGCAATGCTCTGATATTGGCAGGCCAGAGTGCTCCTTTTATATAGGATAGCATGAATGCCCACATATTTTACATCTCTTTTTATTAGTTTCCTATGTTCTCATGTTTAATTATTTTAAAAGTATTCCAGTACGGTATGTGTCTTTCTCCAAAGCATTTACATGTCTATGACTTACTCTTACTTAGATATTTCATCCTGCTGCACAGAGAGTTTGTGGAAGAAACCCTCTTCCTGACTTGATTACCCAAGTTTAGAGTATCAGGTTCCAAAGTGACATGCCCATGGTTTGCAGCAAAGCTATGGCTAAAGGCAGAGAACAGTTTAACACAGCTGGTCAGTGGCAAAGTAACAAGGAGGTCTCCGTGCCCTGATCCCCTGTGAAGGCTGAGGTGTGTGGATGGCACTGAGTTTCCTTAGACTCGTCCCAGTTTCTCTGTATTAGCAGAGCAGTGACGGTGCCAAATCTCTCTGATTCGTGTGCTAAGACAGTACAATTTTTTAAAAAAATATTGAATCAGAAAAGTATTTGTCGAGTTCTGTTGTTGTTCCATAGCAAAAGGTACCCAATTTATGACTGAGAGCATTTGACTCTGCATTCTGAAAGTGTCTTATTACATTTGAGTTTCAGGCTGACGCATCTCTCGAGCTTGTCCACCACAGAAATGAAAGCCTCTCAAATGGCATTTATGTGCGGGATCTAAAAGGTATGAGACAAAGGCATGCATTTCATTCAACAAGAGTTCTGCTTTCCCAGAAATGATCACACTATCAGTTCTGATGATTTCAAGGTTCTATGGTGTCTTAAAGAGCCGCGCCTCCTGCTAAAGTGAAAGCTTGAGTGTAATGCGTTTTGGGGTGCATATCTGTGTGCACACATGTACGTGTGTATGTGTACACGTGTGCATGCACACGTGCAGGTGTGTTTGAGAAAGTAAGCCATCACCTGCTTTGCTTTGTGTTCAAGCTTTTATAACACACTACATCTGATCAGCCAGTATCCTTCATTCCGGGGGACGGGGGTTGTTGTTACGGCTCTGGGGCCAGTATCCCAGATGAGGGACACTCCTGTCTTGTCCTACGTTGTATTTTGCTGTCCTTCCTACTGGCTGTCCTCTGAACTTAAATATGGTTTGTACTGTCCCCGACCTCACAAACATGTCAAAAGTCTTAAAGCCTGTGTACCCTTTGGCCCAGCCATGCCAAATCCAAAGATGTGCCAGAAGAATCACTAGGGATGTGAGCAAAGATATAGTAATAAAGGATGTTTTGCATAAATACCTCCCAAGAGAGAATTGGTTAATAAACCATAGTTTGTCACATCTGAATATATAATTGCTTGGAACCTTCTGCTACTCAGGTGATGGGGAGAAGGAAGGGTGAAGTGGGAGGCCAGGAAAAGGTGAGAGAAACCAGGAGCTTTAGCGAGTCTAAGAGGAAAACTTGGAGAGTGTTTTAGTAAACCAAAGTAGTTAACTGACATTTGTGTGTTTTTCTTATCTCCATTACGTCAAGAAATAGAAAACATTCAGAGGAAATTGTGTGGATAAAATGCAGGGCCATGCCAAGTCCATGTGTGGGTACCCGTTAGCACATATATTCAAAGTTCAAACATTTCCCTGAGGAAAAAGGTCTTCTTTCATTGGTGTTGCCCAAGCTGGGAGATGATTGGGATGAGAGAATTTTGAAAGAGTGGACCTAGAGGTGAGACTCACAGATTCAAAGTGCCTTCTAGGAAGAAGAGAAAAAAAAAAAAGACACTTTCATCAGCTTTAAATGAGGATCAGAAACCTAGTGGCTGCGGGCACGTTAGGGCACTGGTTTTAACCGGATCATCCTTACCCTGCTGAAGTGATTGACCACTTTTCCCTGAATTCTCGAGGCCTAAGGAACGGCAGACAAGCGTGGGGTTTAGTCCCCAGGGACCTACAAGGGTAGGTCACTCCTTTCAAATGACCTACAAGGGTAGGTCATTTGAAAGTCACTCCTGGATTTCTTGAGGACACCCATGCTTGTACCCCACAGCCAGGGATTCAGAGTCAGTTGGTCTGGGGTGGAGCCCAGATATTTGAATTTATTTTTAAAGTTCCCTTGTGTTTATAATAATATAAAGGATCATTGTAAAGCTCTTGGCCTGAGGCAACTGGAAGAATGGATGCCTGAGTTTTGCATCATTGCCCTAGTTTACCATGTAACTGCTGAAGCACGGATTTATTCTGTTGTCTCAACAAATATTTATTCAGAGAAAACAATGCTCCAGATGCTATTCTGGACACTTGGTACGTGTTAGAAAAAGAAAAAGAATCGCTTCTCGGCCTTTTGGCTAAGATCAAGTGTAAAAGAAAAAGAAAAAACATTGTTATGGCTAAGCTTAGATTATATCAGGGGATACAGACAATTAAGCCAAAAGCATGACACACAAATATTATAAAGTAATATATGCCACTAAAAAAAATAACAAAGTGAGCGGACTTGAGATTGTACAAGGGGTAGGAAGCAGATTTCGGTATTAACATAAATCGTATTAGCCTTCACTAAAAGCTAGACACTTGAGAAAAATCTTGAAATTGGTAATGAAAGGAAAGAATATTCCAGGCAGATGGGACAGCTAGTGCAAATGCCCTAAGACTGGATTTGACACATGTGCTCAAGACACAAAAAAGGTGACTAGTGATGTTTGAGCAGTATTGATGAGGTGAAAAGATTACAACCTAATTTGGAAACATAAGGGGAATCACATTCATTATAAAGGGCTGTGCCATTGTAAGGACTTTGGCTTTTACTGAGCAAAATGGGAAGCCAAGGGAGAGTTTTCAGTCAAGATCATCAAACATGATTTGACTTATATATTTAAAAGCACCAATTTCACTGTTATACTGAGTCTGAAGTAGAGATGACGGATATAGAAGAGAGATCAGTTAGTAGACTATAGCAATTCCCTGGGCCAAAAGTGGAGGGTGGCCTGAACAATTGTCTCAGAGGCAGAGGTGGAGCTAAGTGGTCAAACTTTGCACATACTTAGATACTAGAGACAGTAATATATTCTAGAGATTAATGTAGAAAGGCAGAGAAGGATAAAAGGTGACTCTAAGGTTTGCTTTTGGTCTAAGCCAGCTGGAAGGAGTGTATTGTCTTCAACAGAGAGAGTGATGGTTGTAATAGAAATGGTTTTGGAGGAGAGCATGAGTTCAGTTTACGTTATGTTGAGTTTAACATGGTTAGGAGGCTAGTGAGATGTCAGGTACATGTTGGACCTATGGATGTAGAGTTGATAAAAGAAATTTGGTCTCGAGATATAAATTTGGGCATCAGGAGCATAAAGAGGTAGTGTTTAAAGTCATGAAAGGAGCATAGTGTAGCTTTTTGTGTCTTTTTTTCTTTCCTTCCCCAATTGGAAGGACAATTCTGGAGGGCAGGTTCTTTTTTTTTTCATCTATTATATTATTTAGGTATTGATATAGGCAGATATTTTATAATTTATGTATCCACTCACCTATCCCCAAAGTGTAAGATTTAAGAAATAATTCAGTGACTATTTTAGGGTTGTGGTCTATGACCTAATATTCATTAGAATTCGAGTATTCATCCCTAGCTAGACCCAAACACACGGAGGTGAAAGCTTTATTTCTGTACCAAACTCACTTTTTCAGTTGACTGATAAACAATAGTTTTTAATCACAGCAGAGAAGCTGAAATAAACAGGTGAAATTTTTCTGAGAACATGGCAGGCATATAACTAAAAAATCTAGGGGGGGGATCTTACTCTCTGTGTTAGTTTTCTGTGGGTGTTGTAACTAATTACCAGACACTCAGTGGCTGAAGACAACAGAACTTTATTCTTTCACAATTCTGGAAGATGGAAGTCCAAAATCAAGGGCTGGCAGGGCCGGGAGTCCTCTGAAGGCTCTAGCGAGAGTATTTCCTTGACGTTTCCAGCTCCTGGGTCTCCAGGCATTCCTTGGCTTGTGGCAGCATCACTCCAATCTCTGCCTCTGTTTTCACACGGCCTCTTCCCAGTCTCTCTGTGGCTTCTTTTCTATTAACCAGGACACGAGTCACTGGGCTTACGGTCACCCTAAGTCCACCATGATCCGATCTTGAGGTCCCTAACTTAATCACATCTGCAGAAACCTACTTCCAAATAAGGTCACATTGTGAGATTCCAACTGAACACCAAGTTTTGGGGGACACTGTTCAACTGACTACACCTTCTAACCCAGCACTCCCCCTAGTCTAAGAAAATAGTAATGTATTTAAATAAGGACACATACACAACAATTTCATCCAGCATTGTTTGTGAAAGCCACAAGGAAGGAAATGTTCTAAACATTCTAAAGGAAAATAGGTAGCATACATGATAATATGAACTTATATAGAACTTATATAGAAAAATACTTAATGACATGAGGGATTGTCCATGGTACTTTTAAAAAAAAGCCAGTTTATATGTACATTATAATTACTTTTGGAAGGGAAAATAGAGTTTACTACATGGATACAAGTAGGAAAAACTGTGAAAAGAGTACACATCTACATTTAATAAAAATTGCTGGATTTAGAGATTATAAGAGGTATTTTTAATGCTTATTTTTATATGTATTTGAATAATCTAAATTCTTTAGAAGAAGCATTCTTTATTTATAGTTTAAGAAAAAAATTCAAGTCTGTCAAAGAAAAATACAACAAAAAACAACCTAAAATGGAATACTAAAAGGAAAGAGAGATGAATTCTAATTGATCTGCTCTTGTTGAATTTTAGAATTTGAATACTAGATCAATTGATGATACACATAATTTATTCATCTGTACTATTAAATGAAATAAATTCATGATAAAGAATAGTGAATAAAAGATTATAAATATGTATTAGTGTAAAAGTAAGAAATAGCTGTGTTTTAATTTCAGTATAAAGAATTCCTAAGGAACAGAATAAAAATTATTTTGTAAATTAGTGTGAAAGTTGAAACATTCCAATATTAGATAAGGTCTTGAATGACAAGTATATATTTTAGTCACTTTTCTCCAGTCTACATTTAGTTCAGATGTAGGTGCATTGAAGGAACGCTAAAATATTTGTTCAATGAATGAGTGAACATTGTAGGAGTCAATCGATGATTAAAATATATTTTCAATGATCACTCTTGTAAAGACAAGAGTGTCCTATAACTAACCAGTTTGGAAAAACTATCTCAAAGAGCTTTCTACTGCCCTCATTTTTTACAGTAATCCATCATAAAAACAACCCTTCATCTGGGACCCTCCACCCCACCCCTCGTTCTTTCCCCAGCACTCTGCCAAGTCCTGGGCTCCTGGAGAATTTCAAACTTCGCTAGAAAGAGATCTGGTTTTGAGAATGCTTATATTCTGGCTTTCACTCCAGTGTTACTAACAGTTGGTTCTGGGTTGTGGTTGTAAGGAGGCTTTATAAATCAGCTTATGTTCTTTATGCTAAAGCTCAGAGAAACACATATGTCATGAGGATGTTTAATCACTGTAGAGATTCGATTACTCACAGAGAAGAGAGTGCAGCCACGTTGGGAGTTCTCTCTTTGGTCATCCACATACCTGAGCACAAAGAAAAGGGAGACAATACAATTTTGAGTTAGCCATCAAGTCATTTTAAAATCAAACCTTTCCCTTCCTTTTTCTTATGAGATTGAATCATTCTTCTGAGTATATGTGTTTAAATCACAAGATGATCTTGGTGCCCAAGATGTAAGCCATCTACAATTTTACTTTAATTATTTGCCTCTGCCCATCACTTAAATACTGGTGTTCCCTTGTGTTGTAACCATAAGGTCTTTGTTGCTCCATCTTTATGTGGAAATTAAGTGATCCTATCAACTCCTGGAGATTTAACTATCATCTTTTCACAAAATGATGACTAGATCTCTCTATTCCAGATTTCTCCTAATTTCCAGATCTGTATCCCAATCTGTATCCCACATATATTTTATGCCCAGCTGAATCCATTTCCACTTCCTAAACCTTTCTTTCCTTTAGTGACGAGAGAGACAGAGGGCTTCGTCTAGGAGAATGACTTAACGGATACACCAGGTCCTCAAGAAAGAAATACGCAGTAAATCTAGATTTCTCCCCTCTGTATTCCTCACTTCCAATATTCACACCCACAGGGTTTAATGCATTAAAAAGGAGCTCCCTAAAATTTTTCTCTACTTCATCTCCACTATCTATCTATGTATCAGCCTCAAACCGTCTAACAGGTGGGTACCGTTCTTGTCTCCAGTTCATTCTTCCTAGGCTGGGCTAACTGTTCCAATGTAATCCCTCAAAATATTATCAATCCCCCATTCTCAACTTGGTAAATGTGTCACCACACTCCAAAAATGTACTTTAACTCAGGTATGTCCCCCATAGGAGAGTGCCTCTAAGTCTTAATTTCAAATTTTATCATCTATCTATTTGAAGAATACATGTAACTCTGGATAGATATTCTGACGTAATTGGTCTGGGATGGAACACACGTACTGTAGGTTTTTCAGTACGTAGGCAAGGTTTGGAACTCCTGGGTTAAGATGTAGCAGATGCTATGAATCGGTCCTTAGCCCAAATCTCTGTTTTGTCCTTTCCACCCTCACCGTATCTTCATATTCAGGTGGGAAAAGTTTTGTGAGCTGAGATTAGATTCCATCAAGGTAACAGATGCTACTTTCTTTGGTTTGTTGAGAGGCCTCCAAACACCACCCCCTGAATCCGTTGCTCCATCAATCATGGGACACAAGAGATCAGATTTAAGGATTTGTATTTTCATGCATGCTCCAACAGCAAATCTGTGGTGGACTGAGGAGAGGCCTGTTTATTTGAAGAGAAGCAGGACACCTGCACTTTGGAGCTTTTTCAGACACCACGCTGACCAGACCTGAACTCCTTATTGATAAGCTGAGTGATCAGTGGCCAATATCTGCCAGGAACCCAACCCCAAACTCCAGGAAAGAAGACGGGAGCTGAAAGTGGTGTTTCCAGAAGAATGGCTAAGATGGGGCTAAAAACAATTGAGAAGAGGTATCATTAAAAAAAGATGAAGAAAATGGTAGTTTTGCTTGTGGACTAGAAGAAAAACTTATCCATAGAGTTTCATAGTTTAACTCAACTGACTCTTCAGTGCATGAAGAGCTTGCTTCCTCTTGACGTTTGACCTAATCAATGATATGGTGTCAGTTGATGGTTTTCTTCTTGACACTTGTCACTATTTGCATGCACATATTATGTATGCGATGTCTATTTGTTCAATGTCTTCCTCATCCACCAGACATGCCCTCTGGAGTCTGTTTTTCTCCTCCCCAATGTGAAGCATCAAGAGGTACTTGCTTAAATCAGGACGAGGCCCTGTGTGTTGTGTGAAGAGGGGGTAAGACCACATAAGCATGTTATACTCTGTCCACATATATAAACGAAAGACAGAGTCTTTCTGATGAAAATAAAAAACAACACCCCTGGGCCTTCTGCCCCAAGAATGATGCTTAAATCTTACATTTCTCATATTTCAATATGACAAGAAGATGAATATGCTCTTTTTGGATACCTTCCAGTTTGAATTCATGCTTCCAAAAATTTATATTTTGGTGACAGGAGCCCCAACTTCAAATGAGAGCATATTTAAAAAGTGTATCCAGTGATTTCTCTAGGCTGTGGGATTTCTATATCACACAGTGATATGTTTTCATTTGAAACAAAATTGGTGGTTCACCAGACTACAAGTTTTGTGTGGGCTAACTGACAAATTCCATCACCACTCAGAATTATTCTGGATAACATCGCTAACCTGACTGTTGATTTGCACTTATTCAGTATTCAAGGATTGTTCCCTTTCAAAAAGAAATTTTGCTGTAGAAATAAAAGATGTACTTTTTTTCCTTTAAAAAAGTTACAGCACAAAATAATTTGGATTCTTGGTGAAGAAGCTCAAGAGTGAAATTGAGTAGATCACTCATTTTTGCAGCCAGCTCCCCATTTCACACCTTTTAGGCTCCAACTCAAATTGACCATCCTTTTCCCCAACTGATCCATCCCAAACCCTCGATAATGTAATAGGCAAAATGGAAAGAGTTGAGGCTTTCTCATTTTATTCAAGCATTTCTATAATTGTTGCACATTCTGACTTGGAAGCTCTTAAATGACTAATATAGAGTTTATTTCACCAAAGAGAACTAAATGCACAGGCACTTCTATCTGACAACAGTGGTTTAGACTGACTAGACTGTTAAAAAAAAAACAACAAAAAACTACTTAATGAAAACATAATATATATGCTCCAACTAAACGTGATGCATCGCAAGTCCACATAAAAGATAAAGATACATAAGCAAACAACATAAACGCACTATCTCAATTTAAAAGTGGTAAAACATTCACAAAAGCAAAATATCTTATAGAGCATTTAAGTCGATGCATTTTACCACCTGCTACATGTTAAGTTCTCAATTGTGATGTCATGACTCAAAATGTTACTCTGGCTTTTTTTTAAAAAACAACAAATGATTTTCACACACATGCATACACACACACACACACACACACACACACACACACACATACTGCCTTAATTTAAGTCAAATTCCATGATATAAATCTACTCAAGCACGTTAAAGTTACGTTCAGAGAGATCCTTGCTCATACATCAAGAAATGCCTCTTTTAAAACTGCATCCATCAGGTTCTTAATAGTAACTTAAGGGACTTCGCTGGTGGCGCAGTGGTTAAGAATCGCCTGCCAATGCCGGGGACACGGGTTCCAGCCCTGGTCTGGAAAGATCCCACATGCCGCGAAGCAGCTAAGCCCGTGCACCACAACTACTGAGCCTGTGCTCTAGAGTCCGTGAGCCACAACTACTGAGTCCACGTGCCTAGAGCCTTTGCTCCCCAACAGTAGAAGCCACTGCTCCCCACAACTAGAGAGAAAAGCCCAGGCACAGCAACAAAGACACACGCAGCCAAAAATTAATTAATTAATTAATTTTAAAAAAACAGGAACTTAAAATCTTCTTACTTAAAGAAAGATACTAACCTTTCCATATTTCTAAATAAAACAAAAACTTGATAACTAGATGATAAATCAGATCAGATCTCATCACATTCTGAAAAGCACAAGTGGTCTGTTTTTCCCACTACAGGTGATTGTCACCAACGTGGATGCTTCTGCCTTATGTAATAACTCAATGATATCTTTGGCCAGAATATCAGGAAAGGGATGTCAGGAAGATTTTTGCCAACTAAAGTTTTGTTTATTTATCTTAACATTTAACAAAGGATATTAGCAGGGATTCAACAACAACAACAACAACAAAAAACAAAGGAAAAACTCACCCCAAGTCCTCATACCTTCAAATGAAAGACTTTATCAAGATTTCAAAATACTATTGGAGACATCAAAAGAGCTGTTAGATAGCTACTTAGATAAAACCCTGTGTTTTCAAACTCATTTTCTATAATCAATATACCACCACGTCCAGTCAGAGGAAGGATTATTCTTTCCATCAATGTTATCCCCTTGTTTCGGGAAATTAGGAAGAGTGAGGCCCATATGAAGATCTGCCTTATCACCATCAGGGGAGCTGGGAAATGCACACTGATGAAATCTATTCCCATCTTTCGGATTTATCAAGGATTTCTGAAGTAAGAACGGTGTCACTATTCTGAATTTATTCAAATTTCTCATAGAGGTGCTTTTGGGTCTGTTTTGCTCCAAATACAGTGTATTTAAGAAAAGAATACCAACACGTTAAAAATATGAAACTCTAAGGAGTCTGCTATAGAGATGCCTAAAATCTCACATCACATCCTCTTTTGGATTAAGGTAAATTGAAGAAACTTGTTAAAAAAGGGAGTAAGACGTTGGATAAAAATAAACCCCACCCCTCTTATATAGATAGTTGAAATGAATACCTCTAGAATGGAGGCTGTGCAGTCTGTATTTTCAAGAAGTAATTCCTCAATCAGGTTGTCAAGGTAGCAGGTTTTGCGAGAACGAGGCCCAAAGCTGATGGGTTGTACAAGGCATGGGGGTAGGATGGGGCTGGAATGTGAAGGTCCACATTGCTACAGGGCATCGAGTGGCTTAAGGGATGGGAAAGGATACACCTTGTGTAGACACAGAGACTACCACCGGCAAAAGACATAGACAATTGCTCAGTTTGATCCGCCCCCATTCCACCCACCTTCTCACCCCAATACCTGCATTTTACAAAGGAATAAACAGAATGGATATTGTAGTTTCCCAGGCTACATGGCCAACCACTGGACAAGAGAGCCTAGAGCTCAATTTCAGGCTTGTCTTCCATGGCACGAGGATCTCCTCAGTGCTTTGAGAATTACATTCATTTCAAACAAAAAATAAGAAGCAACAGGGAAAGGCCCCATAAAATTCTGCTTTTCCCTGAAAGACAAAATTCAGAATGGAGTTAAAGGCAGAGTCCCCAAAGGGCCTTTTCTCATCACACAAATTCATTCTCAAAGCAAATCATTTGAAACCAACAAAAGGTACTGCAACCCCATCTGACAATATGAGTGGGTTTGCTGTGATACAACGAAAAACCAGTGGAGAGAGACTGGGAAACTTACTGGAAAGTGAGGGGAAATGATATAATCTATTGATGGACCTCAAAACATGTGCTGTGCTAACTGGAGACTCAACGAGGCCATGCCACCGTGGGCAGATGGAGTGTTTTGACAACTTGTACAAGCTCATTTGAGAGAGACCCAGGAGGATGTAGAAAGGGCGCCAGGCACAATCTGAAGACTAGTTCTGAGAGTCACCTCTGTCCCCACATGGCCCTGTTCTCCTGGTCAAACCCTGTAAGCCTTTTGAGCTGCAACTCTCTCATCTTAAAACCCAGAAACAACATGTATTCAACCCAGTTCTGCACAGAGATGCTATAAAAGCCAAAATGAGATATGCCAGAAAACACCTTATCAGCTCTAATTTCTCTACACTTCCATTCATCATTTTTTGAATGAGGAAAGAAATGAATGAAATGAAGCTATACTAAAATATCTTGATCCTTGCTCTGCAGAGATAAAGGGCTTATGGAAAGGAGTTACTATTAGATGCCCAAGAATTGTTATTACTTTATTCTGCTTTTGCTCATGTCATATGAGTCGGGTTTGCATATTACTGGTTAAGATTGAACTTTGCTTAGGAAGAAGTTTCTAGAGAGTGCCTTGGTCCTAGTTGGCCAAAAACCATCTTGGTATTTGTTTATGGCCAGAGATTTTGGTAAAGAAAATGGAACCCTGATGGATCATGCCATTTGAAAGAAGGGAATTTGAACAGTGGAGAATTTCACCCCTGTATTCACCAGTTGTCTTCAGGTCACACTCTCTGTCTCTTCAGCCAGAAACTCCACAGAGAAAAAAAAATCCACCCTGTTTCTCCTGGGGATACCTGCAGAAAGTCAACTATATTTAGGCAGCCCTGATTTTCTTGGGTGTTTATCCTTTGTAAGGGCTGCTACTACACCAGAAGTCTCTCATGGGTGTACGTGGTCTTGCTGGGACCTGCTTCTCTGGTACTGCATGCTCCAAAATGTCCAAAAAGAGTGGTCCAATGAGAAACATTAAGAAGGAAGGAAAAGAGAAGGGGAGAAAGGATCTTTGAATGGAACAATAAAACTACATCTTGGAATTGGGTCACTGAACCCAGATCAAATCTGACAATGGATTTTGTGAGGTGGAGGAACAGCTGTGTGTTTCTGGGTGTATCACCCAGCAATCACATGCGTGGTTGGCCTCTGCAAACAGCGGACCAGCAGATAAGGCTGCGGCTCCCACAGTATGTGTGTTGTTCCAACTTATTAATAACTTGATTATTGTAAATTTACCAAATTAATTAAACTACCTCCTCCTTTTATGAAATGAGTTTACTTCAGAAGGACTTTTTAGAGTTAATCTTTTTTTGTAATGCTGTGTACCTCACCTTGCTGAATTTCTTCTGTAGATACTTCTTTGAGGGTGTGCAATGCATTGGAAAAAAATTGTACTGGTAACAAATTCTTGAGAAGAAATCAGGACTTGAGATGGCGAGCATTCCCATGCAAGTGTGATCTGAGTGGTTTTTTTTGTTTTTGTTTTTGTTTTTGCTTTTCACTCCAGCTTCAACATGATTTGTAATTCAGAGTTGTAACTTGTTATGGTCAAAAAAAGTCTCTATTGTCTTCTGATGCATAAGGATGCCAGTGGATTGACTTTCTCTGACTGGGGGGAAGGGTGGAGCTGGTAAATCCGAGTCAATCCTGGCATGGGCAGGCCAAGGGCCTGGTTTATCTAAGGTGCCATCAAAAGAACACTGAACATCAGGAATATGGTCCTTCACTGCCCGAGCTGACTACCTCACTAGCAGACCCTGGGCTGTCCACTGTGTACTTCTCAGTCTCAATCCCTTATTAAAAATGAAAAAGAAAAAATATTAATTTATATAATCCCTCCATTAAAAAAGAAAAAAAACTATTAACATACTTTAGAGTTTTAAACTCTAAAATATTGTAATTCTGTAAATTCGTTGAAAGTTAAGAGCTGCCAAGCTTTTCCCCTGCCTCAGCTAAGAGTATGTTTCCCTGGGAATGACTCTGAAATTTGATAAGATACTTGTCTCAGGTCCAAGAAAATTACCTTAACCTACCTTACCTTTTCACAAGAACTGATAGGGAAAACTAAAAACTGCCCTGAGTCTAGACAAGTCTGACACAAGAATGTACAGAGTATTAAGACAAAAGTTTAGATCAAGCTGATAGTTTGAAGCGGGGAGATAATCAGGTGTCAGAACATAAACACGAATCCAGATGCCAATTCAATGAGGTCATGAAACCGTTATATAATAGATTGGGCCTGACATGCAATGTACTGCTGGACCAGTGCAAGATTGCCTTGGGATTCTGGCAACCAGTTCCATCAGAAGACCCTTATTACAGTCCTGCCTAGTGTCTAGGCTTAGAAGCTATGGAAGAAATAAGAAAGACAAAATTATAAAAATGGAATTTATAAATAAACATGAATTTTTAATGAAATTAATCAAATTAAAGCAGATAATAGATTATATAAAGAGCTCATGAAACATTATATGAAAACCACTAAAGCATCCAAAAATGGGTAAAGGGTATAAACAGATGATTCATAAAAGCAAGACTGGTTAATACAAATGCTCGCTTTCCCTCAAAATCAGAGAACTGTGTGTTTGCTTATCAAATCAGAGCACATTGATACACACACACACACACACACACACACACATACATGATAAAACTTCAGTGTAATAAAATGGATTCATTCATGCACTGCTGATGGAAGTACAAAACTAATTAGTTTATTTAACAGCAATTTGACAATATGCATCAGCTATGTATACATACAAATAAAACATCATTATAAATAGGATTAAGAAATTCTCATAGGGAACATACACTACTAACAGGGGCTTCTGTGTTTTGTAGCATTATATGTAGTTCAAAATTATTTTTTTGTATTTTCTATTTTCTTAATTTATAAGAAAAACAGAATAACGTTTATTTATAAAATGATGAATATTTATTTATAGAAACATAAACTCCCTCACACACTTCCTACGCATGAACTTTCGTGTTAGTTTGACCCAGCTCATACAGTCTATGGAAAGTTTATTCCTAAAGTAAATTTTTAAGGCTATTACAGAATTAAAATGCTGCTTTGATATTGAAACAGATCCCTGCGTTGGAAGGTGCGTTCATATTAATACGTAATAATGGGTCCTAGGGAAAGAAGAATGGTTCCCATAGAACATCTTTCAAAATATTATTTAAAATAAAGTCATGCTGCAAAGACATGATTACATCACTGCAGTGGAGGTTTAGCGCATCTAATTATGGTTTAAGCGAACTTTAAATGCTCGACCCGTGTGTCTGTGTGAAAGCCAACAGAAGGCACGTGGAGTTGGAGGTATCCTGCAGCCGAGGCCCGGTTCTGAGAGAAAGCTTCCCCTAGACCTTGCTGTCCTGGCGAGTCCTTCACCTGCCAGCAGGTGTGTCTTCCAGGCTCCTGGCCCGTGAGAGCAGCCCAGCAAGGAGTCCTCAGCCCCTGTATCAGGAAGACTAACGAGAGCAGCGACCTCATTCCAAATTATCCATGTATTAAAACATTTCCTTACACCTAAAGTATGGACTCCAAATCTTTCAGCTCCATCACAGTAGTGAAGAGGGCTCGGCCACAACACACACCCTTGGGAAAACCAGCTCCTTTGGTCTTTAGTGGGTCGGGGCTACTTCCTGTCTCACAGATTTTTCTCTCTTCCCTCAATTCTTTTATTTCTCATCCTTTGTTTGTATTCTGAACCCAAAGTCTTTAATATACACTCAGGAACAAAAAGAACTGTCTACTTTGGAGCAAATAAAAACCAAGCCACAGTAGCCAAGCAACCTCTGCAAAATGCAAACCTCCCTGTTCCCCAGAACCTGAAGTTATGCTTGAGTTCTTTCTTGTCATTTGCCCATGATTGACAGGCAACGGGATTTAAAATGCAGAGCCATCTGACAGCTGCAGTACAACGCTCAGGGAGAAGATAAAGCCAATGTTCTCAAATCAGGCGCCGAGGCCCAGGCTGCAGCCCAGCCGGCTCACCATGTCTGCACATCCACGTGAGGTCGAGGGTCCCTACCTGGTGGGGTAGATGCTGCCCTGTGCTTCCTTTCCGTGGGGCCGCTGACCACCTGTGCAGGATGCACAAAGATAAACTCAGCCCATCTCACGTATCCATAGAAACGTGACAGATTGTGGACCACTGAGCCACATGCCATACAGTCTTTTACGTTCAATAGTGATCTTGTTTCTGTTATGATTTCATCCATTTAAAAATGAGCCAGGGCCACGGAAAAGAAACTTATCTTCTCAAAACAGACTTTTCTTGGAAACATTCCACTTACTTATTAGAAACTGACATCTACTTATAATCAACATGGTTTAATTGCTTTAAATAATCTCAACCTCCCTTTTAAGAGGCCAAAAATAATGGGTAGACTTTTCTACTGCTGCTCAGAGCTCAGGCATGCACAGTTCCTGTGGTGTCCATTCCAAGTGAAATGTATAAGATCTGGGTGAAAATAAGATGAATTTCAGTATTTCCATGTAGGTAGCTGCTGCTCCTTTTTCCCTCCTTTTGAGAATTAAGAAATTACATATGATAATTTCATGTTTTCTGAGTAAGTGCTTTGACAGCCCAGATGGGCACACATGCATCTTTACAAATTATTATTTGTTTCAAATAGTCCAAGCAACCTATCCCTTCTTAATTAATTAAATCAGTTCTCCCAAGAAATGCTCTCCAAGTTATAAAGCCTACTGTTGAATATGGGCGGTAATTCATTTATGAACATTCTGTCCAATTAAAAAAAATGTATAAAACCAAGAACTTTTTCTTTTTGTTTTACAGATTGCTGGAGTGAACTGTCCATTACTTGTGATGTGTCCGCAGCCCCTGTAAACTGCGATGTGCAAATGCAGCTCCGGCACATCCCTGACGCCCCCCTGGTGAGTGTGAGCTTCATTTGTGAAGATGAGAACAAAGCTTGTTCATGTCAAGGCCATGTGACGTCAGTCTGACCCAATGAGAGAGGGACTAGCCTACATCTAAAACTAAGAAGAAACAGTTAACTCTCGGAGATGCAGTAGGAAGTGGTGTATTCCTAGAATCAGTAGGATTGCAAATACTGTCCATTACAACTACTTTACTTGTACTTACGTGTGAGAAATGGGTCCTGTCTTTGGCAGTTCCTGTGTGAAACCAAACCTCGCCAGTCAGGAGCAGGCAAGTTCATCAGCACAGATTGGGGAAAGAGGGCTTAGGAGACACAGCTGGTGTGGCAGGTTTGGCATTGCTGCCTCATCATCTCACCCATTAGGCAGGATGCTGGATTACATCATCTAGAGCTGACTTAAAAAAAAAGATTTGGTTCCTTTATTTAATCACTCTCCTGCTGCCTTCTTTTCCTATTGACAAAAATTGTGCTATGGCTAGATGAAGGTGCACAAATTTAAAAGTCATGTTGGCATCTGGTAAATGTTCTAGAAACACATCTATAGTCATGGTATTCACCACCTGTATTCTAGAAACACATCTATAGTCATGGTATTCACCACCTGTATTGAATTGTCATTAAAAAATATTATTTTTCTACTGAGACCCCCATTATACTTAGTAGACTACTCTAGTATGCTCTAATTGCAATACATTTAAAAAATCATTCTACATGGGAAACTGCAGGCCTCCCATGAATTTTTAAGTCTCTGCTACCTGCATGATAAAATTATTGGCTAAACAACAATCCCCAACACTGTGTTAGGCATACTGACTTTACACAGCAATATCAAACTTGGGGTACATTATTTTAAAGTACTGGGCTAAAAATTATACAACGATAGCTTTATTTTACTGAGGATAAGAATTTCCAATTTACTGCTGTTTTTAAACCTACTAATCTTGGTTAAAACTTTTATTTGGGAAACCAGAACTGTGAAGTGGATTCTAGCTACATCTTCTTCTTTAAGGTGAGTATTGATTACTCATGCCACTCAATAATATCTCAGTTTATCCATCCAATTGCTAAACAGTATATGTCCTTATTCCCTGGACACACTGTTCCTTCCTACTGTGCTTCACAGCCTGTGGTGTGTGCCAGGTCTTTCCTACCCTCATCCACTCCAGACCTGAGCTTTCCCAAATGATGGCAGCTGCTCCCAGGTTCCCCCTCACAGGATCCGGGCTCAAAGGAATGGGGTCTGAAAGAGCATCAGCTCTCCTCTCCATTCACTGCAGGCATTTCACTGTGGGTTCCAGGACTGGGGAGGGATTGAATGCCCTGCACTCTGGAGGACTCTGCCCTTCAGCTTAGTTGGTTTCAGATTTTTCTTTGTGACCAGGCACTTACAAGGCATCATACTCTGGATTTTAGGTCCTGCTACATTTCCTCCTCACGGGCACTAGAGGTCAGCTGGATATAGAACAGCTGGAGTCTCTCACCCATTCCCTAGGAGATCCCTTCCCCCTGGCCAGAGAGGACATAAGTTTGCCACATCCCTTTAAACTCAGTATCTGCATGGGTAGACTTCCTACCTGAGGATGAGGGTCTATTTCCCTGTCATGGTCTCTTTCTACTTCCTACCTTCCTTCTTGTATGAACTCAGCATGAGAGCCTTTTAATGTCATCCCAGTAAGAAACATGCTACTAACAGTCACCTACTTATTTGTCCTGCTCACCACATGTCTGGCATAAAGACAGCAGTGAAAATATCTACTGGAATTAATGAATATTTGTGGAATAAGCAAGTTGTTGATTAATTAAACCACTGGATTAAATGGGTGAATTGGAGGGATGGATTTAGGTGCCAATATATATGGCCAATATGAACAAGTCCAAAGTAGAAAAAAAATAATCTTAATCATCTTTGAATATCCAGCCACTTACTACGACCCTTGCATGTTACAGATGTTTATTATGTTTGCTGGATGGACAAAGAAATAAATGGTACTTTGGACAACACCTTCTGACCAGGTTTTGGAATTAAATATAGGTGGGCTCAAATCTAAGCTACAACACTTACTAGCTTTGTGACTCAGGTAAAATCTTAAATGCTCTCAACCTTAGATTTCTTATTTATAAAAAGAGTACAATAATAACTACCACACATGGTTGTCATGAAGATTATATTTGATAACAGATGTTGTCTGACTTGGGAATGTATTATTTAATATTTCTAGTGTTAGAAAATATTCATTTTTTCTTTCTATTTTCTTGCCTAAACTTTGTCTTTATAGTTACATCCTACTTTTAGCACCATAATCCATTTGTCTATCCACCCATCCATCCATCCATCCATCCAACCGTCCATTCACTCGTTTTTCCTCTGTCTCCCCCTCCCATCCAGTCATCTATCCACTCACATGTCCATCTGTACATCTATTAATCCATCCATCCATTCACCCATCCATCCACTCATCCACGCATCTGTCTGTCTGTCTACCCATCCATCCATCTCTTTTCCTCTGTCTCAAACTCTCTCATTTGCAAACTCTTCCTCTTAACCAGATGTTTCCCCTTTGATTTACATTTATACCCAAGATTCTTGTAAATGAATTCTCTCTGTTTAGAAAGATGAAGCAAGTTCTGGAGATGGATGGTGATGATGGTCGCACAACACTGTGAATGTGTTTAATGTCGTTGAACTGTATACTGAAAAATGGTTAAAACAGTAAATTGTATGTCATGTATATTTCACCTGAGTCAAACAAAGAATCTCTCCCAAACCTTCCACCAATCAATCACATTCTTCCTTGAACTTCCTGCTCCCCTTGTAGCCATGTCTCTTGAGTCATCTATACTTGTTTTATATTTTTCTGAAATTTCTTTCAACTTGCTTTTTCCCCCAGTGATTCCACTGTAACTACATCCACTAAGGCTCCATATGCCATTCTAAGAACCAAATCTTCAGTGGACTGTTTATCAGAATTGACCTTGTAAGACCCCTGCAGCATCTGACCCTCTTCAGCGCTGCCTTGTTCTTAGACTTCTTTCCTCTCTGTCATCCTACCTAAAGTGGATCCTCTACTTTGCACTGGATCCCTTCTAGCCTCTACTCAAGGACCTCTTCCAGTCCAACTGGAACCTCCCTTTCCTGCGTCGTGTGTCATTCTCCCTAGAATGGTTATTCCCACCAGTGTGTAGACATAAGTTATATTCTTTCATATATTTTAAAATGTTTCACGTCACTTCCCCTGTCATTACTGCTCCATTTTACAGTGAAACTAAGTCCTCAAAGATGCTGCCCACTTTTGTTGTTTTCGTTTTCTCTTCCCGTTTTGTCTTAAGTGTGCTTCTCTAATCCATGAAGTGTCATGTTCAGGTCACTGGTTACATTGGCGCCACCAAGTCTAACAGTGAATTCTCGGCTTTCATCTCACTTGACCCACCA
This sequence comes from Balaenoptera musculus, assembly GCF_009873245.2. Classification (NCBI taxonomy): domain Eukaryota; kingdom Metazoa; phylum Chordata; class Mammalia; order Artiodactyla; family Balaenopteridae; genus Balaenoptera; species Balaenoptera musculus. Next base: position 87,518,803 of record NC_045797.1, on the reverse strand, counting down.
GCAGCCTTTGACACAATCAACTTGTTCTTTCCATCTGGAGGCATTTCTCTCTTTGGCTTCTTTTTTTTCTCTCTCTCTCTCTTCATTATTCTCCTACTTTTTGGACTATTTCTGACTCAGATTTCTTTTCAAATTTAATACAGATTACTTTTTCACACACCCTCATCCAATCCATCTGGAAATCCTGTTGACCTTGACATCAGTGTGTTGCCATAAATTATCACCTTCACTACGACCACCCTATTCAAGCCACCATCATCCTCACCTGGAGAATTCCACTCGCTTCCTGACTGGTCTCTTTACTCTACGCTTGCTCCCCTAAAAATCCCTCTCCACACACCATTCAGAGTAACCATGGTAAAGTCTGTGTCCGATCAGCTCATGCCTGTGCTCAGAAGCCTCCTCCGATTTCCTATTTCTTTCAGAAGAGAAGCTACAGCTCTTAGTGTGACCAGCAAAGACCCTCATGATCTGGCCTCTGCGATGTCTTCCCCTGTTTGTCTTTCCTTGTTTTCCAGGGCACACACAGCCTCTTCTCCATTCCTCCAGGACGCCAACCAGGCTCTTGTTTCAGGGCTTTTCCTGCAAATATCTGCATGACTCCCTGTTTCCTCCCTCGGATTCTTTGTAATTGTTACCTTCTCCGAGGATCCTACCCCGCCATCCATTTAAATTGCAAACCCTCCATTCCAAAGACAGCGCTCTCTGTTCCTCTTCCTCTAACTTGCTTCTTCCACATAGCATTTAACAACTCCCCGTGCATCACGTAACTTACTTACCTGTTTTGTTAATATTGTATTTATCTCCTCCATTAAAAAGTAGGTTTCAGGATGGTAGAAAATTTTCGTTTGTTTTCTTCAGTGATGCATCCCTCATTTCTAGACCTACCTGGTGCATTTTAAAATATATTTGTTGAATAAATGAATAAAGGTGTCTCTGGACATTTACCCTACCGTAGTGCTGGAACAGGAAAGAATTTCTTCTCTCTTTAAACTAAAATGGGACATATTTAGTTCCTAACCTCTAGCTCTAGGCAAAATCCTTGATTAAATTTGCTCTTCCTTTCCACGTCTATACTTTTCTCCAATATTCTTGAGTCTAATACTTTTATTTTCCCCCAAACAACACCTATTCCTCCATTTCTACCAACACTGCACGTACCTGGAACACTGTCAAAGCTGCCTGACCCTTCACAGGGACCTGTCCCTGGGCTTCTGAATTCCTAAAGGAGTGGTTAAACTCACTTGTTTGAGGGGAAGTAAAGATTTTCTTTCTGAAATTCTGTGATACTTGGACACAATTCATTCCACCACTCAAACAAGAAATCTTGCTAGCAGAAAATATAAAATATCAACAAGCAGAATACAGTTAAAAATTGGAGTGAAAAAAATCTTAAAATAATATTTTCATGCTTTTCCATTAATATTCATTGGCAACTTCATTTGTTCATTTGTTTTATAATCTGCTGAATCTCATGAACAGACCAGTGGCAGCAAATGACAACATTTTAAGAGGGATTTATAGGAGCCAATCTTTACCAGCTAAAGCATTCCATAAAATAAGGTAACATGCATCATTTGATTTTAGAGGAGGGATAACTTGCTCTACCTTAAAGAATGCCTTATTCTTCTGGTTCAGAAGATAAAGTGCGTCCTTCATAGCAAGGAAGGCACAGGGGCCCTGAAACACTTGCCTCAGAGAACTGATTTTTCATTCTTTTCTTCCTCTTCTGTCCTATCTCCCTCTTTCCTTCTGTTCATCCTGTCTTTATTTCACACCTCTTTGAAGCAGCAACTGTGTAGTTATAAACTGTGTTAGGAACTGGGGATGAAAACCTGACACAATTCAGGAGTTTCTGCAGCTTTTATCTTAGTTTGGAAAGAGCATTTGAATGCAGTAATCACAGACCACAAATGTCTATGCCCGTCCCTCATGCTCTCCTGTTGTGCGACCACTTATTTCCAGAATGTGCCATGCCATGTCTGTCTTCTCTTCCACTGCTCATGTTTTCCTCACTTCCATTTTTACTGCTTAGCTCATTTCACCTCAGGTTCAAGTTTTAGCTCAACATGGAAGTCACCTCCTCCAGGAAGTATCCTGATTACAGATGCCCGTGGCTCACAGCCTCAAAGCAGAGAGAAGCCCAGGACCATACCAGGTTCATATGCTGTTCTGGCCCAGGACTTTACACCTAGTGGTCACTCACAACGAACACCTGTGGAGTGGCTAGCCAATGTTTATTTTTTGCATGGCTTTTCACTATTAAGTGTAGTTTTTTCCTAGTGTCCTTTTTCTGTTCCAGGAACAGACTGTGGATAGCATGTTACATTTAACTGTTATGTCTTCTTAGACTTCTCTGGTCTCTGACAGTTTCTCACAATTTTCTTGTTTCTGATGACCTTGGCAATTTTGATGAGTCAGGCATTTTGCAGAACACCCTCAATTTGGGCTTGTTTAATGTTGTTCTTATGGTTAGCTTGAGTTATTGGCTTTTGGGAGGGAGGCCACAGGTGCGTTCTTGCTCTCATGCCCTGATAGCCCTGCATGCTATCAACCCATCAAAGTGCCCTCTCACTGACGGTGCTCACCTCGGCCACCTGGCCAAGGTAGCAATGGCTGGAATCCCCAGTGTAGAGTTGCCATGGTTCCCGCTTCCCACATTCTACTCTTTGAGAGTAAATCACTAAGTCCTGCCCAAGTCAAGGGACGGAGAGTTAAACTTCACTCCCTTCTCTGTAGGAGATTTTCACGCCCACCTCATTTATCCATTTATTCAGTAATAAATATGGACTCATGGGGAATGTTTCTTAATTAAATGTTATGTGAACAATTGTCAATAGTCCAGAGAATATGATATTTGAAGCATGGTAAATTGTGAGGTGACTAAGATTAGTTCCTTTCCAATTTCTGCATCATTTATTCATTCACAGAGCATGTGTGTGGTAGTGGCACATGTGTGTTGGTGTTAGTGATGGGTATGTGTATGTCGAATGCATGTGTGTGGTATGTGCAAGCCAAGTGCTGTGGCGGGTGAACGGAACATGATTAGCCATGTAAGTGGCGGCCGCCTTCATGGAACAGACAGTACAGTGACATGCGGCCAAGCGGACGGGCCTCTGTAGTACCTGTTAAGGCAACATATTTTGGAAGAACTCAAACTGACCTACAGTATTTAGTGTTTCTAAAAGTACAGTCTATTGAGGTTGCAGTGTCATTCTTGATTTGCATTTCCTTCAAAATACCTCTTTTCAGTACAATATGGCTAGTGAGTGAGTATACAAATATAGGAAGCCCTGCTTGCTTTGAAGTCAGGCTTCCCAGCAGCTTTACTGCTTCGAAAACAAAAACTGACATAAAATATATTTTTAAAAAGGAAAACTACACATACCTCTGATTACCAAATAAGCTTTGCCTTACAATTTTTTTTTTATCACACTCACTTTTTTGATTAAACAACACAGAGCACATGAAGAAAGAACACTGAAGAGAGCTGGGAAGGATGAGAAGAAACTCATGCATCGCAGGAGGCGTATCAGTGGAGAGCTCTGCATCCGAGGAGGCCACGGGGGCCCCTCTGCTCTGTGTAACAACCCCTAGAGAACCACTGGTAACAGAGTGATAATTCACTCAACAGAAGACTATGCTTTGGAAAGACATTCGAATTTTCAGTGAGAAAGACATCGCTTTGAATACTAAGTCTATCTCTCCAAGTTTTACGACCTTAACCTTGTTGCTTAAATTCTCCCAGTCTTACTTTGCTCAGCAGTGAAATATGAATGAGAGCTCTCAGTTTACTGGGTCTCAAAGATAGCCTCCCATAAAAAGGTGGTGAAAGGACTGTCATGTGGTAGGTACTCAATAAGGAACACTCTTATTTTCGTGGCATTACTGTGCTCCGTATTATTTTCCTAAGAACTCAAGGAAGTGAACTACAGAAGATTCCTTGCAGATATTTAAAACTAAATGCTTGTACTTGAAATATTAAGGTTCAGCCATCTGAAAAATTCATTTCTGTGATTAACAACGTTCTCCAGAGCTTTTGAACAAATGATGTGTGAATGCACATAACTGTGTTCTTATAGAACTTGCTCTGCATGTGCAACATAATTGTGGGGTATGCATATGTGTATCTACGTAACCATGGCATCTCATTCAGGCGTGTTTATATTAATTTAATCAGCATTAGCGTTTACAATTTTTTCAAATGGACATGACTTTTCTCAACACAGAAATTATTGTAAAACTATTAGAAAAGATAAAAATAGTTATAATTAGAGCATGTATATATATATATATGTGTATGTGTGTATGTATATGTGTGTCTGTGTATACCACACACTTATACACAGATGTACAGCTGCTGTGTAATAAGTATTTATCCTGTATCTTACAATGTAAATTTGTAAGGTTTTCCCATCAAATACTTCACATGATATTTCCAAAATTATGTAAAATATTAGATTCTAGTCAATGAGGATGATAAAATCAAAATGTTTACATTGCTAAATTAATTTTAACTTCTTTGAGCAGATCTTAATGATAACAGGCAATGTAGTCCATTCATTTTCCTCCTATGAGGATGTGGGCACACAGGCATGTGCACAGACGTAAAGCATTACACATACACACATACACACACACACACACACACACACACACACATACACACATACCCTAAAGACTACAGACAAAGTCACACAAGCAAATCAAAGTGAAATCACATGCAGAGTTCCATGGCTGGAGTTCCAGGTCTCAGGGTCCCAGGGCCTGAGTGGGGAGGTGTCCTATCGTGACCCTAGGAACTCTTTCTGTTAACTTGTTAACCACTGACTCTGCCAAAAATACAAAGAACAGGGCGCGCACCTTAGGTTAGAGCACGTGATTGGGCATCAAGTGTGGGAGTGAAAACTCTAGGGCCTCAAGTCGACACGATCTTTTATTTTGTAAATGCAATCTGAGACACTTATTTTCCCTTAAATTCCCAAATCTGAGTTTTTGGTTTGTCTTTAATAACAATAATAAACACAGGTAAGTTGGAAAGGTACAGCCTGGCCATATTCCCTCAGCAGGAGAAAAATCTACTAACGAGACCGCTGTGTCTGGTGGGTCCCAAAAGCAGTGGTGTCCGCTTTCTTTGTAACTTCTGTCACTTCACCTCCGTAATGCGGAGACGTTCCTGAGGGGTCCTAAGCATCCTTCTCCAGTTGCAACCAGAGACTGTGAGCTTCTGTGGAGTGAACCCCTCCCTCCTCCCAGGTCCTCCTCTGAGACCCAGGGTCTCTGTCAAGTGCTTTCTGCCCCAAATGCTGCACCAGGGAGCGGGAGCCGGGCAAGAGGCAGGCCGAGGCCCTGGGGAGGAGACACAGTCAAACACCCAAGTTGCTCAACTATTGTCGTGATTTCTCTGCGTAAAATCCAAATTGTCTACGAGGACAGCAAAACCGTCTGCATCTTCAGTTGTAGCCCGTGCACCAACCATAGTCCTGTACTTACTGAATGCTTACCCTGCACTCAGCATCAAAGGGTAACATAGCTTAGGATGGATAAAAAACAAGGTCCTACTGTAGAGCACAGGTAGCTATATCGGAACTATGTCGATAGCCTGTGACAAACCATAATGGGAAAGAATATACAGATGTTTAACTGAATCATTTTGCTGCACAGAAGAAATTAACACAACATTGTAAATCAACTAGACTTCAATAAAATAAAAAAAAAAAAGTGTAACCCAGACAAGGCTTGCAGCAGTCACCCTGCTCTTCAAAAGCCACCTGGGGCACAGAGAGACGCCACAACTAGCCTCAACGAGTGGGCAGAGCTGGGGGACTGGTTCCAGAGCCCCCTTGTTTTGTGACAGCAAGGACAGGGCCTGAGCTCTGTGCAGCACGACCCCAGCTGATGGACCTTATAAGGACCTCCTTTGAGGAGCCAGGGCAAGAATTAGTCTCCCCTTTCATAGATGAGAAACCGGGGCTCAGAGACTCATGGAGGCTTGCCCCATGTGTCACAGATACTGAAAGGTGGCGTCAGGCCCGGAACATGGAATCCTAAACCAAGACGTTTTCTAAATGGTCACTGGGAAGTAATCAGATATTTCCTTTTTGGTTACGTTGTCTCTCTGCTTACCTTATGGATTCTTCTCGTCACGGGCAGTGGGCAGGGCATCATGAGTGTTTTGCTGGCTCAGGGATACCCGCCTATCCCCTCAGGTGATTCGGATTGTTGGAATACGAGCAGCTGTCCAGAGAAGCCCCGGGCAGAGGAGCAAGGGCATTACGCAGGCCTCGCACCCTGAATGCATCATGATTATTTGGTAAGTAAGCAAATGAGCTACCTAATTATAGGGGGTTGTTAAGAGAGCAGAGTGGGGAGAAAGAGGCCAGGAGACCCTCTCCAGGACCTGTGTCAGCCAGCCACGCAGAACAGCCTCACCCCACTGACTCAGCTCCTTATGAAAAAGAATAAGAGACCCTTGCATTAAAGTGAACCTTATAACTGGAGAAACACACGTGGTGAAGCTGACACAATCTCAGCTCCAGAGCCGGGTGACCGAGCACCTCCCATCAGTGAAGCCTTGGCTTCGAAAAGGGGACGCTGACGATACCAGCTCTGTGATTCTGAAATCCTTCAACCCAGAAGGTGTAAAGTTACTCCAAGAATCAACACCAAAAATATGTTTGCCTTTAAAAGCTCTTGGTCAAATGCTAAATAGCCATGAGCTATTCTTTTATCTCATGCCAACATGTATTGTAGAATGTTCTGTACATGTAAATGTGATGTGCACCATTGTTCTTCTCAGGGCTCAGACACCTTGGGATGCTCTTCTTCTGCCAAGAACTCTCCAAAATCCTTACAGGGCACAGGCTTCCTGCAGAGCAGGCTCCTGCCTGGAGGCCTAGCCAACAGGCCTTCCTCTGAGGGGTGAGCGCATCTCCCGGGGTTCAGGAGGTGGGCTGACTTCTCCCATGGGGTATGAGGCCAGCCTCAGCCTTTCCTCAAGGAGTTAAGATTTGTTTTCTGAAATTAACTATTCCTCAATGCACTGATGGAGGGTAAAGTCTAACTATTCTTCTTTTTTTCCTCTATTTTGCATAAACGTACATAACTAAGGACATATAATCTGCACAACTCTTTCATTATATCTTCGACTTTAAAGATACACGTAATTTCACTTGACAGGAGTTGACCAATTGCACATTCTTTTGGATTGAACATTATCTCAAGAAAGGAGGTCTGTGTGTGTGCGTGTGTGTGTATATGTATCTATATCTACATCTGTATATCTATATCTATAGATACACGTATATGTATACGTGTATATATGTATAGGTATGCATGTATACACGTGTGTATAAGTATACATATTACATACACATATATATGTAATTTAAGCCTGAACAAGTCAATCTTGAGGAAGGTAATTCTCCTACGTCAAATCATTCATTTAGTTATTTATTCAATAGATAGATAAGGAACAATAATTGTAGGCAGCACCTTAAGTGAAAGAAATAAAAACGTCTACCTGTGAATTGTGAATTTAGAGCATAATAGTATAATAAAGATATTCACGCTATTAACAACATGTTTGACAAACTCATTTGTCCCTCTCAACTTATGAGTTATCTATTTTTATTTACCTGTGACCTTTGGAATGGGCCTCAGATAATTAAAAAACAGACAGAAAGCATCTTCCCATCCATTTCCTTGGCTGCCTCTCTCCTGTGTGTCCGTGTGTATCCAACCCAGACTTCTCTCACATGTGCTTTCCAGACCCATCTATCAAACCCTAAAGGACACTGTATTTCTAACAAGATCAAACCCAAGGCGACCAGACCATAACCTAATGAGACTGAAGGTTTTATTGCATTGGCTGCTGCCCTGCCCCAGTAACTAAATTGGCTGTTGGTAATTTTCTACTCTTTCTGCTTCGTTGGAGTGGTTCCTCTCTTAAATTCTGCAACCGTCAGGCCGCGTACCTATGCCGGTCCAAACTGAACTCACTGCCCTTTCTCCTCAGCCTCTTTCCTTCCCGCAGGGGCTTCTTGTTTCTATGGACTCAGTCTCCCACACGGCAGTCCAGAATTCTTATGGTTCCTCCTTCTTCTCCGAGTCTGCTTTGATCACCAAGTATCAATGCAAAACCCCAGCTACCCTCCCCTTCTTCGCATTACCCTGTCATGGGCCAAGTTTAGAATTTCACCATCGCTAGCCTTCACTTTTTCATTGCATCATGTTTGGTTTCTATTTCTCCTCTTTTCCTTTTTAATCTTTCATATGTACTCCCACTAGAAAAGCTTTCTAATACACGCATCTTTTCACGATTACTCCCTGCACAGACTTTCACATGCTCTGTCCCATCTCTCAGCCCCACCTTTAAGTGTCCTTATCACCAAGACCAACAGCCCTTCGATCACGAGTTATGTGTCTCAATGCATGGTCGTTATTTGTTTCCCTGTATGACCTCACATTCTATGACTTATTAAGGGAGGAGTTTGTCGAATTGATCTTTGATGCTCTGGTGGAAGGAACGATGTCTGGTTTAATAGTGTCTGTTTTAAACAAGGAAATTAATGATTAAGGAAAGGAATGAAACACATTCATTTATGGAACACATCCCTTGTGATCAGCAATGGGGATTTAAAGATTATGAAGAGATGACCTTTACTCTTAAGGTATAATGCCTAGAGCTGAAGCTTACAATGAAGCAGCCTTTCTCAGCTTCATCACTATTGACATGGCGGGCTAGAAAATTCTCTTTAGTGGGGCAGTGTCTTGTGAACAGTAGGATATCTAGCGGCATCCCTGGCCTCTGTCCTCTAGCTGCCAGTACCACCTCATCACCCCACTGTGACAACCAAATATGTCTCCAGGGTCCCCTGAGGTATAAGAACAACCCCAGCTGAGAACCACCCCAGTAAAACTGCCAATAACCTGTTCGTCTCAATATCATTAACTGAATAGCAAAATAATAATAAAATAACAACAGCAACAGCAATAATAACACATATTGAACTTGGAAGCAAAGTCAGTGCTGTACTGACTTTTTTTTTTTGTACTAAGACTTTTAAATAATTTTCTCAATGTAGTATTCACAACAGCTCCAGAATTTAGTTTTTATTATTGTCCCTGTTTTACAGACAAGAAAACTGAAATGCAGTGAAGTTCAGTAAAGATTACAAATCCCGAAAGAGACAGAGCAAATTCTGGTCTCAGACAATATGCTTCTAGGCCCTGGTTCTGTTCTTAGCTTACCTTAGTCCCCAAAGTATTTTTATTTGTAAAGTAACAAATTGCACTGCAGAATTCCAATCTTCAAACTTCAGTTCATTTCAAATGTAACATCAGTCTTTTGACTAAGAATCCATTTTAAAATAAGAATATTGTGGCTCAAGATATAGATATTAACTATATCTATAGTTAAAGGATGGCTACCTGTTTCAGTGAATGTTTAGACAACAACATTAAGGGTTAGTATATAACACTGGGACTAGAGACCAGTTTTTTCTCTTTCCGAAGATTTTACTAACATTCTCATGCCAGAGGGTATAATGTAAATGAGAGAGCAGAGCTATGAAATTCTGGAGTCTTAGAAATTCATCTCAAAGTGTTCCTGCTCATCTGTTTTACTATATCTCTTTTTTATTAATATATCAATAATGTTTTTACTGAATGGTAATAGTTCTATTAGCTGAAGAAAATATGAGGCCATTAATATGTTTTCCTCAAAGATTTTATAAGTTCAGCTGCCAGAACTTGTGCTTATGATAATTACATGAGTAGAAATCTAATTTAGAGCAAAAACAATAGTGATAAATATCCAAGTTCCTCTTCAAAATCTCAACACTTCATAAACACATATCTGAACAATAATCACTCAAATATCTTAATTCTACTGAGGTTAATAGACCTTTTGATTCATTTTGGGGATTTTAACAAATAAATAGTTTTAAAATTCTCCATGCACATGATTTATTACAATGTTGTGATCTTGATGTCTTTCAAATAGGAAAGATTTCATTAAAAGGCAACTTGCATTCACAATTGTATACAAAGTGGAAGAAATATCAGTAAGAATTGATCACTAAATCAGCCTATTGCTATTTAGTTGTATAGTCCCGGACTTACACACAAACACCTTCTAAAAATTTACAGTGAAAACTTGAATTTCACTTTATCTTTTTTAGCTTCAGTTTTGCATCTGTATTTAGAAGACTGTAGACTTTCTAAAACTCAAATTTGATACCATTAAACACGGTTCTGTCAAACCCTTCTAAACTCAAATGCCTGACATTTGGAAACATAAATGGTATATCCCTTTCTAGTTCTTATCAACTTCTGCCCTGCTTCTTAATCCACCCTTTTTTTTGTCTTAGAAAAAAACCTGAGTTCACAGAACATTGTCATGCAACTTATGATTCTTTGTTGAAGTTCTTTCTCAACTGTACTATGACATACTGCCAACCTCTATCCTGAGTATATTGAAGAACTGCCATTCACCCTTCAAGACTTGGTTCACCTTCTCTCTCAGTTGTAATTGTTCATTACCTTTGGTTTTGCATCCAGAGAGAGAGGTTAAAAGGTATCATCAATAGGCTTGTCGTCCTTTCCACTTGGGGGCTTCCTGCGGTCAAAGGGAATTTTTACTCATCTCTTTATTTCCAGCATCACCTGTCACACCAAACACCTAGTAGTTGCTAGTTGAATAGTAGTGTTTAACTGAATTGAATCAAAATGAAATAAAATAGATTAACTGAGTACTGCTTTCACAGAGTGGCTGGAAGGATAAAATAATGTATAGGTATTTAAATAGTGATTCCATCTCCTATAATCTGCATGGTCTTGGTCAAATTAGTTTACTTATCTTTGCTTAAAAGTTTATATCTGTAAAAAGAAAACGATCACAATAACTTAGTATCACACTCCTAAAGGATCAAATGAGGGTAAGTTTAATAAAACACACAGTCCCTTCCTGGGACATAGTGGATTGTCAGTATTTAAGGACCTAAGGCATGAATCTAGCAGAGAGATGGGCATAACTTGCTCTGGAATTGGTTTTCTTTTCCTGTGTTATCACTAATACATTTTTGGACAGTGATCTAAATGTGCTTCCTTAAATGGGATATAGCATAGCACCATTTATAACAATTTGCAAATACACATTAATTTAATGCCCCTTGACACTGGAAAAATTGTTTTCAAGTTGTTATTTAACTCTTTTTTATTGTCACAATTATCTTTTAAATTAATTTTTAAAAACCTTCTTGTTGGCAAACTCTGAGATATGATAAAACATTTAAAACAGAGTGAGACACTTCCTGTTTCAACTTTGACATGTAAAGAGATCGGAAGTTATCACTCCCATCCTCACAGTAAGAAAAAACCTGAACAAACTAAATATCAGTAACTTTTCTTGGCCCCTTCAAAGAATTCAGGTTTCGGTGTAAGCTGCCACTCTGGAATCTGGAGAGAAAGGTGAACGCAGACAATCAGCCAAGATCAGCTCATCTGGAGCAGAAGTTGTTGGAGCCGTAAACGGTAGGAAGACGTAATGGTAATTTTGATGAATTGTTGGAGACTGAGGGAGACGAGCATGAGAGGGACAAGCATTGCTGGAGGGCTTGGAGTTGCTGTCATGGGGGGGTCCCTACATTTCATGGATTTTACCTACAGGAACCTCACCAGTTTCTCACAGGGAGGATCAGAGAATGATCCAGTCCTAGCTCTAGAGCTGGAGAGGGAGAGTTACCATTGTAAAGTGTGACCAGAGGATTCTCCGTAACAAAGACCTACTCTCTGGGATATAAACTTTACCAGAGCCTCTCCCACTTGGGAAGGGGCATGTCTGTATCCCATTCCAGTCCCTTGTAGTCTTCCTGTCTCACTAAGTTGGGGGAGGAGGAACCCAAGAAACCCTGTGAAGACCACAGCCCAGGGACTCAGTCACACTAAGCCTGAGATTTCATTACAGGGTTTTAAAGCATAGGATCATATACATGTCTCCTCTCTGGGGCCTTAAAACCACACCAGCTGAGCTCTAGCATAATAACAGTGAATTTCAGCTGAAAATGTTACAAGACACAGACTCTCTAAGGAGCAGTCTTGGGGAAACTCAAATTCAACAGGGGCACTAGAAAAATTTGAAGCCTTGACACCTACAGGTACAGCACACATTACAACACGGTCCAGCTCCAAGCAAAATTAGCAAAACCTCACACTGATGGCTTATTTACCTCAGTTTCCATTACCTGATGTATCGTATCTGCCTTAGAACAAAAACGAAAAATATGAGTCATGGTAAAATTCAAGGAAAAACAGTCTGAAGAGACAAAAGAAATATCAGCATTTGGCTCAGATTTTAGAATTATCCCATAAGGAATTTAAAATTACTATCATTAATATACAGAGAATTCAATGTAAAAAAATAAAGAACATGCAAGGAAAGATGGTAATGTAAGCATAGAAATAGAAATTCTAAGAAAGAATCAAGAGGAAATACTAGAAATAAAAAATACTGTAGTGGAAATAAAGAAGGTTTTTGGTAGGTTCATCAGCAGACTGGACAAGTCTAAGCAAAAAAAAAAAAAATATATATATATATATATATATATAAATATAAATATATAAATATATATATCTCAATGAGCTTGAAGGGAATCAATAGAGTCATCCGAAAATGAAATGCAAAGAAAAAGGCATTTAGAAATAGATAGTCCCTCTTATTTCCACTCCTAGTTTTACTGAGCATTTTATGCAGTTCAACTCTATCTATTCTCTTAGCAACAGAAGTAGAGGGAACACTTTCTAACTCAGTCTACAAAGCCAGCATTACCTTAATAACAGAACCAGATAAAGACATTACAAGGAAGGAAAACTGCAGACTAATATATTCCATGAACTTTGATGCAAAAAACCTCAACAAAATATTGGCTAGTTAAATCTAAAAATGTATAAAAATGAATTACACACCATGACCAAGTGGAAGTTATACAAGGTATGCAAAGTTAATTCAACATTTGAAAACCACTTCATGTAACCCACCATATCAACAGGCTAATGAAGAAAAATCAGATCATATGAACTGATGCAGAAATACAGAAAAGGTATTTGATAAGATGCAATAGCCATTCATAATAAAAAAGTTTTAACCAAAATAGGAATAGAAGAAACTTACTCAACTTGTTAAAAAATATGTACAAAAAACCCCTGCAACTAACATCATACTTACTGCTGAGAAGTTGGATATTTTACCACTAATGTCTGGAGCAAGGTAAAGATGTCCATATCCTCTTTCATCACTTCTATTCAACATTGTACTAGAAGTCCTAGAAAGATAAGAAAATAAAAGATGTACAGGTTGAGAAAGAAGAAATAAAACTGGTATATTTAGACATGATTTTCTATGTAGAAATCTCAAAGAATGAACAAAGAAACTAAGAAACTTCTAGAACTAATAAGCTAGTATAGCAAGGGTGCAGGGAATAGGAATATTATAGAAAAAGATTAATTGCTTTTGTCAGCTTAAAAGAATGCACAACATGAGAGTTGCAAGTTAAGTTTTATTTGGGACTAAATGAGGACTATAGCCTGGGAGACAGCACTTCAGATAGCTCTGAGAAACTGCTCCAAAGAGATAGGGGGGAAGGTTGGTATATATGTGATTTTTGTGAAGGGGGAGTACATGCAATCAAGCATGTATTTTTTTGCAGAGGGTTTCTGCTAGTCACAAGGAGCAGTCGTCACCATGAAGTATTTGGTACTTTTCTAGATATGAGGAGATACAAGTATTGAATTCATAAAATCGGCTCCTGAAAATATCTAACTATCCGAAGACCTGTTCTACCAGTTTTTCCCAGAACACGGAGTGCCTCATTTCTGCTCTCCACCCTGAACTCCTTACAGAGGGTGTTGAAAATCAGCAGCGGTGGCAGCACATGATTTAATCCTTGTAGAGGCAGATGGCAAGTGCCAATTTGTAGTTGACACTTTTGATATATGAAAAATGAACAATTGTAACTTGAAAATAAAAATACCACTTGCAATAGCACAAAATAAATGAACTACTTTGGTGAAAATCTAACAAAATATATACAGGATGGAGACGTAGAAAACTAAAAAGAAATCAAAGATCTAAATAAATGGAGGCATATTCCATGTTCATGGATTGGATGATTCAATATTGCTGATAAATCAGGTTTTGCCAATTTGATCTGTAGATTAATTCTCAATCAAAATTTCAGCAAGTTTTTTTTTTGTAAATTTTTACATACTGATTCTAAGGCTTACATTGAAAGACAAAAGATTCAAAATACCCGAAATAATACTAAAGAAGAACAAAGTTGGTAGACTGACACAAACTGATTTTAAGAGTTAGTATAATGCTACAGTAATCAATGTAGCATGATATTGGTTAAAAACAAAAAAGTAGACACAGGATTCAATTGACCAGAAGAGAGCTCAGAAATAGATGCACACAAAATCAGTGACTGATCTTTGACAAAGGGGCAATGGCAGTTCAATGCAGAAAGGATAAACTTTTCTTGGAAGAGTTTGAGAAGTATAGGTGTCAACTCCTCTCTAAATGTTTGATAGAATTCTCCTGTGAAGCCATATGGTCCTGGATGTTTGTTTATTGGAAGATTTTTAATCACAGTTTCAAATTCATTACTTGTGATTGGTTTGTTCATATTTTCTATTTCTTCCTGGTTTGGTCTTAGAAGGTTGTACCTTTCTAAGAATTTGTCCATTTATTCCAGGTCATCCATTTTATTGGCATATAGTTGCTTGTAGTAGTATCTTATGATCCTTTGTATTTCTGTGTTGTCCATTGTAACTTCTCCTTTTTCATTTCTAATTTTATTGATCTGAGTCCTCTCCCTTTTTTTCTTGATGAGTCTGGCTAAAGGCTTATCAATTTTGTTTATCTTCTCAAAGAGCCAGGTTTTAGTCTCATTGAACTTTGCTATTGTTTTCTTCATCTCTATTTCATTTATTTCTGCTCTGATTTTCAGATTTCTTTCTTTCTACTAACTTTGGGTTTTGTTTGTTCTTCTTTCTCTAGTTGCTTTAGGTATAAGGTTAGGGTGTTTATTTGAGATTTTTCTTGTTTCTTGAGGTAGGCTTGTATTGCTATAAACTTCCCTCTTAGAACTGCTTTTACTGCATCCCATAGGTTTTGGCTCATCATGTTTTCATTGTCATTTGTTTCTAGGTATTTTTTTTATTTCCTCTTTGATTTCTTCATTGATCCACTGGTTACTAAGTAGCATATTGTGTAGCCTCCATGTGTTTGAGTGTTTTACAGTTGTTTTATTGTAATTGATTTCTAATTACATTGTGTTGTGGTTGGAAAAAAGGCTTGATATGATTTCAACTTTCTTAAATTTACTAAGGCTTGATTTCTGACCCAAAATGTGATCTAACCTGGAGAATGTTCCACATTCACTTGAGAAGAAAGTGTATTCTGCTGCTTTCAGATGGAATGTCCAAAAAATTGAACATACCCAAGTTTATTCTATGAGGCCACCATCGCCCTGATACCAAAACCAGACAAAGATATCACAAAAAAAGAAAATTACATGCCAATATCACTGATGAAGATAGATGCAAAAATCCTCCACAAAATACTAGCAAACAGAATCCAACAACACAGTAAAAGGATCATATACCATGATCAAGTGAGATTTATCCCAGGGATGCAAGGATTCTTCAATATACTTAAATCAATGAATGTAATACACCATATTAACAAATTGAAGAGTAAAACTATATGATCATCTCAATAGATGCAGAAAAAGCTTTTGACAAAATTCAATACCCATTTATGATAAAAACTCTCCAGAAAGTGGGCATAGAGGGAACCTCCCTCAACATAATAAAGGCCATATATGACAAACCCACAGCAAACATCATTCTCAATGGTGAAAAACTGAAAGCATTTCCTCTAAGACCAGGAACAAGACAAGGATGTCCACTCTCACCACTCCTATTCAACATAGTTTTGGAAGTCTTAGCCATGGCAATCAGAGAAGAAAAATAAATAATAGGAATCTAAATTGGAAAAGAAGAAATAAAACTGTCACTGTTTGCTGATGACATGATACTATACATAGAAAATCTTAAAGATGCTACCAGAAAACTATTAGAGCTCATCAACGAATCTGGTAAAGTTGAAGGATACAAAATTAATGTGCAGAAATCTCTTGCATTCCTATACACTAACAATGAAAGATCAGAAAGAGAAATTCAGGGAGCGATCCCATTTACCATTGCAACAAAAAGAATAAAATACCTAGGAATAAACCTACCTAAGGAGGCAAAAGACCTGTATGCAGAAAATTATAAGATACTGTTGAAAGAAATCAAAGATGACAGAAATAGATGGAGAGATATACGATGTCCTTGGATTGGAAGAATCAATATTGTGAAAATGACTATAATACCCAAAGCAATCTACAGATTCAATACAATACCTATCTAATTGTCAATGGAATTTTTCACAGAATTAGAACAAACAAATTTTAGAATTTGTATGAAAACACAAAAAAACCCCAAATAGCCAAAGCAATCTTGAGAAAGCAAAATGGAGCTGGAGGAATCGGGCACCCTGATGTCAGACTATACTACAAATCTACAGTATTCAAAGCAGTACAGTACTGACACAAAAACAGAAATACAGATCAATGGAACAGGATAGAAAGCCCAGAGATAAACCCACGTACCTATGGCCACCTTACCTATGACAAAGGAGGCAAGAATATACAATGGAGAAAAGACAGTCTCTTCAATAAGTGGTCCTGGGAAACTGCACAGCTACATGTAAAAGAATGAAATTAGAACACTACCTAACACCATACACAACAATAAACTCAAAATGGATTAAAGACCTAAATGTAAGGCCAGACACTATAAAACTCTTAGAGGAAAACATAGGCAGAACACTCTTTAACATAAATTGCAGCAAGATCTTTTTTGATCCACCTCCTAGAATAATGAAAATAAAAACAAAAAGAAAAAAATGAGATCTAATTAAACTTGAAAGCTTTTTCACAGCAAAGGAAACCATAAACAGGGCAAAAAGACAACCCTCAGAATGGGAGAAAATATTTGCAAACGAAGCAACCAACCAGGGATTAATCTCCAAAATATACAATCAGCTCATGCAGCTTAATATAAAAAAAAAAATAGATAACCCAATCAAAAAATGGGCAGAAAATCTAAGCAGACATTTCTCCAAATAAGACATACAGATGACTAAAAAGCACACGAAAACAATGCTCAACATCACTAATTATTAGAGAAATGCAAATCAAAACTACAATGAGGTATCACCTCACACCAGTCATAATGGCCATCATCAAAAAATCTACAAACAATAAATGCTGGAGAGGGTGTGGAGAACAGGGAACCCTCCTACACTGTTGGTGGGAATGTAAGTTGTTATAGCCACTATGGAGAACAGTATGGAGGTTCCTCAAAAAACTGAAAATAAAATTACCATATGACCCAGCAATCCCACTACTGGGCATATACCCAGAGAAAACCATAATTCAAAAAGATACATGTACCTCAATGTTCATCGCAGCACTATTTACAACAGCCAGGTCATGGAAGCAACCTAAAAGTCCAGCAACAGAGGAATGGATAAAGAAGATGTGGTAAATCTATACAATGTAATATTACTCAGCCATAAAAACGAACAAAATAATGTCATTTGCAGCAACATGGATGGACATAGAGATTGCCATACTGAGTGAAGTAAGTCAGCCACAGAAAGACAAATATCACATATCGCTTAAATGTGGAATCTAAAAAAAAAGGGGTACAAATGAACTTATTTACAAACAGAAGTAGAGTCATGGATGTAGAAAACAAACTTACGGTTACCAGGGGATAAGGGGGCGGGGGAGGGATAAATTGGGAGATCGAGACTGACATATACACACTACTATATATAAAATAGGTAACTAATAAGAACATGTTGTATAATATAGGGAACTCTACTCAATACTCTGTAATGGCCAATATGGGAAAATAATCTAAAAAAAATAGTGGATATATGTATATGTATAACTGTTTCACTTTGCTGTACACCTGAAGCTATCACAACATTGTAAATCAACTAGACTCCAATAAAACATTTAAAAAATAAAAAAGAAAGGATAATCTTTTTAACAAATGATGCTGGAACAATTGGATGTCTATATCAAAAATCATCATCCATGTCCTCATCACCTGGATATAGACCTTATACCTTTCACAAAAATTGTTTCAAAATTGACCACAGACCTAAATGAAAAACACACAACTATAAAGTATCTAGAAGAAAACAGAGGAGAAAAATCTTTTACCTTGAGTTGGTGATGACAACCACAATATGAAACATGAAGGAAAACATTATAAGTAATTTAAATATCTGGCCTATGAAAGATACTGTGAAGGGACTCAAAAGACCAGACAAAGGCTGGGAGAAAATATCTGCAAAACAGGTATCTGGTAAAGGGCTTGTATCCAAAATACACAAAGAACTCTTAATACTAAAAATTAATAAGAAGCACTGATGTTTTAGTGATTGGATGAAGCCTCACCTCTTATGAGTAGCAAAGCTATAACTTTGGGACAAAGAAGTTAAAATATAAGCTTATAAGTCCAAACTCATATACCAAACATCATTACTAAACTAAGTCCAAAAGGTGATAAATAAAAATCCAGAAAAAAATTAAATGACGTATCAGTTTATAAGCTAGCTTGCTGAATCAGTCTCTGAGGATAGAAATGCTGAGTCGTCTGTCTCAGTGACAAGTAGGAGGTTCTCAGTCTTAATTGGACCCTATTAGTATCAGCAGTATTATGAGGTGTGGTGTTAAGGAAAAGGGTGATCTTGATATTCTGGCCACCTCTGTTCTGAAGCAACACTTATGTATTTTATAGTACCTCCGTGAGGTCTGGTGACTCTTCTGGAACAATATTTTGCAGTATAAAACTGAAAAAGAATAAACATAGGCTAAAGAGGTTTGTGAAAGTTTATTCCTTCCATATTTTCTCTCCCTGCCTAGCGAAGTGGCTTATGTTCTTGCCAGGGCTTCGACTTTGGAGGGTTGCATTAGAAAAGATACGAAAGAGATAGGCTGACAGGGTCTTTGTGAGCTGTGGATGTGTAAACAGGAAGGAATACTAGCACAAGTCAAAAAGTCAGGGGTCAGCCAATGAGTCAGAAACCAAGAAGCAATGTGGACAGACTGCAAACACGAGTCCAACAAAGATGGGCTAAGTTTCCATCAGGAGGTGGTGATAAATCGGACGAGAAGGAGATCAATACAAGGGCAGAACTCCCTACCCTGGGTTGAAACCTATGCAGTGTCGGGATTGAACCAAGGGCTCAACAAATGCTATTTTATTTAATTTTAATGGTCTTATCTCATTTAACAAATAAAGAACGTGAGACTGAAAAGATAGGAACCACCAGGAACTACTCAGCCAATGAGAGGCAAGAAGCGCACAGTTCAGAAGGTCATGAAGATTAATGGAACCAAAGAGGCAAATATGAGACAAGAACTAAAGGTGTCCTGTTGCTGAGGTATGTTCCCTCGGTCAAGAAGCTGCTATGCTTTCTAGGGTCCAGCTAAAAGACTGGGAACACATTACAGCAAGAGAGTGTGCAGGAATGACCATCGATCTGACCCTGGTTCTCAGCCAGAGGAGGCATTGCCATGTACCCGTGTGGAAACGTGTTCAGACATCTCAGACTGCACTCTGAGCTCGCATGCTACCAGTTCATTCTGCATGTTAAAAGCTACGTTTCAAAGTTCTTTATAACACTCGTTGTAGCACTGGAGTAACACATACATGTCCAAGTTAAAGAAAATCTCTCTTGAATTGGACATTGGAGGTTACTACAGGATATGAACACTCATAAATTGCCTACTAATATTGCACTATGTGCTTTTGTTATTACCCACGTTACAGAGGAGAAAACCAAAACAACAGTGAGAATGAAGCTTAGCAAGTTCCATCCATCTAGAAATAAAAAGGAACTGGCATTCACACTGAAGTATGTCTAACTCTAAATCCTATGTTCTTTCTACTGTATCTTCTAAATGTCTATCAAAAAATTCCTGTGATTTTTTTTCTCTAGGCCACTCCCATAGCATGTAACTCTCCAAACTTAAGTCAAAGAGTTGAAATAGACCGACATAACTAATGCCAAAAGTTTTCCCCCACTTGCAGTTGTTTTAGAATCATCTCTGTTTCTCCAAAGCAATTTGTATTCATGGTTTCTTGCCTATTTCTTTGAACTTTAAAAATAGCAATAACAACAACAACAAAAAAACCTATGACAATCTCATAATTATATACTTATTTTTCCACAGTTGAATCAAATCCAATACTGCTACATTACCCTGGTTATCATTTTAGACATGCCATCAGGAATATTAGAGGAGCGATTGAGGGAACACAGAATCTCATCTTGAGTACACTTTGCTCAAATCTATTCTTCATGGTTTTGTGATTGTTATATTTTCCATAAAACTGATCTCCATGGAGACTGTTATGGTGAATTTCACAATAACTAATACAATTACCCCCAAATGGAGAATGTGAGTACTTGTGCACCTCACTGTGAGAAAGTGTGATCTTAGCGAATAAATAGTTATTGGGGGGCTCATACCAGTTTTCAATTTTATCAGGGAATTTGGAGATAACATGTGTGGGAGGTGAGAATTATATTGTATATTCTTAATTAACAACTGTTTTTAATCAGGGGTTTAGAAGTTAGCACCTGTAAGAAAGTGAGAATTGAATGCAGAATGGACCACCTACACTGAGTAGCTGTGTTATTGGATGGAGCTTAAAGCATTTGCTAAGAGGTCTGTAGGGAAGCCAATGTGAGTGATGTGAGTTGGAGGCACATGGTTATATGTTTCTGTTTCTGGAAAAAAATTTACACATTGAATAATGAATTGTCTTCTACTTTTAATGCCTCCAGAATCTGAGCACAGGTTTAATATCCATTTTTTGACATAAATTGAACAAATAATTATCATTTACCTACATATGAGGCAGTCCCTCTAGTTGGATAGCCCTGGGTATATCCGGCTGTCACTTTTTTGTTGTATAATTTGAGCATGGCACTTTACATCTCTGAAGCTCAATTTCCCCATTAATAAAACGGTAGTTATAATATTGACCTGGCAAAACTTATGGAAAGAGTCAATCTAGTAAGAATATAATACATCTAACATAGTCTCCAATATATAGGAAAAGCACATACTGATTTAGTATCCTTTTCTAAGATCTTATGCCTAGCACTCTAGACAAAGTAAGGTCTTCATTACTCCCTAAATATGTGCATTTTTAACTTGGCCTCTAAGCTTCCTTTGTAATAATGTTTTTACTTGGACTGCTTCCCTTTTCTTTTCCACCTGTTCAAATATCTCGCTCTTCGGGACATACATATAATAAAAAATCCCTTGTTTTTCTCAAATTAAAATGTAACTGGGCACCCTGAATTTTTATTTGCTAAATTTGGCAAGTCTGCTTTCAAAGGTCTTAAAGTTCTTCAGTTTAGAATTTTTTTAAATTAATTTATTTATTTTTGGTTGCATTGGGTCTTCGTTGCTGTGCACAGGCTTTCTCTAGTTGCGGCGAGCAGGGGCTACTCTTCATGGCAGTGCGCAGGCTTCTCATTGCGGTGGCTTCTCTTGTTGCAGAGCACAGGCTCTAGGCACGCGGGCTTCAGTAGTTGTGACGTGTGGGCTCAGTAGTTGTGGCTCGCGGGCTCTAGAGCGCAGGCTCAGTAGTTGTGGTGTATGGACTTAGTTGCTCCGCAGCATGTGGGATCTTCCCGGACCAGAGCTCAAACCCGTGTCCCCTGTGCTAGCAGGTGGATTCTTAACCACTGCGCCACCAGGGAAGCCCCCAGTTTAGGGTTTCTGGTGGAATGCTCTTTGTGTGTGCAAACAGGCACGAGGGTGTTGAGGGAGCGCCCTAGCCTGGCCAGACCCTGTCTGCTTCAAGAAATAGACCCCTCCTCTACCACCCCTGTGGTCCTTCTCTGTCACCTGCTTTCCCGGCTCTGTGGCTCTGTTCAGGGTCTTCCACATGACTTTCACATTTCAACTACACTAATCTTTGCCTCCAGAATATCTGTTTTAATGATTATCACATTAGAGTACCTCTGTGACGCTATAGCAATATTCTGATGCCACTCTACTTCCAACTATCAGTCGTCACTGCTGGACTCGTTTTGAATAACTTCTCTCCCTTTTCTCCTCCAGGCTTCAGGTACATATATCCAACCCTTATCAAGAGCGTGCTTGTGTCCCTGTAGGTTTCCGACTTTGAACTGACCCTGCTCAGGATCTCAATGGGTTCTTCATACTGCCTGACTGTGGGATTGAAGTTAGTCAAATACGAACACGTAAAAGTTTCCTATTTCAGCTCACTATAATAATCACTTCTTGAAATATCTAGAGCCCTAAAAATTTATTCCGGAAAATATGGCATGTATTGTCTCCTATTATTATTATTGATACTGTCTTATTATTATTTTAAAATAATAACTAGGCTTTATTGAGACTTTCCAACGTGTGGATCTGACACTACGCACTTGTACAAATGATGCAACCCTATGAGATACTTACTATTATTGTATCTATTTTACATACAGAAAAAATCATAAGTACCTTGCCCGAAGACACATAATAGCAAATAGCAGAACTGAGGCTATTATAAGCTTCTTTCTGGCAGGAAAAGTACCTTAGCATTTAGTAGACTCTTAATAAGTATTTTTTGATTAAAAAGGGGAAAACTCCTAGGAAGTACCTTGATTAGCATGTTCACACTTGCTTTATCATACAAATTTTTTATTTATTTAAACTGGATTCTAAGACTCTGCTCCTTTGTTTATTACAATCATTATGTCTTGTCAGTAAGACTTAAACCTCGTGGATTGCGCAATTACCTGTGAAATGTCCCAGAAGAGGACATGCTTATCCCAATATTTTTACTCGGTGGCAAATTTCAATGTTTAAAACCGCAAGCTAAAGCGTGATCGTCTTTTACAGTGGAGTCAAAAATGATCCTAATTAATGGTTTTCTAATAATTTTTTTTGGCTTATAAGCGCTAACAGCTTCTTTTTAATTAGGCATAAATATCCATCTAGCACAAAATATGTTGTCAGAAAGAATCTCTGTTTCCTCAAGTGTATTTTCTTAGAATTTATTTAGCCTTTCATTCACATGTAGAGTTATTTATTAGTGAATCAGTTCTGTGAAAGCTCTGTGATTATCGGGTGAATACCGGATGATGACCACGCCTGCAGAACGTGGGTCCTCATGCCACTGTAGCTGTTTTAAGGAAAGAGAAATCAGGAAACAAATCAAACAAAGGAATATGTATGTGGGATGTGTGTGTACACACACGAAAATGAGTACCATAATGGGAAGAAATTCAAGGGAAAAAAATCATAGGCTCAGGCTTCTTACTCCTGTGGTCTTTTAAGAAATAAGGTAACTTACTTACATTTTCTCAGAATAGATCAGTTAGATTCCTATAACACGTATGATATTTGTCACATGGTACCTTATGCCATCATGTCTTGAATCTTCATTGAATGGCCAACAACCAAGAAATGGTTGAGGAGGGAGCTGGGTCATGAATATAAAAGCACTCTCAACCCTTTTATTTTCTAAGCAGGTAACATTTCAAACTTGTGCAATACTTAGAGAAGAAGATTTAATAATTATGCCTGATCTGAATAGCTATTTCTTATGCTCATTTTTATGAGAAGAAAGAGTGAAGGGAATTATTCTGCAAATGCAAACATACACAAATAACCACAATTCATTCCATAGATCATTTTCTTGCTCAGAACCCAGGGACAAAGACGATATAAATCTGAAAAGGGAAAGGACACTTCAGTTCATCTAATATCAACATGGTATTGCTATTAAATTAAGAAATGAATAATTAAAAA
This sequence comes from Balaenoptera musculus, assembly GCF_009873245.2. NCBI lineage: Eukaryota > Metazoa > Chordata > Mammalia > Artiodactyla > Balaenopteridae > Balaenoptera > Balaenoptera musculus. Next base: position 87,494,828 of record NC_045797.1, on the reverse strand, counting down.
AAATAGAATCGGATGATTTAATTTCTATAATGTGGTAAATTGAGAAATAGCTACTGAAGAATATCCAGTAAGTCACCAAACAATATATTCCTTTGTTTTATTTTAAGGTGAAGATGAATCACATGAAATGTGACTTTTGAATGTAATGATTTCCATGTGCTATTTGTTTTGTGAATGCCAATAAGTTATTTAATCATGAATATTAATAAATACAGCAATCTTTTAAAATACGTAGAAAAACGTGTAGCTTAACAGATCCAATAAATTCAGCTCCATAAAATGCATGCCTTTTTCTTACTTACCTTTAGGGAAACAAAAGAGTTATATGATTGTTTACTAACAGTTTTGATATCAAATTCAGGGTGATTAGAGCACACCTATAAACCACAGCCCTCCTTGAGTTCAAATACATGATTTTTATAAAATAATGTGGTCTTTATGGATTACACAGAAAACCAAGTCAAGGGGATGCCCTTAGCATAGAAGAAGGAAGGGCCCAGACAGCAGGTGAGGGGCAACCATGGCACCTAACCAGGTACTGAAATTAAGGAAAGAAAGAGAAAGCCAAAAGGAAAAAGATGTGCAAAACCATGAGATGCTGGGATGAAGTCTGTCCTGAAAGGAGTATATAGAGTCTCTTTTTTGTTGTTTTAGGCCAGCATAGAATGATAATTCTTCAGAGACATGATCAATCTCTGCTCTTAAGGAAATGAGAATCCAGCAGGGAGATAGATAATTGAAATGACAGTTGCATTGGATCTGTTCACATGTGGTAGTGGATACAGGCCCCCAAGTACAGTGGCGCTCTGGAGGGGAAGGAAGGGTGACGGATGAAGGTGAGAGATGGGAACAAAAATGAGGCCCAGGATTAGGGAGCTCCGGTGATAGAAGTCCTTTTTTGGCCTCATGAAGACTTTTATTGTGGAACTTGGCTTACTGTCCCAGGTCTAAAATCGCTGGTCCAATTGTCTCCTTCCACAGAGAGGACAGAATTAACTTCCCAGTCGACATGAAAGTCCATCAGAATTTAACTCCCCGAAGGCAGAGAGTTATTCTGGTTTCCATGTGTACAGTGTGTAGCACAGAGCCTTACACACTGGAGGTACTTAATAAATGTTTGCTGTTGTTGAATAAAGGACTCCATCAAAGATAAGCTCTTGTAAATTGGGAGACTCAAGTTTCTTCTCCATGGACCATTCGGCCTTAATCCCAGGAGGCCAGTGCAATGTAGGTAAAGCACAAATGTTGACGGAGGACCCCCTACCCATTGGAAACCTGGTTAAACTAGGTTTAACCTCACCTCAGCGGACTGTTGATAAAATGCTGACTTAACATTTCTGCAAGCTCCTGTGTTTCCTTACTGAGAAACAGAAGCCAAATGAGAAGCCTGGCCCGTTTTTAGGTTTACACAGTGACACATACATAACACGTGCATACATGCGTACATACTTGCTTGCTTATATGCACACATATGTACATTCATCCAGAGTATCCTGTGCTGGGGATATTTGTTAACATGTTTGGGGAGGTGGATGCAGTTGGGGGCACATGTCATCAAGGTTTTCTAAGCTCTAGGTACTTGTGGGCCACTTTAATAATAATTCATAATAACTTTAATAATAACTTCACTAGAATGGGCCTCTGCTTGTACCTGCTGTAACATATTTTGTCTGCTATAACATGACATCAGTAACATATTCCCACTGAGAACTGCTAGAGTGCCAGGGGGTCCCATTTTGCTCAGAAATTCTTCTCTGAGAGTTTTCTTCCCCATTGCCCTGTGGATGCAAGGTCACCCGTCCTGTGTTTCACCAGTGCCATGCGGTCACTACCTTCCACCAAAAGGCTGAAATGCAGACCAGATGGGTCTATATTAACAGCTGCAGACTTTGCAGTTGTCAACGGGCCAAAGTGGCACTGGGTATATTGGAGGATTAACATTTTTAAAACTTTTTCTATTGTTTGGAGATCATCATCAGCACAAATATTTTTGACTCCTTGACCTTAAAAAAGATAAGAATGGTTACTTTGACTCTATAAACTAGATGCCAAGGAAAATGTTGACACTACATGTTGATAAATACAAAAGGTTAAATGAAATTCATACTGACACTGATTAATTTTGCCTTAAATATTTGCTGAAATGAACATTCTTAAACTCAGTTCGTTTCCCAGACTGTGTTCTCTGTTTTCTTTCCATTGTGCTTTTACTGAAGTGCAAGTAAAGTTTACTATTAAAGAGATACCATACATATTTTAAAGTGAAGGTTTCCTATATTTATATTTTAACCCATAACAAATTTACCAGATATAGATATATAATAGAAATCATTTTCCCAAGTTTAGTTTTTCAAGAACATTTTACTGATTTTGTGTCTGCCAAGAAAATTGTGTTGTTTTATTGCCTTTTATACTAGTGCAATTTATTTTTTTATTTTTAAAAATTTTTTATTTATTATTTATTTATTATTTTTTTAATTTTTGGCTGTGTTGGGTCTTCGTTTCTGTGCGAGGGCTTTCTCTAGTTGTGGCAAGTGGGGGCCACTCTTCATCGCAGTGCGCGGGCCTCTCACTATCGCGGCCTCTCTTGTTGCGGAGCAGAGGCTCCAGACGCTCAGGCTCAGTAGTTGTGGCTCACGGGCCCAGCTGCTCCGCGGCATGTGGGATCTTCCCAGACCAGGGCTTGAACCTGTGTCCCCTGCATTGGCAGGCAGATTCTCAACCACTGCGCCACCAGGGAAGCCCCGTGCAATTTATTTTGTGTTATTTCAAACGTACGATTTTTCTAGTGTTTTTTTTTTCACAGTATTTAATGTTACAAATAACATATAATTACTTAGGCAGTTCTTTTGTCTATAATAATTTCACCATGTTCCATTTTAGCTATTCTTCATTTTATTTTTGTTTTGTTTTGAAAACCTCTAGCAATAATATTCACTATATATTTTATAGAGACTGATAGTATTCATTTATTTGTTGGGGTGAAAAACAGAAATCATTAAATGGCAAAGGCACAGGACCAGAGAGCACGCTGGATGCAAAAAGCAAGACCACGCCCCCACCGCCTTGTCTTGCACACACATCAGTCGTCCCAGGCTTTGTGAATGCCAGCGGTGGACCCCACTAGTCTCCACATTTTCTTTATGAGTAAAACAGCATTTTTAGGACTTAAACCAACAAATGGATCCGTCCAATCACAAAGTATCTCTCATTGCTGAATATTGATTAAAAATAAAAGAATTGTGAAGATACAGATAATTTATATCTAAACATAGTTAATGTACATTATTTTGCCAAGAGAATGTTTACATTAAGTCCCTGAGAGCAGGAAAATTCACCACCTTTCCCAAAAAGTAAATTCTTTCTAGATGTGACCCAAACTAACTATAATGTTTAATCTGGAAGCATTTTGTTACGAAGCTGATTAAAATGGATTGATGCTGTTCAGTAGCAATCCTAGAAAAAACTGGGAAGTACCTACTTTAAGCCAATGAAGCATCTTTCTGGATCCCCTCTCTCTGCTGGCACCTTGCCTGTTAGTGTCAGAAGTCTGACAGTTTCCATCACACCCATTTCCTGGACTTTTCTGACTCACTCTACCTTACGTCTAGATTCTTCTCCACGGCACCTCAGCAAGGTACCTCTCTCCTGTCCCTTGGGGAAACAGATGGATAGTAGTGGTTTACTGGTAAACGTTTACCAGCTATCCATTAAAAAAATCACTTCTGTGGTCTTTGCCAACTTCTGTGGTGCAAATACTCCCTCTGTTGCTGAATTCAAGCCACCAATTTGACTGAATTTGGAGTTGGGAAGAAATGAACACATTGTGAGCTGGTAGGAGCTGGCTCCAGCCACACTGGGGGTTCCTGGCTTCCTCATCACTCTGGGAGGTATGAGGTGAGAAGTGCGGACAGAGGAACAAGGAATCTTCCCCCGATGTCTGGAGGGGAGAGTAGGAAGGGGAGGTGCGGGGTAAGGTAAAGAATTATTGTGCACTCTGTGGTGAACATTCTGAAGTGAGTTCTCAGGTGGGGCTGCAAACTGAACAGGGGAAGTCCATTTTGAAGTTTTCAGTATATTTCTCAGTTATTTTCAAACTTTTCTTATCATAACAATCACACATAGACTCTCTTCTTTGAAGTACATACTTGATTTCAACCCAAATGGACTGAATTAGTCCTTCTAGGGAGACCCTTGAGAAATTATATTTCAGCAAATAGACAAGATTAGGAAGTGCAGAATTTGAATCCTTGACTTGGGGTTTAATTATCTAAGGGAGAGCAAGTAGAATGGCGTTTCCCTAAACTTACCGTGAGCAGAATCACCTCGGGAAACTTACAAATTCTGCTGCTTAGATTCAGATTTAATTTGTCTGGGCTGGGGGCTAGGGGAGACTGGACCTCTGTAGGTTGGAAGAGCGCCCTAGGAGATTCTCATATGCAGCCCATGCCGGGAACCACTGATGGGTGTACTGAGCATGGAGAAGGACAACAGAACTAGAGGAAAATCGACATTTTAAGTGAAAGCATAAACTATTGCAATTGCAGCTTATAGACCCATAAGTCTGTGTTTCTCAATAAACTATAGCCTCCCTTAGAGCTCATGTCTGCTTTCCCTCTGCGTTCCCAGCACTTAGCCAGGGGTTGGCATATGGTAATCCTGCAATAAATGTTGAGCGAGTGAGCGTCCTAATTGGCTTACCTCATTAATAACTTGGTGATAATGTGTTGATTAATGCATTATCTTGTTCTGAGTATCATATTTGCATTTCTACAGGACCATCTGCAGACAATGACTTAACCCAAAGAAATGCCTCCCCTGCGGGGGAAGGGCAGGTGGGGAGGACATTTGTGATTAAGCCTTCTGTTTCATACCAATTGTATCATGTGGGCAGCTTATTACTATTAAGGGAAGTTTAGTGTCCTGGTATATTTTATGTTTTTAAGCATTCATGAAATATCAACTTCCCATCTGGAAGACACAGCCAAGGCTTTTGAAATAATTATTTTAGAAAGCGATACAACATAGATATTACTGATATTTATGTACTTAAAAGCAGTTAAAGGCATTTTAGTGTTAGGTAAGGTAAAACTTCCTCAAATGTATAAAAAATGGCATTTCATTCATATGTTAAAAACTGGCATTTTCTTCATAGGCAAAAAAAGATTATTTCACAATTATAAAAATGAATCTATTCCAAACGTATACTTCTAGTTCTCGGTGTACAATGGCTTTGGAGTTTGAGCATAGACAATATTCAAGGATGCTTCTGGCACCTGTGATTTACTTGGTAAACAATGTGCATGATATTCTTCACATTCACTACCAATTATGAAAGAATCAGTGCCCATTTGCTCTCAGTCTGCTTTTCCCATGTGTCTTACCTCTTCCTATGCTGTTCTCTTCATTTTCTCAATGACAATTAAAACTGAATCCAATGAGAGAAAAGGGCTTTTTGCTTACTGCAATTTGTTCTGCTTTGATTACTTTAAAATGAGCAATCATCCCACTCTACCCTGTGCACGGGAAACATGCATTTCTCGGGGTCTATTTCCCCCCAACATTTTCCACCTGGGTTTTGAGGGAAGGCTGGCTGGATACAACCACTGGGTAGATAAATGTTATATTGATCTATCTATACATCTACCTAGATCTGGATCATGTGTCTCTGGTTGTCAACCCATGGTGTCTTTGTCCCTCGGGGGATATTGCCTGCGTCTGGAGACATTTTTGGTTGTCACACTTAGGGGGTGAGAAGGGTACTGACATCTAGTGGTAGAGGCCAGACACATTGAAAAACATCCAACATGCACAGGACAGACCCTGAAAATGTACCTCTGCAGCCCCAAACATCAATAGCACCAAGACTGAGAAGCTTATCTTTATATGTATATTCACGTCTATCTCTGTACATCTCAAGGTTACACAGCTCTGGACAAGAGATGCATTCTGTTCTCTACATCTCTGTCTCCTCTGACTTAGTAAATTCCTCGAGAACAGAGGCAGCCTCATGCCATCGGTGCTGCCATATCACCTAGCACAAGCCTTTAGACAGAGATATACAATGAATGTTTTCTGAAATGAAATCTGAGAACCCAGGAGACTTTTTGCCCCAATTGCCTCTCCCATTGGCCTTACCATGATGTATAAAGTAATTTCTTTTGTTCGGCACCTTGAAGGCCCCTGTAAAAGTGGACATGGTACCTTCAGGATGGAGCATTGTGATCCTCTACCAGCACCTCGGCTTAAGCCATCAGGTTGTCTAATTACAAAACACAGCCCTAAATCAGATGAGGCATTCTCCGATGAAGAGCACACTGAGAACGTCATAGCCATCCTTGACTCCCTTCTCGCCTTCCAGCCTTCAGTCTGTCACTAGACTTTCCCAGGTGAGTCTCTTCTCCTCAATGTCTAACCCTGCCTGGAAACTAGTACGTGTTCAGCAAATGAGGCAGGTGACCCTCAGTGGTCTGGACCTGCCCTGCTTTTGTCAAGTCTCCCTGCACTGCAGATGCACTGCAGATGCATACGCTACTTGTGTGTCCCAAACACATTATGGACTTGCACACCTCTAGACTTTGGCGTGTGCTCTTGTTCTAGTGATGCCCTTCTCCTACTTTGTTTCCTGTTTAATGCCTCATTATGTCTCAGGGTGCTACTCCAATCTCATCTCCTAGAATGATCTGCCTAGTGGTCCTGGTCCGGGGTAGTGCCTTTGTCTGTCTTAGAGCGCTAACCCCATTGTCAGTCTCTTTCCCATAGAACCATTGCACCACCCAGCCCATTTGCTCCTGAGTGGGTGGAGTGACACGGTGGCATCTGTCACCTCAATGAGTGAGTGACAGCACGGTCCGTGTGAACTTGGCCTGGCCCACAAAGGTGTCCACATACACACCAAAAAAAAAATTTTATTGCCTGGTTTCTGAAGGACTAGCGACCTCATAGGAAAAATGAATCCATTGTATGAATTATATTCTGTCTTTCTTTGAAACCCAGCACAGATCTCTAAGAGAACAGTAATGATTTATGTATTTGTTTATTACCTTTTCTTGCAGAAATGACACCTGTTAATCAAGAGGGGGGGAGGTAGAAGGAAGGAAAGAAAAGGTCTTGCCCATCTCTAGGCTGTAAAGCATGGGCAGGAGCATTAAATACCTTCCACTCTAATGCACTGTCTTGTAAGCCCGCTTTGGAAACCAGACAGAACCCTCGGGTTTTGCACATGGGTTCGAGCACACATATATTTAGTCAGGCAATCAACCACACTCCATAAATGTGGAGGACGTGGGGAGAATACACAGAGAAAAAGCAGAGTGCCACAAGAATCTGTGTCATGTCCTCAGAGGACGTACTTTTGTACAGGGTTACTGGGAATATTTATAACTATCCAGGTACTGCATAGACCATGAGAGGCACCAAGGAGAGGATGGCTCAGATCACACCCTGTGCAAGTTCGGAAGAGGTATAGAGCGTTTCCGGTCAGTAATCGGAGACAACGTCATGGGAGAGTTGGAATCTGAGCTGTGCATTGATCTGACATGCAGCAAAGTAGAATTCTGGAACCTTCTGACGATAGCATATTGGAAATGCTTCCACTGTTCATTCTGTGAAGATACCTGTTTCTGTGAAACAAGAGTGATAGGAAAACACTAAAGTAGGAGAAATAAAAGGCTACTTTACATTGATTCAATACAGCAGATACTTGTGGAAACCTTGCAAGGACACCCTACTCTGTGTGGCTCAGGCTTATAAAGAGAGATGCATATGATTTTTTTTTTTTTTCTCCAAAGAAGCAACATCACTTGGTGGAAAGGGTTTAGAATCAAACAGCTTTCACTCCTTGGCTTTGTTGATGCTTTTTTACACTCAGTTCCTTAACTTGGGGCACCAACACCCCCCAGGACTTCTGTGAGGGTAGAGAGACATTGCGGACATGGTCTTGCAAGGAACACTTTTAGAATGCTTCCTGCACTTAACTGATGTTAGCTACTATTACTACCACCATCACCCTTATTCATCCACAATGCAAGAATGGGGGAAAGGATGTCTAAGCCACCGGGTTATTGTAAGGAGGAGATCTGATATCAAATGTGGTAGTTCTTAACAGGGTGATTTTGCCCTCTGGCCCCCTGGGGGAAATTTGGCAAAGTCTATAGCCTTTTTGTCATTGTCACAATTGGTGGGTGCTACTGGCACCTAGTGGGTAGAGGCCAAGGATGCTGTTAAACAACCAGTAACGGGCAGGACAGCCACCGCCACGCAGAATTGTCCAACCCCAAATGTCAGTGGTGCCCAGGTGGAGAAATGCTGCTGGAAGGTGGCAGTGCTGGGCCCATAGCGTGGGGTGAACCGTTGCAGCCCTGCTCTCGTTCACCATGACATCACATCACACTCCTCCTGGCCGTGATCACACCCTGAGCACGACTCACTTTCTGTTCTGGGGCTGATTTTCAGGGGGGAAAAAAGGCAATAACAATCAATTTGATGCCGTCAAACTGTTTTCATGGAAAGTCTCCTGTGCCCTGGGAATTGGGCATCTTGTCTTTCCTTTCCTCCTCCTGCCGAGCCAGCTGGGGACACAGGGTCCGCCTGAGAGCAGCTGGGCCTGGGGAGCTGCCCACAGTGGCAGCCGGAGCCAGCAGGGCCCGGTCCCTGGAGGGCTGGTAGCCGTGGCCCAGGACCTGCCAAGTGCAATTGGTCTCCGGCAAGTCTGCTCTCCAGGAAATCCTGGCCCTCAGCCCACACTGGGACCAGAGGGGCAGAGCGCCCAGGTGCCCAGCCCTCACCCTGTGCCCCTCCCTCTGTCGGTTTCCCTCACAGGGCACTGGGGCTGCCTTGAGAGGGAGATAGAGCACAATACGTACAAGTGAGAAACAAACCAACCTTGGGTCTCCCGTCCTGGAAAGGGGCAGATGTGCCAATTCAGAGACACCCTGAGTTTGGATGCTGCCAAGTGACGTAGCCGCCTGGCTCTTCCCCACCTCCCGGGGGGCATTTGCTGCCACGAGAGTCCCCGGGGGGCAGTGGGCATGCTGCCGGGTTTCAGAGGAGAGGGCTATAACCTGGCAAGCTCTCCAGTCTGCAGTCTTGAGTTTCAAAGGCTATCACTTCCCTGGAAGAGCCTGTGAGTGGCCAGCCCTCTCCCTTTAGGGATGATTATGGCAGCAGCAGCCCCAAGAGCTAACCTTGCCACGTGCCAGGTTAATTCTAAGAAGGGTACAGAGGTGAGCTGATTTCACCCCACGGGATTGCGGGTAGAAAGGGTGGGACTAAAGAGTCCACTTGATCTTAGAGTGGAATGTTCCACTGACAAGGAGAATGAATTGGGATCTTGCGGTAACCATCCCCTGACAGCCATCTAAGTTTAAAACTCATGCAGAAACTTTAGGAAAGTGCAATTGAGATTGACCTCACTAGGAAGCTTTAAAAATCCAGCTGAAAAAATAATGTTCTCAAAGTAAACCTGGGCTCCACATTTTTAATCTTGTCGGTTTACATACGGCCTCCTCTGCACAGCAGCTTGTTGTGGTTAGTTGGGTGAGAATCAGTTGAAATCAGAGAAAAGCCCAAACAGCGGACTTTTTTGAACGAGTATGCTATTCTCCCTGAGAGCTTTTGGAGTAGCAGACTTTGTGCTGACTTTGCATGAAGTGAGAGTAATCTGTGATTAATTCAACATCAGACAAGCTCCTGTCATTTCATGTAAATGCTACCTTTTAAATCCTTGAAGATGGTTTTATAAAGAAGACAAATCATTCTCCTATGTATTTGCTTTGAGTGTCAGAGTCCTAATTAGTGAAATCTATATTTATGAGTTAGGGAGAAACAAACTATTTGAGTGAGGTCCTTAAAACCACTCTCCATCCCTTCCAGGCCCCCTTGCATCTTTTTTTCTTATGTCAATAGAGGACAGAAACCTCACAATGTTCCCAAGTCTTCACCCAAGCTCTTCATTTCTCAGAGAAAAGAGGGCTCCCAAAATAGGGTCCCGTAGACAGAAGGCAGTCAGTACATACATACTGAATAAAGGATTGGATGGCTGAGTAGAAACAATCTAAGAAATCAGAACCTGGGATTGGAAACTGTGCTGAAAAATTATAACTACTCAATAAAGAAGAAAATTGGGGACAAGAATTTAGAAATTCAATTTATATAATGTGCATGAATTGACTGTAATTTTCTCCATGCATTTAAATATTGTGGCTAATTACTCACTAAACAGTAGAATTTCAATAAATTTTATGTTGAATGAATAAAGGTCAGGTTCTTTTGAATCCTCAAAGAAATCTTGTGAAATGAAACTAAAATTTTCTTTGGCAAATTAAGTTACGAATGTAATTAATTTGCCAAAGTGGTCAGGTCATTCATTTCAGTAACAATGTCTTGACTGACAAATACTACATATAATGGAATATTGTGACAAAAAAGTTTGTCTCAATATTTCTGAAAAAAAGATAATAACACAACTACATCCAATAAACAACAGATGTGCCCAAGTCTCCTTTCTTACTGGCTAATTACTGAGTTTCTAATCTTAAGAGATTTTTTTTTGGTTTTCTGGCACAAACATTCAGAAATATTTGAGGAAAGAAAAATTTAGGATATAGAAGAAGACATAGAATAATATATTTTGATGAACTATAAAAGGATTTTATAGATTTCTTCTAAGTTGCCTGATTTACAAAGTAGTACATCAATTAATCGCACATGAAATTGTCCTAAATTTAAGCACTAAAATAGTGATACTTAGACCTAAAATTAGAAACACAAATACAGTCAGGGGGCATAAAGAAATCATAAAATTCATATAGGACAACAACACAATCAGATATGGGGGGATAAATGTACCTATTCCATCCATTCTGGTGCTAAAGCAGCAACAAGATATCCAAAACTCAGGGGAAGTACTTAATATACAAATTAAGCTCTAGCAACTATAGCTGTATTGCATCAGTTAGCACCCAATTAGACTGATATACACAAGCACTGAAGCAACTGAAACAGCATATTACAATAATGAAAGAAGGACATTTTGAGCACCTGCAAAAGATCAAGTCTGTGAACTTGAGTCCATCACCATAAGAGAGGATGAGGCAGACAGTGGGAGGAGATAGAAAGCTGCCTGGGCTGCCAGAAAATGTGGGATCTACAAGCCTGGAGTCTTGGGAGAGGCCACTGCACACACCTCATCTGTGAATTAGGAGGGGGATCTGGATCATCACTTAGGACACCACCCAAATCAGTCTGAGTTTATGGTGCAACTTTCAGTTGTCAAGTATGGAAGAAGCTGGGCAGCTAATAACCCCTTTGCCATTATGTGAGTATAGTTACAGACGATTTACTTTCCTATGTCTGCCCCGTGTATTGTTGGAAGGCAGGGTGGTTATCTTATTGATATTACTAGTGACAATGATAACACATAGAATCTTTCCGAACAATAATATATATTTTACTGCACATGCAACTTCTTATAAATCCCTCACAAATTATATCATTTAACCTTTACCAAAACTCTAAATTAAAATGTAGGCCAATTATATAAATCGGAGAATGTAGCTGAGAAAGGTAAATAGCTTACTAAAAGTCATATAACTAGTATGAGGTTATACTAGTTATATGACTTATAACTTATTTACATTATTTTCTCATCTGATACCAAATCCCAACTCTCTTCACCTCTGTACTGTTAAATAAATGCAACTATAGACAAAAAAATATGAAAACATATATAGAGAAAATAAACAAGAAAAATGTGCAAAGGAAGATAATAAGAAAAGGCATTACTTTCCCCAAGAGAATGTACACTTTTGCAATTATTAAAGTCTTACATTTTTAACCAAAACACAAAACAAACAGAAAATCCTTCTAAGTCTAGTGAACAGGTTGAGTTCTCTTCTGGACTTTTGCTAACATAGCACATATTTTGAAGACGTGGATAAGGCATTGGTCAAAATCCAACCCTCTGTCTCTTCTTTCCCCCTTCTTTCCTTTTTTTACTTCAGTATTTCATTCATTCATTCATTCATTTGTAAATCGAGTTTCTTTTCAATTTTGTGAAGAGTATAGTGTATTTGGGGAGTAAAATACATGGAGAGCAGTAGTGGACAGCAAGTTAGGACTTGAGCTCCGGAATCATGCCAGCTGGAAGGTGAGCAAGCACATGGCATTAGAACCCAATTAGCACAACAGGACACGCCCGTATTTCTCGGGGTCAGAGAAGACTTTGCGAAGGAGTGATTGAGTTGAGATTGACACAGAGTTCAGAGCTGCAAGATTGAAGACACACTGTCCCCAAGTGATACCCAAAGAAGAAATCAGTCATTTCCATTTTATTCCACTAAAAATAAACCATTCTCAAAGCAAGGAACCTGGTCATCTTTACTCTATTCCATTTGAACGGTGGCAGGACCATGAGTTTGGGGACCATAACTGAATAGTCATCATAGAACTCCCTGCATCCAACTCAGCTCTTGGCTCAGAGTAGATGCTTAGTACTTATTTAGAGAGTAAAAGAATATTTTTATTTATTTATTTTCAGAAAATCTGGTCTTAAAAGAACGAATCTTTGATACTGAGATGGGGCAAGGGAGGAGAAAATGAAAATAAACACATATATTAAAGTCAGACTGCATCTTCTCAAAACTACATCCAGGACTGTCAGTTGTCAGATTGAGGTAAATGGTGTGGGAGGGATAAATCGCCAGTCACCTCACCAGTAAAAGACAGAGCTGTGGCTTGAGTCCTGAGGTCTGCGACTCTAAAGCCCTTGCCTTGGCTATATATAAAGTGCAAGTTAGCAAGGGCTTCCTAAGCTAAGCATCAGGATATATAGTTAGGTGTCACACCATCTTAGAAATTCACCTGAAGACCAACAGAAGCCCTCATATTTTTAAAGTGTGGGAAGTAAACACAGAAAATAGATTTCGTTAGTCTTGATGATCTTAGTTCCATGCTTTGTCTTCTTGTTAACTCCTACTGACCTGGACCCAGAATACCTCTGGGGGATCTGATCCCTGCACTGGCCCGAACAGCTGAGATCTCATGTCCCTTGTCTAGGACCATATGCTCCAACATCTTTAGTTCTTTAGTGTCCTACTAATAGTCTATAATACCCACTCACCATACTGTTATTGGGGGTAGAGCAGGCTCTGATGTCTGGGGCTTGTCCTGCTCAGGGGAAGAAGATACCATCATACTAAATAACCTGAACTCCAAATTGTCTGAAGGATGAGGAAGTTGGGAGAAACCATGTTAATATCAGACCATGTGAACTAAACTCAAAGGGAAATGAGATGGGGGAGCAGAGCATAACGATTAAACATGGGGACTGGAGGAGACTCTTAGTTTGAATCCTTATTCTGTCACTTACCACCTGTTAGACCAGGTGCAAGTTACTTCTCCTCCCTCAGGGTGTTGTTTGTAAGAATGGTGATGTTGATGGTGATAAAGCCAGTTCTCATCTCACAGAATTGTAGCAGCATTCAACAGGATAATCCTTATATAGCTCTATAGTATAGAATGCACATCTGCTATCACTTTCGATTGAGTAAACAAGTGTGTAGTGTAATGAGTGTTTTCCACATATTGTATTAATTAATATTTAATAAATCATGACATCCTTACGTGATAATAATTAAACTTTTATGGAAGCAGGTCTAAAAAATAAGAACTATAAATGTAAGCTTCCCTTCCTTAACCCCTGACCAGTTGGTGATTATATTTCCAAATAGCGACCAGCCCCAGCGGACATTTCTTTCTGTGATAAGGTCAGTGCTGTTGGACTCACTAATATTTCTTGAACTCATCTTTGAGAGAACAAGACAAAAACAAGGATGTACTGAATCTGGAGGGATGCACTGCTCACCCCATAGAAGTCAACTCAGCACCATCTGGGACAGGTCTCACTGCTGTCTGTTTGGATCCATTTCTAATTATTTTCTTAAATCATGCTGACTTTGGATATATTTTTGAAAGTATATATATATATATATATTTCCCTGTTCTTTCTTCCTTGATGTATCTGTCCAAAGAGTTTGCGCCTCTCAGAGGCACCTACTACTAAATTAATGTTTTGTGAAATGGTCTGTTAGGCTCTAGGAGCTTGGCTGAGATAATGCAATTGGATATGAAGATGATGACTATATATGTGTATGTTTGTGACCTTCTAGAGACGGGACTGCTCATTCCATCAACCAACGCACTATGTGGTATACGGCAAGCGCTCAAATAAAGGGTTGTTGAACTGACATGGTAAGCATCAGATGGCTGTTTTAACCTTGCACATGGCAGGGCAGAGCTGAAAATTAGCATGGAGATCTGAGGGCAATGATTCACCTTTGTCGTGCTCACTGTGCCTCTTCTCAGTACTTACTGTATTAAAATGGGTCCATTTGTTATTTAAATGGCTGAATCTTGAAAGATTTATGAGGAAATAGGACTTTACTCCCTGTTTCATAAGCAAACAAAACAAGTAAACCACTGAGAGAATAAACCACATGTCCAAGGTCAAATGTGAAAATTTTGATGAAGGTTCTACCTTTTGTTTTCAGTAGGATTTTCAAAACTTAATGTTTAATATCAAAGTGGAAAACATTTCAAGCACATTTCCTTTGCTGTATGTGGCATTCTCATGTTATAAATATGTCTTTAAAATAAATTGAGCCCACAAAATGAAACTATCAACTCATCTCAAACCTTAGATGACTCTTAGATGGTGAGAAGCCACTGTGTGATCTTATTTCTACAGGTATATTCTAAGACGGGTACCAGTTGGCCTATGTCAGAGAGCTAGCGGGGCTTAGTGGCTCCAACGAATTATTGTATCTCTCATGCTTGTTTTGTTTCCTAAAGTATTCATAGAATTATATATTGGGATTAAAAGAGACTGTTAAAATTCTATCCCATCTTCATATTTTACTGATATATCAATAGAAAGGCTAATCATATTACAGATGGTCTCATTGTTACTTAGTAAAAGACCAACCACAACAGCTCTTCAATCTAACACAGGCTCTTGTTACAAGACTTTGGAGGATGCACTTAAATGGAGTGAGCTATCTGGTATTGTCAACATATGTCTTTCACTTTGTTGATTTTCTAACTTTTCTCTGTTTTATTCACCTCTGTTATTGAGGGGATATTTAAGGTTAAGAACAACTCTCTATAACTTCAGATTTATTTTAAAAAGTAGAACAAAGTAATATAGCCCACCTCCCTCTCAACAAATAATACTTATTTCTTGGAGTTGGAATAGTGATTTCTTTAAATTACTGAATATATATTGCCTTATTAAAAAACTGGGACATGCTCATAAAGTTGGATAATGTCTTGAATTTGTAATTCATATGGTAAGAAATGTATATAATAGAAAAGATTAGAATTTTACATCATTTCAAAATTAATGTAATTGTTGCAGGATAAGATAAAATAAAAATATAATGCGTTGAATTAATAGTTTCAAACATTCAAATAAGAAAACAACTAAATTCCTATTAGTATAATAGAAAAGAGACTAACATCTGCATTGATATAGCATGATTCAGATTATAATGTGCTTTCATAAATATTAATTTACCAAATGCTTTCAAGAATTTTGGAATTTAGGTAGAGTATATGTTAATATCACTTTCTTTACAGGAGGCAATTGCAGCTCAGAGAGACTGACTTACCCAAGATCACACAGCAAGTAAGTGATGAGGCTTTGGATTGCCTCAAAATTAATCCAGCATTCTTTCCAGAATCTCAATGGTTCCGAGAAGTATTAACATGGAAGACTTAGGGTTCCAGGAATGATGACTCATAAAGATGTGAAAAAATAAAGAAATAAATGACTGTGAAAGCTGAAGATTAATGAAAGCTAATAATAAGGTAAATAAAAATTCTCTCAATTTGCTCACAAATATTTGACTTTGTAAAGAACAGGCAAAATTCATATCAGCCAATGTTTACTATATATAAGGAGTTCCACTTGATGTTAAAAAAACAAAGATGTTTAAGCACAGACTTTCTTACTAGTGTTCACAAATGAGAGAGCGTTTATAGTCCAATAGACTATACAACTTAGGGCATAGGATCCAAGAAGAGAGATTTTATATATTATATATCTTCAATGAAACAAAAAGGCATATTAGGTTAGTATTAATGTTTAAGTAGCCGTATAAAATATCGGCATGTTAATAAAATGTTACCTTTTGAATTTCAAATTTTAAGAAAATAATTATTCTAAAATTAAATCATCATTTGATATTTGATTCATGTGCATTAAACAGATAACTTGTAATTAAAGATCAGATCAAGTATTTCTGAGTTAAGGGAAAAATCACCTTAGTTTATCAACTATCATATTTTCCATACACAGGTAAAAGAAAACTACAGTTTACATACACACATACACACAAATATATGTTTATATATTATTACATATATACATACAAATATATATTTATATATATTGATATATATTACCAACACATACATAGATACAATTGTAGATATATTTATATATATAAGAGGGAGCTAAGAGAATTATCAGGTGATACATTAGAAGATGAATGAAACATCGAATTAAGTGTTTTCTAATTTTACTAAATACTGGAGGTAGTTAACAAGTACATAGTCATTGTAGAAATTTGAAATTATACAGTAAAGGATAACTAAAAATCAGCTTATTTTTCTCTGAATATGTAAAGAGTTTAATGTTTCTTACATTTAAGTTTATATTTTTACTACATTTCCATTTGATTAGATATTATTTTGAAAACATAATTTTAATGATTTGCATAATGATTTACTATGTTTATATTTAATTCTCTGCTGTCAGTCAATAGAGTTATTACCATTGTTTTGGGTTTCTTAGCAGACAGAAGAGCACTAACCAAGTGAGAAAGAGTCTTGGAAAATTTGGATGGAAAGAACATGGTTCAGGACATCTAGATCCTGAAGTAGAAACTTTGAATCTCAGCATGGATTGATATTTGTACATTAGCTTGGTATTTAAAAGAAAAAACAACAAAAAACTTTTCTAAGTTTTAAAAAACTCTAAATTTTAAAAAACTTAATTTCCTTAACTATATTCTTTAAAGTGAAACTCTGAACTTTGTCTTTATTACTCTTACATATATTCTTCTTATCTCCTGTTGACAAATTGCCTAACATCCCTGAATCTGTCCCCTAATCCATAAGATGGATTTAATAATTATGAATGTAAATGTTTAATATATAGAATACTTATATATCTATATGCTACAGCTATTTGGTATATAGCACTCAATTTTAAAAAACCTTCTACTACAATAAGTCTAGCACTTTACCTACGTGCTTTATAAACTGATAATTATAGCTATCAATAACTGAATTGATAATTATTTTAGTTTTTTACATAAAACATATAATTTTATTACTCACTATGTCTTTCTTTATTCTATCTTGAAACCAGATAGAGTCTTACTTCATTATTTAGATGGTCTGTTTCTAGAGAAATGAAAGTATGCCTGAAAATTATTCTCTTTATGGAGCTTGTGTTGAGTAGCTAGCACTCACTGAATGAATATCTTCAAGTCTGAGTATTTTCAAAAAAAACCTGCATGGGAGGTGAATGGTTTTTATGCAGTGGTGAGATGATACCTGAGGAGCAGTAATCTATTATAAATTTTCTACTGAAATTGGCAAGTAAAATAAGTCACTGTTGTTCAAACTTTTCAGACAGGTAAAAGATAAGCAAATGCATCATTACTGACTTTTTGGAGAACTCCACCTCCTGTGATTTCATGCTGCTTCTAAATTGCCTGAGAGCGAACTGGAGGTCGCACGGCACAGTAATCCCGCGTGTAATGTGCTGATAATTAAATCCCTCTGACAATTACATCATGCATTAGCAGGCTCAGCCCGGTCCATTACTCATGATCACTGTCTTGGACAAAACAAAATGTGTACACGAGGGACCACCAGTGGAGCAGATGCTCCTGTGGAAGAAGATAGCCAAATTCTGGTTACGTAATGTGATCCGTGGAAGGCTGGAGTAGGGATCCTTCCACCTTCCCTAGTGAGAACCGAGCTCGTAGAGACAAGGACACCTGACCTTGCCACCTTCCAGTCTAATAGTATGTGGCGAAGATCAAACAGTCGTGGATGATCCCAGCATATCCCAAGCATTTTCTAGTGATCTTGCTGCTATCAAGAAGCAGCCACAAAAAAAAAAAAAAAAAAAAAAAAAGAAGCAGCCACAATCTGACACCAAGCCTAGTGGAACACATTTCTCCATTTAGAAAGGTCCAATCAGCTTAATTATTGGATTGGAATGTCACTCTATACTTAATTACTTAAAGATCATTCTGAAATGGCAAAAGACAAATTAATGCATCCTTACAATCTTGAATTATAAGAATTCTACCTCCAAAATATACTTTTTGTATACACACCCACACACATGCATACACGCACACATATATACTCTTGAAGTTTTAAATGTTCATGCATTTAAACACAAGAATTTAAGACTTTTCCTTAAAATTTTTACAGCAACATGAATAATAAAAATTTAGTTTACCAGATATAAGCTAAAAGGTCAACACTGTAATCAACAGGAATCCAAATAACCAAAATTGTCAATTAGACAGAATGTTTTTCTTGCAATACACATTTAGAATAAAGAAGAAAATAATAAGAAAATCTTATCAGATATTAATATTAAAAGTCAACGAAAAAGCAAGCCAATTTTTAAAGATCAATTTTATCCCAGAGTTATTAACTTTCTACTTTGATCTACATATTCACTATATCCACTCTTATCCTTGGATAACTGTCAGGGTAATGACTCTGAAGTTTTTCTAGGGAGAGCTAATATCCAACGAGTATGTATTTATAAGACCAAACAAGTTATTCTGTACTTATAGTAAAAGGTTCTCATTTGATTGGTTGGCATGTCTGCTTCACTGGTTTTTAAGTATTTTGATTAACATCGCTGCTTCTAAGCTACAATAAACATGCCAAATATCACTCATATTTATTATAATCTATTAGCTTAGCAAAGGACGGGAACTCATATTTTTAACATTATTTCTAAGACAAACATGGGCTTAAGTCAATGTCGGAAGCCACCCAACTGGAGGAAAAATTGTTGGAGTCGGTTCCTCCGAATGGGTCTTGCACATCAATGCACAGGAGGCCATCTGTTGATATGTGTAGCCGTGCTTATTGGGGAGCTCTGTCTCTTTGGTTCCTGGAGACTGAGCTGGTTCCCTTTCTGAGTGAATCCAGAAAAGTGTACTGATTAGGCACTTGGCAGTGAGGTCAGACTAATGTGATTTGAAATCCTGGTCCCACAGTTTACTGACCATGTGACCTAGGGTAAGCTATTTACCCTCTCCACACCGTGGTTTCTTCTATTTGTATTACTCAGGATAGGGAGAGTCTGCTGCTGTAATAAACACAGCTCAGAATCCTGGTGGCTTAACATAATCAATGTTTACTTTTTGCTCTTGGAAAGTCCAAAGCAGGTCAGAGTTCCCCCAGAACAGTGACCCTCCACATGGTGACTCAGAGACTCAAGCCGCGTCAAAGGATGCCACTACAGATCATGAGAAGATCTTGCACTTGTAAATAACTGCCTTTGACTGGAAAGGATAGGCACTATTTCTCACATTCTGTCAGCTGGTGAGTCTGATGGCTTCAGAGTACCTCGAAGAGAAGCTGGAGGGTCTTTCCAAGTGTCCAAAAATACAGAAGAACCAGCTCTCAAGAGGACTAGTAATCCAGAAACTATCTCATAGGGTAAAGCTTAAAAACTAGTATTTCTAAAGCTGTTGGTATACTCCTCGACACTTACTAATACAAGAAATGATAATAATAATTATACTGTAAAAATATTATTATTATTATTATATTTCAAAGGCATAAGAGACTCATTTATCACTCCCCTCTGCATGGTATTGATGATGATTTTATTGTCTTTCCAGGACCTCATTCTGACTGCTAGTCACATGAAGATAACAGAATAAATCAGCTGCTTCTTGTGAGGTGTTTATGACATCTAATAAGTGACTTTTCCCCTTTAGCTGACTAGCTAAAGCCAAATGGTGAAGCAGGTGATGCTTTTCTACCTCCCTCGTTAGTTCAAACCTGGTGACTCATTCCAAACCTCCCAGGATCTCCGGGACCTCATGAATACCACCACGCTTGCCTGTTCCACCTCCTCAGGGTAAATCCAACCCAGTCTCCCCATGTGACTTTCCACAGATCTGGGAGCCCAGATTCTAATGAAAATTTGGAGAAGAAGGCAAATCAGATGGGATTCAACTTTGAACTAGGGAAAGAGAATTACTGCCAAAATACTATAGTACGAAGGGTCTGTTGAGTTGGCATGGGCAACCTAGGTGACACATAATCAGAGAACATGAGTGTAGGATTGTAAAGACGACAAGCTGAGAAGAAACGAAGCTTCTGGCTGCAGACCACGTTCCACCGCCTTCTAATCTCCAGACCCACTTAACGTCTATTCTGATAGTTTTTCATTAGACTGTTAGCAGGCTTGATTATAATTGCAACTAATGGATAAATATCCAACCCTTCTCGCTCTGGTTGACTAGTACTTTGATGAACTGGTGTTAATACAAGGCCAAATGATGGGTTGGTAAGAGAAGAATTTTGCAATGAGCTGATAAGTCTTTAGAATTCCAGGAAGAGGAAAGAAAGAAAAGAAAGGAAAAGCAAACGTAAAAAAAAAATAAGAAAGGAATAAGGAAGGGAGGAAGGGAAGAACTCCAAACTTGTAGGCAGCTCTGTTTTTTTCTAGACATTTGATTGACTTTATTTCTGGTCTTACAAGCATGCTTAATTGTTTAGGGCAATTATTTCTCCCTTCCTTACCAAGGGGCCAACAGGGAGCCCTGGGGAATCATAGATCAGTCGTGTGCTCTCTAAATACCTCCTTTGTATAGCTGTGTATTTTGGGATCCATTTATTTGGTTGCCAATTCTTACCATTTTCCCATTCAGTGAACCCATGATGAACATCAGACATCAATCTCAGGAATCTAGTGGTCAGAACCCATCTCCCACGGAGGCTATTATGGATTTTACAGAACACTGCAAAAGATTTGGTACATTTCAAAGGTGAAGTGGGAACAGACAATGCTATTTTTTTGTGCTTTGCATCTGTCTGTATCAGAGAAATACTAGTGTTTATCAAGCCATTCGTATGAGCTGGGCGCTGTGCTAAGCACTTTTTGTGCACCATCTCATTCATTTACAACGCGAATCTATGGCATAAGTATTATTTCACCCCCAGTACACAGCTAGAGAAATAAAAGACGAGTATTTAGTGATCTCCTCAAAGTCACCCAGACGCAGAACTAAAAGTTTCTATCCTAAGTGCTCTCAGATTTGCTTCAGTTCAGACACCTAACCCTTGTCTTGGGAGTTAATTCTCAGTTAATTGTAGGATACATGCAACACACTGTCTGGTCCTTTCTGACCTTAAGTAGAGGTCGTGGATAACCCAGTGGCAGAGTGTTCACTGGAGGATGAGGGTCCCCAGGCAGAGAGCCGGTGGCTTCTGAGAACCCCAGAGGTGAGTAGCTTTGAGGTGAGAAGAGACTCCTCTGGTCTTTTCACCAAACTGTGACACAGCACAGACCATACACTTAGTTTTGCTGTGGTCCTATTCATATTTCAGAGTTGTGCCAGGATACATCTCAGATGAGGATGGGATGATACTCCTAGTGTCCCCAGGAGGAAATCTTTTCCCATTTTTCCATTGCTTGACATTGTTCAGACACACACACACACACACACACACTAACCCACTGCCTACAGGATAAATTGTGAAATCTTCAGGGTTCAAGTAGCCTCATTATCTGGTCAACAACCCTGACATTTCCAGTCTCGTCTCTTGTCTCTTTCCTGTCCACACCAGGCATTCAATGCATACATGAGGAATTGTGCTGTGTAACAAGCCATGGACTTTTACTCACCCATGACTTTAATGAAGCTCTTCCTTATTTACTGACAAAAATACTTACACTCCTGAAAACTCAGTTCAAAGTCCGGATTCACTGAAAATTATCTTGATATGCACCAGACAGTGTTCACCCTCTGGCTTCCTTGCTTGGTTTTCAGTTGTAGTACTTACCACAGGCCAGCGATCACTGCCTTCACTGTGCTAATTCCTCTCTAGGCTACGGAGTCCTCAAGCCATTATATCTAGTTCTGTATCCTAGGTGATTGATTCAGAGTCAGTGCTCTCAAAATTCACTGACAGAGTGAGAAAGAGAAACCAAAATGCCTGACTGAAAAACTGACTGAATTCTAGTCACCATAACTAAAGTGAAAGGTACCTCTCCTCTCAGGTTAGTTGGTTTATTCCAGCATTCTTTTTTTTTTATTGAAGTGTAGTTGATGTACAATATTGTAGGAGTTACAGGTGTACAATACAGTGATTCACAATTTTTACAGGTTATACTCCATTTACAGTTTTTATAAAATACTGGCTATATTCCCAGTGTTGTACAATAGATCCTTGTAGCTTATTTTATACATAGTAGTTTGTACTTCTTAATCCCCTACCCCTATATTGCCCTTCCCTCTTTATTCCAGCATTCTTGATTCTCACTGATGTCTGGAAAGATAATAGAGGTGTTTTTTAGGGGGTATGGATGAAAAAGGCGACAACAGATTGTCCTCTTAAACCCACCTCACCCTAGGAGTGCTCCAAATGAATGGGAGCAAGCTCCTTTCCTGGCCAGCCCTCTCCTGGTCTCAGGCAAAGTTGGGTCTTACATGTGGGACATCCACCACCTGCTGTCCCCAAAGTGACACTTCCTTTTTGCAGCAAGTTACACTGAAAGGTTTGAGGTGGTGCCAACCAACTCCCTAGGATAACTTTGCAGTCTTCTCCTCTATTTGGACGCCCAAACTGAGAAAACCAGGAGAGGCTGCCCCCATACCCACTTCCCTTATTTAACTCCAAAGCTTATTCCACGAGTGCCAAGATGATGTGCCACAATCTTACACGAGAGCTGAGTGTGGGTGAGACCTGGGGATGCCTGAACATCTTCTTGAGCTACCCTGTAATTACAGGCAATAAGAAGACAAACAGCTCTTAGTAAGATTAGAGGAAGGGCTAGAAGCTGAGAGAAACGGTGAACCAGGAAGGTGCAAAAAGAAGTCACTCATTGCTTTCACAAACCTCAGAGAATTGAGACATTGACAACCTTCTGCCTCCGAAGCACGTCATAATCTACTAGCAGTACAGGTAATTAATAGCTCTTGGGCTTGGGAAGATAACAGCCACAAGCCTTTGGGGAGCGGCTGGCTGGTTGGAGCACATTTTTGCCCATCTGCTGTCTAGCACTAGCTCTGAGTGAATTAATGGGGGAGATTGATGAGATATACAAATGACTGCCAGTGTTTTTAATATGACAAGAAGGCATATGGGTAAGGACACAGACGATATTCCTGTACTCATTTAGATAGAAAGGAAAGCCAATATGAAATCTACTCCAAAAATTCCAAGTTTGCATCCTATTAAGTAACATTTCAAATCGAGGAAAAACTACAATAGTCATAAGTGTCATTCATTTGGCACATTTGGGGAAAGGAGAATTCCACGTAAGTGAATTTCAGAACTGGCACATGCCCTTTCTTGCACTTTCGAACGTGGCATACCACTCACACAACCACGTGGACGGCATGCTCTTTCCTGAGGCTCAAACACCTCTGTCCACTGCTCCACACTGTATTGCATTGGCCAATTCCTCAGATCTTTAAGATCTCAGGTTAAATAGCAATCCTTTAGATGAAACATTCCCTGCTTCTAACACTGACTTACAGACAAGTTAGGCACCTGCATTTGCTATATAAAAATGTCTCTCACATTTATTTAATTTCTTGTCTAGAACCCAGTTTTTTAGTTAAATATAAATTCTAAAACATAAGGCCTAAGACTATTCTGTTCATCCCACATCTCCAATGCATAGCGAAGTGCTTTAAGGAATATTTGCTGAATGTCTCTTAGGAATGCCCGCGATCATTTTTGTCTAAGAGTAACTTTATTTCTATGGGTCCAGTCTTGCTCCCTCATTCCAATACATTTTCTTTTTTTTTCTCTCAAAGCCAATGTGGTCTGTCTAAAACAAAAAATATAATAATATTGCTGGTCTAATATTAGATATATAATAGATATATTAGACCAGCAATATTCTGGTAATCTATTGAAGTGTAACAAACTACCCCAAAACTGAGTAGCTTAAAACAAGAGTAATTAGTGGGTTTGCACATGAATGTGCCATTTTGGCAGGGCTTAATTTAATTCACATAGAAACCACTCCCATACATATTCCTCCGGCAAGTCAGTGTAAATTGGCAGAATCTGGCAATTTCTTTGGTAGGTATTGCATCTGCTTTTGGGTACCACCTTGTTCCTGTTTCTTCAGGAACCACCTGAACTTGATTCTGGTTATACGTGTAGAACTACAGTTCCCAAACTGTGTGCCAAGGTTCCTCAGGGCACCACAATAAATTCACATGGGTGCCAAAAGATATTTTAAGGGAAATACAGATACTCACATTTTTTAGACGCTATGTGAGCTATGAGCTTGAAGTATGCTGCAATCTTTTCAATGATGTTTTATCTTTTCAAAACTGAGATCAGTAGATGGGGTAAAAAGCAAATACCATGTAAAAATAACATGCAACATGAAATAAAGGTGCAGTTTCCAAACCTGATTCCAAAGTTTGACAAGCTGTGCAGTGCCCAGCAGTACACACATGCCATTAGTAAGAAATTGTGGTAACTTAAGAATGAAGGGAAAACATTTTTTCCTTCAGTGGTGTGTACCATTTTCTTTCAAATTTCTACCAAATGTTTATAAATGAATGAATTAACATTAAGGGTCACACTTCCTTTTCATCCAGCTTTACTGAGGTATAGCTGACATGTAACATTGTGTAAATGTAAGATGTAAAATGTGATTATTTGATACATGTATATGTTGCAAAATGATAACCATGCTAAGATAAGCTAACACACTTTTCACCTCACATGATAACCATTTGGCTGTTGTTGTTATGGTGAGAACATTTAAGACCTAATCTCTTAGAAACTTTCTAATTATGCAATGCAATATTTTAAACTATACTCACCATGCTATACATTAGATCCCCAGAACTTATTCCTCTTATAACTGGAAGTTGTACCCTTTGACCAACATCTCCCCATTTCTCCCAT
Organism: Balaenoptera musculus; assembly: GCF_009873245.2. Taxonomy (NCBI): domain Eukaryota; kingdom Metazoa; phylum Chordata; class Mammalia; order Artiodactyla; family Balaenopteridae; genus Balaenoptera; species Balaenoptera musculus. Next base: position 87,469,607 of record NC_045797.1, on the reverse strand, counting down.
CCCCACCAAACCCCTGGTAACCACCAACCTTCTCTAAGTTTCTATGTGTCTGGCTTTTTAAGATTCCAGATATAAGTGAGATTATACTATAATTTGTCTTTCTCTGTTTTATTTCAGTTAGTGCCCTCAAGGTTCGTTCATGTTGTTGCAAATGACAGGATTTCCCTCTTTTTCACAGCTGAGTAATATTCCAGAATTTAGAAATTCAAGGTTCTCAGCCACATGAGAATCTTCTCATAAGTCCTTATCTGTAGTAACTCCATGGTGGTTCAGCCACCCACTAGATCAGACTTAAGGTTTGGTTTTCAGAAATCTCAATTCTGTGCCTAGTGGAGACTAAGTTACTTTTAGAGCAATTATAGAAGCTTTCTGTTCCTTATGAACCTTAAATTGAGAATCTAAATTCCCGATTCATCATTTTTTTCCACCAAGGTTTCTAGCATGTTTACAATCAACAAATCTACTGCATTATGCTTCCTATTTCCACTAAAATTTACCACTTAGGGGTTGCCTTCTGTATGTACTTGTTGGTAGGGGCCCACAGGTAATAATTCAAGCAGCTGTTTTGTCATTGCATACCATGAACCACAGTACCCACTTTGCCACTGTAACAGGGTCACTGATGACTTTTAACCAAATCAGATCAAAGAACCAATTCCACATTTTCATCCTAAATGTTCTGTTGCCGTAGAACTACATTTGGTATCAACAACTGTATTAATGGAAGTAGAATAGAATTATAAAATATTGTAGGTTAAGAAATTAGACCTTACAAGATTATGCAACTACTAAATAAATTTCTGAAAAAGAGAAAAAAAATGAGTAGGTCACTAGCCGGCTGTAGATAACATGAATGAGTTGGAGTTTGGGGGGAAAGATGGAAGAGAGAACTGTTGGATGCTGGGTAGAACCACCAAGGGAGAAAGGAGTAGAAATCTATGGAAAGGTGTTGGTTCTTAGCAACTGTTGTCCGCCTCTAAGTGTGCAGCAAAGCTTCTGGTGATGGACCTGGGATGGCGGTTGCTCAACCGGGTCAGGGGTCAGAAAGGAGAGCTCTGTGCAGAACAGGAGAGAAAAAGGAAAGCCGGATCAATATGCACAGCCCACGTCTGCCTCTCACTGCCTCTAATGATGCCCGGGACTTCGCTTCCATCCTCAGTCCCACACAAGTTCACTTTTGAACAGCTGCAAGCCAGAAATGTAGAGAAAGGGATTCGAGGAAATTTAGTTTCCAGAATAACCAATTTGACAATAGAACGATCAGCTGACACAAACCCATTTATTATCTGTTAATCTGCTAACACTTCAGCTGGCATCTTCTCCCAATTCTCTCTCTTACTATATTCAGCTACTTGAAGTTTTGAAAAAGAAATCAAGTTACTGTTTCCTCTGAACTCTTCACCTTCACCCCACCTACTTTGTTGCTAAACGTTGATCTTAGAACGGACAGACCACAGCATCAGTGGCTATTCTGGAAACAAAACACCAAACAAAAACAGACAAAACCCTTTCTGAGCTCTTCAAGTCAAGGTTAAATGCTTCTCCTCGCTGATTTGTAGCACCATATTATCCCTATCACATTACTTCTCTAACTATATTGTACTTGTTTACCTTTTTTGTTTCCTTAAATAAATATACTCCTTTAGACTAGGGACGCTAGTTAATATAGTGTAAAGGCTTTGCTCATAATAAATTATGCACCGATATTATTTTGTTTGGGTGGAAAGAAAAACGAAGGAAGGATGGAAGGAGGGAGTCACTGAAAGAAGAAAAGGAGGAAGGAAAGAAGGAAGTATTGAGCATCATAATCTAGCACTGCTCCTATTTCTCTTCAGGTGCTTATTCTTTATTGTTCATTTAATCCTCATTGACCCTTCGAAGACATACTTTTCCTTTTACCCACTGGCACTAACTATTAATGTCAGTACAGGTAATTACTTCTTCCACCTGGATCCATTTTTTTGACCCCATGAATAAAGCGAAAAACAAGTCTGAAGTTTAGTTTTTAAGATATTAAATAGTTTACTTTGATACAAAGGGGCCTGAATGTGATCTGTCTTAAATCTTAGAGACTGAGGGCTATCTCGTAAACAAATGACAGAACTGCACATAGAAATATGGTGTCCTGCTTGCAAAAGAAACTGGACAGAGTATTGAAGGGCCTCTGTCTGGCTCCATCTCTTCTTAGCTATGAAACCCAAGTGAGTCACTCAATATGTCTGAACCTTCATTTTTTCCATTCAATAATAGCAATGATTCTCATTTCCTGAGCGCTCCTATGTGCTTTATATGCATTATCTCACTTAGTCTTTTCAACAGCCATGTTAGGTAAGTTTTATTATCATCATTTACGTAGTCTCAAAAATGTTACTAACTATCTGAGGTCACAGATGAAGCCAGAGCAGACTTAAAAATGTAACAAGTCAATCTTATTCCAAAGTCCATGCTATTGAGGGTTATACTAAATGTCTAAGCCAGTTCAGGCTGCTGTAACAAAATAGCACACACAGGGGGACTTACAACCAACAGAAACTTATTTCTAACTGTTCTGGAGGCTGAAAGTCTAAGAGCTGGGGACCATCCCAGTCAGGTTCTGGTGAGAGCCCACTTTGATTTCAGACTTCTCTTCATGTCCTCACAGGGCAGACAGCAGAGAGGGGAAGCAAGCTCTCTTATGAGTCTTACAAGGGCGCTAATCCCATTCATGGGACCTCCACCCTCATGACTTCATCTAAACCCAATCACCTCCTAATACAAGCACATTACAGGGTAGAATCTCAACATATGAATTGGGGGAGGGCACAAACATTCAGTCCATGATACTAAGTAATTTGGAATAGAAAGGGATTGCTACTTATCTGCTCTGTTTACAGTTTGATCCTGCAGATCAAAACAAGTATTCTATGTGAAGGCTGTATATAAACCACTAATTGTAAACACTGAAGTCCTGCAAATGCTAAGTTTTTGTTGGAATGTTTGCTTTCTGAGACTGTTGCTGTATAGACTATTTGCCAGTTCCCCAGGTTTGTAAAATTTTTGATTTTGGTTTTATTATGTTTATCTTTTCACTTTCATTGTCAGATTGTCAGCTATGTTTGCTTTTCTCTCTGGTCTTCCTATTTCTAGCTGCTCTTGCTGCAACTTGCTGAACTTAGTCCTCTGTGGGTGCAAAGCTAGAAAGTCAAAGGGGGTACTGAATAGATTTCTTAAATACAGAGAATATGACTTATGAAATATATTTTACTTGGGATTTGTAATATTTACATTGATTACATAGAAAACCTCCTTCCTCTCCTTTTTAAAAATCTATGTCCTGTTGCTCAGCTGTTCTCTCAATAGTTGAAGTCAAAAGAAATAATAGATTTTGAATAAATAAGATGTAATTATATGGCTAAAAACAAATGTCCCATAACTCACAGGATATTCATGAAAAATTTTAGCATTAAAAATACATTTACCTATAGACAACATGGAAACAATAGTGACTCATCTAAACTAAAACCAATACCTTGATTCTATCCTGAAAATAAAAAAACAGTATGAACAAGCAGAAGAGGTGTGTTTTCTTCCACTGGCAGTTGATGACAAACTGAAAGTATATATTATAAAGATTAAAAAAAATGGTGACTATGAAAACACTGCATAAACCAAAAACAAAATGAGAACCCACATTTTTATTTCTGCCACTCTAATTTTATGCTTACCTTTAATTTCATTGGGAGAATTATATTACAACTTATTAAATGTGGCCATAATTCTCCTTCATTTTTGAGAATACACCTGGCTTGCTTAGCCCGCGATTAGTGTCCAATTACCTATGCAATTAATTGCAAATATCAAATGTTACCTGGTAGAGACTCTGGTAAATGTATCCTGATATCTGCCAGGGCCAACAGTTGGCTGGCGATGACCAAGAAATTTGGTTTGAAGGACAGAACTGGCCCTGGATACTGACAGAGATAAATATTATTAAAACTCTATTGGAAAATAGAATGCAAAAAATGTACTGGCCACAAAAAAAGAGTTGCAATTAAGACATTTAAATGTCGATTTTAAAGGAGTCTTGTTTTTAGGGTTTTTTAGCCATAGAGGAAGGACTAACAGAAGAATCAAGCAAAACAGTTATAAAATATTTTTCTTTAATGAGGTGTTTTTCTGTGAGTGTCTCTCCAGAGTGTTAGAAAACAAGCAATAGGAACATTTTGATGTTTGGACCAGAAGTTGGAAAAGAAGCTGGAGATAGGAGAGAGTTTCACAGAAGAAGAACTGTCCAACACACGAAAGACCAGATCAAACCTCATCATATGAAAGAGTCTACATAATTGAAAGCTTCCTATTCCAATGGGGTGGCTCATTTGTGATACCTCCAGAGTTTTCACTTGCGGTGGGCAGAAAGAAGAGAAGGTGAAGGCACATTATAGGTAACCCAGCCTAAAGAGAGGGCTGCATTTGGTCCTGCATTTTGAAGTGGCTTATGGAATACATTTCTCTTTATGCATGGGAAAATAAGCTCAGGATTCATGGGAGTTGCTGACATTAGGTAACATCATGATGAAGCATGAAGGGCATTTTATTAAGTAGCTGCAGCTTAAGACTTTCTTCTACCTCAAGGACTATGGAAGAAAAAACAAAACTAACTATAGAATTTGCCATTCCAGTCTCTCTGGGAACAGTTCTCTCTTCCCAGTGCAGTTGACACACCCGGGGCCCAGAATCCACACTGTAAAAGCAGCGTACTGTTTCACAGGGAAGCGGCAGTGAGCATGTTCTCAATCTACTTGCACAACCGAGGATGTAGTCCTTAAGACTCAATGTACATACGTGAATGTTCATCTCCTGTCCCCTCCCTCTATCTAACCATGAGTTCACACTCTAATCTCAGTCTACACTCAGAGTTCATCCTAGTTTCCCTGTTCTCATCTTGGTAACTAGCTCCCTTCTCAGTGCTGAGAAAGCTGGCTCCCATTTCTGGAACATACGTCCTTATTTGATCAATCCCCCTGTATGTATCCAATATCCCATCACCTCCACGGGCACCCCCCACTTAGAAACCCTCATCAACCCACTCCTGTGTCCACTCTCCACACCCAGGTGCCTTGGATCCTCTCCTCACTCTCCACCAACTGTACTCATGCCCTCCTTGCACCCTCAGGCTCTGAGAGCCCCACCGAGCCATCCCCGCATGGATGCCTGCATCCCCAGCTCCATCTCCCACACCCCCTGCTAGAGCATCACCCCTGAGTGGCCACACTCCTCACCCTTGTCAGACTTCAACTCCCCCCAGCCCACTGCCCCTTTCAGCCCAACTGTATGTAGAAGCGTACTTTGTTTTGCAAGACATAATGGTTTCTGTACAGAATGATTCAGGAGTAGAAGGGAAAGAAAGGGAGGGGAGAGAGAGAAGAGGAGATGGAAAAAGAGGAGAGGAAGAGGAAGGACTCCTGTAGATTTTTAAAAAATATTGTATTTATTTATTTACTTTAACTTTTTATCTTACATTGGAATATAGGGGATTAACAATGTTGCGTTAGTTTCAGGTGTACAGCAAAGTGATTCAGTTATACATATGCATGTACCTATTCTTGTACACACTGCTATATTTAAAATGGATAACCAACAAGGACATACTGTGTAGCACAGGGAACTCTGCTCAATATTATGTAACAACCTAAATAGGAAAAGAATTTGAAAAAGACTAGATACATGTACATGCAGGTTTTTTGTAGACACACTTTCTCAGGTGAAGGACCTATTCTGTGCTTCCATGACCAAGACCTGTATGCGTGTGTGTGTTCTCCTTTTCATACATTTAATGAGATAAAGATATCTTACTTTGTTACGTTCATTAAATTAAGTTTTTGTTTCCATTTTTTGGGTCTTTTTTTAGTTGGTATGTTGTAGTTTTTACATAGTCTGGTATTAGTTCTCTGTTGTCTATATGTGCTACAAATATTTTCTCCCATTCTGTGACTTTTAATCTGTTAATCTGTTTCAATACGTTTATCGATTTTCAAAAATCAAATTAGGTTGTCATTTCTGGAGGGTGAGGGATGTAACTCAGTCACATTAAGTATTGTTGGATTTACTGTCTATATTCTGTTTAGATTTTTCCATGTGTGTCAACACTGGTGGTATTTATCTGTAATATTCCTTCATCACTGTGTCCTTGTCTGTTATTTTTCTTTTATTAGCATGATTATGATAACCTTATGAAACAAGTCAGAGAGTGCTTTCTCATTCTCCATCTTCTGAAAAAGTTTTGAAAGTTTTAAAATTAGTTATTAAATAATTGGTAAAATTGTTAGTGAAGCTTTTGGGCTTGGTATTTTCTTTGTGAGATATCACTGCAGATTCAGTGATGTTATTGGATTCAGCATTATTTAAGGTTTCCTGTTGTTTTTTTTTCCTCAGGCTAGTTTTATTTGTTAAGTTATCTAGGAATTTTTCCATTTGATATAAACATTCAAATTGACTCAAATAAAATTGTAAATATTCTACTCATTTTTATCTTTTTAATACCAGCTGCATTATTCCTGCAATTTGTTGTTTTTGGCATTTCAGATCAGAGAGGAGAGGACTGTATCTTCAATAAATGTCATTGGAACAATTGAGTGTCCAGATGAAAAAATAATGAAATGAAATCCCAATTTCACACTATGTACAAATAGCAAGTCCTCATAGATGAAAAATGTAGATATCAATGGCAAAATTATAAACTAAATTAAAATAGAATAGCATGACCTCAGTGAAAGGAATTTTTCAAAAGGATAAAAAAAAATTAACTTTAAAGTAAATGGTTGAAAGATTTACTTCATTAAAATAAATCTTTCTTTTTTTGGAAGTCACCATAAGGAAGATGAAAAGACAAGCCACAGAATGGGAAGAAAAATTTGCAATACATACAGCCAACAAACAACTAATACCCAGGCTATATAAAGAACAACATATCAATGGAAAAGACAAACAACTAGAAACATAGATAAAATTTTACAAATGTAATGAATTAAAGAAAATAAGAAATCTGTATTCCCTTAAATGAATGGAAATGTGACCAACCTTCTTATAATAATGGAAGTTCAAATTAAAACTCTTTCCCTGGTCACCACTTACCTTCCTTCCTTGCTTTATTTTTCTCCAGAACATTCATCACTACTTAATAAGTCATTCATTCTTTCATTTGTTTATCTTGTTTATCTATCCCGTTTACATCAGGAGTCCCCAACTCCTGAGAACTGGGCCACACAGCAGGAGGAGAGTGGCGGGAGAGCGAAGCTTCTTCTGCTGCTTCCCATCACTCACATTACCACCTGAAACATGTCCTCCCCACCTCCCGCCCCGGCTCCCATCCGTGGAAAACTTGTCTTCCACAAAACCGGTCCCTGGTGCCAAAAAGGTTGGGGACCGCTGCTCTAGATTAGAGCCTACATGATGATGACTTGCTGTATTTTTTTTTTTTAACATCTCTATCCTTAGTTCTTGGACCAATGCCTAGGTCATAGTTGGTATTAAATAAATAGTGGTTGATTGAATGGCAGAATGAATTAAAAAAATCATACTCCAATTTCAGGAAAGTGATTACTCCTGAGGGTGGAGGAGGCGGATAGAATAAAAAGTTGGTGGCTTGTGTATATCTCTTCCTTAAAAAAGGAATAATCTGAAGCATATAATTCAAAACGTTAACAATACTTTAATCTCAGCTGTGCATATATGGATTTCTTTTAATTTTTTCTATACTTTTTTGTATGTTTGAAATATTTTCTAATTTTTTAATGTAGAGAGAAAAGAAAGATGCTTTGGAACCATCACATATTAACTTGCTTTTTTAGGATATAGTGTGATTTTTAACTCAGTATTTCTCAAAGATATTTTAGTATTTCTCAGTATTTCTCATGGAACACATTTTTTTTTTTCCAATGGAGAATCCATTAATATCATCTTTCTGAGAACACAGTTTGGGAAATCAAGCTGAATGATCAGAAAACTGTTTAGATAGATCATATGAATTTGTGCTCACTTCTGTGCCCTGATGCCAGAGTTCATTCCTTCATATATTTGGAGTTCTGTTTTAGATTTTCAGGAAGAGGGCTTACAAAAAATAAGTAGCCACAACAATGTGACATTAGAACTATTTTTGTTAACATGCTAGGTGAGAGTATTTTGTGATTATCTTACTAATCCCATAGAACCCAACCACAGCCCTGCAGCCAGCGTGGTAGTTTCTGATGGTCAGATGCCGATACCTTAAAGAATTAAATTATGTGTGGTGGAAGGGTTAAAAACTCAAGAATAGGTGAGTGGAGAGCTGGAATTCTAGTGACCCTAGAATATAATGGCAAAATCTTGGGAGTAGATTGGATACAAGTTGAGTGGACAATGAAGACCAAGAAGTTGATCTTGCCTTGGTGGTTGGTCTTACGCAGTCTCACAAATCTGTTTCTACATTTTCCTGGAGAGATGTCTCTGCAGATGAAATTGTTTACTCCATCAAATCATCACATTGCTCCTGACATGAAGCTCCACAGGAGAACATTACTTCAAAGCCTGGTGATCAGATCCCTGACACGACATTTCCTCAAGGACAAGGAGAAATATGTAACTGACGATGTTCTTCTATTTTACTTTAATTCCCTGAGAACTCATATACAACTTCTATTAAAGAAGTTATGTAGACTCTTGTTGCAAGCTAGACTAAATCAAGGTGCACATGGCCAGTATAATAAGGGATAAGAAAACAAGTTCTTTGAAGGAGAAAATAGCAGAACATTTAGCTAAAGGAATAAAAGAGCTGGTTCTACATCTTCAAACATCTGGGGGTTTATAGCATGATTCTATTTGATACCAGAGGGTAAAACTAATATGAATTAGTGGATATTAGAGGGAAGCAGATTTCAGCACAAGAGAGAAATTTTAATAATTAAGACTGTGCACAAAAGGACACAAGTGTCCGGGTTGTATCTAGTTCAACATGTCCAGTACAGACGGTGAAATCTTGAAGATTTTCTACAACTCTGTAATTCTATTAATCCATGATTGCTGTCCCTCTGATATTTATACCAATCTGTTCTTTAATCTGGAATTTGTGAAATCCTCCCCATGGATGACCAAAATTCCTTCCTCATTTAGTTTATGTCCAAAGACTCTGACATCTATTTGCAAAAACTCCTAACATTACAGACTTCGGGCAAGGACGTTTGCCCAAAAATAGCTATGTGTGCATGCCTTAAAGGCTACTGATGTATGCCAAATATTTTAAAGAGTCATCTGGTGCTCTGGGTAGAAGCCACTTCTGGTCAGCCTGTCGTGCTGCCATCAGCTCATCCTAAATCCTTCAGAAGGCTTTGCACTGTCATTGGCAATTTTGTTTTTATTGTTACTCTTTCATTTAACAGAACATGATAAATTGGTTCGGTCTATTGTATATTTCTCAAATAGCCACTTCCTGATTCATTATCATCATTATACGACACGTGAAAAGAATAGGGAAGGTTGAATTAATGGGGCTGCATATGAGCCACAGAGTCTCCTAGGAGCCTAAAGAGATCTGTATTCTGACAGCCATCACTGCCGAATATCAAGACTAAGCTGTGACCAAAACCAAGAAGACTGTGTTGACACACACACACCCATGACTACACAAATGTGTGCACTGGAAAGGATTACAGGTCAGTGTAAAAAGTAAAAAAGTCAATGATAAAAGTATTTAATTTTCTCCTTATGAGTCCCCCAACTGCTTGCTACATGTTCCCTATAACCTTTGTAATAAGAATAATGTGTAATGTGAAAATGCAATTAACAATTTTGTAAATTAATTGTAAGTGTTTTTAAAATAAAGTTACCAAATATTAAATTTACTCTTTTCAGGGGACAGAGACAAACTTTGATCTCTAGTAAATTAGGTTTTTAATCAAAGAATATGCTCAATTTTATGACATAATTTTGTGCTTGGTATTTACCGAGAGAAAGAAGCAGAATTATTCCATAATTGCAATTTCATGATTATAATTCATCAAAGTGCATTCAGAAGGGATAGCTCCATTATTTAATAACAACAAAAAAAAGGAACTGAGAGGAAGTTAGATATTGGCTAACATCAGGAACCATTTCTGGACATAGAGTTTTATGTGTGTGCACTGTACAGAGCTAACAACAATGGCGACAAAACTAGAACATGCCTGTTTCATTGGACTTTGAAACATTTTCCATGAATTCTCCCCTTTGACCATCCTGTTGACACTGAGAGGTACATATGTTCTACTCCATTTTCCAAGTGATAAACTTGAGGCTGAGGGAGATTAAGGAACTCTCCCAAGAAGACGCATTTAAAGTGTGCCAGGTATAGATCAATGGAACAGGATAGAAAGCCCAGAGATAAACCCACGCACATATGGTCACCTTATCTTTGATAAAGGAGGCAAGAATATACAGTGGAAAAAAGAAAGCTTCTTCAGTATGGTGCAGTGAAAACTGGACAGCTCCATGTAAAAGAATGAAATTAGAACACGCCCTAACACCATACACAAAAATAAACTCAAAATGGATTAAAGACCTAAATGTAAGACCAGACACTATAAAACTCTTAGAGGAAAACATAGGCAGAACACTCCATGACATAAATCACAGCAAGGTCTTTTTTGACCCACCTCCTAGAGAAATGGAAATAAAAACAAAAATAAACAAATGGGACCTAATGAAACTTAAAAGCTTTTGCACAGCAAAGGAAACCATAAAAAAGATGAAAAGACAACCCTCAAAATGGGAGAAAATATTTGCAAACAAAGCAACTGACAAAGGATTAATCTCCAAAATATACAAGCAACACATGCAGCTCAATATCAAAAGAACAAACAACCAAATCCAAAAATAGGCAGAAGACCTAAATAGACATTTCTCCAAAGAAGATATACACATTGCCAACAAACACATGAAAGGATGCTCAACATCACTAATCATTAGAGAAATGCAAATCAAAACTACAATGAGGTATCACCTCACACCAGTCAGAATGGCCATCATCAAAAAATCTACAAACAATAAATGCTGGAGACGGTGTAGAGAAAAGGGAACACTCTTGCACCGTCAGTGGGAATGTAAATTGATACAGCCACTATGGAGAACAATATGGAGGTTCCTTAAAAAACAAAAAATAGAACTAACATATGACCCAGCAATCCCACTGCTGGGCATGCACCCTGAGAAAACCATAATTCAAAAAGAGTCAGGTGACACAATGTTCACTGCAGCACTATTTGCAATAGCCAGGACATGGAAGCAACCTAAGTGTCCATTGACAGATGAATGGATAAAGAAGATGTGGCACATATATACAATGGAATATTACTTAGCCATAAAAAGAAACAAAATTGAGTTATTTGTAGTGAGGTGGATGGGCCTGGAGTCTGTCATACAGAGTGAAGTAAGTCAGAAAGAGAAAAACAAATACCGTACGCTAACACATATATATATGGAATCTAAAAGAAAAAAGGTTCTGAAGAACCTAGGGGCAGGACAGGAATAAAGATGCAGATGTAGAGAATGGACTTGAGGACATGGGGAGGGGGAAGTGTAACTTGGGATGAAGTGTGGACGTGGCATGGACATATATACACTATCAAATGTAAAATAGACAGCTAGTGGGAATCAGCCTCATAGCACAGGGAGATCAGCTTGGTGCTTTGTGACCACCTAGAGGGATGGGATAGGGAGGGTGGGAGGGACACGCAAGAGAGAGAGGATATGGGGAGATATATATACATATAGCTGACTCACTTTGTTATACAGCAGAAACTAACACAACATTGTAAAGCAAGTATACTCCAATAAAGATTTTTTTAAAAAGACATATATTTTTAATAAATAAATAAATAAATAAATCAAAATAAATAAATAAATAAAATGTGCCAGGCTAGGATTCTGGTCTCAATGACGTTTTCCCTCCCATTTTATAGCACTGTTTCCCTGTTCATTAACAATCTGACTCCTTCTCCCACCATCTTCAAGTCCTCTCAGTGGATGTCCCAGTTGTACATAGATGTTGCTGGCTGGCAGACCGTGTCATGTGATTCCACACGCCCACGCCTGCCTCAGGCTCTTTTCACTGCTTGGACTTCTCCCAGGAAGCTGTTAAATTCCTATTGATCCTATAAAAGTCTTCAGAGTATTGCCTCTTTGGCATCATGCTTTCCGATATTTTTAAACATTTAAAAAAATTGTGTATTTATGAAAATGTTTGAGCACATCCAAAGTAGAGCTTCAACCCTCATCAATCTTTGTTGTTTTTGATTCTTGCACCCTCTCCTTCACTTACATGTTGCTTTTGTTTGTTTGTTTGCTGGGGTATTTCAAGACAAATTCAGACATCCATGACTACTTCAGAATATATCTTCCTGCTTAATCTAACTTATTTGCTTTTCTGCATGACCAAATGTCCCAGGCTGGTTTTGTATTAGGTGAATCCCTTGAAAGTGCCAATATTCAACCATTTTGAACCTACAAAGAGGCAATTTCATACAGCCCAAATAAGTATATTTTATTCTCCATTCTGGAGTCAGCCATTTTCTCCAAGGAGCCCTGGTTCCTTTTAGTGGGAAATGGTATTTAGAAGCCATAGGTAGTAGGTGTGTTAAATGGTACTGGCTTGTCATTACTTCAATGTATACTTTTCAGAACAGAAAAAAATAATGAATTCATAAATCATTTTACAACTCGTGAAGATTATATGATTTGATGTTTATTAAAATTCTGACTTTATTTTTGTATTTATTTTCTCTTATGAAAATATTATTTCCTAATAATATTGACATAGTGTGTATTTTCTTTATCCTATTTTAACTAGTGTGCATATATGAAATAGTTTCTAAATAATAAAATAGCAATATTGATATTATTTACAGAACAAAATGACAGGACAAAATTGTTATAGACTAAAAACACAATATAAGATTTCTTTGTGTTTATTTTGGATATACTGGGTTATAAAATCACTTAATACTTATTTAAGTCTCTCTGCCTCCTACTTGGTATACTTTTGGGTACATTTATCTCCATTTTTTCTATTTTTGGAGATTTTTTTCTCTCTGTTTTTTTTTAAATTATATAACCTTTCCATGGTTCCAAAGTCCCCCAGCCATCTTAATCATACCATCCTCTGAAACATTTCTATTTTTGCTCTTATTGTATGTATAATATTTTGTAACTGTATGTTTTAATGACAGTGTACCTCACTTAAGGAACTAAGTGCGGTCAGGTTTTGTGTCTATATATAGCAAAATATTTGGCACAGAGCAAGTGTTCTAAATTTAATCATAAATCCTGTGTGTGGGTATGTGTGTGTGTGTGTGTTAAGGAAAGAATGAAACAGTTATATATTGGGAGAGTAGTGTCTATTTCTGGAATATATAATGTCTGTGTTGATATCAGAAAAATTGGGGGATAAAGGTTACTATGGTATATTTGGAATCACTGGGTACACTTCCATGATGAGTAATGAGGAATGCAATGCTGCATTAGGTAAAATAAATGCATCCAAAGAGAGTGAAGATGGGACGGCACCTTTGCAGGGTTTGTTTTGTTTTGTATTTTTGAGTCTTTTTTTTTCTATCATCTTTATTGGAGTGTAATTGCTTTACAATATTGTGTTAGTTTCTGCTGCATAACAAAGTGAATCAGCTATACATATACATATATCCTTATATCCACTCCCTCTTGCGTCTGCCTACCACCCTCCCTATCCCAGCCATCTAGGTGGTCACAAAACACCGAGCTGATCTCCCTGTGCTATGCAGCTGCTTCCCACTAGCTATCTATTTTACGTTTGGTAGTGTATATATGTCCATGCCGCTCTCTCACTTCGTCCCAGCTTCCCCTTCCCCCTCCCCGTGTCCTCAAGTCCATTCTCTACATCTGCATCTTTATTCCTGTCCTTCCCCTAGGTTCTTCAAACCATTTTTTTTTATATTCCATGTATATGTGTTAGCATACGGTATTTGTTTTTCTCTTTCTGACTTACTTCACTCTGTATGACAGACCCGAGGTCCATCCTCCTCGCTACAAATAACTCAATTTCATTTCTTTTTATGGCTGAGTAATATTCCATTGTATATATGTGCCACATCTTCTTTATCCATTCATCTGTCGATGGACACTTAGGTTGCTTCCATGTCCTGGCTATTGCAAATAGTGCTGCAATGAACATTCTGGTACATGATTCTTCCTGAATTATGGTTTTCTCAGGGTATATGCTCAGTAGTGGGAATGCTGTGTCATATGGTAGCTCTATTTTTCGTTTTTTAAGGAACCTCCATACTGTTCTCCATAGTGGCTGCATTAATTTACATTCCCACTGACAGTGCAAAAGTGTTCCTTTTTTCCACACCCTCTCAGGCATTTATTGTTTGTAGATTTTTTGATGATGGTCATTCTGACTGGTGTGAGGTGATACCTCATTGTAGTTTTGATTTTCATTTCTCTAATGATTAGTGATGTTGAGCATCCTTTCATGTGTTTGTTGGCAATCTGTATATCTTCTTTGGAGAAATGTCTATTTAGGTCTTCTGCCTATTTTTGAATTGGGTTGTTTGTGTTTTTGATATTGAGCTGCATGAGCTGCTTGTATATTTTGGAGATTAATCCTTTGTAAGCTGTTTAGTTTGCAAATATTTTCTCCCATTCTGAGGGTTGTCTTTTTATATGGTTGTGGTTTCCTTTGCTGTGCAAAAGCTTTTAAGTTTCATTAGGTCCCATTTGTTTATTTTTGTTTTTATTTCCATTTCTCTAGGGGCTGGGTCAAAAAGGATCTTGTTGTGATTTATGTCATGGAGTGTTCTGCCTATGTTTTCCTCTAAGGGTTTTATAGTGTCTGGCCTTACATTTAGGTCTTTAATCCATTTTGAGTTTATTTTTGTGTATGGTGTTAGGGCGTGTTCTAATTTCATTCTTTTACATGGAGCTGTCCAGTTTTCCCAGCACCACTTACTGAAGAGGCTGTCTTTTCTCCATTGTATATTCTTGCCTCCTTTATCAAAGATAAGGTGACCATAGGTGTGTGGGTTTATCTCTGGGCTTTCTGTCCTGATCCATTGATCTATATCTCTGTTTTTGTGCCAGTACCATACTGTCTTCATTCCTGTAACTTTGTAGTATAGTCTGAAGTCCCAGAGCCTGATTCCTCCAGCTCCATTTTTCTTTCTCAAGATTTCTTTGGCTATTCGGGGTCTTTTGTGTTTCCATACAAATTGTGAAATTTTTTGTTCTAGTTCTGTGAAAAATGCCATTGGTAGTTTGATAGGCATTGCATTAATCTGTAGATTGCTTTGGGTAGTATAGTCATTTTCACAATGTTGATTTTTCCAATCCAAGAACATGGTATATCTCTCCATCTGTTTGTATCATGTTTAATATCTTTCATCAGTGTCTTATAGTTTTCTGCATACATGTGTTTTGTCTCCTTAGGTAGGTTTATTCCTAGGTATTTTATTCTTTCTGTTGCAATGGTAAATGGGAGTGTTTCCTTAATTTCTCTTTCTGATCTTTTGTTGTTAGTGTATAGGAATGTATGGGATTTCTGTGCATTAATTTTGTATCCTGCTGCTTTACCTAATTCATTGATTAACTCTAGTAGTTTTCTGGTAGCATCTTTAGGATTATTCTATGTATAGTATCATGTCATCTGCAAACAGTGACGTTTTACTTCTTTTCTGATTTGGATTCCTTTTATTTCTTTTTCTTCTTTGATTGCTGTGGCTAAAACTTACAAAACTATGTTGAATAATAGTGGTGAGAGTGGGCAACCTTTTTTTTCCTGATCTTAGTGGAAATGGTTTCAGTTTTTCAGCATTGAGAACAATGTTGGATGTGGGTTTGTCATATATGGCCTTTATTACGTTGAGGTAAGTTCCCTCTATGCCTACTTTCTGTTGGGTTTTTATTATAAATGGGTGCTGAATTTTGTCAAAAGTTTTTTCTGCATCTATTGAGATGATCATATGTTTTTTACCTTTCAATTTGTTAATATGGTTTATCACATTGATTGATTTGCATATATTGAAGTATCTTTGCATTCCTGGGATAAACCCCACTTGATTATGGTGTATGATCCTTTTAATGTGTCGTTGGATTCTGTTTGCTAGTATTTTGCTGAGGATTTTTGCAGCTGTGTTTATCAGTGACTTTGGCGTGTAGTTTTCTTTCTTTGTGACATCTTTGTCTGGTTTTGGTATGAGGATGATGGTGGCCTCGTAAAATGAGTTTGGGAGTGTTCCTCCCTCTGCTATATTTTGGAAGAGTTTGAGAAGGATAAGTGTTAGCTTTTCTCTAAATGTTTGATAGAATTCACCTGTAAAGCCATCTGTTCTTGGGAATTTATTTGTTGGAAGATTTTTAACCAGTTTCAATTTCAGTGCTTGTGATTGGTCTGTTTATATTTTCTATTTCTTCCTGGTTCAGTCTCAGAACGTTGTGCTTTTCTAAGAATTTGTCCATTTCTTCCAGGTTGTCCATTTTATTGGCATATAGTTGCTTGTAGTAATCTCTCATGATCCTTTGTATTTCTGCAGTGTCAGTTGCTATTTCTCCTTTTACATTTCTAATTCTGTTGATTTGATTCTTCTCCCTTTTTTTCTTGATGACTCTGGCTAATTGTTTATCAAGTTTGTTTATCTTCTCAAAGAACCAGCTTCTAGTTTTATTGATCTTTGCAATCATTTCCTTCATTTCTTTTTCATTTATTTCTGATCTGATCTTTATGATTTCTTTCCTTTTGTTAACTTTTGGGTTTTTTTGTTCTTCTTTCTCTAATTGCTTCTGTGTAAAGCTAGGTTGTTTATTTGAGATTTTTCTTGTTTCTTGAGGTAGGATTGTATTGCTATAAACTTCCCTCTTAGAACTGCTTTGCTGCATCCCATAGGATTTGGGCCATCATGTTTTCAGTATCATTTGTTTCTAGGAATTTTTTGATTTCCTCTTTGATTGCTTCAGTGATCTCTTGGTTATTTAGTAGTGTATTGTTTAGCCTCCATGTCTTTGTATTTTTTACTGTTTTTTTCCTGTAATTGATATCTAATCTCATAGTGTTGTGGTCGAAAAAGATACTTGATACAATTTCAATTTTCTTAAATTTACGAAGGCTTGATATGTGACCCAAGATATGATCTATCCTGGAGAATGTTCCATGAGCACTTGAGAAGAAAGTGTATTCTGTTATTTTTGGATGGAATGTCCTATAAATATCAATTAAGTTCATCTTGTTTAATGTATCATTTAAAGCTTGTGTTTCCTTATTTATTTTCATTTTGGATGATCAGTCCATTGGTGAAAGTGGGGTGTTAAAGTCCCCTACTATTAATGTGTTATTGTTGATTTCCCTGTTTATGGTTGTTAGCATTTGCCTTATGTATTGAGGTGCTCCTATGTTGGGTGCATAAATATTTACAATTGTTATATCTTCTTCTTGGGTTGATCCTTTGATCATTATGTAGTGTCCTTCTTTTTCCCTTGTAATAGTCTTTATTTTAAAGTCTTTCCACCCCCTCACTTTCAGTCTGTATGTGTCCTTAGGTCTGAAGTGGGTCTCTTATAGATAGCATATATACAGGTCTAGTTTTTGTATCCATTCAGCCAGTCTATGTCTTTTGTTTGGAGGATTTAATCCATTTACATTTAAGGTAATTATTGATATGTATGTTCTTATTACCATTTTCTTAATTGCTTTGGGTTTGTTTTTGTAGGTCTTTTCCTTCTCTTATGTTTCCTGCCTAGAGAAGTTCCTTTAGCATTTGTTGTAAAGCTGGTTTGGTGGTGCTGAAATCTTTTAGCTTTTGCTTGTCTGTAAAGGTTTTAATTTCTCCGTCAAATCTGAATGAGATCCTTGCTGGGTAGAGTAATCTTGGTTGTAGGTTTTTCCCTTTCATCACTTTAAATATGTCCTGCCGCTCCCTTCTGGCTTGCAGAATTTCTGCTGAAAGATCAGATGTTAACCTTATGGGGATTCCCTTGTATGCTATCTGTTGTTTTTGTCTTGCTGCTTTTAATATTTTTCTTTGTATTTAATTTTTTTATATTTTGCTTAATATTTGTCTTGGCGTGTTTCTCTTTGGATTTATCCTATGTGGGACTCTCTGTGTTTCCTGGACTTGATTGACTACTTCCTTTTCCATATTAGGGAAGTTTTCAACTATAATCTCTTCAAATATTTTCTTAGTCCCTTTCTTGTTCTTTTCTTTTTCTGGGACCCATATAATTTGAATGTTGGTGCATTTAATGTTGTCTCAGAGCTCTCTGAGACTGGCATCAAGTCTTTTCATTCTTTTTTCTTTATTCTGCTCTGTAGTAGTTATTTCCACTGTTTTATCTTCCAGGTCACTTATCCATTCTTCTGCCTCAGTTATTCTGCTATTGATTCCTTCTAGAGAATTTTTAATTTCATTTACTGTGTTGTTCATCATTGTTTGCTTGCTCTTTAGTTCTTCTAGGTCCTTGTTAAACGTTTCTTGTATTTTCTCTATTCTATTTCCAAAATTTTGGATCATCTTTACTATCATTCCTCTGAATTCACTTTCAGTTAGACTGCCTATTTTCTCTTCATTCGTCTGGTCTGGTGGGTTTTGCCTTGTCCCTTCATCTGCTGTGTGTTTCTCTGTCTTCTTATTTTGCTTGTCTTACTGTGTTTGGGGTCACCTTTACACAGCCTGCACATTCGTAGTTCCCATTGTTTTTGGTGTCTGCCCCCAGTGGGTAAAGTTGGTTCAGTGGGTTGTGTAGGCTTGCTGGTGGAGGTGACTGGTGCCTGTGTTTTGGTCGATGAGGCTGGATTTTGTCTTTCTGGTGGGCAGGACCACGTCTGGTGGTGTGTTTTGGGGTGTCTGTGAATGTATTATGATTTTAGGCACCCTCTCTGCTAATGGGTGGGGTTGTGTTCCTGTCTTGCTAGTTGTTTGGCATGGGGTGTCCAGCACTGCAGCTTGCTGGTCAATGAGTGGAGCTGGGTCTTAGTGTTGAGATGGAGAGCTCTGGGAGAGCTCTCGCTGTTTGATATTACATGGGGCTGGGAGATCTCTGGTGGTCTAATGTCCTGAACTCAGCTCTCCCACCTCAGAGGCTCAGGCCTGACACCTGGCCGGAGCACCAAGACGCTGTCAGTCGCACGACTCAGGAGAAAAGGGTGAAAAATAAATAAATAAATAAATAAATAAATAAATAAATAAATAAATAAATAAATTAATTAATTAATTAAATAAACTTATTAAAATAAAAAATAAAAAAAATTAAAATATAAATTTTCAAAAGAAATTTAAAAAAGAAGAGAGCACGATACCAATAAACAAATCCACCAATGATAACAAGTGCTAAAAACTATACTAAGATAAACATAAACATCAGATACTAGTCAGTCGCATACAGCAAACCCCAATTCTACAGTTGCTCCCAAAGTCCACCTCCTGAATTTGGCATGATTCGTTGTCTATTCAGGTATTCAACAGATGCAGGCACATCAAGTTGATGTGGAGCTTTAATCCGCTGCTTCTGAGGCTGCTGGGAGGGATTTTCCTTTCTCTTCTCTGTTCGCACAGCTCCCGGGGTTCAGCTTTGGATTTGGCCCCACCTCTGCGTGTAGGTCGCCTGAGGGCGTCCGTTCCCCGCCCAGACAGGACGGGGTTAAAGGACCAGCTGCTTCGAGGGCTCTGACTCACCCAGGCGGGGGGAGGGAGCGGTACGGAGGAGGCGGGGCCGGGAGGAGGCGGGGCGAGCCTGCGGCGTCAGAGGCGTTGTGACGTTGAACCAGCCTGAGGTGCGCTGTGCGTTCTCCCGGGGAAGTTGTCCCCGGATCACGGGAGCCTGGCCGTGGCGAGCTGCACAGGCTCCCGGGAGGGGCGGTGTGGAGAGTGACCTGTGCTCGCACACAGGCTTCTTGGTGGCGGCAGCAGCAGCCTTAGCGTCTCACGCCCGTCTCTGGGGTCCACGCTGATGGCCGCGGCTCGCGCCCGTCTCTGGAGCTCTTTTAGGCAGCGCTCTGACTCCCCTCTCCTCGCGCACCAGGAAACAAAGAGGTAAGAAAAAGTCTCTTGCCTCTTAGGCAGGTCCAGAGTTTTTCCCAGCCTCTCTCCCTGCTAGCTGTGGCGCACTAACCCCTTCAGGCTGTGTTCACGCAGCCAAACCCAGTCCTCTCTCTGGGATCTCCCTTTGCAGGTTTTTAAATAAGCAGAACTTCAGTGGTCAAGTTCTATGATTTTAGAGTTAGATCTGGAATTAAATCCTAGCCCAGCTTTACCCATAAATAAGTATGCAGTCTTGTAAAATTAGCTACACTTGCTGAATCCAAGTTCCCTCATCTATGAAATGAAGACAATAAAAATTCCTATCTTGTAAGATACTGTGGGAAGCCAGTGATAGAATAAACATAAAGAGCTTGTCAGGGGCTTGGAAAACAGGAATAGTTATCACTAAATAGCTACTATCCCCACCATCATCACGATCTTCATTATTATACTAGATTTACCACACCACTTTAAAATGTACTGAAATTTGTTAATTAAGGTAGTAGTTCTATCTTAAGTAGAACTAAATGTACTCCAAATTCCTTTCATGCAGTAATATTTCAGTTTTGAGTGCTCTTGGAAGCAGGTAGGACACTTCAAAAATACTGACATCTGGGGCCATCTCCAGAAATTCTGAGCTAAGTCCTCTAGGGTGTGGACCAAGTGTGTAATAAACTCCCAGGTGATTCTAAAATACCACTAGGGTTGAGGACCACTGCTTAAGATCTTTGGAGTCTAAGTGATCTAGTGCGAGGCTGTTTGTTGTTGTCTGACGTATATATTTATAATATATCTGTATATATATGTATACATATGCCTAGGCTATCTGAGAGAAGTCAAAATGCTCAAAATCAAGTCCCGTTAAGAGGATCGTAAGATATGGGAAATAACTGATTCACTTTGCTGAACAGCAGAAATTAACACAACGTTGTAAATCAACTATACACTAATAAAAATTAATTTTAAAAAAAGAGGATCATGCGTAGCTCAGGTAGACTCCCACGGCCATTCTCTTTAGTAGAGAGAATACATAGACGTTTTCATTGTCAGCAAAGGACCTCTCATGTCTAATTTGAGCTAAAATAGCAGTGAATTCCATTCATGTCTTGTGAATAGAGGTAAAATGAATTAGTACTCTAAAGGACTAGCATCCTGAGGTCAGTCGAGACCATGCTACTCAGGAAAAAGAGATATGACACGTGTTACCTTTTCTCTCAGCTACTTATCTCTAAGTTTGTTACATATTAAAGATGGATATTTAAAAAGAAAGAGGCTTGCAGCTCTACTTATTCCACCAGCATGAGCTGAATCACCAAGTACCACTGTGCTTCATCTGTTCTCTTCTTATTCCACTTGATGAATGTAAGACATTTCTGCTCAGAATGCAGTTAGGGGTAATAAATAAAGGTCTTTACAAACACCCCAGTCATTTTAAAGCTCCCCATAATTACAACAGCAACATAATTAAATACAAATTTTAAAAACATACAACAGAGCAGCAAAAGTATTACTATAGGACCTTCCCGGTCTGTTCCTAACTTTATGGTTCATTAACTTTACTTGTGGTTTTCACATAAACATAATTTTAAGTGTTGAGCAGGTGCACAGCCTCTCTGTGATGGATTCAGTGGGCTGTGACCACGCTCACCTCTGCTCGCCCCGTGTGCATGGAAGAGAACAGCACAGAGTTGAGAAAGGAAATGTTTCAACTATTTCCTTCAGCCCTCTTTAAAAAGCATCCAAGTGTACTGTTTAGAAGGAAGATGTAAGCAATTCATGAAGCTCCTGTGCTCTCATGTATGTTTTTCAACTGCTAGTGCTTTTCAAAGTCTAGCTTTTGAGTTTTACAGATTCAAGGACAATACTGTATCATAGCTATTGAAGGGTCTGAATAATAAAAATAAGTGAATTTTATTCCATTCCATATAAATGGGTATAAATATACAGATATATATTTCTTTCTGGAATTTTATTCTCATATATATACATATATATGTAATATATAGTTATACAGAGAGATATATAGATATAATTCCTTCCTGGAATTAGAGCTAGGCTATCTATTAAGAAGGAACTGAAATAACAGTGTGGATAGGAAAACCTGAAGTGATTTCTCATATGAGCAAACATCAGAGAAGACAGTCCGTGACGTGGGAAAGGGTACCAGGAATTCAGGACTGGGCCTGGGTTAGTGATAGTGAATTCTCCAGGAGACCATTGACATTAACAAAGGTACCCATCACATATGTTTTTCTTGTGTTTCTTTAAAAACAAAACATCTTGGGATTAATTATGGATAGATAGGTGGATACGTAGATAGATACAGATGCATATATATAATATATATGTACATGTGTATATATATATATTATATATATATATATATATATATATATACATATGACAAGTAAAAATGGTTGGTGGGTGGGAGATTGATATTGTTTCTTAGGTGTTCCTGACAAACTCTTCAGGGTGTTACCCTGCTGAATCATTTTGGACTTCTCATTTGACAGGAGAAGCACCACGGCTCCCTGCAGACAAGATGAGGGCATGTAGTGGAAGGGGCGTCACTGAGCCCTGAATCCATTTCCCTCCTGCTGACTTTCACGGGGCTTGAAATGAAGCTTTCAGGCCTCCAAGGCTCTCCTCTTAAGACACAAATACTTGGGTAAAGAAATGGGAAAGGAAGCAGGAGCAAAATGGAACATACACATCTCCTTATCTAATTTCCTGCAGATTGAAGCATGGAAACTCAGTGCCCATGTGTCACTCACTGGAAAATACAGTTACCTTTCTGGACCTTGAACATTCAAAGTCCCTGGCAGCTGTGGTCATGCACTGCACTTTATCATATCCGTATACTGCAGTTTACCTTAACCACATCTTCTTTTCCTGTAGTCCCATCCATCTTCCTAGGACTCTCTTCCTATCTCTGCTTTGCTAAGTCTCAGCTCTACTTACCTCCTGGAAGGAGGAATCCCTGAATCCTTCCCTCCTCCTGTGTGAGCATCTCCCCTGTCCCTCCCGGTCTGAGGTCGGTCACTTTTGCCATCTCTTTCTTTCAAATGTGGGTCCTTCAAAGGCAGAGACAATATTTTTCTTGTTCAGGCTATAGAACTATTTATGCTTAAAACAGCAACGTTATACCTGCTGTGCTGTGTAGATCACTGTAGGTGATGCCACTGAAGTTTTCCAGCAAGCCTGTGTGTCTTGTGCTCAATTTTCATGGGGAAAATTCAACCCTGCCTCCGAGTGTATGGTCTCTGCTGGGAGGCATTGTAGACCTGGGCTCACGTGCGCCTTTCCCAGCTACGCTTCACTGAAGGACGTGTGATGGAAACCACGGGGAGGGTGTGAGTGCATTTAGCTGATGTTGGCAATTTGGAGGCAGTTTGATCTTTCCCAGTGCCCTCAATTATCTCAGATGCTGTATCCCTTTCACAAGATAACTTTTGTTCACCGTGATCATTTTCAAATGTAGATTTCCTCCTGAAAATACTTCCTCTAGTGTGCTGAATATGAATTCTTTCAAGTAATGAAGGGCAGCTTAAAATTTGCAACATGCCTTTCCTGAAAAGAATTCCCATAGATTTTAACTTTGCTGCTGCAAATCCAGAAAATGTGATGCTGTGTGGTTTGCTTTTGAAGCTCTGGTGCTCTCACTTATAGAGATGTCTTTGCCTCCAATGCACTCTGCATATTGAAACTCAGATGGAGGACCCTGAGTTCACTGGCAGACAGGCTGACGTGTTATCTCACTTGCTGTTGAACCCACACTCAGTGTGTTGTGGAGACTCACGGAGAAACCAAGGAGGTGTTTAACAGCTTGGCACTGTCTTGGCGTGAGACTTGACTGGGTGAGAGGAGGTAGGGGACTTGAATTCTGTCTG
This sequence comes from Balaenoptera musculus, assembly GCF_009873245.2. NCBI lineage: Eukaryota > Metazoa > Chordata > Mammalia > Artiodactyla > Balaenopteridae > Balaenoptera > Balaenoptera musculus. Next base: position 87,445,690 of record NC_045797.1, on the reverse strand, counting down.
CGTAAATGTGAAAGCTCATTTCTTAGTTTTCCTGCACCAACCCCTACACCCAAAACATTGCATAGAATGATAAAGACTGTCAGTTCTTCATAAGTACATTTTAACTGAACGTTAGTCGAATGATAGGATTGCATTCAGCAACCATAGCAACTCTTTCAGTGAGGGTCGTGTGACCAAAGCCAGGCCAGGAAGTCCTCCCACTGACTTCTGCTGAAAATATTGGGAAATAACCATTCTCCTTGTGCTGAGGCTCACTCACTTTAGAGAATGTAAGCCCAGAATTGCTGACAGCCATGGATGCTATGCTCGGATAAGGTCTGCAGGAGAAGAATCTAACCCGCAAGAACACTAATGATGGTAGCTGAGTGCCCAGAGCCATTGAACTTCTACCTCAGACATCTCAGTTTCTTGGTTTAACACATTTCCTGTTTTGTTTAAGCCCAGTTGAGTTGTCTAATGTCATTTGCAACTAAAAGAGTCCTGACTAACACACTTTTGTTACACATCCCTCTTTTGAACCAAGACAAAGCCAACTGTGATCTGTCTCCAGTTCACAGTTCTTCTGTACCTTGGACTTGGTGTTAGAAGTTATGTCCTGATTTCTCACTGGGGATTTGGACTTGAACACAAGTTACTGGTTTCCATAGTTAAGTATATCCTGAAGAGTTTATTTTATTCTAGGCAGTTTCTTGAAATTCCAAACTCCACTCTTCTGGCTGCCCTATTCCTATGAAAGAGGAGGATGTGAACACATCCCAAATGCTCTGGTCCTATATTTTCATAATTAATTGATGTCATAGCTATAGAGTCTTAGAGATATGTGTTCTGAGTTCTCTCTCTCTTCGCTCTCTCTCCCTCCTTCTCTTTCTCTCTCTGCCGATTGTGAAGAGTGCCTTAGCTTTCGAATACACAAATGCTCTAATTGTACTTCTAATGCTGCAGGTAGCCCCTTAGCATGTAGTCTCTTTCCCTTACACATATATGAGGGCACATTCCCTTCAGTAACCCTGTCACGGAAAAAAAATAAAAGGCATACAGACTGAAAAGAAAAAAAAATAAAGCTGTTCTTATTTGCAGAAGGTATGATCATCTATGTAGAAAATCTCAAGGAACAAAAAACTAAAATTATTCCTGGTACTAATAAGTGAGTTTTCAGGTTCAAGGTTTCAGGATACAAAATCAACACACAAAGATCAGGTACATTATGATACACTAACAGTGAACATGTGATCTTCTCTCTGTCTGCCCGTTCCTGGTACATTTCTGTGTCCTCATCTCTTTATAAAGACACCAGTCAGGTTGGCTTAGGGCTCCCCTGGCAACTTCATTTTAACTTTATCACCTATTTAAAGACCTTGTCTCCAAATATAGTCACATTCTTAAACATGGGGAGTTAGGGCTTCAACATATGAATTTGGGAGGAATATGATTCAGCCCACAACATTAGTCATCAGGGCAAAACAAACTAAAACCACAGTGAATATTCTAAGAAAGTAGCTCTCAAATGTTTTCAACAACACACACACACACACACACACACACACACGCACAAATGGTAACTATGTGATGTGATGGATATGTTAATTTGCTTGATTTTGGTTATCATTTCAAAATGTATATATATTGATAGATAGATATCTCAAAACATCGTGTTGTACACCTGAAACATATACGATTTTTATTTGTCAATCATACTTTAAAAAGCTGGGGAAAGATCTCCAATGATATATTATTATACACCTATGAAGATGGCTAACGAAATAGCAACTACACCAAATACTGCAGGGTAAAGATACTAATACATTGCTGGTGGGAATATAAAATGGCACATCCACTCTGGAAAACAGCTTGGCAGTTTTTCTTATTGTTGTTTGACTAAACATGCTACTACCATAGGACCCAGTAATTGCATACTTGGGCATTTGTGCCAGAGAACTGAAAAGGTATGGCCATACAAAAACCCACACACAAATGTTCATAACAGTTTAGTCATAGCAGCCAAGAAAGGAAACAGCCCACATGTCCTTAAACAGGTGAATGGTTAAACAAACTCCAGTGCAGCTACACCCTGGAATACACTCAGCAGTAAAAGTAGCAGACTACTGATGTCTGTGACAACCTGGATGCATCCCCTGGGAATTGTGCTGAGTGGATAAAACCAATCCTAAAAGGATTGTAAGTAAGTTTTCATTTATATAACATTTGAAATGACAAAACTCTGGAAATCCATTGCCAGGATGAAAGAGGGGGGCAGGAGTGGGAAGGAAGTGGGTGTGGCTATAACAGGGCAACTAGAAGAATCCTCGTGGGGATGGAAATGTTCCCTATCTTGACCATGTCCATGGTAACATCCTGGTTGTGATTCTGTGTAAGAGTTTCCAAGATGTTACCCTTGGAGAAAGCTGTGGAGAAGGTAGAAGGGATCTCTCTATATTATTTCTTACAGCCACATGTGAGCTTACAGATATCTCAAAATTAAAAGTTTAAGGGGCTTCCCTGGTGGCACAGTGGTTAGGAATCCACCTGCTAATGCAGGGGACACGGGTTCGAGCCCTGGTCCGGGAAGATCCCACATGCCGTGGAGCAACTAAGCCCGTGCGCCACATCTCCTGAGCCTGTGCTCTAGAGCCCACGAGCCACAACTACTGAGCTCGCATGTTACAACTACTGAAGCCCACGCGCCTAGAGCCCGTGCTCCGCAACAAGAGAAGCCACCGCAATGAGAAGCCCGTGCACCACAACGAAGAGTAGCCCCCGCTCACCGCAACTAGAGAAAAGCCCGCGCCCAGCAACGAAGACCCAACACAGCCAAAAATAAATAAATAAATAAAATAAATTTTTAAAAAGTTTATTAGAATATTCTTGCATATAAAAAGAACTACTAAAGAATATATTTCATCAAGAAAGAAATTGACCCCAAATAGAAGAGAGTATTTTTTCTCTGTATTTTGAAATATTTCAGAAATAATTTTTAGCAAGAAAAGTATATACTTATCAACTATGAATTTGAAAATAAAAATTTTGCCTTGGGAAGAATTTTGGATATTACTTAAACACTTTTTCACCAATCACAAAAATAATAACCACTTAGAGTAAATAATTTTACCAAGATCACACAGTGAAGAGGCTGCCAAGCGGGACAAGGTCCGCTAACTGCTTCACCAGAGTTAGTTCTATTGTTCCGCACTGCTGGATCTAGTTGAACTTGAAAAATTAACCATTGCTAAATCTAGTTAAGAAACATTTTTTCAGTTAGCTGATTGCCTAGATAGTGGCTTTGTCTGAATCAAGCCTGAGATATTTTGATGGCAATCAGGGAAATTAAAACAGAAATTCCACAGTCTGCCTGGTGGGGGACCTGATGGGAGGTGTTGAGGAACGTACAGGTAAAGGGCAGATGCCACAGTAAGGGCCGTGTGGAATCACTGGCACGAGGTGCCAAGGACCCCGAAGGCACGTGGCTCCATGGCAGGAGAAAGCCACTCCTTTCCTGGGGCTTCAGCTCGCTCCATCCTGAAATGAGGGACTTGACTGAGATCTAAGTTCTTGACATATTATCTTGTATCACACTAACATATCTTACTTCTCCACTGCAGACCCCAGGGAGAAGAGGGAGAGGAAAAAGGAAAGAGGAGAAGGTAGTCCCACAGCTGTTATCTGAAGGGAGCAGTAGATCCAAAAAAGGAAAAGGGGAAGTAAACTTTACCTGCCTGTGAATTGATGGTGAGTGAATTTTGACCTCTATAGGTTTTGACATAAGGTCAAGTTCTATAATTTTACTAACCCCTCCCGAATAAAAAATTTATACAGACCTACCTCTACCAGCTATAGGGAAAGCTAAGATCCTTATGGCCTCTACAAAGGATGCAATGCCCACATTCAGTGGAGTAGAAGGTTCTGGGATTTATACATAAGCTCCAAACTTGTATGTGTACTTGAGTAGAAATTTGGACATATGTGGGACCTGTACAACCTTGGATTTGAAAATAGGTAGGATTTGTACACAAGCTCCAAACTTAAGAAAGACTAGCCTCCGTTCTTTCTCATCTCATAGTTGCCATTTCATAACTCTTGTTGGTGGGCAGTTTACTTCTGCTCATTTTTCCTTATCAGGACCTTAATCTCAAATAAATGGAGAATAGTCTCTTACTCAGAGGAACACACACACACACATGCACACATGATTAAGAAGTATTTACTTCTAAAATCTTTTATTTACTAAATGTGCTGTTCCAAACATTTAATGAACACATAAATTGAGGATGTAAGAACAAAAGATTGAAGAAGCTGATTAATATTTATCCATTCATGAGAACCAGCTCAGGGGTCCATATTAAGAGCATGGTAGGGTGAAATTAATTTTAAATACAAGGAAACTAAGACCTAAAGAGGTTAAATACATTTATTAGTAGTAGTATTATAAGCAGAAAGTAAGGGGTAAAGCCAAGTCTTGAACACTTGACCACCTGTTTCCAAGACCACCTCCTTCCAATCTGCTGTGATGCTTTCATAACACACACTGAATAAGTGTCTCATGTGTAGGCTCCATCATATCAAATTACCTCTCTCCTACTTCGGCTATTATCTGAGCAATACAAACAAAATTCCTTGATTCTTATTTTCTCTGAACAAGATGTAAGTGGATAGGTTACAGAGATGAAAAAATATTTTAAAAATTACCTTCACTCTGTACTTTCACTTGCTGTATATGCATTGCAAAATGATATTTTGTGACATAATTATCTGTTTCATGATTGTCTTTTTGAGCATAAAAATTCTTTTAAAAAATAACCTTGTTCATTATCTTTGAATTAAGAATAAGTTTTCCATACCTTTTTTCCATTATCTATCCTTTAATATCAATAAATAAAAAAATGCAACCATTAGTATATTCCTCTTATAAGAAAAGAATGATAAATCTTTAAGTGGTTCATTAAATGGATATATAATGCTCCTTTTAGCTGTTTCTTCTCATTTTGGAATACATTGCGTATAAAATGCATTTAAATGGTCAGTTTTATTGATTATGCAATATTGACACTTGAGGGAAGTGATGGGTTTCGTCATGGTGACTGTGACTCATTCACAAATCATAGTTTAGTGGCAGGTAAATGGGTATAACACTTTTGGGGGGAAAACAAGCAGATTAAGAACCACAGAGGAAAGAGAAAATTTGAGTCATATTTTGTTGGCCAAGGTTTGACTTGAAATTACCCAGTCCCCTGAGAGCCAGCTGAGTTGTACCTGTACTCAGACCTGTAGGTAACTTTATGGATTAAAACTAAATAGTCCTGTGAGTATGAGGGGCAGAAATCCCTTGATAAATATATGCTAGTTGGGTAAATTTTTCGAGCTTTGGATAACCATCCTCAGAACGCTCTGTCTCATCTCCCACATTGTGAGGTTGATCCTGGCACAACTTTTCCTCTCCACATTTATATTCACTGTACTCAAACCTTTTCTGGAACTTTCCTACCATCATGGCGATGCACAGTCTCTCCCCCTCGCCCCTGCCTGAAATCCTCTCCCTCCTCGTCTACCTGGTATTTCCTACTCATCTTCCAAAACAAGCTCAGATTGTTCTTGTTTCTCTCTTCTCTCAACTCATCATCGCTCTTTACATCTGTCGCCTAATGAATGCAGACACTGTATTCTAGTGATTTTTGTGTGTTTCCACACTGATCTCTTTAGAATTCTGTCAATTCTTCAAGAAAAAGGACTATTTTTTTTCTTCTTTCCAACATCCGCAAGCACCTGGTAGAGGATCAGTTATTGTAAGTAGAATTTAATTTTTAGATTGTAGATTAGGACTCTGATCTTATTCTGCCCTGACACAGAAGTACCCACCACCCTATTCCCTTGTTCATTTCAGTCGGCTTTAAGGAGACCTCTTCCTGCCCTCTGAAGCTTAACCGTCTCTAGGGAGGAGAAAATGGAAACCCCAAGCTATGTGCACTTGGCCAGAAAGCTGAGGACTCCAGGAGAGCCACAGCAGGGCAGGACTTATCTGGTTAAGCCACACGAAAGCCAAGAATATCAATTGGCGGCCTGACTCTTTGAGTGGGTGTTCTTATCTAATACAGGATGGCCAGCCGGGTGAGCTAATCAGCCCCTGAGTCTAGCTTATCTTCTAAGACAGTCAGAGCCCCTTAAACATCATCAGTTCACAGCTTAAAAATGATCTAGCAGGAAAGAAAATACTCCACAAAAATGCTCCTTGTTGATTTTAGTAAGAGTTACATATAGTCTGTGAGGGAGAATTAGGCAGATAAAGGAGGAGCAGCTTGTGCCCTGTGATTAATGTGGTTTTTGTTGGTGGTGTTTTTGTTGTTGACACACAGATCAGGAGGGATTTGTGTCCAGAGAATGATAAATGCAAAGGCCAGACATTTTCTGCACTTCTATTATATTCACTTACACATTCTTTTCATAAACACACTAGAGGTTATGTTTGAAAGAGATCATTGAATGCAACCATTTATATATCTCGTAGACTATTCCCAGGGGTTGGTTTTAAATGTTTTGCTCTTATTTCAGAAGCCTTTAGAAAATAAATTAGAATGCCAAGGAGCTAGAAGGAGCCACAGAGTTCATCTGACTTAAACTTCCTCTCAAAAATGATGGCGTAGGTTAAAAATGATGGATTACAATATAAAATTCTTTCTTTTGAAAGTGGAGGAGAAAACGCAGAGATGGAAATGCATGTACATATTTTCTCTAATGCAAAAATCACCAATGTGTAATTCACATAATAGCCCGATTGCATGTTATAAACTTAGATGCCTCCTGAAAAGCTGTTTTTATGTATTTATTTATTTACTCAATTTTTTTCATTCTTTTTTTCTTGGAAAGGCATTTTATCTTAAATATACCAGTATGTACATGCCAATCCCAAACTCCCAATCTATACTTCCCCCCACACCCTTCCCCCCTGGTAACCATAAGTTCTTTCTCTAAGTCTGTGAGTCTGTTTCTGTTTGTAAATAAGTTCATTTGGATCATTTTTTTATATTCCACATATAAGCGATATACAATATTTGTCTTCCTCTGTCTGACTTACTTCATTTACTATGATACCTGGAGATTATCCTACTGAAAAACTGTTTTTTATAAAAAGCAAAATGAACCATTGAATATGGCAAATAATTTTCTTCATTGATTTAATTTTTAATCTGTTAGTTAAAGAGAAATCTAAGAACACTTCTGTGAGGCACATTTTGGATGATCAACTTGAAGTTAGAAATAAAGGGATGGAAACTGACTAATACTGAACATCTATGAATTAGACTGTGTGCTGGATGCTTTTATATACATTACCTCATCAGGCATAAAGGATTCATGTAAATACAAAGGAATGTGGGTTTCTTTCTATAATGTTTATCCGTAGTCTGTATATTTTATAACCCAGATTAAATAGTCAAACTGAGGTTTTCCAATCTCACTTTGTTTAATATGGAAATTAGTGGCAGCTTCTAAATATTTTATTTTAAATAGCTTATTAATATTATATTGATTACTTACAGTTTGCCTTACAGCCACTATTTTATAAGGAAATGAGGTAGAAAAAAATTTTCCTCCTTTATAAGCTACCTGGTTTAGACTACAGATCTTCCCATGAAAAATCTATGCCAACTAATTGTGTATTGTTTACATTAAGAATTTGTACTGATTACACAAGAGAAAACTTTGTATATGAAATAATTAGTGTTTGATGCACCTTGGGCTCAGAAACAAGAGTGATCTCAATATTCATACACGGAATAGGAATGGAATGAAAACAAAAACTAACCACAGGACATGGCAACGCTGCACCCGTGTTGAACCAACATCCTCCAGCCCTACAAACTGGTGCAGTTCGCAGCCGTATGGTAAACAGAGCTGTGTCACCATCGTGTTCTTATATGCAACACACATTTCCCGTGTACTCCTGTGTACCGATTGCTTTGTTAAATGCTATGGATGCGAATTCAATCAAGGTAAACATAAGTTCTGTGCTTTGAGAATTTACAGTATAATAGAAAATGAGTAAGAATTTGGGTGAAAAGTAGCTAAAATAATTGCTCTAATGGAAGTAGGTGCATATGCAAGAGGGCAGACCTGAGAGGCTTCATTGAGGATGCAGCGCTTGGACTTCAGTGACGGTTCACGCTCTCACCATCACCACAAACACCTCTCATTCCTGCTTTAATTTAGGGAATCCTCCTTAAGTCTGTGCAGAAGGCATCAAGACACCACCCTGAGGATATAAGTGTTGCATCTTGTGTAGCTTGACTTTCCTGGATGCATCTAGCCTCCCTGAGCTAACTGTCTTTGCCTCTTCCTTCCTGCCAAATCGACACCTCCTGTATACCTGTTCTCTTGCCTCACTTGAGCCTCTGCAGAACCATCCCTGTCTATTCACTCAAGTGCTGCTTCTCACAAGGGCCAGATTTGAACCTCCACTGGGTTCTGAATCAACTCCACAGTATTTCCTGGGCAGGCAGTTTTTCAGGGCCCCAAACTTCATCTCATGTCAGTGTCAGCTTCTGCAATTAGGCAGTTTAGGCTGACATCACTGCTGTTCTCTGATTCAATAAAAGGAATAGGTCTCACATCTGTCTAAGTCAGCTATTCTTGTTCTCAAAACACAAGAGAGAAATAATTTTGCTTATTCAATAACATGCATCCTGTGTACAGTAAAGGGCTATTCAGAGAGGTCCTTTCTCTTGACCCTGGAGGTTCTGGAGGAAGATACTTCCTGTGATTAGATGGTGTAGGTGTGTGGGCATATTTTAAATGACTGAAGCCAGGAAGCTGCTGGTAGGGGGTCAGATTTCTTCATGGATATCAAAATATGCTCCTGATGGAGCTCTGACCAGAAGACAATGGCTCATCTCCCAAACTGAGACAACTTGGGGAAAATAAACAGCCTTTGCATTAGGTGGGAGTATGGAAATTAAAAGGACAGGTCAGTGGCTAAACAGTTTCTCCGTGTGGACAGTGGAACCTCTGAAGTGTCTGTAGGGAGTAGATAGCCATCGTGCATTCCCTTTAAGCACATTTGCAAACTGAAAGTCAGCAAGTTAACATAAAGGGATCATCATTAATGTTCTTTACAGAACTTGTTTATTTTGATCCTAGCTATATTCCTAGGAAACAGGTATTTTTAAAATATATATATTTTTTATTTTATTATTATTTTTTTAATTTTTGTTTTATATTAGAGTATAGTTGATTAACAATGTGTTAGCTTCAGGTATACAGCAAAGTGATTTTGTTATACATATGTACCTATCTATTCTTTTTCAAATTTTTTTCCTAATTAGGTTATTACGGAGTATTGAGCAGACACAGGTATTATAAATGCATTTTTAAAGATTTAAAAAACAGAGGAAAAGAAAAAAAAATTTTACGTTATAAATATATACACTATATATCATATATACATGCTATTTATAGTGTATATGTAGCATATACATATAGTATGTGTGTGTACATATGCATAGTGTACATATGTGTATATATACACACACAAACTCACATGGCTGGTATGCTGAGAGGGCAGCATTTATCTATTTAACTGAAGGTCTGTCAGAGACTTTCAGAACAGCACAAATTACAACAAAGGCCCCAACAGCCCTGAAATGTTTGGCACAGAAATGATGATGTATTTTGCACTCTTTTCTTCTATCTACTTGGGAACTGTTCCTAATAATCAAGATGTTAAAAGAACACTTTAAGTTGCCCTAATCTTAGAAAATATTTGATAGCAGCGTTTATTTTGAAATGTATGATATTCTTTAAAATTATAGATGATTTATGCCATTTGCTCATCTCATCGGGAAGAACACTGCTCCCAGGAAAGGGAATTTATGCTCTATGTTCAATTCTGCTTCCTTAGACCACCTCTTGCTTCTATGCACAGAGACGCTGGTCCCCTATTACTCCGTTTCTGTCTATGAGATTCTGAGCTTCCCCACCCTCTGGCCACCCGTTTTCAGAGCCAGCACCCACTGAGTGTACGTGTAGTATTTGGAAGCAGTTGTCTTTTTCCTTTATCTTGCTGAGAGTCTGCACCCAGCAACACCATCCTACTTCTTGGAGTGTCTTTCACTGCCATCTCCTCGTTAATGGATATCAATATATGCTAAACATATCAGCTAAATGCATCATCCTGTTAAAAAGATGTGATGTTGCTGGAAAGACGACCAGCTGTGTGCTACGTAGAAAGATTGCCCAATCCGTTATTTTTTGAAAATCCTTCTTTATTACCCAATAGGCAGATTCTCAAGTGCCAGCCTCTACCTCTCTTAACTACCTCTCTTAACATTTATTTCTAATAGCATCTTCATTTAGACACTCAAAAACACACTTAACTCACAATTCCAAACAGTAACTCTTAACAACCTGTCAAAACACCTCCTTTTCCAGTTAGATAGTGGCTCCACCACCCATGCTGTCACTCAAATCAGAAGTCTCACTCTTCCTAATGTGTTCCTAAAGGTCCTCCCTTCTCTCACCTTTTAATAATTTCATTGTAGCCTCCCACCAAAATAATTCATGAGTATTATTCTACTATTTAACCTCATTTACTTATTAGTTCGGTGCTTCTGTACTTTTTTGCCTAATGTCATCAACGGCCAGTCAACAACATTCCCAGTTTGTTGTTTTTTTTTTTTTTTTTTGCACAGGAGTTGCTGTTAAAAATATTAAATTGAGCATACACATCTCTTCTACCTAAAAACTTCCTGATTCCTCGTTGCTCACAGTATAAAGTTTAAACTCCTCAAAAAAAGCGTACAGGCCCTAATTTGCACATGTATCTCTAGCCACTCTCTCCTCTGAATATCTTATTCTTCATCCATCTATGGTGAAAAGCTCCTTTTCCTAGAAAATGGATAGCACTTGACCATCTCCAGAAGGAAGGAGACTTAGCAGAATTCTAGACATGGGGCCACTAAGTAAATGTTTATTAAGGTAAATGGTGTATTGGAACTCTCCACCACACCAGCTGCCCTTGACCTCTCTTTCTCAAATTCACACTGACTGTGGGCATCGGACCCTGAAGCTGGCAGAGGGAGAGAAGCTCTCTGTGCACCTTTGAACAAATGCTGGCCATTGATCCCTGTGGCAGGTGATGCCTGGTCTCTCATGAATGCAATGGGCTGACGTGATAAAACAACCAAGGGAGGAGAGGCCGCGAAGGCAGATGTGATGGTTCAGAGCCCTCTGTGGGCCTGGGAGAGTCATCCCACCTTTTCTCGAGCACCAGGGGCCACTGAGGCCAGTAGTGACACTAATGAAACCCACATGGGCTCATGGACTCAGCCATATGTAATTGGTGGTAGAACCACCCTATGCTTGGAATCAGTGAAAGCTGAATATAAATCCTGGAATCACCACTGAGTTTATTGTAAGTCCTGGAGAAGTCTTAATTACTCATTCTCATCCCGATTCCTAAAATGAACTTGGGGATTACAATCCTCATCTCACGGAGTGGTCATGAGGGTCAGCAGATAATGCCTAGCACAGGGTAATCATGCAACAGATGCAAAAGACTGCTGCTTTAAAAAATTATTTTCTCAGGCCCTTGTGTATGTATATGTATAACTGATTCACTTTGCTGTACGGCAAAAACTAACACAACATTATAAAGTAAATATACTCCAATAAAAAATAATTAAAAAATAAAAATTTTTTAAAAAGAAAAAAATAATAGAATAAAAACTTATTTTCCAGAAATGTTAACATGAACATCATATTTTAAGAGCCAAATTTAAGCTATTGAAACCAATAACCATTTTAGTTAATGTGGATATTTTCAAAGACCCACATCAGAAGACGCAAATTAGATTCAGTGAAATATATCTAAGAGTATTTATATCTAAACTTGCATTAATAAGTTATCTTACATGCTAGAAAGTTAATTGTAATGTGTTTCCACAAATTTAATAGTAATTCAGAATTTTTTTAAAACATTTAGTCTGCTTTTTAAAGAAGCCAGTACAAAAAAAAAATAGGTTTAGAGTTAGAAAAATCTACTAAAGTTTTAAAATTTTAACTCTACTCCTTAGAAATATGTGTTTAGTCAAATAATTTAACTCATTTTAAAACTGGGGTAAGAATGCATTCATCAGTGAATAACTCTGGAAACAAAAAATGTGCCTGGGATTTCCAAAAGTGAGTATTGCCCATTTTTCTACCCATTCTGATTTACAGTTCTCAAACAGCTATTTATAGGTTTTCCTGGAGAAAGAATCTAGAAATATTTTGTAGAAAAACAATAGCATAGGCTTGGGCAATGGTAACTTTTAGCAGATACCCAAAATTTCTATAGAAATGTAATTAAAAAAAAAAAAGTGTCTCTTCTGGATTTCAATATCTACCATTTAATTTTATCTATAATCATTTTTATTCTTTAGAACATATCTTTCCATTGTTTAGTTATCAAATTTTAATGTTATTTCAGGTAAAAACACAAAACCAAATTGATTTCTCCTTATCTCTCCCACTGTCAGGATGTTTACAGAAATCACTGGCAGTAAACATTTCTCAGACGGCACTTCATCTTCCCACGTGTTTTAGCGCATTGGAGAGTGAACATTCTACCTGGCTGTATGAAGGGTGTTTTAGCTCGTTTGTCAGACCGCCCTGACATAAATCAAATTACCTTAGTTCGAAACAAAACGACAGCAATGAAAGACAAACGAAACAAAAGCTCTTCAGCAAGTGTCTGTAACTTGGACCGATTACTTGAGCTCTCTGTGTGTTGGTTTTCTCCTCAGTGGTTCTGTCTTAGGTTGTCCTAGAACTAAAGGAGTTCATTTCAAAGTGCTTAAAGGAGCTCATGACACCAAATAAGCATTTAATAAGTTTGAGCTAAAATACAACTTTGAGAGACATCAATTGAGAGAGATTGCTTTTATTTAAGGTTTGCTTTTGTCTTCTTTTTGGCAGTTTTCCATTAGCGGTGCTTTTTAACTGTGAGAGATAAACTAATAAGTAAGCTGATGGTGGGGGTGGAGTTTAGGCTCAAGATGACAAAGGAGAAGAGGTCTAGGCTTCTATTCGCTATTTTAGGAACACATATGTAGATACTTGTTATCACAGAAATGTTATTTGTATTTGATGGGAAAACACCCTAAACACACAGAGGCTCGGAGGGTGAGTAGCATAGGGAACAGATATAGAATTTAAGTCCAAGTTTTACGACGCTAAGTCAAGTTTTCTTTTACCCTTGACCATGGCTGCCTCTATATACATGACTGTATTAATCTGTGCAAGTATTGCATATTATTTTCTACCTATATAGGTATATTTTGGTGACTAAAGGGTTACTATTCAGCAGGCCACAACTTGCACAGTTTAATTCAGGTAAAAAAAAATACAAAGTAATAAATAACAACATATTAATTAATATGATATACCAGAGGGAAAACTTCAAAAATTCTTGAAATGTAATAGAGTGGATGAGCTTTCTACTATTATTTTCTAGTACTTGCATGCATTTTAGATAAGGGAATTACATATGTTCTAAAAATATCCATTGGCCATGGGTGTTCTTACTTGCATGCATTGTGTTATATTAGTAAGTAGCTTAAATCACGTCAACGTGCAAAATCATGTCTATCCAGGTAGCTACATGATCTCTTCTATTAAAATGTCTAAAGACACATTAGTGATATATTTGATTCTGCATCCTCCATTCCCCATGTCAAATGGCAGACGTATCATTGACGTGCTCTCTGAAAGCCTGCTTCTTAATAAGAGACCTGAGGAAGCAGGCACTGTGTCAAGGCAGTGGAGAAGCATGCTCTCTCTTTACTTCCTCCAATCAAGAAATGGTAAGAAGATCAAGATGTAAGGGAATTCGATAGGGAATCTCTCTGGTGACGCTGAAAATAATCTGAAGTTAACCTTTTGGCAGGCTCACATTTTTGCATGATTCACTCTCCCTTGTTGAAGCATGCTCAGAAATGAAAGGTTCATGATATTAGACAGAGTAATACTTTCATGGTGCAGATCATACTTCACTCCAGTTTAAACCTCTGCCAAAGGCTGCTTAAATAGAGATGGGCTTGAAAACGAACATCTCTCTCAAATGGAAAGTAAAATAAATCTGATTTTAAAGTTGAAGACACAGACGCTGGTTCGAAAATTAATCCCTAGTTTCTTTTCCAAAGAGACAGATTTAGGTGAATCAAAGCATGCTCAGCTTTTACAAAACTTGGTCTCGGGTAAAATGAATTGTCTTTAAACAGGTCCTAGCCCTGAATTTTTTTTTCTTGTCTATTTCTTTCAGGTATTGGATTTGGAAAGCCCTTGTACAGAACTGACAATGAAGCTTGTATGTTGAAACCTAGTACCTGAATGGGTTTCTAAAAATAGCAAGTGCCGTAGACGATATGAATGCATAGTAGTTATTTACTACACACCCAAATATGATTGTGTTTCATAATATTTTATCCTGGTGATGATGCTTACCTGTGTAAAGTGTGGAAGCCAGATCCGAAATTTAAGTCATATTTCCAAGAATGAAAACAAAGCCCTGGCAAAGACGAGCAGCTCAGTAGATGTGGTCACATTAGCCACCAAATGGCCTGATTCTAACTGGGCCATTAGGTTGCACTGAACAGCCACCAACCACAGAGTGACCCCCAGAAACCAATTCAAAAGCTACAAAAAAAGGTCAAGTCAGTATCCAGCTACAGACACACATTAAATGACACCCAATCTTATACCTGCATGGTTTACTTTGTAAACATAACAATATTTAACTTTACCATTACTGAAAAAGAAAAACTCTATGGTTGGTTAATGATAGATTTGAGTAGATCTAAATCAGTCCTGCTGGAAAGCAGTAGAGTTTCCAGGAAAGAATTTCTTTCTTTAAAAGCCAATGCATGGACATATATACACTACCAAACGTAAAATAGATAGCTAGTGGGAAGCAGCCGCATAGCACAGGGAGATCAGCTCGGTGTTTTGTGACCACCTAGAGGGGTGGGATAGGGAGGGTGGGAGGGAGATGCAAGAGGGAAGAGATATGGGAACATATGTATATGTATAACTGATTCACTTTGTTATAAAGTAGAAACTAACACACCGTTGTAAAGCAATTATACTCCAATAAAGATGTTAAAAAAAAAAAAGCCAATGCAAAAGCATTATCAGCATTTAAATTGGACCCTGTGAACTAACCAGGAGGTCTGAATTAATGTGATTATTCTTGGAATTCAGCATCTGTAAGCAGCATCTGGAGGGGGTAGGGTGGGATACCGGGTGTTGGTGACTGCATTCCAGAAATAATGACTCTGTTTGCCTTTAATGATTTTGAACTTCTGTGTGGCAGGGACACTGAGAGAGAGAACAAAAGAAAACGACAAATGTAAGTGAGTTTATTTTACACTCAGCTAAAATTCTTTGATCTCAGGTAATTGCACAATATACAGTGATTAGCAAACACTTATCAGTTCATCATTTTGGGGTGTCTGTTGGTTTGTGTATATTGACTATATTTATGCACATCTATAAAATTCACCCATACCTGCAAACTAGTTTATCAACATGCTTAACTTTTCTCATATATGTTGTAAGAAGTTTTATTGGGATTAAAAAATGGCACATTTCAAAACAGATGACAATGGCTAGAGCTCTGACAGATGGCTCACCTGTATTTACCTGGGATGAAGTAGAAGTCCCAGAAGACTGGCTGCAGATGCGCTCCAGAGCTTCCTGGTGATGGACCCCATGCATTTCTGTCCGTGTGCCTTGCAGTTGACGGCTGACCCCAAGTGACTTAAAGGGAAGTCTCTTCCTCCTGGCGCGTGAAAGCACTCGTTATTGAAAAGAATGGCCAGTTTCAGGCCTTCACCTCCTGGAGAAAGAGGTTATAAAAGTGAACCCCCATCTACTTTGTGCCATGGTTCACAAAGGCCGGGAATAGAATAACTTGATCTTTTCCAAATCTCCTTTCATCATGCATACCTGACAGGCACCCAGAGAACACTGATATTACAAAGCAAATTAAAATTAAACCCAGAAGAAGTAAGGAGCTCTTCCTGTCAAAGCAGAGATCCGGAAAAGGTGCCTCCCTCAGGTCAGCACATTGGCTCCTTGGAGAGTAGGCCCCTCTGGGACCTCACAAGGTTGGACAAGGTTGAGAGAACTCAAGAAAGTCAACATGAGCAGAACGGGGTTGAGGCACGTTTTGAACCTGAAGAGAGAAGACAGTGAGATGAGCTAGGCCTGCACGGCGTTGGTGACACGGTGCGGCTCCTGGGCAGGGCCTGTGACCTGGGCAGGGCCCCCTTGTACGTTCTGGATGCTAGTCTATCTCTGGGGGCTTGGAGCACTCATCTGAATCACACGGGAAGCTTTTTAAAATTAGGCATTTCTTCCTCCTTCTTAAATTCCCACCCAAAGATGTCTAAACTAGTATATTTCAGGGGGTGACCTGAGAATCTATCCTTAAATATTCTGATGTATTTTTTTAATATTCTGATGTAACAATATTACATTGTTAGCCGGGGCTTCCTGCCTCCAGTCTAAACCCCTAATTCCGTGGTTCTCAATCCTGGTTCATATTAGAATCACAAGATAAACTCTGAACTCCACAGGTGGCTGACTCCACGGGACTTCGGTTTCATTGCTTTTGAAGCAGAGCCCAGGTATCAGCAAATCCCTCGCACTGATCACCCTACACAGTCCGTGCCCAAAACTCCCCCCTTATCTGATTCATGAATTCCTTCAACAACATGCCAGACAAGAAAGTAGTTCCCCACCTATGAAAAGCCTCTCGTGATATGCAATCCCTTTCCTCATTATGAAGTCAACGTCAGTTTGCATAGGTCCCGTCGCAAAAAAAAAAAATAGTTTTTGAAATGAATAAACATCTGCTTCAGTGTAACTCATGTTCCTGGTTCTGATTCTACCCACTGCTGCAATCTTCCCACCCTTCCTTGGATAACATCATCACGTAAACGTGGAGAGTTTCTTCCTACAGCCAACATCTCTGAGGCAGGCTGACCACGCTTTCCTCACAGTTCTGGAGGAGAAAGCAAGGCTGGCAGATCCTATTCACTAAACACATACATATTTATTTGGTATTTATTACCGTCCAGGTGTGCCAGGCTTCAGGAAAAAACAGGACAGGCATGACAGACACAGTCCAAACCAGCCTGAGGTCCAAACCAGATAGCAGAGGATGTAGTTTGTGAGAGCATGAACCTGTAGTCAAACAGCCAGATGCCAGCCCCAGCTCTGCCATGCGTTACTTTGTCACCCTGGGCAAGCTATTTCCTTGAACTCCAGAGTTCCTATCTATAAAGTAGGAATAACAGATATTCTCCATATACCCATCATGTGCTAGGTAAAAGAAAAACAAAAAAAGGCATGGTCTCAGTTTAGTAGAAAATTTGCACGTAAGCACACAATGATAAGGTATACGAAGTAACTGGGGTATTCTGAGAAAATCAAGGAAGGGAAGGTCAGCCCTAGAATGAAGGTAACCTTCCTTGGGAGATGATGTCCCTAGACTTAGGGTCTCAGCACATGACATCAGGGGACCAATAGTTAGGTTGGCCAAAGGCTGAGCGCCATACCTGCTACCTCCTTACATATCCCTAACTTATAAAACTATAAGAGATAAGTTATGAGAAAAACACATGCACAGGGCAGGTCAGCTATGTATCTTAGTTCTCATCCTATTGCCATGATTGTCCTCATCCCAAAATGGGCAAGACTAATGACAAAGCCTGAGAGCAGAACAGATCCTTCCAAGAATGGCTAACATACCCCCAGCTGGAAGAACTAAACTGTAGGACTGTCATTGCAGGAAGTGCCACTGCAGGAAGTGTAGGACACGTGGGCACTCACCTGAGGAGGAGCTTCACAATGGCTTCCCCTATTTAGTCTTCTAACACACAGCATTAACCCTATCGCTCCCTCCCCAAACATTAGTGGCTTTCAATCCTCCATGAAATAAATCCACATAAATACACAGGTAGTCCTGACTCTTACAACAATAAATACCTTTATAAATGTCTATGTGTACAGTCTTTTCAAAACATATTCACCTCTCCACTTCTTTTTATTAGGTAATCAATCTTCTATGTTTAAAATACCTTCCTCCAAGTTTTGTTGATCACTCTTATCTTTCTACTACAATGGTGTTTCTTAACATGGGGAACATTACAAACTACTGCCCCCACGGCTTGGGCATTGGGATTTTTAACAGCCACATAGTCGATTCTATTGTGTAGCCAGGTTGAGAACTATTGCTTTACAACTCAGGTGAAATGTCACCTCTCCCATACAGCATTCCCTGATTGCACCACCAAGAGAAATGGCCCCTGCTTCTGAATCCCCAGAGCAATCACTTCCTATGAACACTGATCACAGACATCTTCACAACATAGCTATTCATGGAAAGAGCACCAGGTCAAATCAGGAGGTTTCCATTTGAGATTAGATCACTTCTACCAAAGCAATCTTAGAAAAGTTAATCTCCGAGCTTTCGTTTCCTCACTTATAAAATAAAAGTTGTACTAGATGATCCCTAGGTGACCATACAGCTCAAGTATTTTGAGAGTCAGCATCTTGTCTCCTAGATGAATCTCCAATTTCCTAGAGGATGGGGACCATATCTCATGTTGTGGTTGTCTCCAAACATGACTAGTGGAGTGATTTAGGCAAATCAGAGATCTTATTTCCTCTGCACCTGCGCCATTACAAGCTTTTTGAGGGAGCCTTTTCTCCCCATTTCTTTGGCTGTTACTAGAAGAATAATCCACCATTCTTCACTCTATTATCTTGTGAGGTAACCATGAGTAAGTACTATGCATGAGGCATTTTGGTAATCACTTCATCTCCATGACACAAGGTCAATTAGAATTCTCAGTGGTAGGCATTATGTCATCCAATGTCTGCTTGTTGGTTGGTTTCCAAACTGGTCTTGTTTGCATATAATATATTTTTTCAATTAAAAAAAATTCATCCCAGCATGATGGCGGGAGGAGCTCCACTAACCCACTTCCCACCGTGAAAACTGTTAAACAAATATTTAAGGTCTCTGGAAATGGTACTAAGTTCAAATAGCAAATGAAGAAACATCTGTTCAAGAGCACTACAATAATTCAGTAAGAAAGACAAGAGTCTGTGACAGTTGAACCCAGACTGCACCTTCCTCCCCATCCCAGCTCAGTGAGGCAGTTGGAGGCTCCAGACACTGCAGCCAAGAACACAGTGTCCCCTGGCCTTGGGCCTTTCTCCCCAGTTTCCTGCAGGAGGGCTTTCTTTCCCGGAGGAGCAGTATGCCAGCACTTCTCCACTGCCTTCAGTTACCTTTTGCAGGGGCTGAGTCCTGGGCCAGTACAGCACCCCCTCATGTACTGGATGACATGCTCTACCCTGGGGATGGCAGGCTGAGGCTGCTGGGTTCCCACAGTCCCTGCCCCCTCCCTAGGTGTGGGTTCCATGCTGAGATACAAGCTAGGAGGACCACATGCAACTTCTCCCCAGGCCCCACCAACCACTAAGCTGCTAGAGTGCGGTGCCCTCAGAAAGAAGCTAGCCATGGTCCTCAACGCGCCCCAAGAGCCCTGGCCCAGAAGGTACCTAGGGGGAGAAACAGGCCTTAAAAGAGATATCTCCTGATCTCATCCCAAAGGAACTGCCTTCAAAGGCAACTAAGAATGGAGAGAGTCAAGCCTCAGGGCGCTCGCAAGGATAGTGGAGTTGTGGTGAAGGTAGCTGGAAGCAATTAGTAAGTCCAATGATGATGCAGCCTCAGCTATCAGCCAGTTAGTTTGCAGAGAGAACTGGGGATAAAACAGCTGGAAAGGTCCTCCTGGGATGAGAACTAACATGAAACATGGACCTCAGAAAGGAATTCATCCACGGAGCCACAATCTCTGAAGATCTTCAAATGGCCAACAAGTACATGAAAAGATGCTTGGCATCATTAGTCTTCAGGGAAATGCAAATCAAAAACACACTTAGATAGCTCTTCACACCCATTAAGATGACTAGAATAAAAAATTCAGATAACAAGTGTCAGTAAGGATGTGAGGAAGTTGGAACAATTGTGCCCTGATAGGGAAGATGTAAAATAGTACAGCCACTTTGAGAAGCAGTCTGTCAGTTTCTATAATGATTCAACACTGAGTTCCCATATCACTTAACAATTCCACTCCTGGGTATATACACAAGGAAAATGAAAACTTATGACAACACAAAAGCTTATATATGAATGTTTATTAGAAAGATTATTCATAATTTTCCAAAAGGTGGAAACTGCCTACATGTGCATCAACAGATGAATGGATAAGCAGAAAATGATATATCCATATAATGAAATGTTATTTGGACCTAAGAAGGAGTGGAATACTCCTTATTCATGCTTTAAATATATGCGTGCTAATATGTGGATAACCATGAAGACGTTATGCTAAATGAAAAAGCCTACATGTCATATGATTTTTTTCATATGAAATATCCAGAATACTGATCTTTATAGACACAAACAGCAGATTAGTGGTAGCCTAGGGTTGGAGCTGGAGAGGAAGGGGGTGAAAGTGTTCTAGAATTGATGCTGGTGATGGTTGCATGTATCTGTAAATATACTAAAGTCCATTACCTTGTATGTTTTGCATATGTGAATTGTATGGTATGTACATTTTATCTCAATAAAGCTGTTAAAAACAAGAGCATGTTGGACTTATGGACATTGAAAGAAAAAATATTAACAGCTGTCAAGATGGTGTCAGAGACTTCCCTGGAGGTCCAGTAGTTAAGATTCCTCACTTCCACTGCAGGGGGCACATGGCTTCGATCCTTGGTCAGAAAACTAAGATCCCATATGCCACAGCCAAAAAAAAAAAAAAGATGGTGTTAGAAGGGAAGAAATCATCAGGGGTCATGCTCATGAAGAATAGAGAGAAAGGGAGCAGGAGTTCAGAGCATGGTGAAGACCTCAGCCCTGGGAAAGGAGAGAGCAATGGAAGGAGAGAGTGAAGGGTTGGGTGACAAGACCCTCAGGGTGCATGCAGTTCCGGGGAAGTCTCACCCAGTCCAACGAGGAACTTGGTACAAAGCTGCCTGTACATGAGTTGGGTAGAAGGGGTCCTCATATTACTTAACTCGGGTTCTGCTGCTTGTCACTCAAGAATCCAATACTGAGAGAAAAGTGTTGGTAAAAGGAAAGATAGCTTTATTGGGGAAGCTGGTAATCTTGGGGAGAGGGTGGACTCATGTCCCAAAGAACCAACTCCCCATTGTCATTCAGGGGGCAAGAGCTTTTAAAGGGGAATTTCAGGGGTGCCCAGGCAGGGGTGGGGGGTGCCACATGTAGAACAGCACAGTCAGCTCGGACAGTCATCTTGAAATTGGTCATGCTGTGGTCTGATCAATGTTATCTTGTTGTTTTAAGTGCAGTTCATCTTCAGTTCCAGGGTCAGTTTGTTCCTGTTTCCTTGAGGCCAGTTCTTGGAATTGTGCAAGATGGAGCAGCTTATGTCATGGCTACAGTCTGGTCATCATGCAGTTAACTTCTTCCACCTGGTGGGGGCTTCAGTATCTGCAAAACTGCTCAAAGGATGTGGCCCAGACTATTATCTATATCTCCTGAGGAGGAACTAAAGGTTCTTGACTTTGTTTAATGGGTAAGCTATTATTATTTGGTCTCCTTTGACTGTTTTCCTTTGTTTCTGTATTTACTCAATTATCTGATTAAACTTATTCTTTGGCTAAGGTTTTTCCACAGACAAGAGGCAGGCGGAGGACATGGGGGGGTAGAATGGGACCTCAATTCAAATGTTGTGGGGGACCCTAAGGTGTAGCTGCTGGAGGCTATCAGCTACCTTCACTTCTTGCAGATGATCAGCAAGTTCTTTTGTGAGGGGAGTTCTGAGCATGACACCTTCAAGTCTGCTACAAAGGATGTTGAAGAGAATCATGGTTTGGATCCTGAAATCTTCATTGTAGTGGAAATACCAATACTCTGCTGGAAAATATAGTAAACCCAGTATTATGACTGTACTGAACATATTTCCTAAATCCCAAATTAGCATAAATGGCATGACCATGAATTTGTTTTTATTTAGCAAATCGTGTAACACTTACTCCTGTCACATGGATTAGAAATATTTCCTCCTAGCAAAGCTTTTGTAACACTCTAAAAACACTGCCCTATTGCCTGGGCACAGCTAGTACACATTTTTGCTAGCCTTCTTAATGTAAAATAATGAAAAGGAACATTAGCTATTTGACAAGTCTGGTATGAATGCATGGCATATGAAAAAGCAAAAATCTCTCAAACTACTAAAACCCCCCAAATTGAAAGACTTTTATTTATGGCTGCTGACTCTAGAGGTCTTCCACTTCCAGATTGTCCACTGGTCATGATGATATAAAAATAACTGAGATTTATCAATTCCAACTTTTTATAGACTACTTGTGCTAGTGATTGAGCTATAATCTCCCAGCTCCAAATATTCTACTTTGATTTGGGGTGCTGGATCAGGGCTCTGCAAACCATTTTCTCTGCTTTTCCAGCTAGCTTTCAATTAGGTTTTGCCAAACGACAGTACAAGAGTGAGAAAGGCTAAAGGAGGTAAAGACTTGTTTTCCTGTTTTTGGAAGTTGTCTTAAAACATGTAACTCCCCTTTCTAAACAACTTTGCTGAGATACAAGTCACAAAACTTACAAGTCACCCATCTAACGTGTACAGATCATCACTTCTTAGTACATCTGAAAATATGTACAACCATCAAACACCATCAATTTTACATTTCCATCACCTCAAAGAGAAACCCTGTGTTCTTTAGCTGTCACTCCCCTATCTTTGTGTCTCTCATCTCACCCCCAGACCTAAGTAATCACTAATCTAATTTCTGTCCCTATGGGTTTGCCTCTTTTGGACATTTCATATAAATGGAATCATACGTAGACAGACTTTTTAACTTAGCATAATGTTTTCAAGGTTCATTCATGTTACAGCATGAATCAGTACTTTATTCCTTTTTATGGCTGAATAATTTTCCATTATATGGACATATCACATTTTACTTTCCATTTGTCAGTTTATAGACAAGTTGTTTCTACCTTTGGCTATTACAACTAATGCTGCTATGAACATTCATGTACAAGTTTTTGTACATGACACATGTTTCCATTTCACTTGGATGCATGCCTAGGAGTGACATTGCCAGGTAACTCTGTGTTTAATCATTTGAGAAACTGCCAGACTGTTTTTCAAAGTGGCTGCACTATTTACATGCCTACCAGCAGTGCACAAGATTCTGAGTTCTCCACATCCTTGCCAATGCTTGTTATTGTGTGGCTTTTTTATTCTAGCCATCCTAGTGAGTATGAAGTGGTATCTCACTGAAGTTTTGTTTTGCATTTATCTGATGACTATTGATGCTGAACAACTTTTCATGTGCTTGCTGGCAAACCGTATGCATACTTGAAAAACTGTTTATTTAGATCCTTTGCTCATTTTTTTAAAAGTGGATTATATGTCTTTTTATTATTGAGTTGGAAGAGTTCTTTATATATTCTGGTTACAAGTCCTTTGTAGATATATGATTTGCAAATACACATTGGGAAGTGTTCCTTCTTCTTCTTCTTTTTAAAAGTTTGTGAAGACTCAATATTATTTTTCCTTAAAATATTTGGTAGAATTTGGCAGTGAATCCATCTAAATCTAGGCTTTTCTTTGTGTGAAATGTGTTATTTTGTGGTTAGAGATTACTGATTCAATCTCTTTACTTGTTATAGGTCTATTCAGATTTTCCGTTTCTTCTTGAGTCAGTTTTGGTAGTTTGTGTCTTTCTAGAAATACGTCCATGTTTTCTAAGTTATCTGATTTGTTGATGCACATTCATAGGCTGCATCATCATTAGATCTGTGAGTCTCCTCACAATTATGTTCTACCACATCCTCCCTGTTCTTGAGGACAACCTTCACCTTGAACTTCTCCAAGCTCTGTTCCTTCAAGAAGAGATTAACAGCTATCTATTTGGTCTAGTCAACCCCCTCCCAGGCAAAATCCCTGAGCCAGGACTCTGAGGTGGGAGTAGGGATAGTGAAAAAGCTCTCTGTAATGATATTCTGCCCTGAATGCTGAGAGTCTGATGGAAAGGGGAGAAACAGTAACCTTGTCCTTTTAGATTCCTCTCCCAGCATGGACCTTCCCACTTCCCACCAAGTGAGGGGAAGGACTCTTAAGCCCCAGGAATAGTCTTGCCAGACCCAAGGGCGCCGGGTGAGGAAAGGCAGCCCCCCACCTCTTGACTGCACTTGCCCGGGACTCTTCTCCAGCAAAAGTCAGCTGGGGGCATGTTGAGAAACTCTCACATCCTGCTCCTGAAAGGAATAAAGCCTTCCAACTAGGAGCTCAGGGAGAGAGTCAAAAGCCCTGTGTGCTTGGCTATTGCAGTCTGGAGTGGAGTCTTTGCCTCACTGTGCTGGGACAGGGAACGATGGAGAAATCTTGGTTCAAATATCACAGACTCTTTTGCTGTCTTTCCAAATTTTGTAGATTATTTTGAATAGATATTTCCTCACTTGTTGTTTTTCCTTAGGACCATTTTCAGACCCTTTGGATGGTTGTTTTTAGAGCATTTTTTGGCAGTTCAAGTGGGTCAGTGTATTTCCTCATGCCGTCATGCTGGACCTTGATTTGCTGGCCACGGTTTCTTGGAGGACCCCAGTGACACACCCCTCCACCATTGTTCTTTTCCTGCAGCCTGGGAAAAGCATCACTGGGCACATGATTTGCATGAGAGGGAAGACATTTCAGTAGTAGTTACTGTCAGTTCATTTGACTTTGTAAGAATGTTTCCTAAGCAGCAGCCTGCCTTTATATATAGAAAAACAGCATTAACTGAGTGGCTCATTTCTCATAGCTCCTGACAGCCCCAGGGCTTAGCCACTGTGTTTTAATACTGCTCTGCAGATAATGATCTTCATTTTGGCAGAACCTTAAAATGACCTTGATGTTTACAACAGCAGGAAAAAAATGGCGAGACGGCTGATGGCATTAAAACCAACAATTAATGGCAAAGAAGAAAGAATTCCCTCTTCTTTTAATGCACACGTATTCTTTAGTAAAAGTAAAAATTCACAATCCCTTGCTTAAAAAATTGTATGCTACTTTCAACTTCTCATCTCAATATATTTTACAACACTGGAAAGAGTGTTTTTCAGGTTTTAAACACATAAATGATGCTCCTTTTTTGAAAATTGAAGTTGAAAATACAGAGCTAGAAAAATATGATTAAAAATGTAATATTATATGTAGATTGTGCCATAGGATATTCATTTCGTGACTTCAAAGCAAGGCTTTTTAAACCACCTTAAAAGCCTCCCTTAAAGCTTAAAAAATAAATTTTCAAGTATTTCTTTAGAGTTTCTATTTAACTTTCTAATTTTATTTTTTATCCAATAAAAGAGATTCTTAAAACTACCCATAAATTACCCCATGAAGGCAAAACCACCATTAACCATATAAATCAAGTGAGAATTAAATCATGTTTGGCTATTCATAACAAGTTTTGGCTGTGCATTATCCAAAATGGAACTAACATACACTTTGACTTTTTTTCTGGTGTAATTTATAGAAATGTGTTCTTTTTATGACTTCCATAGCTTTTATTCTTTATTTTCTATTGATTATAAGTCAGCCCAGTTTGCCTTGGGACATGCAGTTAGCGATGATTCAGATTCAGGTCTGCTACCACTGTATTTAGCTAATGTAAAGAAAATAAAACAGATGACTCTCAAGAACTACTGGGAAAGCACCAGCTAACCTTAGCTAATTATGCTTGTTTATGATGTATTATGGTTTTGATAATAAAAGCCATTAACTAATGCCCACTCAGCTGTGATCACCATATATAACAGAACACATCTCAGAAAAGCTTGCGCTCTCTCTATGCAGGTCATGTCCTAGAAATTAGTAGATCTGTAAAACAAACCCCTTTTTGTAAACTCAATAGGTCACAGATACCTATTTATAAAAATACTAACTGTATATTATAGATTATATAGGTTGTATATGGAGAGATTATATAGAATATATAAAATTCATAGAATATGCTATAAACATTTTTTTAATCTAGCTCTGCAGTATCTCAAGAGCTTGAAAAATCAAGATCAACACTTCAGTATCTCAAGCACTTGAAAAATCAAGATCGACAATGTTAAGGTAAGAAAAGGTAGAGAGAGAATCTGTAACTATATTGTCAGTTATGGTAGAATTTTGGGCATTAATTGCCCTAGCCTTTACCATTCTGAAGAGTTCAGGAGGCAAGTCAGTAATATCAGAATCTCTTTTGATCCTTTCTCTTGTGTGAATAGATGAACATTATTAATAATTTCACCCACATAAATACAAATAAAACAACTCACTGTTATTGCAAAAGTGAAATGGAATCAGTAATGTAGTCCATAGCTATTTGAGTTTTCTCCATTTAAAAGATTATTTTTTTAAATATTGGTACTATACAAAGAAACCTGAACAATTTATGGCCCTTATTTTGGTAATGATACTCCATGTGACTCTCCTAAAGAACAAATACAAATATAGGAAAAAATTATGCAAAAAATGTACATCTCACCTTCATGTAGATTAATAAAATATTGGAAACAGCCTATGGTTCCAACTGCAGGAGAATGACTAAGTATATTTGGATGTTTTCATTTAGTGGAGTAATGTGGAGAAATTTTAAAAAAAATATTTAGAAAGAGTTTACAGTTGCAGAGAAAATGTACATGGTATATGTATGGAAAAGTGCAGGAAACACAAATCTTTAGACAAATTGATAACTGTCTAAGCACTAAAAGGATCATAAATCAATGTTATAGAAAAATACAAGAAAGAAATACTTGCCTTGGAGTAGTGAGTTATGGATAATTATTTTTGTCCCTTTCTGTGCTTTTCTGTGTCTTGCAAGATTTCAAAATGAGTATATACCTTTTGAAGGGGGGGTGGTTATAAGGATTTTGTAATTCCGATTAGGACATAACAAGCCATTTGTTCTAATTTAGAGAGCCACTTAAAGTCAGGGAAATCAAAGTGCCGCATGATTAAATTCATTTCAGTCCCTCAGCTGTTCCCATATACGATTACAGCTACAGTGTGGGGCCGTGCATTGTATAGGTACCACAAACTAGAAACTAAGAAAAATAAAGGAGGGTAGGAATGGAAAATAAAGTATGGGAAGAGATGCCCTAAATGCCCTTTTATAGCATTGTGGAGAAGGCTCTTACTGAAGGCATATATCCCATGGAAGACAATTCCAGACAGGAAAACAAAGTCAAGTGCCCTGATGTCAGAGCAAACTAAATGCAGGAACAGAGGGAATCCAAGGCAGGACAGGTTAGGTCTAGTCTGGAGTCTGGGAGCAGAGCTGAGACTAGGATAGCCTTCTGTGGAAGAACAGATTTTTGAGTTAATTCCTATAAAAATGAGTGGATTTACAAAACAGAGAGAGAGAGAGAGAGAGAGGTGGGTGTTCCAGGCAGTGGGTGCAGCACGCGCAAAGGCACGGGCCAGGATGCAGGCAGACCTGGACCCGCAGTCTTTGTGTGTGGCTGGGTTGTAGGGTCTGTGCAGGAAGGAGGAGAGGAAACAGCGGAAGTGTGGCTTTAACCAGGAAGCTGAGAGTTTACCCTACAGGCAGTGGGAAGGCACTGAAGACCCATAAGACCACAGGCAGCAGCGTATATGATGTCGAGATCCGCTTCTGGAAGCAAGGAGAGGCAGATTCTCAGGTCAGCTTCACAGTGATACAGAGAAAGGTAAGAGAAGAAAGGTAACAAGGGCCAAACCCGGGTAGCACAGGAAGTGATCTGAGAGTCATTAATGAAATGCAACTTACAGCTCTGAGCAATCAACTGAATACCCAAATACTGAGAATGAAGGAGAGGATGTAGTTCAAGAAAAGAGGGAGGGCTTCCCTGGTGGTGCAGTGGTTGAGAATCTGCCTGCCAGTGCAGGGGACACGGGTTCGAGCCCTGGTCTGGGAAGATCCCACATGCCGCGGAGCAGCTGGGCCCGTGAGCCACAATTACTGAGCCTGCGCGTCTGGAGCCTGTGCTCCACAACAAGAGAGGCCGCGATAGTGAGAGGCCAGCGCACCGCGATGAAGAGTGGCCCCCACTTGCCACAACTAGAGAAAGCCCTCGCACAGAAACGAAGACCCAACACAGCCATAAATAAATAAATAAATAAATAGATAGATAAATAAATAAATAAATAAATAAATAAAAAAGAAAAGAGGGAGCTCCGAGGTAATCTGAAGTATGCCTAAGTTCGTCTGGAGACCCAGTGAGCCTGAGTTATTTTCCTAAGGTGTGAGGGGCAGAAGACAGAGCCCACTGGGGGTGTCACACATAAGAGCATCTCCCATAAAGCTGGAACTCTTTGTGAGGACATATCAAAAGCAAACTTCCTCTGCATCTCCACACTGCACTGTGACCAAAAGGAAAGCTAATTTTCACACTTAGACACAATCTTGTTAAAATGCAGAAAACCAAAGGCAAAGAGAGCATCTTGAAAGAAGCTAGACATATCTGGAAAAGGAGGAACAGTTACACTGACACAATTTTTAGTATCAACAATGAAACAGATTGCTAAGAAAAAGCAACTCTCAACCTATGGACAAAAATAATAAAAAAATCATTCCAAGGCAAAGAAAAAATGGGAGAATTTACCACCAGCAGATCTGCCCTAAAAGAAATTTTAAAGGTTATATTTCAGGTAGTATGATGGTAATCCCAGATGAAAGTTCAGATATATTACAAGGAATAAAGAGTAAAGAATGTGATAAATATGTGCATTTACATATTTAAATGTAATTTATTTTAATATAAATAAGCTTTGACACATAAAATAACATTTTATCAGGTTAAAAGTGTAATGTAGATAAAATACACAAAACAATTACATATAATCAGGAAAGGAATAAAAGGGACTAAAATATTCTAGTTCTTTCTGCTTTCGAAGGAGGATAAATATACCCACAAATTTTATGCTCTGAAAAATTAGGAACACGGGGTGTAAATTCCAGGTTAAGTGCTAAAAGAAGAGAAAGGGAAAGTAGAGCTCCCAAAGTCAAAGAAGAAAAGAAAAGAATGATAAAAATAGTCAATCCGAAAACAAAATGAGAGAAGAGAAAAAGAAACACAGGGCAGGTGTGAGGGATGGTACCAGAGAAGATGGCAGATGTAACTCCAAATCATTAAATTGGAAGTAATGGAGTAAACACAGCAGTGAAAAGACTAATAGAATCTGACTGAATTTTAAGAGACCACTAAATGATTTTCACGAGAAACCTCTAAAAAATAAGGAAAAAAAAAATCTTAGCAATTTTCCACCGAGACAAAGTTGGTATATAAATTTTAATATCAGGCAAAGTACCCTTTATGGAAAATAATTATCATTATGAAATATACTTCCTAAATGATGCAGTGTTAAAATTACTGGAATGGTATAACAATAGTAAGTGTGCGTGTGTCTAATACTATATCCTTAAGGATATGGTAGATACTACTATATCTATATATCTATTTATCATCTATCATCTGTCTATCTATAGGCCGACAGAAATGCAATGAACCTAGAAGTATAATTAATTCAATTCTGCACGTGAAAACCAATTGGAGAAAATAGGCGTTTTCCATCCTTACTGCCCTGAGCCTGGACGGTAAGGAGATGTGCCCTGAGAGAAAGCACATCCAGTGGGAGCAGGGGGGCAAGACCCACAGGGTTCAGGGGGACTTCCATAGTAAAGGAGGAGGGAGTGAAATGCTCTTAAAAAATGGAAAAAAAGTCAATGAGGTCAGAGAAAAGCACCCACCACTGGGGGTGCTATGGGAGAATCCAGGCTCTCTTTCCCAGGGCTGCAGCTCTGTCTCTGCTCTAGCTGCCCCCCAGGCCTGGACCCAAAGGGGGCCCCCCTTCCTGACCTTGGGCCTCCCCAGGGGTAGGCTGATTTTGCCCCTTCTTTGGTGCTGGCTCGCATCTGGGGACGTCTTGGACTGGGCAGTGTCCACCCTCCTTTGGCAGAAACAAAACCCATTGTAGCACCAGGACAAGGTCCATCTCGCCTCCTCAGGGACAGACAGCTTTGCATCTGACCTTCCCCAGAAGCAGCAAAGGCGTTTCCAGTCTCCGGGCCTGGAGGTCTTCCCGCCCCTCCCCAGCCGCGAAGAAGCCGAGTGACTTCTGAGCGGTGTCGGATCGAGTCCCCTTCTCAGCAGCAGCCGATCAGCACCTGCACGCCTGAGCCACCAGGGGGTGCACCTGAGTGAAGCCCGCCCTGGGTCTGGGGTCCCAGGTTCTCAGCGCTGTGACCTCGGCCCACACTAGGCACCTCAGGACCCTGAGGATGTGTTGGCTGCTTTCATGTATCACTTTCCCTGACTTGCTAGGCTTTGCTGAAGGCAAACGGGGTCCTGCATCCCATCTGTCCGTGGTGAGGCTTGTCAGTTCTGCAGTGGACTAAGGTTGTATTCTGTCTTGGATTAGACTTTTCTTACTCTGTGGGCGTGAGCCACGTTTTCTGGCTGTTTTCTACAGCCAGATCCCCCCTAGATGTTTTCTGAAGGAAACTTTTCAGACATCAGGTCCCTCATGCCTCATTCATAAATTCAGATTCTTTTTATTAAACACATCTGAACATCAAGACCAATTCTGTACTGAAACAGGCTGTGTCCTGAGAGAATTACTGACTTTCCTAAGGTGTTCTATGCTCCCTCAGAAGAGCTGGAGATGCCTGGATTTCAGCAGGACACAGAAATATTCTCAAGCCCACCTTCTAAGAGGTCCCCAGTTATGAACTGCCCTCTTTGTTCCCGTTCCTGGCGGGTGAGAGTGGAGGTGGGAGCGAAGGGTAGCGTTTTCCCCTTTGCAAGTGAGAAAATCTTATAAACAGATTCTTTTGACTCAGAATCCAGGGTGGCTGTGTCATCTGCTGAGGTCTATACTGAGTCAAAAGTCACTTCGTTTATAATAACTCACATTCATTGACCCACCTGGTTGTGTCAGGCTCTCCACAAACGTTTTCTCGGTTGCAAGGAAGGCAGAGTTGCAGCGACCCTTCTGAGACGCAAGGGTGTCAGGATTTGCACACGGATATCTCTGCCCAGACACTCACACCTGGTAAAGCCGCCCTCACTCGCTGCCCTGCCTTACGAGGGGGGCACCCAATCTGGGGACTGAAGTGGGTAAGGGGCAGAGCTGAAGCCCAGCTGGGTCCATCTAAGCCATTGCCAGTGAAAGCTTGCACCGCTGCCTCTGCAAAAACCCTGCCTTGCCTAAAAATCGTAAAGAAAGAAAATGAAGCAGGTTGTGTTTTTCTTATAAAAATAAATAAATGGCCACAGATAAAAGGCTTTAAGCTCTGCACTTAAAAGCTAAGGGGAGGGAAAGGTTATATTTTTTCATACTCAGGTGTCCCCATGGTAACATGAAAAATCCTTTCTACTCTGCAAACCACCCTTGCGCTATCAAGACTCCCCAAGAAATGTTTGCCCGTTTGCAATCTTAGGTTAAAGGAAAATAGACCTATATATACAATGCTTTCGGAATGTTTACATTTGAGAGCTTTTATTCTAGGAAAACCAACTCTGTTATCTTGCTCCCTGCGATCTCTCTCTCAAGGGGAGATAAAGGAGCTGCTACAAACCAGCTGAGGGCCGGATGATTAACATCTGGAGGGCACTGGGCTGTGAGAGGCCCGATGGCTACAGGGCTGGTGTTTGTCAGCTTTGGGTGTTTGCCCTGGAGAACCCTGTGCTACGTCTCCAGTGTTAAAAAGGAAAGCACCAACTTGGATGACACACAGAAAATGGGATTGCAATAATTCCAGGAATTATTGGGACCGATAATGGAAAAGGTGCATTTGAGAGAGACGTCCTTTTTTTCAGCAAGTGTCAGCAATTCTGTGCAGCCCAGACTCATTCTTTAGAAGTCCTAACAATCATGTTGTCTACAAATGCGTAGAAGCTAACATAGCCGGCAAGGAATGGATAAAGAGGTATTACTTTTTGCTTACTTAAAAACAGGAGATCCAACTGTGTCTATCTTTGTGTACTTTATAAACCAACAATATATTTAAAAAAAATAAGAGTCAGGGGAGAATCTTCCCATGAACTGTAAAGTCCTGATGGTTAAATCTTTCTAACCTCTATCAGGGCTGTGCACTAAATAAATAATAGCATAAGGCAATAAAGAGAGGAAAGGGAGGCGTATACAGTCAGGACCACACTCGTCCTAAGACGTGCCTGCAAATGAATGGCCCTCTTTGTGACCCCACAGACTCCACATGCAGAGGACCTGACGTGGACCACGCAACAACATCATGAAAACCCCAAAGTCACAGGCTGCTCCCCGTTTATCTTCCTATGGCCAGAACTCGGCATGTTACCCAGAAGGTGGTGGTTCCTTGATAATCATAAACAGCAATACGAAAGAATTAAAAGCAGCAAAGAGAAACACAGGACACACAACCCTCTGAGTGGATTTTGGTAATAGGCACATCATATGAAAGGGAAGAAATTACAATTTCATGTCCTGGGCTCTCTGCAGACATTATACATTTAACCTGAACAGCCCTGTGCAATGAGAATTATCAGCCCTTTTATTAAAACGAGGAAACTGGGGATCAGAATGGTTAGGTGACATGGGACCCAAGATAAGTGACAAGAAGAAAGGGGACGGATGCGGAGGTGAAGACACACAGATGTGCTTCTGGCCAGTGTGCAGAGCAGCCTCTGAACGCAAGAATGTGAAGAGGAAAGCTTGAACATCAGCTGAGTTTGAATCATGGCTCGTTCACTTACTAACTGGGATTTCAAAAAGTTAAACAACCTGTGTTTTCTAGGCTCCCCATTAAAATAGAGAAAGTATTATTTACCTCAGAGGGTGTTCTGTAAATGAGATACAAAGTGTCTACTTGGTACATTGGGGCAAAGACAGTACTTAATAAATAGTAAGGATTAGTCACTTGCTTCAAGCTGTTCTTATCATAGGGATGCCATCTAATCCACAAATGAACCAATCTACGGAATGAGGAATGTGGGGCAGTAACTGGTCTTAGTGCGGATCTTCACAAGAAAGGCATCTGTGTTGTATAATATTTGTAATGAACATTGTAAATTAACTCCCCAAACTCTAAATGTAATAAAATATCTGCAAGTCTACTCTGTCAACGAACCTGCAAATGTTCCCTTGTTTCCTGGTCTGAGTACAGGCTGATCATGAGACCAGACGTTTCTATGAGTATATTTTATCGTGATGACACCAGGCGGTTCTTCGGGTGACACGACACAGCTCAATGCCTGTCGAATGACCTCATGGGGTGAGTTTCCAATCTTCAGGCTTTGCTGATTTGTATCTCTGCAGTCTGGCTTACATCTGCTTATTTCCTCACCAAACTGGCTATCATGACAATCTAATAATTCAACATTGATTTTGAGATAAAATCTTACAGGTCTGGGTACAGAAGTGAGAAGCTCACTTCTTTAACAATAGCAACTACGGTGGAAGGTGTTCCTAGAACTCCTGTGTTTAATAAAGTTACAGAAAAGGCTGCAACAGTGCCAGGAGAAAAGAGAACATCAGGCAGTTTATTATTAAAAACAAGGTAACCCAGTTTGCTTAAAGAGCTGTGTGTGCACTCAGAAGGACTTGATAAGTTCACACAGGTTTCTTGGAGGGCAACACAGCATCCAAGGAATTATTTACGAGTTAGTTTGGGGCAAGTACCATGTTGGGTCCATGTGGCACTCTCCTTAGAATGTATAAGAAGAAATGCACCTATTACATTTGATCCCAGAAATGGGACCACTGCTGTCCATTCAAGGCATGGCAGGATGGGTGCAGGATGCCTGCTGGGGCATGCCTCCGAAACTCCGTGCAAGCCTTCCTGCCCCTGGAATGCCATCCGTCCGCTGCCCTTCTCAACTCACATTCACCCTTTAAAACCAAGCTTCAGTTTCATTTGCAGGTGGAAGAATTTTTTGACTTTCTGGAAAAAATAAATCACACCACCTGTATTGTTTCATAGCCTTGTAAATATTATTTTTGACACATTTATCACCGTATTTTGACATTTATTTTTTTAGAAGTCCATGTGGAATATATAGTAGACACCCAGTAGCAACTTGTTGAATCAAGTAACACCTTTTCTCTCAGGTGGTGACATGATAAGTAGCCTTACATAGATGAATGCTTAGACATTGAGACTCAACTCATAAAAGATGGCTACTTTGTTCTGTATTCATTTATTCAATCATCCAATTAAAAAATTATGTGAGCATCTATTACATACCACATATGAGGCAAATCTCTGGAGCCAAAGAAATGAATTAAGCTTTCTTAGTCTATTCATTAGGCTTGGTGAAGAAAAATATTCCCATTTTTAAAAATATTTTTGAGAAAGCATCACAGATTTTTCATAGGCAAGTTTTTCATAGTGTAGATTGACTAATATTTTTAATATAATTACTCCTCTAAATAATAGTGTAAATATTTTTTGTTTGTTTTTAGAAAGAGGTTCTAAGCGAGTTTATTCCCTTGAAAATGTAGAAGGCATTTCAGTCATTATGAAAATTAAGCAGCCCAGAGCCTGAGGACAGAATTAAATTCTCACCTCTGTTAACTTAGATTTGCGGTCCACTCTCATCAAGAAGTCTGAGTACAGAGCAAGCGGCAATAACAGCTGTTCTTTGCTTGGAGTTCCCTGGGTGAACAGCATGTAAACAGAGAATAAGAGAAACATCTCTCTGAGCCTTGGATTTCTCATCTGCTAAATAAATGGGTTGGTGAAGGTTAGATGCATCCGTTCACGTAAGGGACTCTTCAATCTGCGTCTTTGTCTCACATACACTGACACAACCACCACCAGCTTCGAGAGGTGGGGGGAAGATAGAGGACCAAGGAGAGCAAGGGAGAGAGGAGAAGAGAGAATGCAGCCACTATAGAATCTTACCCCACCTGGGGCCAAGTCCACTTCCATTTTGGTAGCTCAAGAGGGGCTCTGTTTTCTAAGATAAATAACTGATGTGAAGCTGAGATCCAGATCTATGTCTCTCTATATCTATCATCTATGTCCACATCTATGCCTATCTATCTATCTATCTATCTAGCAATACATACTGAAACTCAACAATAAAAGACAGGTGACAGGAGAGGGTGATATAGAAACCATCACAGGTTGAGTCTTTGCTGGCTACCCCCAATCCTAGAGCTGTGTTGTGGGAAAGTGATTGTGATAACTCATATTTCAAATGTGTGCAGGGACCACACCTTGAGAACGAAGGATATAGAAAACAAGACCAAACTAAATGAGAAATGCCTGTTCCATGTCCCAATCCCCTTTCTCATCAGTAAAAATGTACCACAGCAACCAATTTTCTCCACCTAAATTTTTCATGTAAACTTTTACACGTATTGTTTTCCATTGTGGAGTTCAAGCTTTTGTAGGGCATCTCTTCGTTAGGCTATATCTATTCTTGGGTGAATGAGGTAAATGAGAAACAGGAAAAAAAATCTGTAAAAACTCAGATATACTCAATATGACTTTATAAATGACCACTGTTGCATTTATAGCTTCGTGTGTGAACTCTGTGTATGGGCTTTGCCTGAGCCCCTTTTAGGTGCTAAGATTTTTCCTGATTATTTGCCTTCTGATCTCTATATTTCAGCTCATGAGCCACTCAAAAGGCTTTGCTTTGAGAAATGGAGACACTCACAAGGGTTTTACCGTAATATTTTGCCAACTATATTATGGGAGACAGCAAATCCCAAGAAAGCACCTTTTCAAATGTGTGTCTCTTGTCGGCCCTACTTTCATACCCTTCTCTAACAATTACTGAGGGATACTCCCCCTCTATAATGTATGAATTTCTTCCATGGTAGAAAAACTATATGCACAAAACTCTTGAATCATTCTCTTAGACTAACTTGTCAATGTTGTTTAAAAATGAACTTTTTTTTTCTTAATGGAATAGTTTTGGCAGTAGATTGTTTGGTTCTTTCTCAAAGATCTAGTTCAAAGATCTTTTGTGTGATTCACTGTGAGTTCATAGACGTGAAGATCAGAGGAAAAGCAGCATTTACAAGCACCTAACACTCATCACAAAGCTTACAAGCACACCTTGTAGTTGGCATGTCTGGTCCCATTTCACAGAGGAGGAAACCGAGGCAGACACTGGAAGAGTAACTTACCAATTTCACACAGCCAGAGAGGATGATTCAGGGATTCAATTTGGGCCGTGTCAAGTTTCAAAGACTCCATTGAGTGCTACTGTACAGGTAAATGTACAATGAGATAAATAGTATTCAAGGCACTCAGTCATATTTTTCTAACTTGATCCAGAAAAATTACCTCCACTGCCTCCAAATATGGTTCATAATCTTTTCCATTTGAATTTGAAGATGCCTCTATTAGTCAGTCAAAAAGATGCATGATAATGAACTATCTACATCAACTAACTGCTAATCAGAGTTTCTGCATAAAAATCATGAATCCTAGCTCAGGGTTTCCCTCAGCACGAAAAACCGTAATACTCCTTTTTTTTCCTTAGTTGCATCCTTCAACATAGGGTCTCAAACCTGCTGTCCTATCTTGCTATAATACTCACTGGAAGATTCAGATCACTCTTTTATTGGCATTTGCTAAGGACCTTCCTGGTATATGATTTTCAGTTGGGTGCCATGGTGATGCAAACATAAATAGGAGAAAATTTCTGATCTTAGTAGCCACCAGATCAGCGGAGGGTATGAAATGACTACCCATGATTAGCAGTTATCACACATTAGCTACTATTACATAAAAATAAACAATGTCACAAATGAGATAACATAAAAGGCCATGAGGCCTTAGAAGAAATGATTCAGGGTGGAAATATCATGAGCATCTTAATGGAAGAAAGTAGCATGTGCTGTACTTGAATGTTGTGTCCTTAAATGCATATGCACCCACTTCTGACATGTGCAGGGTGATCTACTATGTTACAGGAAGAAAATATTAACTTTGCAATTCTCTTAATTTTTATTTAAAATAAAGAAAAACCTCTTTTTATTAATATTTGATTTACTATTAAGACTGGTACTTTCATCCAGAACCAAATGTCATATTTGACACTTGAGTCATCCCTAGGGAGAGATGGGTTTCCAGGACACAGTGGGATGGAAGGAAACCTTGCTTCCACTGGCTCATCTGTCCAACCTGTATACATCACAGAGCACCCAGTTAATAAGATTTACACATTAGATTATTCTCTGTTAATTAACAGAGAAATGTAACAATATTACCATGTCCTCAGTAAGAGCATGGCAGAATCCAGATTTCTTCCACTCTTTGTTCAGGTTCTGTTAGGGTCCCACTGTAGACAACGACAGCCTAAAACCCCAACTGACCACTAAGACTTTTTAATTATAGATTTATAGCCCCCGTTATCCATTTTATGCTTCAATCTAAATGGATATTTTGAGCTTGTATATTTAACATGTAAGTATGTATGTGTAAAATGTATTGGTGGATGGATGAATGAATAGTTAAAATCTAGAATTTATGTTTTTTCTTTACAATCTAAGTAAACTGAGACTAAACGTTAAATGATTCAGGTCAAGAGACCAAATAGACTGTTATAGAAAAATCAATTTAAGAATACTAGGTCATAATGATAGTACATGTATTTATTTTAAAAATAAATGTAAGTAAATTACATGGTGTGAACCAAAGATTTTTTTTTTAACCAATAAAGTTACATGAAGTTTGGAGATAATTGCCTAAAGAGATGGGCAGTATTCCATACTGATCCAGAATATTCCATAATGATCCAGAATATTCTGCAAATGGCTCAGGTCACCCTAATGCCTTATTCAACTCAGCATTCCTAGCATTAAGCATCACACCTAGTAAGAGTGGCTGTTTAAAAATTAATTATCAAATAAATGTTAAAATAAAATATGTAGTTACATGATAAATATTTGAAATAGTTTATATTTTCTTTTTAAAAAAGATACTTGAGGAGAGCAAAATTACTATTCTAGATTGTCAGTAAAATGAAAATTGAAATGACTTTAATAAAAAGAAGCAAGTAGTAAGTCTTCCAAAACATATGTATATATTTATATAAACAACATAAAATATTGTCACTAGGTTCAACAGTTAAAATTTTATCAAGCACATTTTTGTATCTTCTTTCTTTTTTCTCTTACAGTCATTATTTAACATCAAAATCATAATGTTTAAGTAATTACTTATTTTAATTACTTTAGGTAATGAAAGATATTTATACTTTTTAACAACAAATTCTTAATTAGAATATTAATCAAAAGATGAATAATTTACAAGTTCAGTAACGGATATGAATTATTCTAAAAGAGGCCTTGTCCATAAGGAGCCTGGAAAGTTTATCAGTTTTTTGAATAGTTCCTGGGCATCTAACCAAGAGTGCCACTAACTATTCAAAGGGCTATGAAGAAAAATGAGAGTAAGAATTTCAATGGATCGAGGACATTTAAAACATCACCCAAGTTCACTCTCTGATATCTCACTTGTCTCTGTCTGAAATCTAAAGCAAAAAGGAGAAGCAATTATCACCCGCTTATCCTTGAAACCATGACCCAGCAGCACCCTGAGATGGTGAGATAGATGGTCATCTACCTCAACCCAATGTACACCGAGTTTAAGAGGACCAGGGTTGTACTCAAAATGAAGTTAGTTCATTTAGTGCCTGTGAAAGCTCACTCATAAGAGCTGAGGACAGATGTGGCTGAGATTTAAAACAGGATGTTTTCCCTGTGGTCCAGTGCCAAACTCTGCAGGGCCTTACAAGCCAGTAGGACAGCTTCTCATCCTAAGACATGTTTTTCTATCCTTAACACAATAAAGCATCCCAAACAATTTATATGCAGTTAAACAGTAGCATGCAAGCCATGACTGTGAGTGTGAGAGAGTATGCGTGTGTGTGCATGTGTGTGAGCTGAAGAAGAGATCTTTTCCCATGAAGAATTATATTTAGAAGCACAAAAATTAACGTAGAACAGGTTGATTTTGGACTGAACTGAGGGTCCAGCCATACCTCACCTTACACAGCCACACCACGATGGGTACTGGAATGCTCAGTAGACGTTAATACAAGCTGCACGTTTGACCCACGTAAGTGGTGGGTGCTTCTTTGTCCTGGTTCTAGCCCTCGCTCAGGTATTCAGAACGGACACCTGCTGACTTTAGAAGACCACTAGCCTTAGAACCAATGTCACTTAGAACCAACAAAGGCCCACTTAGCAGAAATTCTTATCCTGAAAATGGCAAGAATTCTTAAAAGTTGAGGCTGTGCTTGGGGGCAAAGTCACATTGTGAGGCCCTTGGATGACCGCACTAGCCACTGCCCACTGAATTCTCCCACAGAGGCAGGCTTCTTAGTGGTTCACACAATGCTGCCCGGCAGACGTGAAGACCAGCCGGTCCTGGTCTCCACAAGGCCAATGACCTGATGGCATGGGGTCTGGCTCTGTCCTCCCGCAGGACGGCTGAGACTGGTGACCTGCTGTGACAACTGCTGGAGTTTCTAAGAGAACCCTGCTTTGCTCATCAAGCCCAAGTTTCTTTAGAGCCATAGTCCTGAGTTTCTCTCCTCATTTTTTCACCATATGAATTTTTTTTTGAATTATTGAATTTTATTTATTTTTTTATACAGTTTATTTATTTTATAAATTTATTTATAAAATTTTATTTATTTTTTATAAAATTTATTTATAAAATTTTATTTATTTTTTTATACAATTTATTTATTTTATAAATTTATTTATTTTTTTGTACGGGTTCTTATTAGTTATCCATTTTATACATATTAGTGTATACATGTCAATCCCAGTCTCCCAATTCATCCCACCACCACCCCCCTGCCACTTTCCCTCCTTGGTGTCCATATGTTTGTTCCACATGAATTATTTTTGCTCTGTGCTCCTTGCCCTTGGACTTGGGAAGAAAACCCAAAGGAACTCTTCCTTCTCCCCTGTGCGAAACCCTGTGGCTGATGTTGGCTTTCTGCTGTTCCCTCAGCCTGGCTTTGAAGATGCAGCTCCTTTCTTACTTTCCTGGCCACACTCACTAAGAACGCAAGCAGGGGGCCTCCTCCCCGTGACCTGGAGGCAGGAGTCACAGAGGAAAACGTTCTTGGGACTGGGCCCTCATGAAGAACCAATGTGATGTTGGTGTGTGACGAACCACACACACACCACGCACACCACAGAAACGACACACACACCACAGAGGCACACACCACATACACAGCACACACACACACATGCACCACACACACCACACACACAACACAGGCACACACCACACACACACCACAAACACCACAGACATGACACACACACCATACACACATCACACATACCACACACACACACACACACACACACACACACACACACACACACACACACCAGACACAAACTCTCTAGGAGATTTTTAGCCTCATGTTATTTATTCAGCTCTCATGGTGGGGTTGTCAAAGCGCATCTCCTTACGTGTGAGGTGAGAATCAGAAGCTCCTGCCCTTCCCCCTTGGATGTAAGATTCAAGTATTCCAGAAGTTCTCACCAAGGAAACGTTCCACTCCTGAACTCTTCGAACACTCTCTGGATGTTTTGGGGGAATGTTCTCAGCCATCTTCCTTTAAAAGCTCTACAGATGGCCCATCTTGCAATTCATTCTGGTGTTTTCTGTCCTAGTGCCTCAGTCAAAGTTGGTAATCTAGCATCCTGTAACAAACGTTGTGGGAAATGCACAAGTGGTAATGGAAGGGCAGAGGAGGGGCTGCTGCTGGAGATACGTCTCCTGCTTTCTGAACTGTTCTCTTCCGAGATGCCAAGAAACATCTTGCTCCAGATTTGAAACATGGTAGAGGAGTAAGTGCACTCAACTTGCTACCACCAGAAATTTCCTTTTTCAGAGAATGTTCATTAATGTACGCTGTCACGTCAAAACGAAAGATGACCCTCAGATATTTTGGACACAGGAATCGGCAAAGGGAAACTCAATTAATTCGGTAAGATTTTAGTGTTGAGTGTATTTATTTGATTACATTCTAATTCTTAGAAAACAGACGAACAATATGACTCAGTGAAACTCGAGCTCTTTATTCATGGGAGAGACTCACATAAATTTTAGGGCAAATAAGATAAATAAATACAAATTTACGGGCTTGAGGCAAAACGTTAAGTGTTTTCGGTATAGGAAAGAAAATAATTTATTACATGAAGGAGACCCAATTTTGGCACTCCACTACAGAATGACATCTGTTTAACATGCATTATGTTGGTGACAGAATAGACAAACTATAATATATAGCAATTTAACCAAACATGTAAAGCAACATAAATCATTGTCTTTTACTAGCAAAACTCAAGCCAGAACAGACTATAGCCAGATACATCTGCCATTTTTCTTAACCAACATATTTATGAGACCTGATTTCCATTGTGATGATGTATTTAATTTCTATTCTGTGATTTGGAATAGATCATAATAATATTCTCAGTCATTGTTTACATAACAAAATACTGTCTCCACAATTAATTTTAGGGAAGAGTAAACATGAAATCTACATTCCAAATCCAGGGAAAAAATTCCAACTCAAAAAAAAAATTCTTAGTGATTCAGAAATATTTGGTCATTTAAAGTATATCTACGTGCCTTTTAAATACTGTAGTGGCTCCAAATAACTTTAATAACAAGTGGTTCTAAACCTTGCCTTTTCTGACCTCTCATTTCTGGGCCTTCTAGGGAAATAATTATCCTCCTCACCTTGCTAACTTATATCTTGTATGTTCTGATCTCTCCTGAAAGGTAGAGAAGATAGGAACCCAGGCATGTACAGCAGGCAAGTGATCTAGAAGTGTGGTTCTGCATAGTCCCTTGGAATATCCTGGTAAAATTTCTATCTGTCTGCCTACCGTATTTCCGTCTGGTCTCTGAGGTGCTCTACTCCCCTTCTCAGTCTGTATAGGGCAGGAAAAGAAAAAAGTTCCAAAGTTAGACTCTGTAGGTTTCTTATTTAGTCCTAGCAACAAACTGGTACTGTGATCCTCAGATATTTTGGGATTGTGACTTGGGGTAGGAGGGTAATTGTTATTAGCCCATTTTGCAGATGAGGTCCCTGAGAGTGCTCTCTAGGTACATCATTCACTAAAAGAGGAAAATTTGGTCCCCGATAAATGAGAAATATTGGCCAAATTTTCTACTTCAAGTACAAATTTAAATATCCTTTGGATGAGCCTTACATATTTAAATTAAAAAATATGTACCTTGGGGAAAATGCATTTAATATTTTAGGAACAGAATATTTCCTACTTATATATTCATCGTTTACCACTTGGGGTGGTATAAATTTCATGAGTATTCTTAGGATTTGATCTAATTTTTAAACCAAGAATCTAATACAAAGAAATACAGTGAATTCAATAATCATTAGGGAAAAGTAAATGAAAACCTCCCTGATGGCAAATACTCTTTTCAAAGAGTAGGTCTTAACTATATTTTAGAGATCATGAGAATGACAAGCATTTTGTATGATTATGGGGAATATTTTTTAAACGTTTTCATATACATAATTTCATGTTTTTCATAGTCCTATGGCATAGGTTGAGGTAGATTTGTATATTTCCTATTTCATGTGTAGGTAATGAAAGTTCAGAGAGGTAAAGTGACTTGCCATGGTCACACAGCAAGTAAAAGTTACACCTGGGACCTGAACCAAAGTCCTGAGATCCTAAGGAATCTCCTTTTTCCATCTAAGACACTGTTCCCAGACTATAGCACACCCTGTAGGAAGGAAGGAGAGATGGTTGCAAAGTAAAGAATCAGTTGAATTAGAGATTAGTTCTCAGATCCTTGAAATTTGTAAAGCTTTCTGATTCTTGGTATTTATTAATTTGTCGGGGAACAAGCACTTCCGTGCACTAAAGGCAGGTGTAGAGACTATTACAACATCTGCAAAATTCCCTTTGGACAAAGTTATTAACTGTAACATTTACACACCCTTCTTACCTAGAAGTGGAACTCTTAGAACTTATCTTGGGGATTTACTCACCTGCATTCTCAATGAGACATGTCCAAAAATGTTTATTGCAGATTTATTGTAATTGAAAAAGAGTGGGAAAAACCTAAATATCCTTTAGCAAAAGACAACTGCAATAAATTATACTGTATCTATTCAGGAGATTTAGTGAAAATGAATTAGGTGGACCTATGTGTTTTTAAAGAACTATACCCAGCACGTAGTCCTACGTGAAAAAATATTTAGGCAACAAGATTTGTAGAATAATCTCATTTGTGCAAAAAAAGTATATAATCCATGAATCTGTCTGTATCTTGTTTTATGCCCAGTAGCTTCATATGAGTGAAAATGCTCTGCTCATATTTCCAGATGCTCTCTGTCCCCTCCTCCACTCTGAGCTTTGGCCTGGGAGGATGACCTGGGTGGATGGGGGTCCTGCCCTCTGGCTGCCAGGTGTATTTGGCCAAAGGGGATGTCCTGCAAGAGATGGGAGGGATGACGGGGTGGGAACGTGGAGGTCAGGGTGTTTGTTTCTCCAGCTTCCCTGACAAACAATGCTGTTCCTCTCTGTCTTCCTGCCCTCTGCCCCTTGAGCCTTGGGGGCTGTCCCAGCCTGTCTGGTTTTCTTATATCCCACCCAGACTTTTGCAGACAGACCCTGTATTAAATCCTCCTTGGAGGACCCTAGTTTAAGGGTTCCATTTATTTCCTGCTGAGAATCTGACTGCAACTATATATTTAGCTCTCTATGTGGGTTTATATACACACACCTGTGCTTTATAGTGGGGTGCATTGTGTCCCCCAAAAAGATATTGTTCATGTCCTAAACCTCAGAACCTGTGAATGTGATCTTATATGGAAAACAGTCTTTGCAGATGTTATTAAATTAAGTATCTGGAGATCAGCTCCTCCTAGGTTTAGGGTGCACCCTAAATCCGGCGACTGGTGCCCTTATAATAGAAAGGCAGAGAGAGATCTGAGCCACACGGAGACGGGGAGACGGCCACGTGATAACAGAGACCGGGGTGTGGCCATGAGCCAAGACACACCTGGAGCCACCGGAACCTGGAAGAGGCGAGGAAGGAGCCTCCTCTCCAGCCTCCGGAGAGAAAGCGGCCCTGCTGAAATCTTGATTACAGACTTCTGGCTTCCAGAACTGGGAGAGAATAAATATATCTTATTTTAAGTCATTCTGCTTGTGGTAATTAATGTATGGAAGCTATAGAAAATGAATATGTACCTAGATTTGTCAACATTTATGTATCTTTAATATAAGCATAGGAAATTTCTAGAAACATAGTTAGCACTTGCTATGTAGTTTTCCTCCAAGACTGGAAGCTGTC
The DNA here is from genome assembly GCF_009873245.2 of Balaenoptera musculus. Classification (NCBI taxonomy): domain Eukaryota; kingdom Metazoa; phylum Chordata; class Mammalia; order Artiodactyla; family Balaenopteridae; genus Balaenoptera; species Balaenoptera musculus. The sequence goes on along the minus strand of NC_045797.1, from coordinate 87,401,272 downwards.
TGTTCTTCATTGTGTGTATATGTGCGTGCTTAGAATGTGTTTACTTTGATAATTTATAAAAATACACTAGAAAAAAAAAAAGAATTAGAGCCTAAACTCCCCTTGGAAAAGTGTTCGTTGGGTGACACTTACAGCGCTCAATAGAATGAATGAGTCTTCTCACGGCACTGAGAATCCCCTTTTCCTGCACACAGTGTGAGTGGGGTGTGAGCACAGAATAGAAAATGCATGATTTTCTTCTTTCCTTTCTTTCTTTTTTTTTTTAAAACATCTTTATTGGAGTATAATTGCTTTACAATGATGTGTTAGTTTCTGCTGTATAACAAAGTGAATCAGCTATACATTTACATACATCCCCATATTTCCTCTTTTTTGTGTCTCCCTCCCACTCTCCCTATCCCACCCCTCTAGGTGGACACAAAGCACCGAGCTGATCTCCCTGTGCTATGCGGCTGCTTCCCACTAGCTATCTATTTTACATTTGGTAGTGTATATATGTCCATGCCACTCTCTCACTTCATCCCATCTTACACTTCCCCCTCCCCATGTCCTCAAGTCCATTCTCTACTTCTGTGTTTTTATTCCTGCCCTGCCCCTATGTTCTTCAGAACCATTTTTTTTTTTAGATTCCACATATATTTATATATATATTATATATATATATATATATAGGTATATATATATATATGTGTGTTAGCATACGGTATTTGTTTTTCTCTTTCTGACTTACTTCACCCTGTATGACAGACTCTAAGCCCATCCACCTCATTACAAATAACTCAATTTTGTTTCCTTTTATGGCTGAGTAATATTTCATTGTATATATGTGCCATATCTTCTTTATCCATTCATCTGTCAATGGACACTTAGGTTGCTTCCATGTCTGGGCTATTGTAAATAGAGCTGCAATGAACATTGTGGTACATGACTCTTTTTGAATTATGGTTTTCTCAGGGTATATGCCCAGTAGTGGGATTGCTGGGTCATATGGTAGTTTTATTTTTAGTTCTTTGAGGAACCTCCATACTGTTCTCCATAGTTGCTGTATCAATTTACATTCTCAACAACAGTGCAAGAGGGTTCCCCTTTCTCCACACCCTCTCCAGCATTTATTGTTTGTAGATTTTTTTGATGATGGCCATTCTGACTGGTGTGAGGTGATACCTCATTAGAGTTTTGATTTACATTTCTCTAATGATTAGTGATGTTGAGCATCCTTTCATATGTTTGTTAGCAATCTGTATATCTTCTGTGGAGAAATGTCTATTTAGGTCCTCTACCCATTTTTGGATTGGGTTGTGTGTTTTTTTGACAATGAGCTGCATAAGTTGCTTGTATATTTTGGAGACTAATCCTTTGTCAGTTGCTTCGTTTGCAAATATTTTCTCCCATTCTGAGGGTTGTCTTTTTGTATGGTTATGGTTTCCTTTGCTGTGCATAAGCTTTGAAGTTTCATTAGGTCCCATTTGTTTACTTTTGTTTTTATTTCTATTTCTCTAGGAGGTGGGTCAAAAAGGATCTTGCTGTGATTTATGTCATGGAGTGTTCTGCCTATGTTTTCCTCTAAGAGTTTTATAGTGTCTGGCTTTACATTTAGGTCTTTAATCCATTTTGAGTTTACTTTTGTGTATGGTGTTAGGGAGTGTTCTAATTTCATTCTTTTACATGGAGCTGTCCAGTTTTCCCAGCACCAGTTATTGAAGAGGCTGTCTTTTCTCCATTGTATATTCTTCCCTCCTTTATCAAATATAAGGTGGCCATATGTGCATGGGTTTATCTCTGGGCTTTCTATCCTGTTCCATTGATCTATATTTCTGATTTTGTGCCAGTACCATACTGTCTTGACTACTGTAGCTTTGTAGTTGAGTCTGAAGTCTGGGAGCCTGATTCCTCTAGCTCTGTTTTTCTATTGTTCTAGTTCTGTGAAAAATTCCATTGGTAGTTTGATAGAGATAGCATTGAATCTGTAGATTGCTTTGGGTAGTATAGTCATTTTCACAACGTTGATTCTTCCAATCCAAGACTATGTTATATCTCTCCATCTGTTTGTATCATCTTTAATTTCTTTCATCAGTGTCTTAGAATTTTCTGCATACAGGTCTTTTGTCTCCTTAGGTAGGTTTATTCCTAGGGATTTTATTCTTTTTCTTGCAATGGTAAATGGGAGGTTTTTCTTAATGTTTTCTTTCCGATTTTTCATCATTAGTGTACAGGAATACAAGAGATTTCTGTGCATTAATTTTGTATCCTGTTATTTTACCAAATTCATTGATTAGCTCTAGTAGTATTCTGGTAGCATCTTTAGGATTCTCTATGTATAGTATCATGTCATCTGGAAACAGTGACAATTTTGCTTCCTCTTTTCCAGTTTGGATTCCTTTTATTTCTTTTTCTGCTCTGATTGCTGTGGCTAAAACTTCCAAAACTATGTGGAATAATAGTGGTGGGAGTGTGCAACCTTGTCTTTTTCCTGATCTTAGTGGAAATCGTTTCAGTTTTTCACCATTGTAAACAATGTTGGCTTTGGGTTTGTCATACATGGCCTTTATTATGTTGAGGTAAGTTCCCTCTGTGCCTACTTTCTGGAGGGTTTTTATCATAAATGGGTGTTGAATATTGTCAAAAGCTTTTTCTGCATCTATTGAGATGGTCATATGGTTTTTCTCCTTCACTTTGTTAATATGGTTTATCACATTGATTGATTTGCGTATATTAAAGAATCCTTGCATTCCTGGGATAAAACCCACTTGATCATGGTGTATGATCCTTTTAATGTGCTGTTGAATTCCGTTTGCTAGTATTTTGTTGAGGATTTTTGCATCTATGTTTATCAGTGATATTGGCCTATAGTTTTCTTTTTTTACGGCATCTTTGTCTGGTTTTGGTATCAGGGTGATGGTGGCCTTGTAGGATGAGTTTGGGAGTGTTCCTCCCTCTGCTATATTTTTGGAAGAGTTTGAGAAGGATAGATGTTAGCTCTTCTCTAAATGTTTGATAGAATTCACCTGTGAAGCCATCTGGTCCTAGGCTTTTGTTTGCTGGAAGATTTTTCATCACAGTTTCAATTTCAGTGCTTGTGATTGGTCTGTTTATATTTTCTATTTCTTCTTGGTTCAGTCTCAGAAGCTTGTGCCTTTCCAAGAATTTGTCCATTTTTTCTAGGTTGTTTTCTTCCATTTTATTGGCATATAGTTGCTTGTAGTAATCTCTCATGATCCTCTGTATTTCTGCAGTGTCAGTTGTTACTTCTCCTTTTTCATTTCTAATTCTATTGATTTGAGTCCTCTCCCTTTTTTTTCTTGATGAGTCTCGCTAATGGTTTATCAATTTTGTTTATCCTCTCAAAGAACCATGCTTTACTTTTATTGATCTTTGCTATTGTTTCCTTCATTTCTTTTTCATTTATTTCTGATCTGTTCTGTAGGATTTCTTTCCTTCACCTAACTTTGGGATTTTTTTGTTCTTCTTTGTCTGTTTTAGATGTAAGCTTAGGTTGTTTATTTGGGATGTTCCTTGTTTCTTGAGGTAGGATTGTATTGCTATAAACTTCCTTCTTAGAAGTTTTAGATGCTTTTGCTGCATCTCATAGGTTTTGGGTCATTGTGTTTTCATTGTCATTTGTTTCCAGGTATTTTTTGATTTCCTTTTTGATTTCTTCAGTGATTTCTTGGTTATTTAGTAGTGTATTGTTTAGCCTCAATGTCTTTGTATTTTTTACAGATTTTTTTCCTGTAACTGATATTTAGTCTCTTAGCAATGTGATCAGAAAAGATACTTGATATGATTTCAATTTTCTTAAATTTACGAAGGCTTGATCTGTGACCCAAGACATGATCTATCCTGGAGAATGTTCCATGAGCACTTGAGAAGAATGTGTATCTGTTGTTTTTGGTTGGAATGTCCTATATATATCAATTAAGTCCATCTTGTTTAATGTATCATTTAAGGCTTGTGTTTCCTTATTTATTTTCCTTTTGGATGATCAGTCCATTGGTGAAAGTGGGGTGTTAAAGTCCCCTACTATGATTGTGTTACTGTCAATTTCCCCTTTTATGGCTGTTAGCATTTGCCTTATGTATTGAGGTGCTCCTATGTTGGGTGCATACATATTTATAATTTTTATATCTCCTTCTTGGATTGATCCCTTGATCATTATGTAGTGTCCTTCTTTGTCTCTTGTAATAGTCTTTATTTTAAAGTCTGTTTTGTCTGATATGAGAATTGCTACTCCAATTTTCTTTTTATTTCCATTTGCATGCAATATGTTTTTCCATCCCCTCACCTACAGTCTGTATGTATCCCTAGGTCTGAAGTGGGTCTCTTGTAGACAGCATATATACGGGTCTTGTTTTTGTATCCATTCAGCCAGTCTGTGTCTTTTAGTTGGAGCATTTAAACCATTTACATTTAAGGTAATTATAGATATGTATGTTCCTATTACCATTTTCTTAATTGTTTTGGGTTTGTTATTGTAGGTCTTTTCCTTCTCTTGTGCTTCCTGCCTAGAGAAGTTCCTTTAACATATGTTGTAAAGCTAGTTTGGTGGTGCTGAATTGTCTTAGTTTTTGCTTGTCTGTAAAGGTTTTAATTTCTCCGTCTAATCTGAATGAGATCCTTGTTGGGTAGAGTAACCTTGGTTGTCGGTTTCTCTTTTTCATCACTTTAAATATGTCCTGCCACTCCCATCTGGCTTGCAGAGTTTCTGCTGAAAGATCAGCTATTAACCTTATGGGGATGGGGATTCCCTTGTATGTTATTTGTTGCTTTTGCCTTGCTGCTTTTAATATTTTTTCTTTGAATTTAATTTTTGATACATTGATTAATATGTGTCTTGGCATGTTTCTCCTTGAATTTATCCTGTATAGAACTCTCTGTGCTTCCTGGACATGATTGACTATTTCCTTTCCCATATTAGGGAAATTTTCAACTATAATCTCTTCAAATATTTTCTCAGTCCATTTTTTTTGTTCTTTTCTTCCTTTGGGACCCCTTAATTCGAATGTTGGTGCATTTAATGTTGTCCCAGAGTTCTCTGAGACTGTCCTCAGTTCTTTTCATTCTTTTTTCTTTATTCTGCTCTGCGGTAGTTATTTCCACTCTTTTATCTTCCAAGTCACTTATCGATTCTTCTGCCTCAGTTATTCTGCTATTGATTCCTTCTAGAGAATTTTTTATTTCATTTATTGTGTTGTTCATCATTGTTTGTTTGCTCTTTAGTTCTTCTAGGTCCTTATTAAACATTTCTTGTATCTTTGCCATTCTATTTCCAAGATTTTGGATCATCTTTACTATCATTATTCTGAATTCTTTTCAGGTAGACTGCCTACTTCCTCTTCATTTGTTTGGTCTGGTGAGTTTTACCTTGCTCCTTCATCTGCTTTGTATTTCTCTGTCTTCTCATTTTGCTTAATTTACTGTGTTTGGGGTCTCCATTTCACAGGCTGCAGGTTTGTAGTTCCCATTGTTTTTGTTGTCTGCTCTCAGTGGATAAGATTGGTCCAGTGGATTGTGTAGGCTTCCTGGTGGAGGGTACTGGTGCCTGTGTTCTGGTGGATGAGGCTGGATCTTGCCTTTCTGGTTTGCAGGACCACGTCTAGTCATGTGTTTTGGGGTGTCTGTGAACTTATTATGATTTTAGGCAGCCTCTCTACTAATGGGTGGGTTTGTGTTCCTGTCTTGCTAGTTGTTTGGCATGTGGTGTCCGGCACTGGAGCTTGCTGGTAGTTGAGTGGAGTTGGGTCTTATCGTTGAGATGGAGATCTCTGGGAAATGTTTCACTGTTTGATATTACATGGGGCTGGGAGGTCTCTGGTGGACCAATGTCCTGAACTCGGCTCTCCTACCTCAGAGATTCAGGCCTGACACCCGGCCAGAGCAAAGACCATGTCAGCCACATGGCTCAGAAGAAAAGGGAGAAAAAGAAAGAGAGAAAGAAATAAAAAATAAAATAAAATAAAGTTATTAAAAGAGAAAAATTATTAAAAATAAAAAAGTAATTAAAAAAAAGAGAGAAAGGAAGAAAAGAACAACTAAACCAAAAAACAAATCCACCAATGATAACAATCACTGAAAACTATACTAAAAAAAAACCCAAAATGACAGTCACAGCCCTAGGACAAATGGCAAAAGCAAAGCTATACAGACAATAATCACAGAAAGAAGCCTACACATACACACTCACAAAAAGAGAAAAAGGAATAAAAAAAAGTATAGATTTATATATATAAAATTTAAAAAGAAGAGAGCAACCAAATCAATAAACAAATCTACCAATGATAATTAGCTCTAAATACTAAACTAAGATAAACATAAAACCAGAAACATATTAGATGCAGAAAGCCAACCCCAAATCTACAGTTGCTCCCAAGTCCACCGCCTCAATTTTGAAATGATTTGTTGTCTATTCAGGTATTCCACAGATGCAGGGCACATCAGGTTGATTGTGGAGATTTAATCCGCTGCTCCTGAGGCTGCAGGGAGAGTTTCCCTTTCTCTTCTTTGTTCGCACAGCTCCCGGGGTTCAGCTTTGGATTTGGCCCTGCCTCTGCGTGTAGGTCGCCTGAGGGCGTCTGTTCTTCACTCACACAGGACGGGGTTAAAGGAGCAGCTGCTTCGGGGGCTCTGGCTCACTCAGGCCGGGGATAGGGAGGGGTACGGATGCGGAGCGAGCCTGCGGCGGCAGAGGCCGGCGTGACATTGCAGCAGCCTGAGTCGCGCCGTGCATTCTCCTGGGGAAGTTGTCCCCGGATCACGGGACCCTGGCGGTGGCGGCTGCACCGGCTCCCGGGAGGGGCGGTGTGGAGAGTGACCTGTGCTCGCACACAGGATTCTTGGTGGCGGCAGCAGCAGCCTTAGCGTCTCATGCCCGTCTCTGGGGTCCGCGCTGATCGCCGCGGCTTGCGCCCGTCTCTGGAGCTCGTTTAGGCAGCGCTCTGAATCCCCTCTCTTCGCACACCAGGAAACAAAGAGGTAAGAAAAAGTCTCTTGCCTCTTCGGCAGTTGCAGACTTTTTCCCGGACTCCCTCCCGGCTGGCTGTGGCACACTAGCCCCTTCAGGCTGTGTTCACGCCGCCAACCCCAGTCCTCTCCCTGCGATCCGACCGAAGCCCGAGCCTCAGCTCCCAGCCCCGCCCGCCCCGGCGGGGGAGCAGACAAGCCTCTCGGGCTGGTGAGCGCTGCTCGGCGCCGAGCCTCTGTGCGGGAATCTCTCCGCTTTGCCCTCCGCACCCCTGTGGCTGCGCTCTCCTCCGTGGCTCCAAAGCTTCCCCCTTCTGCCACCCGCAGTCTCCGCCCACGAAGGGGCTCCTAGTGTGTGGAAACCTTTCCTCCTTCACGGCTCCCTCCCACTGGTGCAGGACCCGTCTCTATTCTTTTGTCTCTGTTTTTCCTTTTTTCTTTTGCCCTACCCAGGTACGTGGGGAGTTTCTTGCCTTTTGGGAGGTCTGAGGTCTTCTGCCAGCGTTCAGTAGGTGTTCTGTAGGAGTTGTTCCACATGTAGATGTATTTCTGATGTATTCCTGGGGAGGAAGGCGAGCTCCATGTCTTACTCCTCTGCCATCTTGAAGGCGCCCCTTAGATTCTAAAGAATCTAATATTCTTTAGATCTTTGAAGACATAGGATTTTATAGGCACAGCAGAAAGCCAATTTTGCTCTTCATTTCTCAGTGCATGGGCCACTGGCGCATGGGGCAGTGGCTCCTCCAGCTGGGAAGCTGTTGCTTGCGCTTGGGTGGCAGCGGCGGTCCCACTGGGGTTGCACTGGGGCTTCGCCTTCTTTCCTTTCTTATATGTGATATTTTCAGGACAACTCTTCTCAGATCTTCAGGAATATGGGTCAGAAAGAATCTGGTTCAGGTCTTGCAGTAAGAAAGTTCTGCTAACTACATTCTTAGAAATATCTGCATTTTTAACTAAAACAAACAAATAAACAAAAGGCAGATTGTTCATGTAATGACATATCAGAAAAGTAGATTATGCACCATTAGCTGCATTAAACACAGTCCAGCATGAGGTTGTGCTTCTCTGTTATCGTCCCCCATTTTTATTCTAAATCAGTGCAAGCCTCTGAATTATTGAAGAATCAGTATTCATTGCCTTGTGGCTTTGTATGTATGATGGGTCTTCTTCACAAAAAAAGTCCTGCTGTGCAATTTTGCAGCAGACTCTAATTTAAGGAGCAATAAAATGAAGTCCAACATTTTTATAAAAAAAGAACACTGTTGTGTTCAACAGGAAATAGCTCTGGCACATTGTAGACACTTGCGTTTACTTACATGTAATAGACAGCCAATTTCAAGTAGAAGAAAAATGTCGCACAGAAAGAGAATTGCACAACAAAAATGCTTTTCATCCACTTACCTGAAAATAGTGCTAACATCCCTAGCCACTTAATCTTCCCCATGCATCCTCTTTCTTTCAAAACAGCATTTTTTACATTTCTATTTCACATTATTCTAAAGAAAAAGACTCATTTCAGTCTATTTTGAATCGAAATTTACTTTGTGCTGGTGGTGCAAACCATATGAGGATATGGTTGGTATAGGTTTAAATGCATCATTGAATTGGAGATCATTAAGGAAGCAGTGGTTAGAACATGAGGGAAACAGAACCCATTCCTCTAAAATTCCCAAACATGGGATTGAAGAGAGAAAAAGATCAATCCACTGGGTGTTCTTCTCAACCTTATGTTAAATAACATCTTTGATATCTTTTCACTGGGTTGATTCTTTTTTGCTTGGTGGTTGTTTCTTTGTTTTGTTTTAATCATTCAGTTGAATTGATGTTGATTTGATTCATTCATTCCTTCACTGTTTTCTTTTTTAATCACCTGTGCTTTCTGGTTCTTCTGCCAGACACTGAGGAAACAATAGTGAGGGAAGATGAGCAACGTATCATGCTGTCTTTGCCAAGGAATTTCGGAAATGCCCTATCCTGCTGCATAAATCACAGAATAAATGGGACCTTAGCACCAGCTCCTCAACCTCCAAAAGATCTTTCTTTGTCATACTCCCAGGCCCAAGGGTCTTTACCCTGCAGGCAAAGGAAGCCTCCCTTTTTTTGTTCTTATAATGATCGTAGACTCCTTAGCCACAGTGAAACTCCTGCTAGTGATATAATAGAAACTGTTCCTACTCTAGGCTTGTTTTGTTTTAATAAACTTAAAAAAAAATAGAACAGTTTTAAGTTTCTAGGAAAATAATGAAAATAGTATAGAGATTTTGCCCATGCCTTACACCCATTTTTTCCTATTATCAATGTCTTACATTAGTAATGGTGCATTTGTCACAATTAATAGTAAGCCAATGTTGATATAGTGCTATTTACTAAAGTCCAGAGTTTATACATGTTTCCCTACTTTTACCTAATGCCCTTTTTCCTGTTTCAGGATTCCACACTACAGGTAGCTGTTATGTCTCCTTAGGCTCTTTAGACTGTGTAAAGTTCTCAGATGTTCCCGTTTTTGATGACTTTAACAATTTTGAGGTGTACCAGCCAAGTATTTTGCAGAATGTCCCTGAATTGGGATTTGTCTGATATTTTTGTTATGCTTAGATTGAGATTATGATTTTGGAGGGAGGAAGACCACAGAGGTAAAGTGCCTGCCCTTCTCATCACACCACATCCAGGGTACATGTTATCAACATGACTCACCACTGATGATGTTGGTCCTTATCACCTGGTGGAGACTGTGCATCTCTCATCTCCCTCATGGAAGATGTGCCATATGCATTGAGAAACTCTGACTGGAGAAGGCTGGTGATTTTTCTACAGAGGAAACACTTTCTTCACTTTTCATTGCTTGCTTTGGCTAAGACTGAAAGTACCCCTTGGAGACTCTCTTAACATTTAAGTTTGGAAAATTCAAATAGCACATTGAGAATAAGCAGAAAACCAGCCTGGTCTATTTTTCAGAGCAGTAACAGCACTGAAAGATGCCTACAGGTTTATTACTGAATGTTGGCCTTTCAATGCATTCTCTTCCACAATTATTTTACTTTTAATATAAAGGGGAAATGATTTTTATATCAAAATAATACGTAATGAAAGATTTGTGTTCATTATGTAAATAGAATAAGAGAAAATAATACCAGCGAGTATTTTTCCAAACTTTGCTTAACTTATTTGATAAATATAGGTATCAATTTTACCAAATATTTTTTTCTCTAAATAAAACCATGAAGTGGAAAACCTCATTACTAAATTAGATTGCAGTCACATTACAATCAGGGTATAATCATATTGTGATGTAATATGTAGCAAAAGATATAACATATAAACTTTAGTTGCATATTTTATTGGACCATTGATTTAAGTATACGTTCATCTTACTAATGGCATAGTGTTGCTTGGAAAGAACCTCATAATAATTGTACATTGTCCTTTCTCATATTTAATGGTAAAGGGACTGTTATAGTAAAATCTCATGAAGAAAACATCTCTCTTAAATATCAGCTGCTCTGAGATATACAACAATGTAAAGTCGCTATGACATTTAATTAAAATCTGGGCACATTCTACTAAGACTAAAACTGTCAGAAGTGAATTTAAAAAGCTAGTTATCTATTTATTAGATAGACATTTGATACTGAGGTGGAAATTTGAAGCAATGTCGTATCACCCATTAAGGATGTTATTATCCCTATTTGCCAGAACAAAGACTTCCCTCCATTCCCTACAATAAAATGAGCCTTGGGCATCAGTATGTCCCACAGCCAGGTTGAGAAATCAGAACCAGGAAGGGTGACAGGACCCTCACACCAGCTGTAAAGGCAATGTCATAAGAGCTATCAACATTGTTTCAAGACATACCTATGTATCAGTATTTCATTTCACTAACGCCAAATAGTATTCCATTGCATGGATATATCATATTTTGTTTATCCTTTCACCAGTTGATGGAAATTTGGATGGTTTCCACTTTTTAGTTATTATGAATAATGATGCAATAAGTATTTGTGTACGAGTCTTTTGTGGACATGTATCTTCACTCAGTAAATTCTTGAAGTAGACTTGCTGTGACATGTCAAATTTTTAGGAAACTGTTTCCAAAATGGCTAAACCATTTTACATTCCACCAGAAATGTTTGAGGCTTCCAATCTTTTCAACAACACTTGACATTGTTTTACTTTTTTCTTATAGCCACTCCAATAGGTGTGGAGGCAACTTACTGTGGTTTTAAATTTCCCTAATGACTGTTGATGTTGAGCACATTTTCATACCAAGTCTTTTGTCCAATTTTTATTTTTGTTGTTTGTCTTCTTTCAAATGAGTTGTTAGCGTTGTTTATATATTCTTCATATGAGGCTTTTATCTGATATATTATATGCCTATTAAGTCTCCCAGGGCTGCTGTAACACAGTACCACAAAACAAGTGGCTTAAACAACAAATTTATTGTCTCCCAGTTCTGTAAACTGGAAGTCTAAAATCAAAGTGTCTACAAGGTTGGCTCCATCTGAGGGCTGCAAGGGAGAATCATTTCCCAACTTCTCTCCTTGGCTTGCAAATGACCATCTTCTCCCTGTGTCTCTTCACATTGTCTTCCCTCTGTGTGTCTATGTCCAGATTTCCCCTTTTTATATGAACATCAGTCATAATGGATTAGAGACTGCTCTAATGACCTCACTTTAACTAGATTAGCCCTCTAAGGATCCTATCTCCAAATAAGGTCACATTCTGAAGCACTGGAGTAATTAATACATTGCATATGAATTTGGGGTAATGTAATTCAATCCATAACAATATTCAAGTGTTTTCTCCCAGTTTTCTATGGTCTGAATATTTGTTTCCCCTCAAAATTTATATGTTAAATCTAACCCTTAATGTGATGGTATTAGGAAGTGGGACATTTGGGTGGTGAGTATTTCACAAGGGTGGAGCCCTCAAAGGAATTAGCTCCTTTATAAAAGAGACTCCAGAGAGCTCCGTCACCCCTTCCACCATGTGAAGTTACAGTGACAAGGGCAGTGGGTTCTCACCAGATACAGAACCTGCTGGGGTCTTGATCTTAGACTTCCCAGCCTGCAGGACTGTGAGAAATAAATATCTGTTGTTTAAGCCACCCAGTCTCTGGAATTTTGTTATAGCAGCACAAATGGATTAAGATAAAGTATATGGCCTATTTTTCATTATTTTAATGGAATCTTTTAAACTGCAAAAGTTTTATTTTTAATTTTAATAAAGCCCAGTTAATCATTTCTATGCTTCTCGCTTTTGATATCTGGTCTAAGAAGATTTCTGCCTAACTCAAGGTCATGAAAATTTTCTCCTATATTTTCTTCTAGAAGTTTATATTTTGAGTTCATATGTTTAGATCTATGATCCTTTTTGAGTTACTTTTGTTAATGAAGTGAGATAAAAACTAAATTTATCATTTGTAGATGTATTCTTGATGTATCTGTGGGGAAAGGTGAACTCCAGGTTCTCCTATTCCACCATCTTGACCCTGTACCTAAGTCAGACAGAGAAAGACAAATATCATATGATATCACTTATATGTGGAATCTAAGAAAATAAGGGTACAAATGAACTTATCTACAAAACAGAAATAGAATTACAAATGTAGAAACTAAACTTATGGTTACCAGGGGGTAAGGAGTGGGGAGGGATAAATTGAAAGATTGGGATTGACATAAACACACTACTGTATATAAAATAGATAACTAATAAGGACCTACTGTATAGCACAGGGAACTCTACTCAATACTCTGTAATGGCCTATGTGGGAAAATAATCTAAAAAAGAGTGGATATATGTATATGTACAACTGATTCACTTTGCTGTACACCTGAAACTAATACAACATTGTAAATCAACTATACTCCAATAAAAATTACAAAAAAATAAGTTTATTTCTTTTCTTAAAAGATATAGATATCCAATTTTCCCAGCACCATTTTCCAAAAAACTATGCTTTATTTCTTTGGACTGTTTTGGCACCTTTGTCAAAAATCAATTGACTTTAAATGCAAGGGTTTATTTCTGGACGTTCAATTCTCTTCCATTGATTCATATACTGATCTTCCCGACAGTATGACACTGTCTTGGTTACTGTAGGTTCATAACATATTTGAAACTGGGTAGGACATGTTCTACAACTGTGTTTTTCTTTTTAATAATTGTTTTGGATATCTAAGTCCTTTGCATGTTCATACAGATTTTAGGAATAGCCTTTTAATTTAGTTTTTAAAAAAATAGTAGGATTTTTACAGATATTGACTTTGTAGCTCTTTTTGGGAAGAAATACCATTCTATTAATATTGTGTCCTCTGATTCATAATCATAGATGTTTTCTCCTTTTATTTTGTTCAGTTTGAAATTTCTCTCCTATGATGCTTTGTAATTTTTAATGTAGGCAGCTTGCTCTCTCTCTTTGCAAGATTTATCCCTAAATATTTTCTTCTTCATTATGTTACTGTGAAAGGACTTTCTTATTGAGATGGTCATGTGTTTTGTTTTATATCAGACTCCATTTATGTGGTATATTATATTGACTGATTTCTAGATGTTAAACTAACCTTGCATTCCAAAGGTAAATTCCATTTGATCATGGTATATAATCTTTCTTATGCTGCTGATTTTTCTTTGTTAATATCTTGTTAGAGAATTTTGTGTGTATGATTATGAAGGATATTGCTCTGTAATATTTTTTCTCATGATCTCTTTGTATGAGGGTAATGCTGGCATCAAAGAATGAATTCAGAAATGTTTTTTTACATTTTCTATAGTCTGTAAAAGTTTGTGAAGGATTGGCATTATTTCTTCTTTAAATATTTGATATAATATGCCAGTGAAACCATTCAGGTCTCAGCTTTTTGGGAGGGGAGAGATTTTTAATTACTATTTTATTATTTTCTTTGTTAATTATATATTCATAAAATTAAATTCTCCTTGAGTGACTTTTAGTAATTTGTAGAAATCTATCCATTTTATCTAAGTTGCTCATTTGTTGAAATAAAGTTTTTGACAATATCTCATTATTATTATTTTAATTCCTGATTTTAGACATTTGTTTCTCCTACTTTTCCTTGACTAATTAAAGGTCTTTCAACTTTGTTGATTATTCCAAAATATCAACTTTTGGTTTAATTGGTTTTCTTTATTATTTTACCTTTTGCATTTTATTGATTTTTGTTTTATCTTTATTATATACTCCCTTCTGCTTATTTTGGGCTCAATTTGCTTTTTCTTTTGAACTTTCTTAAGATTGAATACTAAAAAGATATAAATTTTCATCTAAGCATTATTTTACCTGCTTCTCCTATATTTTGATATATTGTGGGGGTTTTTTCGTTCATCTAAAAGTATTTTTTTAATTTCTTTCATTATTTTTTATTTAACCCATGCATTATTTAGAATTAATATTTAATTTTCACATATCTGCAGCATTCCAATATTTCTTTCAATTATGGATCACTAAATTTAATTATGATCAGAGAACACACTTTGTAGAACTTCAATCTTTTTAAATTTATTAAAATTGTGGCCCAGCATATGGTATATCATGGAGGCTATTCAATGTGTATTTCACAATAGTGTGCATCATACTATTATTGGGAAGGATATCCTATAAATGTCAATTAATTCAATTTGATTGATTGTATTGTCCAAGACTTCTAAATTTTGCTTTGTTTTTTTTGAATTTTATTTATTTATTTTTTATACAGCAGGTTCTTATTAGTTATCAATTTTATACATATTAGTGTATATATATCAATCCCAATCTCCCAATTCATCCTACAACCATCACGCCCCCCACCCCTGCTTTCCCCCCTTGGTGTCCAACTTTTGTTTTCTACATCTGTCTCTATTTCTGCCTTGCAAACCAGTTCATCTGTGACATTTTTCTAGATTCCACATATGTGTGTTAACATACGATATTTGTTTTTCTCTTTCTGACTTACTTCACTCTGTATGACAGTCTCTAGGTCCATTCATGTCTCTACCTATGACCAAATCTCATTCCTTTTTATGGCTGATTAATATTCCATTATATATATGTACCACATTTTCTAATCCATTCGTCGGTTGATGAGCATTTAGGTTGCTTCCATGACCTGGTTATTGTAAATAGTGCTGCAATGAACATTGGGGTACATGACTCTTTTTGAATTATGGTTTTCTCAGGGTATATACCCAGTAGTGGGATTGCTGGGTCATATGGTAGTTCTATTTTTAGTTTTTTAAGGAACCTCCATACTTTCTCCATAGTGGCTTTATCAATTTACATGCCCACCAACAGTGCAAGAGGGTTCCCTTTTCTCCACACCCTCTCTAGCATTTGTTGTTTCTAGATTTTCTGATGATGCCCATTCTAACCAGGGTGACGTGACATCTCATTGTAGTTTTGATTTGCATTTCTCTAATAATTAGTGATGTTGAGCAGCTTTTCATGTGCCTCTTTGCCATCTGTATGTCTTCTTTGGAGAAATGTCTATTTAGCACTTCTGTGCATTTGTTGATTGGGTTGTTTGTTTTTTTTAATATTGAGCTGCATGAGTTGTTTATATATTTTGGAGATTAATCATTTTTCTGGTGACTTGTCTGCAAATATTTTCTCCCAACTGTGGGTTGTCTTTTCGTCTTGTTTATAGTTTCCTTTGTTGTGCAAAAGCTTTCAAGTTTCATTAGGTCCCATTTGTTTATTTTTGTTTTTATTTCCATTACTGTAGGAGGTGGTTCAAAAAAGATCTTGCTGTGATTTATGTCTATGTGTGTTCTTCTTATCTTTTCCTCTAAGAGTTTTATAGTGTCCAGTCTTACATTTAGGTCTTTCATCTATTTTGAGTTTATTTTTGTGTATGGTGTTAGGGAGTGTTTTAATTTCATTCTTTTACATGTAGCTGTCCAGTTTTCGTAGCACCACTTATTGAAAAGACTGTCTTTTCTCCATTATATATCCTTGCCTCCTTTGTCATAGATTAGTTGACCATAGGTACGTGGGTTTATCTCTGGGCTTTCTATCATATTCTATTGATCTATATTTCTGTTTTTGTTCCCGTACCATATTGTCTTGATTACTGTAGCTTTGTAGTATAGTCTGAAGTCAGGGAGTCTGATTCCTCCAACTCTATTTTTTTCCCTCAAGATTGCTTTAGTTATTCGGGGTCTTTTGTGGCTCCATAAAAATTTTAAGATTTTTTTGTTCTGTAAAAATTACATTGGTAATTTGATGGGGATTCCATTGAATCTGTAGATTGCTTTGGGTAGTATAGTCATTTTCACAATATTGATTGTTCCAATCTAAGAACATGGTATATCTCTCCATCTGTCTGTGTCACCTTTGATTTCTTTCCTCAGTGTCTTATAGTTTTCTCAGTACAGTCTTTTACCTCCTTAGGTAGGTTTATTCCTAGGTATTTTATTCTTTTTATTGCAATGGTGAATGGGATTGTTTCCTTAATTTCTCTTTCTGATCTTTCATTGTTAGTGTATAGGAATGCAAGAGATTTCTGTGCATTAATTTTGTATCCTGCAACTTTAAAAGATTCATTGATTAGCTCTAGTAGTTTTCTGGTGGCATCTTTAGGATGTATACTATCATGTCATCTGCAAACAGTGACAGTTTTACTTCTTCTTTTCCAATTTGTATTCCTTTGATTTCTTTTTCTTCTCTGATTGCCATGGCTAGTACTTCCAAAGCTATGTTAAATAATAGTGGTGAGAGTGGACATCCTTGTCTTGTTCCTGATCTTAGATGAAATGCTTTCAGTTTTTCACCATTGAGAATGATGTTTGCTGTGGGTTTGTCATATAGGGCCTTTATTATGGTGAGGTAGGTTCCCTGTATGCCTACTTTCTGGAGAGTTTTTATCATAAATGGGAGTTGAATTTTGTCAAAAGGTTTTTCTGCATCTATTGAGATGATCATATGGTTTTTGTTTTTCAATTTGTTAATATGGTGTAGCACATTGTTTGATTTGCGTATTGTGAAGAATCCTTGCATCCCTGGGATAAATCCCACTTGATCATGGTGCATGATCCTTTTAATATGTTGTTAGATTCTGTTTGCTAGTAGTTTGTTGAGTTTGCTAGTAGTTTGTTGTTGTTGCATCTATGTTCATCAGTGATATTAGTCTGTAATTTTCTTTTTTTGTAGTATGTTTGACTGATTTTCGTATCAGGGTGATGGTGGCCTTGTAGAATGACTTTGGGAGTGTTCTTTCCTCTGCAATTTTTTGGAAGGGTTTGAGAAGGATGGCTATTAGCTCTTCTCTAAATGTTTGATAGAATTCACCTGTGAAGTCATCTTGTCCTGGACTTTTGTTTGTTGGAAGTTTTTTAATCACAGTTTCAATTTCATTAATTGTGATTGGTCGGTTCGTATTTTCTATTTCTTCCTGGTTCAGTCTTGCAATGTTATACCTTTCTAAGAATTTGTCCATTTCTTCCAGGTTGTCCATTTTATTGGCATATAGTTGCTTGTAGTAATCTCTTATGAGGCTTTGTATTTCTGTGGTGTCTGCTGTAACTTTTCCTTTTCCATTTCTAATTTTATTGATTTGAGTCCTCTCATCTTTTTCTTGATGACTCTGGCTAAAGGCTTATCAATTTTGTTTATCTTCTCAAAGAACCAGCTTTTAGTTTTATTGATCTTTGCTATTGTTTTCTTTGTTTCTATTTCATTTATTTCTGCTCTGATATTTATGATTTCTTTCTTTCTAGTAATTTTGGGTTTTGCTCGTTCTTCTTTCTCTAGTTCCTTTAGGCATAAGGTTGGACTTTTTATTCAAGATTTTTCTTTTTTCTTGAGGTAGCACTGTATTGCTATAAACTTCCCTCTTAGAACTGCTTTTGCTGCATCCCATAGGTTTTGGATGATCGTGTTTTCATTGTCATTTGTCTCTAGGTATTTTTTGATTTCCTCTTTGATTTCTTCAGTGATCTCTTGGTTATTTAGTAGTGTATTGTTTAGCCTCCATGTGTTGGGTTTTTAACATTTTTTTCCCATAGTTTATTTCTAATCTCATAGCTTCATGGTCAGGACAGGTGCTTGATACGATTTCAATTTTCTTAAATGTACCGAGGCTTGACTCATGTTCCAAGATGTGATCTATCCTGGAGAATGTTCCGTGTGCACTTGAGAAGACTCAAGTCATTGCCAGACTCCCAGGTTGGGAAGCCTGGTGGGGATTCAGAACCTTCACTCCAGTGGATGGACTTCTGTGGTATAATTGTTCTCCAGTTTGTGAGTCACCCACCCAGTGTTTATGGGATTTTATTTTATTGTGATTTCTCCCCCCCCTACTGTCTCATTGCAGCTTTTCCTGTTTCTTTGGATGTGGGGTATCTTTTTTGGTGAGTTCCAGTGTCTTCCTTGCAATGATTGTTCAGCAGTTAGTTGTGATTCTGGTGCTCTCACAAGAGGGAGTGAGCACAGGTCCTTCTACTCCACCATCTGGAACCAATCAAGACTTCTAAATTTAAAACAATATACTTCAGCATCATACTCATGTAATTCTGGTAAAATATAACAACTTTGTTCCAGTATATCTTCTTTTGCTTCCCCTCCCCTTTTTTTGTTGTTATAGAAATTCGTAATAAATACATATGTCAAAAACCCAGCATTACAGTGTTTAATTATTCCCTTATGTAATCTTAATACTTGTAAAGAAAACAAAGGAAGAAATGCATAAAATATATTATATATATTTTATAATATATCACGTATTTATAATGTATTTTATAATAAAAAGACTCTCTCTTATTTTTTTCTTTTCTTGTTTTTACTTTTAAGCCTGATTTCCTAGGGGTTGCCCTTGTTTCTGCAAAGCTTAGTGTTCAGCCAAAGATGTCAAAGGTTGTGCTCAAAAATTTTGAACCAGTAAGGTTTCCACTCTCTGCTAATGAATCTATGAATGGGTTAGGGAGCATATTATGAATACATAAATAAGTCATCACATTTATACATAAATAAATTAAGCCTCAGAGATTTTTGAAAGTTACCAAAGTCATATAGTTACCAATTGAAATAGGCTGCATTAAATTCCAATTTCTTAAAACTTTGGAGTTGGAGATTATAAAAAGATACACACTGATAATTTAACTCCTTCCCACTTAGCTTGAGTTATTCCTTCCCCATGGTAGAGGAGAAAATGAATGTCAAATTTCAGAATGACAAGATAAAATATTGAAAAATGTTCGGTAAAAGTGATTTCTAAAATAACATAAATATGGATTATGACAATTGCAACAATGTGAAAAGAAATTAAACCAGAGAGATATTTTTCTATTAGGGTTGTGAGTTCATATGCATATGTGTGTGTGTGTGTGTGTATATATACATATGCAAAATACATTCATTGTTTTCTTATGTAATTTATATCTGCTTAATTCCAAAATAAAAGTATTTTAACATGCTAAAATTACAATAAATTATTTTAAAATACATAAAATACACTAACACATCATATTAAATACTTTTCATTGCACTAAGTAAGAAAATTTTTTTCTACCCAAATAACTTTAGAGGATAAGTTAGAAAATTGAAATTAAAAAGTAGAATTATGAATTTTTGGCCTTCTTTCCATAAATGCACAACTGATAATAAAGGTAGACACCAAAATGTCAGTCATGCCAATTAGTCTAAAAATAATTGCGTGTGTGTGTGTGTGTGTGTGTATAAGAGAGACAGAGCGGGAGAGAAAGAGAATTTTTCCAAAATTCATGATCAAAGAATTCAAGGTTTATAAATTAACTTTCCAATTTTAAATGTGCCCAGAAGCTAACAAGCAGTGCAAGCTACTGAGTATGCAGTTCTAGTACATCATGTTCTAAATGCAGAGGATTTCAATCAGGTCTTGGATATATTTTCTATTAAACTTGTGCCTTAGGTAAAGCTCATTTCTTCAGTATTTCTTTCTTTACTTATAGATATTTAGTACATGTAAAAATTAGCTATAATTTCCTTTTGGCACACATATGTGTCCTAGAAGTAGATTCTTTTACATTTGTCCTGTTCTTTAAAAAATCTAATTACTTATGAAGATCACAAAGAAAAAAAAAAAAAAAAGTCCATGAAATTAGTCACTTGGAAATATATCTAACAGAGAGAAACTATCTCCAAGAATAAAATATATGTCCTGCTGATCACAATGGTAAATGCACAAACTCAAATTTACTTGTATTCAGGTCTTAACAAAGCTTATTATTTCAGCAGTTTGAAAGGTCCACTAACTTTGGATTTTTTAAGTATTTCAAGAATAACTACCCTGAAAAAGAAGCAAATAAAAAATCATCAGTAACTTGTTCATTCCTTTGTCTGTTTTTCACTTGTGCTAAATGATTTGTGTGTGTCAACATATATTCATGATATTTAATACAGCATTTTTTTTCTCAGTTCAATGTGTGATTTGCAGAGGACAATCTCTGAGTGTGACAGTCCATGGAGCGAGCCTTCACTGTGGTGAGCATTAGTAAATATCACACCCTGCTTCTTATTTTTCTGTTGTTGTGGCTTAAGTTTCAGCATTCAAAAGTCTCTGATACAAATGCATATCTCTAAGAGATAGCTAAATCTTTAATAATCAACTAATATCACACTTATAAGAAACACCTTTGTGGAGATTCTAGAGAGATGAAAGCCCCAGAGAACCCTAAGGACTGTAGCCCCTGACTAGGAGCAGGGCTTGCCTCATCTACATGGGAGTGAGTATTTCTACTGAAATTATCAATTAAACTCTCCACAGTCAGATTCTTCACCTTAGGAATAAATCAGGAATTGCTGAATAATGAAAGAGATTAACCACCAGGAGTTGAAAATATAACTCTGTGCCTGACACAATGCTGGGTAATTTATATGTGTCGTCACAATTATTTCCATCACCCTCTGGATTAGGTAAATTACCTCCACTTTTGTCCAAAAGGAAACTAAAGCTCTGAAAGTTTTATATAATAAGATTAAAATTCCACAGTTAATAGGACAAAATAGAATTATCTCGTGAACTTATTTGTCTTCAAATTATGGGCTTTATATTTTGCTATACTATCAATATACATATGCCGAGACCAAGCGTTTGCTTAGAATTTAACTGACACTAGAGAATAATTTACAGTTTACTAAAGAGTCAATTTACACACACACACATACTCACTTATATATGCGTATCAAGTACAAACAGAACCTACATCAAGATTCTGATGTTTGCTTTAATCTCTTCTTGCTGGTCAATTTGTCTGACCCTTGGCCAATTGTCTTTTGAATTCTCCTTTCAGAGATCATAGCATGTCTAGAAACAAACTCATAATATTCCCCAAATGGTTATCTCCCAACGTTCTCTATCTGGTGAATGATGCTGCTGTTTATTTAGTTATGCAGGTCAGAAAGCTTGAAGACATCTTTGACACCTATTTTTATTCTACCTCCTATGTCCAATCAACCTGTCACCAAATACTCTTAACTTTATCACCTAAATACTTTAATCCATGCACCCCCTTCCACCTTCACCACTACTACCCAGTCCAAACAGTAATTAAGTCCTACCGGGATTATACAATGTCACCAGTGGTATCCTACAATCACCCTGATCCCCTTAAAATGTCTTTTGTTCCCTGCAGCAAAAATGATTTTCTCTAAATGCCAATTAGCCCAGGTGACCACCAACACTCATCTCCCCACACATCCAGATCCTAATCCTTCAGTGCCTCTTGCAGCTTTAAGAATTGCTCACTCCTGACCCTTCTCTATAACCACTTACCACCCTCCCTAATTTTCTCTGCACCCCAGTCACACGAACCACATTTTGTTATTCACATTTGCCAGCTGTCCTTTTTCCGAATGGTTTTGGTGCATGGTGTGGTCACCACATTTAGGAGGCTTTTGCCTCATTTTAGAACTTTCATTTACCATCTTCACTTATTCTTCATAACTCAGCTCAAGCACTTAACTCATTTAGTCATTATACATTCATCAGTGTGGTTATTTGGTTAATTTTATATTTTTCACTAGATTGTACATCCCAAGTGTTGAGGAAATGTGTTTCTCGTTGTTAAATATTGAACTTTCAGAGTTTAGCACCTAACAGTATGTGTTCAATAAAGTGTCAAGAAATAAATAAAGAGAAAGATGAAAATGAAAAATAATTAAAACGAGAAGAGAAAAAAGTAGAATAAAGGATATAAAGAAAGAAACAGAAAAAATAGTTTGCCCACCTTCTATTTGGATATTCTTCATTAATTATTAGTATTTTAATGTTTTTCTTCATTCTGCAGAGATCTAGCCATAAATTTATGTGAAACTTGGCAATTCTTTGTATAAAGGTAGATGTAAAATGCTCAGAAAACATTCAATTACCCTATCTGTTATTAAAAGCTACAGGTCCCCACCCACAACTAGTTATTCCTTTTTATATTTGTTATTAAACTAATTTGTGCATATGTTAGAGATAAAACCTTCCACTCTGCACAATATACCTGCTGTCACTACTTCAGAGTTCCTGTCTCTCTTTCTCAAATGCTGTGTAGCTATGGCTCTCAGTGGAAAGAGATGGACGTAAAGCTGGGGACTCTCTGAAAAGGGATCTCCCACTGTTTGCAGTTAATTTTCTCTATAGTTACTTCCTGCTTTACCCTATCTATGTCCATGCTATTCCCTAAAGTCCACAGACATGAGTAAAACCATTTACTTGCCCCCTCAAAAGGTGTTCTGCTGAACAATCTCAAATCTACATGTGTATGTCCTACTAAGGCACCTGGAGAAGAACAATGCCGAGTGGGGTCAGGCAAAAGACTAACTTCATAAACAGCAACTGGTGAAATGTATTAGGAGGGTTATAAGACAGGTATATACTTATTTTCACATTTTAACAGCTTATCTTGCTTCTTTCTATGTTTTCCTTGTTATTAAATTCCAGAACAGAAAGAAGTGGCTTCTCCAAATGTCTCTCTTCTCTCAGGCTAACAATGAAAGAATATAAATATTTTGAGTTATACCATTTTCTCCCTTGGCTGGAAGATCTTGTTGAATGTATAAAATAAATGCATTGTTAAGTCACAGCGGCTGCATTTGTTTAAATCAAATTTCATTTGAAAAGAACTGCACCTGAAAGGAGAATATATAGATCAAGTTGTTGCCTCTTCATATTTAAAGTAGCTGAATTATAGGCCTCAAATAGAGTTTTGGATGGGAACATAGCTAGGTCCTGCCACCTAGGAGCACTTCTGGGTGCTGCAATGATATATAGGAGCCTGAGGATGACCAGAAAGTCCGCATAAATGTGTTTCAAGCAAACGGATTGCTTTTCTACCAGGTGTTGTTATTAATGCAGAATCTAAATATATACCTGTCAGGTGAGACAGATTGGGAACATTCACAGGAACTATGATCCAGTACAGAAGTGCTTCTCAGATTTTAATATACATGCAGAATACCTGGGGTTCTCATTAAAATGCAGATCCTCATTCAGTAAGTCTGGCATGTGGCCTGAGAGTTTACATTTCTAACAGGTTCTTAGATGATGTTAATGCTGCTGGTCAGCTGGCAGCACTTTGAGTAGCAAGAATCTAAAATATTACAAAGGTTTTCCATAGTAATTCATCTATGAAATCCGGTATCCATAGGGTTAAAACAATGTACACTAAAGAATTTTGTTACCCCCAGTTAGTGAAATGGATGCATATCTACAAGATTTGTTACAAACTTAACTATGCCAAGTTAAGTTGTTTTTTTCAATAATGCTGTTATAAAAAAGACAAATTTCTTGGGAGGAAAAGAAAGACTTCTTACATATAAGGAAATACACCAGAATTTTAGGAAAGACATTCAAAATTTTCATTTAATCGAAAAAAAAAAAACAGAAATGATAAAATATTTGCAATTTTATGCAATGTCTTAGCCATAGTCAATATATTAATAACATTGCACTCTTCTAATAAACAACTGAAAATATCCCACCAGTAAAGAAATATCTGGTATGGGTATTACGGTGCTATGGAAACAATGACAAAATTTGACAAAATATATAAAAGAATTGTTTTTAGATATTGGACAACATGCAGTGCTAGACTGTAATTCCTGAGATAAGGAAAATTAATGATGTGAGACAAGCAATTGTCCCAGCTTTCTGCCTGCAGGAAATTTCTGGGCAGGGCTTCAGGAATGAGGAATCCCAGCAGAGACTCATCATCTCACTGATGCAGAATTAGGAGATCAGTGAGGCTGTGGAACTTGGAATCTGCATGGCCAATATCAAAGACAACAGAACTACACAGAAAAAAAGACTCCATAAATTTGCATAAGGTTCTTATGGTGTCTTGGACTAAATACTGTCCTGCTCACACATAGAGTAAAACTTCACAAGACCAGGCAAATGGCCACTGCTGAGTGAGTGTGGGGAGAAGATGTTAGACTTTGTCACAATCAAACCCAGAGACTGTGTTGAATAGCCAAAGTTAGTAGATATTCCAGAATGGCCTGGAGAAAAAGCTACTGAAGAACTTCTCCAGCAGACCTTAAAAACAAAACTGAAAGGGCTAAGTCGATCTGAAAGGAACTTCTAAAGAAACTTTAAATCTTTACAGAAAGACAGTAAAATCCAATCATTCAACCATGTTACATTCAAAATCTCAGGAAGACAACAAAAAATTCACAATAAAATATCAGCTGAAAGTAACTCATAACTTGCAGAAATATCAGTCAATAGAATCAAACTCAAAAATCAAAGAGATAATGGAATTACCAGGCAATAACTTTAAGACAGCTACTATAAATGAGTTTATTAATTTTTAGAAAATGAACATAATGAGAGATAAAATGGAGGATAAAAACTGAATGGCACTTATAAAGTTGAAATGAGTAATATTTGAAATGAAAAATAAAACAAATAAAATTAGTTGCAGAATAGACACTACAAGAGAAAGAATTGGTAAACTTGAAAGCACAGCAATAAAAGTGAGCCAAACTGAAGAAAGAGGAAAAAAAATGGCTGAAAAACAAACAAAAAATGAACAAAACTTACGTGACTAGTAGAACACTATAAAAAGGTTCAACATCATTTAGTTGTCACACAAGATGAAGAAAATAGTGAGAAAGTGACACAAAAAAATTTTGAAGAAGTAATGAACGCCCAACAGTTTTTCAAAGTTCATGAAAACTCTCAACACACAGATCCAAGAAACAAAACAAACTCCAAACAAAATAAACACAAAGAAAGCACCAGGAAGGTATATCATACTCAGATTGATAAAAATTAGTGATAAAGAGACAATATTTAAGAATGCCAGAAAAAAAAAGATGTATATAGATTGTATGTACAAAAGTGTATAGTGTTTATATACAGGTGAAAAGCTATAAGAATAACTTTATAGCTTTCAGCAAAAACAAGTCAAGGAATAAGAAATTTGAATATAATTTTGAAGTGCTAAAAAAAGGATTGTCAATTAGAATTCTACACGGAGTGATAATATCTTTCAAAAATTAAAGATGCAATATTTTTTCATTAAATCAAATGTGAGAAAACTTGTCTTCAGCAGATCTTTATTTCAGGAAGTGTTAAAGAAAAGCTTTCCAGTAAAAAAGTAAATGATACCCAAAAGACACACAGATCTACATTTAAGAATGAAGAGCACAATAACTGGGAAAGGTGTACATATAGATGTAAATACATTTTCGTACAAAAATATAAAACCATTTTTCAGATTTTAACTAAAAATAAATAATGCAAATTCTCACCTTAAGAAATCTGGGATGATGTTTAAGGTCAGAGCAAATAACTTTCAGAATAAGAGATGTCTCCAAAGATAATCATTAACATTTCATAATGTGAAATGGTTAATAAGTTAAGAGCACATTGAAATTCTAAATATATGCAACAAATAACACAGATACAAAATATGTGAAGTAAAACTCATAGAAGTGAAAGAAAAAATAGAAAAAAATCACCATTACAGTAAAAGATTTCAATATTTCTCTATCAGTGATTTATAGAACAAATAGATCTAAAAAAATTCTTAAAGGTAAAAAAGACCTGTAAAACACTATCGACCAGCTTTACTTAATTAATATTTATAGAACACTGAACCCCAAAACAGAATAAAATATATTTTTTCCTATACATGGGAAAATTCACTAAGATAGACTTTGTACTAGGTCAGAAAACAATTCTTTCTAAATATATACAAGTTGAAATCATAAAGAAAAAATTCACTGACCATAAAAATATTATATTAAAAAGTAATAACAAATAAATCTGGGAAAATGTCCAAGTATTTGGAAATTAAATACACACTTCTAACTAACCCATGAGATGAAAATGAATATTTAATAAAATAGTTTGAATTGATTAGGACTCCAATGGAGTTGCAGACTGGAGAAGGTAGAGAGGTAAACATGAGAACAATCACAGAGTTCTGATTCACGTGTTTGAGAATATTTGTTGTGACTTGGGCTGTGGACAATAATGCAGTCCATAAAAGCAAACCTGGAAAAGCGATTTGGGGTGAGTTCAGAGCGAATCTTGAAGTTAACAGTGACAAATGTGTGTTTATTCTGGAGGTGATGACAATTATTGGTTTTAGAAGGGAGACACGTCATGGACCTTTGCAACTAAATTTCTGATATCAATCAACAAGCACATTATTATATTATACCTTGGATGACTAATCTGTTTCCATCTTAATGTTTTCCGTATTTCACCAATGATTGATATATCCATTAGTGTCTTATAGAATACCCAAATTTTGCTGGTAAATAATGGTAGAGTAAAACCACAGATGAGTCTGCAGGGGTGTTTGTATCATAGGCATTAACTGATATTAGGCATGAAACAAAATAAGGATCCAAAAACCCCATCAAAACTATAAACTAAGAAAAAATCATTTGCTTCAGTGGATTCATGTTAAGAAACAAATATTTTTTATATTAAAGAATCTTTGATTAAATATGTGTTATACTACACTTTCCATGTGGTAATTGGACATTAATTCAGCACATTCTATATGCCAGACATTATTCCTGGCCCTGTTTTTTAAGACTTAAGTTTAGTTGCTTCATGGAAATAACTTATAAACTTTTCAGGATTTATTACTATTGTTTTCTGAGATAAGAAGTACATTGTGTGCTATGTTTAGTATATGAATAATATTCAACTGTTTATTGACTTTCATTATGTCCAGAATGTCATAAGGGAAGAATTAACATTGGAAGGATTATGTTGAGTGTTTTCCAGAATATGAATGTCTAATATCAAAAAGTTAAAATAAATAGAGCAGGCACCATCATTTCATTTCAGAGGTCTAAGGAAGGAAAACTCAGTTCTTACTATAACTTTCTGCCAAAGATTATAAATATGATTCACCTTTCTCCTTAAATCAATGTGGAATCTCTCCATCACCGTCACTGTTCTCTTTCTACCCCATTGAGATACAACTCAGTTTTAAATAGTAGAGATAAAAATATACAAAGAGAGTTTGTTGACATTGATTTTAACTCTGCATTTATGGGGTAAGTAAAATCATGGATAAATATATATTTAGAAACATCCCTGCCAGCATAACCCAAATACATAGTAAAGAATCTCATTTGTACATTGTCAACATAGGAACATAGCTTATTAAAAGGTTTAAAACCTTACTGATCTTTCTTGGAAACAAATGTAGAGCAGATATTATATTATTAAGCTCATTAATTCCAAAAACCATCTTATTTGTATGGACTTCTGCCCTGTAATTCTCTAGTTATTGCTCTAGGAAGCACATTCCCATAACAAGGTGACACCTGGGGATCCTCCCCATAACGTTAGCAGTGCTGGTGAGACCAGAAACTTAGCATCCACAATCTCAGGGTTGGTACAGATTTTTTTTTTTTTTCATTCCATGTAATTTCCCCTCACAGTGTAATAGAAAAAACTCAGTATTTCAATGAACCTGATATTCTCACCAAATTAACTTCTTTCTTTATCAAATGATGATTATTCTGTGGCTAAATTATAGGGAATTCAATCATTAACTAGCAGAAAAAATAAAAACACTGCGAGGATAATTTGAGTTTGAAGTTCTTATTAGCTTCGCTGTGATTTCCAAGGAGACCTACTGACCTATGAAGACGTGGCATAAAAAGGGTTGCTCAGCCAGTCAGTCATGACCTCCCCATGCTAGAAACAGCAGAGAGAACCCCTTCCCTCCCCTGGTCTTCCTTCACCACACAGAGCTCATTGAAATGCTGTCGTCTCCAAATCATGGCTCAGATTTCCTGGATGGAACCGTCATCCACCCAGCTCACCACAACACATAAGACAATTGCCTTTTTTAGATTCCACGTGTATCTTTTCGAATTATGGTTTTCTCTGGATATACACTTAGGAGTGGGATTGCTGGATCATATAGTAGCTCTATTTTTAGTTTTTTAAGAAACCTCCATACTGTTCTCCATAGTGGCTGCACAATTTACATTCTCACCTATTCACAAAACAGAAGTAGAGTCACAGATGTAGAAAACAAACTTATGGTTACCCAGGGGAAAAAGGGGAGGGACAAATTGGGAGACTGACATTGACATAAACACACTACTATCTATAAAATAGTTAACTAATAAGAACCTGCTGTATAGCACAGGGAACTCTACTCAACACTCTGTGAAGATCTATATAGAAATAGAATCTAAGAAGAGTGGATATATGTATATGTATAACTGATTTACTTTGCTGTACAGTAGAAACTAACACAACATTGTAAATCAACTATATTCCAATAAAAATTAATTTTAAAAATTGTCTTTAGTTCCCTCCTCTTTCACCCTATTTTCCTCTCTGTGGTAATTGTCTACCTCAAACACAATGTTCATTTCTCACTTTGCCATTGAAATACATAACGTCGAACACCAATGGCCCATAATGTTAGATCTAGCCAATGTACACATCCTAAATCTTCAGGTTACTGAACTGGCTCCCAGAAACTGCTTGGATTGATCTCCTTCAGCACTAAGGTGCTTCCTCAAGTCATTGAAATCTATGTTTAGTACCACACTAAGCTGTAGCATTTTGTTTATGTTACTAAAGCATATTGGTTTTTAAGAATGTATTAAAGTCTTACGTCACACAGTACAAATTTCTCCTAAATTCAATTTCAGGAAGTAGAGCTTGGATGACAAGTGATTTGGTCTTTTGTTTCTGAATCTAAGTCTAATTGGCTATCAAGTAAATTGACTTGGTTTTAAGCAAGTCAGTAAATCAAATGGTCTTAAGTGTTCAGGTGTGTAAAAGTGATGACTCATAGTAGTGATGTCCCATTGCATTTGATTTAAGAAAGTGTTGATGTATAAGTATTCTCTAGTAAAGTCATGCAGTACACACTTCTGCTCAATGATCAGTCATCAATTTTGGGAAGTATCTGTGATCTCTGAATTATGGAATATAGGAAAATCTTGTTCATGGATGCTAAAACATGGATGATTTTTGTAGTTGTTCTCCATGCCAAACAATGGGATATAGTGGGACAAAATAGTATAGTATTTATCAAAAGACTGGATTTCAGTCCTAGATCTGACAACAGTTTTTCATATAACCATATTAATCAGAGTTCAATGTGAAAATCAAAAACATCCTAGGTACTCTTAACAAAAAGGGTTTTAAAACATAAGTTATGTATTTACAGAATAATTGAAGAGACTTGAGTAATTGAAATTAGAAAGCCAGTGCTTGAATGATTGTTGAATGAGATTATTATTCAAGAACCAGGGCAGAGGTTCCTATTGGTTCGTAGCAAATATGAAGCAGGTGACACTTTTACCATAAAGAATCCATCTCTAGAAATGTCTATGGTTTCTTATATTTGTCTCTGGGTAATCTTTATTCTACTTCTGATGCAATTCTACTTCAACTTCTTGTGACCTTCAACTAAATTATGTTAGTCACCGTGGCCATGGTTTGTTCTACATAGAAATTGAAAAAGAGAGGCAACCAAAGAAAATTATTTGTGTGTGTGTGTAAAATATAACAAAGGATACTGTATGGGACAGAGAGTGCTCACTCAATGCAGTGTTTATTGTGTTCTTGCATATTTTAGGCTCTTTTGACTTAGGTGGAGCCATATAACTATTTTATGGACAATGGGTTGTAAGCTGCAGTGGTGAGTTTCACTTCTAATCCAAGATACATGAGAGCTGGTGTGAGTTCCCCATATTCTTTCTTCTTTTCTTGTGGCAAGTCTGGAAGCCATGTGTGCCAGGTGCTTACAGCTGGAAGAAGCCTGACAGGCAGTTGTCTTGGTGAACTGCTGACATGCATTGAACTTGGCATCAGCCAAGTGATGTATTAAATTACTGAGATTTCCAGGAATGGTTTTGTTCCAACCAAACCTGGTCTGTCCTGACTAGGTCAATATTACAACTTTCCTATCTGCTACCAATCAGGAGGCATAGCTTTCTACTGTTACTACCTGTTTTAATGTGCCCTTTGCCCTCAACCAATATTTAGGCTGAGCAGAATTTTTTATCTGGTAAGAGGGAGCAAAACTTCATTGCTGAGACGTCCAAGTCTTTATTGGGTTGATACTGTTCCATGAATTTTTACCATTATAAAGTACCAAGAAGTGCAGACAATTACCCCAGCAGTTTCCCTGGTTTCCAGATGTGGACTTCCTTCTCTACCTTATATAGCAGCAAATTATTTCCTTTTGATAACCAGGATCAATAATTCCAGAGAACTCAGTAATCTCCTTTTAATCTCAAAATAATGAGATGGTAGTCCTAACTTCTAGTTTAATGAGATAGTTATTGTGTCTCTTGGTGAATGTATTTTTCCCATGAGAACTAAGATCTCTAAACAAGCAGAGCATGAAGTCACGGAAGAGGAATTATTGTTTGCAAGTGGATTATGAGGTGTAATTGTGAGAGATGTTAGGTCCATTCCTGCACCTTAGTTCTGAATCCATATAATATATCTGAGGAAGAATAAACATAACAGATTGGTCAACAGTTTAGAGCGCATTACATAGCTTATGGGCGTCACTCCAGACATTAAAATGCTGTTTCCAACCAGCATCATCACTGAGTCTTCACTAGTTCACAGTTCTCTAAGGACATTTACATAGGGGTGATGGAAAATGTGGTCAGCAGTGAATCTCGTGACTTCTACCTACTACCTCCCTACTTTTGCAGTGAGATAAATCACTTGATCAGGGCAGTAGCATGTGGGATAATTGGTGATGAATAAGACATTCAGAAAGTCCACAGGTGGTAATATCGTTTGAAGTTCACCCCTGGAAGGAGTTCCCCCTTACCTTCCCT
The DNA here is from genome assembly GCF_009873245.2 of Balaenoptera musculus. NCBI lineage: Eukaryota > Metazoa > Chordata > Mammalia > Artiodactyla > Balaenopteridae > Balaenoptera > Balaenoptera musculus. Next base: position 87,370,056 of record NC_045797.1, on the reverse strand, counting down.
CAGGTTTGTGTAGTCTATAACCCTGTGTCATTTCATAAGTGCTAGCCTATTGTACAGGACTACTCATAAACTAGGCTCAATTTTTTCAATAATCATTCATAAAAGTATTTCCATGATATCATAAGTATGGGTTGAGAGAGAGATCTCAGTGCAGCAGAAGTCGACACAGTAGGTCTAGAACTTGGTGAGAAATCATGATGACTCAAGTCTACTCATCTATTTTAGCCCAAAAGACAGTTGAGTGCTTCCTCTTATCCTCTGAGACTTCTGGGTAAATCATCCTCTTTGAAATTAGCAAGGCTATTTGAATGGCAATAGTGACATTCTTCACTCATAACCTAAAGATAAATACTAAAGTGTTTCTAAGGATAATGACTGTCCACCACTTACCCCACTTACCAACCTGCTTCTTACTGACCCTGTGAAAGAATGGTTATCTGTATCTCCTTGGGGCCAACATTACTGGGTGGATGGGTGAATCCCACCTATTCCCTAAATGGTTTGTGTTATTACTCCACAATGAAATGAGAATATCTGGCATCTCAACCTCAAAAACAGTATGTCTCCCTAGAGTCTAGGTTTCAATCAACAACCAAGAACAAAGTGAGAACACACCCAGCTGCTTGAACTAGTGTATTAAAACTCTAATCTCTACTGAAAACATCCCGTTTATGCCAACATGATCTCAAATTATGTTCCTTCTTCATTGGTGTAGAACATTTACAGCCCATTTGCACATGTGTTACCCAAGTTTCTGTGTGTGTATAGATACAGGCATAGATATGTGCATGTTTATGTATGCATCTCCATTTTATAGCCAAGGAAATATTGATGCATTGATCTAGATAGATAGATGATAGATAGATAGATAGATAGATAGATAGATAGATAGATAGATAGATAGATGATAGATAGGTAAAGTTTTGGTGTGTTAACTTTCTTCTTTACTGGGTGAGAAGTTGTATTTTTGCCCTGGGGTCATGCTGAGATCTCACTGTACTTACAAGTCTGGAGATAGAAAAGGGGAGAAAAAGATATTTTTGCAAAAGGATAATTGGCATGCCTCTCATGGTAACTACACCAGGTGAGGTCATTATAGGCTTTGAGCAATATCAGAAAGGCCTCATTAGACATAGGAAGAGGGCTGGCTTTGCTAACAAAGGGTCATCAGTGGAAGTGAGTGTTAAGAACATGCAGATTTATTTGAATCTATTAAACTGATATTATTGAGCTGAACTTGGGTTTGCTAGCCCAATGTGCAGCGAAGTCAACTTATTGACCCTGGGTTGTGGTGAAGGAAAGTACAGCATTTATTGCAGATGCCAAGCAAAGAGAATGGGCAGCCAGTTCTCAAAAGACCCAAATTCCCTGATGGCTTTCAAGGAAGGGTTTTTAAAGGCAACATTAGGGGTGTGGGTTGCAGGTTGCCTGATCTGCTCCTGGACATTCTTTTGATTGGTTGGTGATGATGAAACAGGGTGATGTTTTGGGAATCTCAATAACCAACCTCCTGGTTCCAACTGGCCTGGGGTCTATGTGCTTGATGTCAGCAATTTCCATCTGCTGGGAGTCCAGTTTCTGTAAAAAACATCTTAGGAATATGCACCAGACACTATTATCTATTGTCCTTCAGGGAGAAACTAAAGGTCCTGTGACTCTGCTACATGGCTGATCTATTGTTTAAATTGTTACCAGTTTCCTGGCCCAACAGCTATTCTTTGTTTCTACATGCTCTCATTTCCCTCATCGTTAACTCTTGAGCCAGCCTTTTGAGACTCAGGGGAGGCCTGAAGCAAAGTCTGTTATTTTAAGAGACAGGAGACACAGGGGTGGTCCCGGGAGCTCATATACCCAAGAGAGTCCAGAAGGGTCCTGCTCAGTTTCATTGAGTCTGTTCAAATTTCCAGTTTCCCACTTGTTTTCATTCAATGCACTTGACATAATGTGCTTGTGAAATCAATTCTGGACAAATTGATCTCTAAGCTGCCTTAGATGCTCCATGATATGTACTGTAAAATAAAGCATAAAAAGTGGAAATCATAAGGGCTTTAAACAAGAATACATCCCTAGGAGTTCTTTGTTTAGGTAAGACTATTTCATGCATGCATTTAAAAGTATTTATTTGCCACTTATTACATGTAATGAACTCTATGTAATATGCTACTTTACCAATTATCTGTAGTTTGTAGACTCTCTTATTTAGACAACTGTTGAAATATATCTCAGAATGCAGAAAAAATACATATTCAAGGAAGCAAAGGATTTTAGGAAAAATAATTCAATTTCAAGCAGATAAATAAAACATCAAAGTGTCACACTGGATGCAAATCACCAAACACAGTTGATAGAGTTTTCCAATTGATGATATATATCAAGAGGGCTCAGAGAAAGTGAAGTAGGGTGGAAAATTAATATTGTTGGATAATGTTGCTTTATATTAATGCATGTTCCTTTCTGTAAAACTCCATGTTAAAAAATGCATTTTCCATGATTTTTTCAAGAATCTTCGTACAAGTGTTTGCCCTTTATTGAAATATGAATTATTTTAACATGCTTATGAAACTTAGATTAAGTTGACTTTAACATATTGGAAAGTATAATTTTACATCTTTGCACAATATTTAAAAATAAAATTCCTTCCCATCTCCTTCACCTCCCTCCCTCCCCCCCTCACCCCCCACTGGTAACAGATATTCACTTCCATGTTACAGGAATTATTCTTCCTATAATCTTGCTTATTTCAAATGTAATGTTAGGAAACTCAACACTAAATAATGAGTTGCATGTTTAAAACCTGAAAACAAACAAGAATGTAGATTTATATGCACATTATATTTGGATGGTCTAATTTCAGCAAAATCAAGGAATATTGTTTAGTTAGTGTACACAAGGTGTTCAAAAACAAAAAATAAACAAATCCCTTTTAATGAGGGTTCCACATGCTATGTAATTTGCACATAATTAATCTGTTAGAACCTAAAGTCCCTTAAAGAAATATTTTGAGGGTTTAAAGGATATATTTAGGTAACAATCCTATTGTAATTTAAAACTTAGGATGTTGTATAATCAAAGTACTCTATGTTAGAACAGATTAGAGGCTAAACATTTTAAAAAGATAAAGGTCACCACCCCATTTTTTCTATTATGTTTTTATGTGATTAACAAAGTAGTATTTCATTTCATTCCATGAAGATCATTTGATTTAGGAAATTTATCCTTAATGATGTTTAAAATAGCATTTTAATTTTTCTTAAAGAGACATTTTAATCCAATAATGTTTACTGATTTGATGATATAAGTTAAATACTCCACAATTGTATTTTGCTCTATTATGATAATAATAAAAATAGGGAAGAAAATCAAGAATGGCATTGCAGTGTTTGAAAGAATGGTCATATGTGCTAGAATAAAACAACATTTTTTTGGTGAGAAACATAATCCTATTTATAGTTGCCTAAAAATAAAAATATCAAACATATGAAATATGCCATAAATATCACCTTGAACAATTATCAGTAAATTTAAGGTGAATATAGTAAAAGTTTTCAATAAATATTATAAAGAAAGTTAGAGATTATAAGGTCTTTCAGTAAATAGATCAACTTCCGGAAGCTGTATGGGATTAATGGGCTGTTTTATTTATAAAGCAAAAAATAGAAAAATTGTTGAAAATAGAGCCAGAAGAGTTAATAAAATAACAGTGTTTCCTAAAGTGTGTGCCAATTTCCTTCCATGAAGATCTTATGGTATAGCTGTTGCATGTGAGACATTTGTGTATACTGACTCTGTACAATTGAAAAAGTAAAACTTGAATAAATAATTCACATTATTTTTTTAAATAGTCAGCACACTTGGGAAAAAAAATACTAAAAGTGATCTCAAAATGTCCCCTATTCTTAATGAACAGATACTAAGATCACAGACTTTCCTTCTTGACTCACATTATTTACTCTTAAAAAAAACATGTGTGACATACAAGGTCTGCAGTGCCCACTTTAAAATATTGTTATTATCTTTTCACAAAAATACATTGAGTTTATTGAACACAGTATATGTGAAACACTATTTTAAGCATTTCAAAATGTATCATTTCATTTAATCCTCTCACTCTGAGTTAGGTATCATTATACCCATTTATCGACAAGGAGACACTGACTGGCTTCAATATATTTAAAAAGTTGTCCCAGGGAGTTCCTTGGTGGTCCAGAGGTTAGGACTCTGCACTCTCACTGTCGAGGGCCTGGATTTAATCCCTGGTCAGTGAACTAAGATCCCACAAGCCATGCAGCAAACCAAAAATAAAAAGATTTTAAAAATTAAAAAAAAATTTGTCCCAGTTCACAGAGTGAGTAAGTCAGGGTGAAAGTCAAGTTTTAAATGTTTTGACTTCAGAATCCACGTTCTTTAGCATTATTGCTATCATCTTCCTTTCCCTCCTTTCCTTCATTAACCTAACAATTTTACCTGAGAAAAAACTTTATAATGTACTTAAAAGTTTCTGTTTTTAATTTTAATTTTGGTAAAATCCACATATATGTAATTTACCATCTTAACCATTTTTAAGTGCACAGTTCAGTAGTGTTAAGTCCATTCACATTGTGGTGCATCCAATCTCCAAAACTCCTTTCATCTTGCAAAGTTTAAACTCTATTTCATCTACATTTCATCTTGCAAAACTGAAACTCCATTAAACAACAATCCCTGTCCCCCACTCCCCCAGCCCCTAGCAACTGCAATTCTATTTTCTGTCTCTATGAATTTGACTACTCTAAGTTCTGCCTATAAGTGGAATCATTCAGTATTTGTCTTTTTGTGACTGGCTTATTTCATTTAGTATAATAGATTGAGGATCCATCCATGTCATCACATGTGTCAGAATTTCCTTTTTACTGCTGAATAATATTCTGTTACACATATACATTGTATAACACATTTTGTTAAGCCATTTGTCCACTGATGGACACTTAGGTTGCTTCCACATTTTGGCTGTTGTGAATGATGCTGTTATGAACATGGATGTACAATTATCTCTTTTATTTGAATCTCGTTTTCAAGTCTTTCTCTATACCCAGAAGTGAAATTGCTGTGTCATATGGTAGTTCTATTTTTAATTTTTTGGAAACCTCCATTCTGTTTCCCATAGAGGCTGCACTACTTTGCATTCCCATCAGCATGTATAAGTGTAGCAATTTCTCTACGACCTCACCAATAATTTTTTTTTCTTTTTTTTTGTTGTTGTAATTACAGTCATTCTAATAGGTGTGAAGTGGTATCTCATTGTGCTTTTGATTTGCATTTCCCTAATGATTAGTGATATTGAGCAACTTTTCATATGTTTATTGGCATTTGTAAATCTTCTTTGGAGAAATGTCTATGCTTTTAATGTAGCTGATGGTTGCAAAAATGATTTGTTTTTAAATTTTGCTGAAATGGTACAAGCACATAACTCAAGGTATGAGATTCCAGGGAAATAGTTTGATATTCACAAACAAACAAACAAACAAACAGAATGCAAATATTTACCAAAGATGCAACAAACTTTATAAAGCATAAATATATACATATATTACACCAAAATATAAATTTATTAATAATTTTTTGAGAACTTTCAGTTTTCACTCTATATATACTTCTTTATTATGTTTTTACAGTAACCACACCCTAATTTTGTCATCAAAATTATCAAAAGTAAAAGAAAAAATAAAAATAAAGGAAAAGAAGGAATAAGTAAGAATAAAAATTAAATACACATTTCAGGATTTTATACATGAGTTACTGAGTACAAATTTTCTATTGGCATTATAGTTTCTGCTTCCACAGATTTAAATTATCTAATTCAAATGGCCTTGGATCTAACAAATTGAAGGTGATTTTTCATAATGTCATAAAGTATTGCAGAAATACCTTTTGGTGAAGAAATATCATAGCAAAAGGCTTATGCTATTATGATAAGGACCTAAGACAGCAGAAAAGATTAACAAACCTTGAGAGAAATTGTCAGAGCATCTATGCAAACAGTAGCCTATTTTACCTCCTAGAAGGAGGAATAAAGAGAGAAGTAACTTAAATAGGCTGAAACTACTGTAGCAATGCTTGGAGCCTGATACGTAAATGGGAAGATTCTGTGGTTGGGCCATTTAGGGGAAACTGTAGTGTTTTGTGTGTGTCCCCACGTACGTATACCTTCTGCAAGTATACCATATATCTTGAAGCGAGGAAACATCTTCAAATAGGGTATTAACTTCCATAAAATCCATTTGATGGAGAGAACTTTAAAGATCCACATAAATCTCAGAGTCTATGATTTAATGAAAGAGATACTAATAACTACCACTTGTATTGTTTTACAGTATGCTTACATGCAGTGTATGTATATATATATATATATATACACATATACACATACACACACATCTGTAACATATTTTCCAAATATGACCAAACAAATCCACAGGCAATGCTACAAGCTCTTCTTACCTTGTGACATTAACACTCCTCCATCAAGAAGTAGGGTCAATTTTTTCTACCTTTGAATCTGGGTAGAGCTTTGTTGTTACCCTGACCAATAAAATATGGCAGAAGTGATGGTACATGATGCCCAAGAGAAAGTCAAAAAAATTATACAGATTCTTCCTGTCCCTTTCTGTCCTGGCTCTTGTACTATGAGAGCCCTATGTCAAGATGTAGAAAGTTTAGTTATTCTATAGACCCTCCATGCTGGAAAGATCATGTGAGGAATGGTACCACATGAGATGGGAAGATATACCAAGGATCTCTACCTGTTCCAACACGGTGAGTCTTCTGGGCCAAGTCACCAGCTACATTAATGAAGAAGTCTTCAAGTTGACCCCAGCCCCAGCTTCCTCTGGCTGCAGCATCATGAGGTATCGCCCCTGCATCCAAGATTTACAGGGATTTGAACAACATTAACTGATATTTGTTGTCTTAGGTCACTAAGTGTTGGGGTGATTTATTACACAAAAATAAATAGCCAGAACAGATTTTTAAGAATATTTTTGTATTTGCTTCCAATTTCCCTTTGTATGTATTTTTTTTTAATTGAAGTATAGTTGATTTACAATGTTTCAGGTGTACCTCAAAGTGATTCAGTCATATATATATATATATATATATATATATATGTATTCAGTCATATATCAATTCTTTTTCAGATTCTCTTCCATTATGGATTATTACAATATATTGAATATAGTTCCATGTGCTGTGCAGTAGGTCCTTGTTGTTTATCTATTTAGAACAGCTATTCCTACAAGATATGGAATACTGCCATAACAAAAATCTAAGGATATGGCTATTTCTTCAGGACCAAATGGCAGGCAGAAGTGGACGCATCTTGTAGACACTGTTAGGGCAAGCTTGCTATCCCTTCAGGATGCTCTTGGTGATGGTTCAAAAGATAGTGAAAGAAGATTTACTGGGGACTGGAGAAGAGGGGATCGTACTATGCAGCAGTGGAAAATTTAGCAGCACTACAACCTGCGTTTATATGGGAAACAAAAAATATACACGGTATATGTATTTACATATCAGTGCATATGTATATCTTTCCTAAATGTGACCTCATGTAATTCTAATGATAACTATGCACAATAAATTTTATTGCATTTTACTGCTATCTAATAACAATTATGGGAAATAAATACAGTTGCATAAATGAGTACATGCCACTGAGCAGGAGTAAGAAACTAGACGCACAGTCAGTAGAGTTGAGCGAGGCACTAAACACAGATGTAGCTGACTTTGATGCCCATGTCTTGAACATTGTAGTAGAAATTCTACATGAATTCAAAATATATCTACAAGCTAAAATATTGGAAAAATAAAATGTGAACTAAATACTAAGGATTAAGAGAATGCTTCATAAGTGGAGTACACATACAAGTTTCTTAAAGATCTGTTGGAGACATTGGTCGTGATTGTGTTCATCAAACATGTAAATTCTACAGGATGTCCAAAGAGATTTCTCCCACGGCTTACCAGGCCCAGAATCCAAAGCAAGTGGTAGCATGCTAATAACATCTGGAAAACAGCTCAGTGCTCTGGGCTGCTACGTGCCCTAAGGCAGAAAGGTGAAATGGTGAAAATGAAATTGCTCAGAAACATATGCATTAATAAAATGCATTAGTAACATCAGGTATTTCTATAAGATGCGGCTGTGACTTCCAAAAGGACTCATTTAAAAAAAATTTTGTTATATCTCATTTCTATTTCTGTTTTCTCAAAAATTTTTACTCCCAGACCTATTCACATAGAGAAATGAAATAACAGCCATATTTTTCCTTGTTTTATTCCTTTTATTTCTCCAAGTCTCCACAACCTTGATATATTAGTAAACCCTCATTTCAGAAAATGCTTGTCAAATGTCAGAGTACAGTACTACTGTACTCTCCCAGTTAGACTACATTAAACCAGGAAATGGCAGTAAGTTTGGGGAATAAAGTAGGATGATTACAAGTAGTCATGAAAGAAATGATGTATATTCATCGTTTTTTCAGTGAATAATGTCATGGAGCTCTGCTTCCCACTGTTAGAGAAATGAAATAAAACTCAATCACTAGCTTTTACCAAATGAGAACAAGGTTTTTTGAGCTCTGAATCTCGTTCTTTACTCTCACCCAGCCAGTATGTTTTCTTTTTCTTACCTTTCAATTTCTCCTCTTCACAAATCAGAAATGTCAAAATACTGTTATAGTTTATTATCACTGAATCTGAGAAAAGCAACTGTTTAGCAAGTGCTGAAAATAACTCTCAAATATCTCTTGGTTTGACAAAACCCTTGAAGCATTTTGCAAAACCTTTGCTTTCTCAGTTAGAAAAGCAAAATCTGTATTTTAAGGAAAATTTAATGTTTCTGATTGATTTATATTTACAAGTTTAAATAATATTTTGTAGGGGCCACTTGATCTAGTGAGGCCTTTATTTATTTTCTATGAAGACTATTTTTTTGTCTTTAAACACTGTTTACTGCCTTGAAGGAAAAGGTAACAACGTTATGCATTTTAGCAGATACACCAACCCTGAAAAATATGAATTAGTTATAAGCTGGGAAGACTCTGTTATAAACCTTAATAGACATAACTAGCAAGAGGAGGCGAGATGTATAGAGTAATAACTTAGAAAACTTAAAACAAAATAATACCATAGTTTCCACTATTTAAAAGTTTGTTAGCAGAAAGCTGTCTTCACTACTCACAACCTTTATTTAACCTTAGCTGTAACTGGAAATAATTTGAAAGGCTGCCTTTGAATTTTCTTAGGTAGCATGGAGCATTCTAAGTGTCTACACCTCTCAGTGTGTACAGTTCTCACCACCAGTGTGAGAGAATATACTTATTATACCAAACAGGGATGCTTATACAAATATTCTCTCATGCCTTGTCCCCAGCCGATCATTCATTGTTTGAAACTTGAACAAAATCTTCCAGTACTATTTCCCAGGATGAGCAGAAAACGTTCCGTCTCAGGGAGAAGTGTAAGAGGAGGTCTCCAAATCTCAACAGAGCACTTCCAGCCAGGCAAGCAAGAGAATGTGTTTTATGGCATCGCAGGCAATTCTAACCCACCTGGGAGCCCAGCAGACTTCAAATCTGTGAGTGGATTCTGATACCGACCCCGACTCCGACCAGCTGTGATTTCATTTTAATAAAATTAAATGAAATGCACACATTATCTGTTCCAAAATCCAAAGCTTACCATCCAAAGTAATAGGGAGGAAAAATAAAGAAAAGGAGTGTCAGGTGGAGCCTGTAAATCTAAAGGCAGGAGGTGGAGGCTGATAGTCACATCTGTGCAGGTGGGTGACTCTGGGATGGTGTGATGTACGTGCCCAGAATGAGGGAGCACGCCAGTGGAATGCCCCTGGCCCGTCGAATACTCGCCTCTGTGACTAGTTAGGAACTAATGTAACACGTTTAGTTACTAGTAAGTTTAGTTATTAGTAAGTTGTAACACGTTTAGTTACTAGTAAGTTGTAACATGCTTAGTTACTAGTAAGTTTTTGTCAGCCCCCAGTGTTTCTGACACCAAAGACAAGTGTTTTATCCACTACTTCATTCCAGCTCCTGATTAGGAATGCCCTGAGGTTGAAATACGTTTTAAGCTTGGTGAAGTATAAGCCTTCAACTCATGCTTGAACAAAGCTTTGTAGACTCTGTGAGGATGTTTTGCAGACATAAGCAGCGGGGCTAAGGCTCATTTCAAAAACAATTGCTTAAACAATATCTTTTAAGGGAGCTCCTCTGTCACCAGGAGTTTAAAATTTCATGCAAATCCTCTCTACAGCTTAAACCAATGGTGCTGAATTAAGAAAGCATTGCTTTCCTATCAGTATTATTTTATTTAATTGCTATGACTCTTTCTGTACGAGCTCAGCTGACCAATCTGGATATCACAACTTTCTCCTATAATATTTAACATGTTATACTATATATATAATATTTAATTCTGAAAGGACTATATTTAGAACCTCAAAGGTAGAAGAATTGCAGAGACGTGTTATGCTATAAGGAGAAAAGGGAAGGTGAACTAAGATTAGACAGGAACTTTCAATTCCCATCCAAACAAAGGAAACAAAATAAACACCAAACGTGTTTTATCTTTTACTTCATTTTATAATTTATTTTACTTATTTTATATTTACAAATTTATTATATTATAATTGCCAAAATAAAACATAACACAAAACATTAAATAAAGAGAATATCAATATTTACATGACTTCCAACAATATCTCTAATTCATCAACAATATTTCACTCTGTAGTTTGTTTATGAACAAATGTGTTTATAAATTTAAGGACAGCGTAGCATCCTTGATTAAGATCATAGGCCCTGGGTCAGACTATTTGGATTTGAATCCAAGATCCACCATTTACTGCCTATATAACCTTAGACAATAATCTGATTTCTCTAAGCTTTGTTTCACCATCTGTCAAATGCGGATTATTGTGAGGATTTAACATAAATAATCCACATAAAGGATATAGCTAATAACCAGATACAAGGTAAGTGATCTTATAGTGGATAATGTTACTATTAATTGTAGTATTGCCATAGAATGTGTTTTGTCTTGGAAATCTGGATGGCACACTGGATAGAGGAAAAAAATAAAGTGATGCAGGATGCATATTATCTTCAACCAAACAAATCTCTGAGACCATTTTGCATGTGAAAATGAGATGGTCCAGAAGCCTTTCCTCATTAGGAGTTGATGGAAAGCATATCAATTACAATCCAACCATGATAACACTTTTGTAACTAGAAGAGATTAGCAATTTACATTGGGATATACCATATGAATGTAATATAAGTTCTATGAGAGACTTGAGTGTCTGTTGGGTTGACTAAATACTTTTATAGACACTCAACAAATATTTTGAATTAATTACTGACCCTACACTTGAATTGAAAACATGCTCAATGCAAAGATGTTAGGTTTGATCAGGATTTATTTGGTCATGACACCAATCTAGTAACAATTATTAGTGTTTATATTCTGTCTTAGTTTGTGTAGATACAAACTAAATATAGTGATTAAAATGGCTGAAGATTAAAAGATTGAAAGTGGTGTTTCCTCAAAATCCTAAACCAGAGTCACCATATGACCCTGCAGCTCCACTGCTAGACCAAGAGAAATGTAAACACATATCCCAAAAAAACTGTATGCAATTGGTCATAGTATCTAGTAACAACCCACATACCTGTCAACTGATGAATTAATAAACAAAATATAGTGTGTATGTGTGTATGTATATACATATATATATATATATATATATATAGTGTGTATATATATGTGTGTGTGTATATATATATACACACAATGAAATAATATCTGGCAATATAAAAGGATGAATAATTGACACATTCTACAACATGGATGACCTTGAAAACATGATACTAAGTGAAAGAAGCCAGCCATAAAGAACCACATATTACATTACTCTCTTTATATAAAATATCCAGAATAGGCAAATTTCTAGAGACAAGTAATGGTTACCTAGGGTTTTGGTGGAGGGAATAAGGAGTGACCACTATAAGTTTTAAGCTTGATAAAATTGTTCTAAAATTAGATTACTGTGATTAGATTTAGGTTTAAAATTTACTAAAGTATATAAAATCTACTTTATAAAAATTAACTTTATAGATTTCCTAAAACCCATTGAACTGAATACTTTAAATGGGTGAATTTTATAGTAAATAAATTGTATCTTGATTAAATTGTTTTTGAAAAGGAAAGGTAAAAGCATGTAAAAGTGTACCTTCAAAATCTGTGAAGCAGAAATGGACAGAGTAAAAAAGATAAATTGGAAAATCCATCATGCCAGTGGTTCTTATAAATCTCTCAGTAATTGAGGGAATGGAATAATGCAAAAAACAGGAAGATATAGCAGATTTGAAACAATTTGATTCACTGTCTCATTATAACAAGTGTACACATTAACAAACCAAATGGTTGGAGAGGATGCTTTCTTCAGAGAACACAAGAAACATTTACGGAAATGGACTGATTATTAAGGCATGAATCAACTTTAAAAAGTCACTATCACTCAAAATATACTTCAAACAAATAACTACTTTTAAAATAAATAATATAAAGATTTGTTAGTGTACATCAGGCTCCACGGAGGGCTCTTTAGACTCAAATTTCTGTCCCCTCCACCATAGATTCTGATTCAGTCAGTATAAGGTGAGTCCCAGTGCATTTCCAGCAAGTTCCCACGTGATGCTACGTTGCTGGTCAAGGGAACATGTTTTAAGAATCACAGCTTTAAACTATACACCCAGAAACTTAACAGCACACTTCTAAATAACATGTATTATATGTGAAATAATAATTAAAATGATAAAATACCTAAAATTAAATAATAATAAAGGTGATACCTACCAAAATCAGCTGGGTGGAGGCAGCAGATAAAGAGGGTCTTATGAGGATATTTAAAGGACCCATGCTTATACTGGGGGATAAGAGAGGCTGCAAGTGAATAGGACAAGTATTCAGTACAGGAAGTAAGTAAAATAGCAACAGAGTAAACTCAGAGATGTAGGAGAAAGGACGTAAAAAGTATGAAAGCAGAGATTCATAAAATAGAAAACAAAGATGCAATTCAGAGGATTCACAATACTACATTCGTTGTTTTGAATGTGTAATAAAATTGATAAACCTCTAGCAATGCCAGTCTAGAAAAGAAAAGAGAAAATGTGCAAATAACTAATATTACAAATGAAAATCAGGAATTATCATTACATGTAATAAAGACTAAAAAGATAATGTATCCTAAACTGCATGCATTTATTATCTTGAAAAATCATCAAGTATTTGCTCAGGTTCCTAATGCAGACAGGAAATAAAATGAAATCTTTATTTGAATGGAAAAAATCATATTTAGTTCTATATGTTGATTTATCATGGCATGCACTTCTAAGCAGAGACTTTTTCTGAATTGTTGAAATGCATTATATATCCTACATATGAATTTCTTTGCTTTGTAGTATTATATGAGAAGAGTTAAAGTGTTATTATAGAAGATTGAATGTATACAGATGTAAAGAGAATTTCTCATCATTTCTAAAATGAGGTATAATAGTAGTCAGCCCTTATCCAAATTGTTACTTTAAAAGCCTATCTAAAAGTTTCTCCCAATGCGCTCAATCATTTTCATGATCATAATTTATCTCTGAGCATCATATATTAAAACAAGATTCTCGGCACCCAGTGCAACTAGGCTTAATTTTAAAATACCTCATTAATTTGCAGTAATGAGATATAATGAATATTTATGGAATAATAAATATACAGATAATAATACAGATAATAATACAGATAATAGTTTTATCTGTAACTATTAATTTTCCATGATGTGTCACTGATAAACCAATCCTCTAAGCTGAAACCAAGAAATGACAAAGTGAAAAGCATATAAAGTAATGCCTTATAACCACCTCTTGAGATTGCAACACAGTGTAAAAGATGATATGTTTTCTGCAAATGAAAGTTTACTGTATAATTCACTGATACACCGCAGGGAACTAAGTAATTTTCTCTGCACTCACAGTTTATTACTTTTAAATATCATTGCTCTCTCCTTCCTCTCCCACTTCATCCATAAGGTGGAAAAACAATGTCTTTCTTCAGCAGAACCCATTGTCTTCACTTTTAGACATTGGATTAAAGATCATTTGGATTGCAGATCAAAGAAAAGGACATGTCTGAAAATCTTCAGCATGTTCTATTGAGGGGTCTGAGAAGGGTTTTTGGTCTAGTTCACCATCAGTTATTCTATGGTTTGAGAGCATTCTGCTGGGGTCATTGCACCTTCTCAGTAGCTGTAGCACCATGCATGGTCACTGGGCAGCTTTCACTGTGCACTTTCTTCATGGTACCTTCATTTGCCTCAAAACACTCCCATCAGTTTACTACAGAAAAGCAAATTTAAGCATGCTGGACATCTGAACATTTTCCTGGTTGATGAGCCACGAGGATAAGTCCTTCTTACATGCCGAGGTCTTAAACCTATTAGCAGTTTAAAACTGACTAACATTTCAGCCCTATTCAACTTAATCATACCCTCAAGTGCAGTTTTATGTTCTAACCAATCATTTAGGTCAGGGTCAGAAGACTCAAAAATTTGTAGTAAGACGCTGTAAAATTGTGATCTTCAGGACATAAACTAAACTTTTTGTTATAATGGGAACATTTTCACGTAAGTCAAAAAGATCTGAACTACCAGTTGTAAAGCGGAGATACTTTTTCATTGATTTTTAACTTTGCAAAGTAAGGAAACTATATGCTCATTTATTTTTATTTCTGATCAGGAAAATTTAAAACAATCCAAAGGGACTTAGTTAGTGTCAGTTTTGAAATATTATTGTAGTAGAGTTAAAGCTTCATAAAGTTATTTTTTGCAGTATGATTAAATAATTAAACTGCCCTTATATTTTATAATAAAGAGATTAAAATATTGATTTAATTTAGACATTGACATAAATTGTCAAAGCTGGAATTTTAAAGTTAGTTTAATACCCAGTAAAAAGATAAAATTTTGACACAGACAACAGAAAACAATGAAGGGGATGGAATGAAGGAGAAGGTATCAATCCAGAAGAAGGCAAGATACAAAACAGGAAGAAAATTAGAACAAAAAGAAAATTAATTAAATTAAATAGGATTAGCTTATTCAGTAATTATAATCTATGCACATGAACTAAATCTTCCTGTTAAAAAAAAAAAAAGTTTGGTAGGCATACCTAAACATATGAAGAAGAAGAAGAGGGAAAGAGGAAGAAGAAGGGATGAATTAAAGGTATACAGGTCAAATGCAAATAATAACAAAACAAACAAACTGAAATATCTATTTAGTAACTAGCACTTTGGACGTTGCAGCAGATAAACCACATGCAAATAAACAGGAAAATTTCCTCAGGATAAATGCTTCAGTAACACAGGAAGATATAACAATAATAACCTTGTAAGCACTCATAAAATATATCTTTTTTATCACAAGGTAGAAAATATAAGAAAAGAGACCATTTATAACCGCAAAAAAGGTTAAAAAATAAGAATAAAATTAAATATGCAAAACTATCGTGATGGAAATATATATGTATCTAAAAAAAACACAAGAATAAGCTAGAATAAATGGCAAGCTATCTCATGTAACATATAAGAATGTAGGTTAAAATTATAAGGAAGTGAGATTTCCAGTGTCAAAGAGAAAAGCAGAAGTAGACATAATATCAGAGAAGTTAAGAAAATATCCTGCAATGTTGAATTGGAGTTTAAATATGACTATAAGCGCAGGTTCTTTCATAAAAAGTAACTTTCTATCTCTCTCTACCAGAAGGCCTTGAAAGAAATAAACCTTAGAAGCAGTGGGAACCAATGGAATCTAAATTATTGTTTCTAAATACCATTTTCCAACAAAGTAAGAAACACTTGGAGAAATTCTGGGACAAGAAAGGGCAAAGTTAGCCTGAAATGACTTGTGCGAGAAAACAACAAGGTCCCCAAGACCAAGGAGGGTACATGTAGAAGACAGAGAAGTTAGGTTGAAATTGCTCTTATTGGCCAAATATGGGATAATTACAGCATGAAAAATGAATGCTCACTGTAGTTTATTGTACCATATTGAATCAATAAAAACCCATGTGTCCAGAGTGATGTGAGCTTGGTGTGGGGTGGAGGGAGCACATCATTTGGCATCATTATTGGTGACAAATAAAAGTTTTTCCTGCTTTATTAGGCAGACCCACAGTAGTTCTTTCTCAGTGCATGAGAAGTCTCTCTTTTTACAAAGAACAATTCAATAAATGTGGAAGGAAATAGAAAACACAATGTTTCAACCCCAAAGAAAGTAATTGACTCAGTCAAGCATCATCAATCATTAATGGATACTAAAGTCATACACTGAAGTTATGTTGGGGAGGATATTTCCAAAGTGCCAAAGGTCAGTTCCAGTAATCATGGGTTAATTGGAAAGGAAGAACAAAAAAAAAAAACAAAAGCAAGAACCAATGGAGCAGTGCAACCTTGACCAGTATCAGACTCAGCTTAGTAAACAGTGAGACATCCGAAAACAGGTGCTTTGAAATGTGGTACAATTTCACATGCACAGCATTGTCTGCTTAGAGCATTAGTTTCCTAGGGCTGCCTTGACAAAATGCCATAAACAGCTTTGCTGAAATGCCTGGAATCAAGGTGCCAGCAAGGGCAGACTCCTTCCGACACCTATCAGACCAGCCTTTCTTCTCTCTTCCTAGCTCTGGGGGCTACTGGCAGTTCTTCGCATCCCCTGGTTTGAAGCTGCCTCCCTGCAATCTCTGATTTAGCATCACATGGCTTCCCCTGTGCGTCTTTGTCTTCACATGGCCATCCTTTTATAAGGACACCAGCCATATGGAATGTGGGCTCACCCTACTTCCATATGACTTGATCTTAACCAATTGCATATGCGAGGACCCTTTTTCCAAGTAATGGTACCTTCTGAAGTACTGGGGCTTAGAACTTTAACGTACCTTTTTGGGGGGGGACACTCTTCAACCCATACCACTTATGAAGTATTCTTGCCCAACCTGTTAACTTGATCCTAACCAAATAACCTAACTTCCAGTTTATAGGAAATAGAGGGGTTAGAGAAATACCCACAAAAACACTCAAACTCAGGGTTAGATATTCTGTAAGACAGTGGGTCTGGGCTCTTCAAACTACAATAGCATGCAAAAATAATTATAATTATAAATAAAAATGGGAGGTGTTCTAAGTTTAGTCTCTAAAGAGAAATAACAATCAAATGCAACAAATGAAATTTAGACTCTTGTTTATAAATATAAAAGCAGGCATAACATATATTTTTGTGTAATTGGAAACATTTGAGTACAGCCTGGATATTGTACATTGTAAAATAATTATTCTTAGTATTCTATGGTTTAAGAATAATAATGGGGTAACTGTAGGTAGCTATTTTATTTTTAGGCATTGGCTGTCATGATGTATATAATTTGATTTCAAATGTTTCAGCAAAAAAAAAAAAAGATGTATAAATAGGTCAATAGGTAGAACAAATATGGCCAAATATTTTGAGTCTAAGTCATAGGCATCTTTGTTTGCTTGTTCATTGGACTCTTTCCTCAACTTTTCTCTCTGTTTTTAAATTTCAAAATAAAAAGTTGGAGAAAAAAATAATCATGATTTTAATGCGTGTGAAATGGATTTATGCTACATGTAAAGTAACTATGACTGTAACCCCATCAAATATGTGAGGGAAACACTTCTCTAGCATTAGGGTTCCTGAGCGTCATTTCTTGGAGAAGAGACAGTCCATATGCCCCTAGAGCATGCCCCCCCGTCCTATCCTGCATGGCCAGTTGCCCTGGTGACTCCCAAGAATATTTAACCTCAGGTTCAGAAATTACAGTCATGAATGTAAGAAGACATTTTTGGAGTTTGTTTGTTTAAGGATTATGAAATAATTTAAGACAAAAGTCCTCATATATGTGTTTTTATTTTAAAAGTTAAGGAAAGTAGGCCTATTATAGTTTAACCTCCTGCTGTTTGAAAGATCTCTGTCTCCTTTAATTCATTATCTTATTTAATTCTAACAATTTAGAGTGAGGTTGATATGCTTTTTCATGCAAGAGAAACTTGAAACAGAGAGTTTAAGTGATATGGCAATGTTCACCACCTAGGAAATGATAGACGTGTTCACCATTTTCGAAATCCTGAACCCTCTGATTCCAAAGTCTCTGACATTTCTAGGGTCTGTGCTATGCAGCGACTGTCCTGCCATTTTTCTCTCCACTGTCACCACCTGCTACTTCCCTCTGTCTTTCTTCCCTTCATGTATTTCTGAGCATCTTTTTGTATTTAAATTTTTTGCGTTAAAATAATGAAACAGCACCGTGATGAAGAGTGGCCCCCACTTGCCGCAACTAGAGAAAGCCCTCGCACAGAAACGAAGACCCAACACACCCAAAAATAAATAAATAAATAAATAAACATTTAAAAAAAAAAAAAAAATGAAACAAAAATCAGTCCTACTATCTTGTTAGCATGATTCATGTATTTATATAGATTGATTATTTTAATTTCCCTGTCTTTTTTTTTGTAAATTTTATGTACAGATTTGATTTTTTCATAGTTTTAACTAGATTTTCATACTTTGTGCATTTGTTTTTGACCAAATTTTGGTGGTGTTAGTGTCATTACCTAGCACCCTGATTTATTAATATAACCAGGGTTTCACTATATGTCCTTTTCAACTGAAGTATGACATTTCATTAATACATTTCAGTCTAGTCATTCATTTCTAACTGTACATAAGATGAGGACAGATCCCATACATGGACATGTCTTAAATAAATGGGTTGCTGTATTTTAGAATTATAAAGATTTTTCATTTTTGGAAAGTATATTATTGGACCTTCTGCAGACTGTTTAAAACCAAAACCACCATGACACAGTTTTTATAGTGTCTGTATATTTGTGATGTAATGGTCTTGTGAAGATTTTTACTGAAAAATACCATTAGCCAGTCTTTCTTACTGACAATAAATTATTAATAAAAAAAAAAATTTCCCCTCAATCTTTCTCTCTTAACCCAAGATGGGGTCATCCGAATACACTACTATTTCTTGATACCTCAGCAATCATACCTGTCACTTCACCTAAGCATTGCAAGACACAGACACATAGCTACATATGTATGAAATGTTATTTGCATCACCAATAAGTAAGTGTATAATTATTTGCATAGAACCTGTTTTAAAGGAATGAATAATGCTAAAAACATATGGGCATAGGGTTGCATTCAATGACTTTTACAGCTCAATTATCTGGCCTATTCAGTAGACACCCTCCAAGCCAGGACTTTGAATTCACACAAATGTGGTCAAAGGCATGTGGAATTAGTCTTGCATAGGAAGGCAACGTTGTTAAGAAGGAAGGAGAGGTAGATCTCCAAACACTCTCAAGATTGATAAAATCATGTATTGTTAGTGACAACCCTAGACTGAAAGAGGACACGTGACAGATTTCAGAACTTCTATCTCTGAGAAGCAGAAGCCCTGGCCCTGTGTGTGCAGATTTGCTTCACTTACCCACCGTCCACATGACATTCACATTTGTTACGCTAACAGACATCTCGAATATCTTCTCTGTAGATGTCATATCAATAAGTGCTGTGGGGCATAAGGGAAGGACCCCACTCTCAGAGAATGTTAGCCATTTTTTAATTAATACAAATTTATTGAGCTTCTATGGTATTCTGCTAAGAGTCCTAGCAAAAACCAGACGTGAATCACAGCATATATTTTGGCATGTTTCTAATCTCTTCAAGCCTTAGTTTGCTCATTAATCAAGCAGGAATAGAAGCAACACTGATGTCATGCAGTTGTCATGAAGATGATATGACAGAGTTGTATGCAAAGCCTGTCGCAAAGCACCTGGCTGATCAGAAGTCTTCCCTCGATATCTCAGAAGGTAGTGAAGAAGAATGTGATGATGCCCATGATGAGGAGGAGGAGGAGGCTGGAACGGTAACAACCTGTAGACTCTCTGCCATGTTCAGTGTTCCTTTTAGTGAGGTCTGCATAGTCCAGTGACGATGATGATTGTTCCGTGAGATACAAGGAAGAAGAGGCTACTGTGGAACCAATCTCAAAACAGTGGCTAAAGCAGATGTGGTCAGGAAAGTTTTCCTGGAGGAAGTGACACTGGAGCTAAATTTTCAAGGCTGGCTATAAATTAAGTTAGGTAAATGTATGTCCAGAGAATATTTTTGGGCTAAAGGTGTGTGTCCTCCCAAAACCATATGCTGAAGCCTTAACCCTCAATGTGATGGTATTTAGAGGTAGAGTCTTTGGGAGGGCTTTGATGGGACCCTCATGATGGGATTAGTGCCCTTATAAGTAGAGGCACAAAAGAGCTTGCTTCCTCTCTCTCCCCCTGCCATGTGAGGGCACAGACAGAAAGTGGCTATCTTTAAACCAGGAAAACAGCCTCCCCGGACACTGGATCTGTGCTACCCTGGTCTTGGACTTCCCGCCTCCAGAATTCTGAGAAATGAATTTCTGCTGTTTCAGCCACTCAGTGTGTGATACCTCAATTTATCACACTTCTCTTTATAATTTTTTGCAGATTTTTTACAAATTGAAGGATTGTGGTAACACTGAGCTAAATCTATTGCTGCCATTTTTCCAAAAAGCGTTTGCTCACTTCATGTGTTTGTGTCATATTTTGGTAATTTTCCCAATATTTCACACTTTTTCATTATTATTGTTTTATTTGTTTTGGTGATCTGTGATCAGCGATCTTTGATGTTACTGTTGTAATTGTTTTGGGACACCACAAAACTTGCCCGTATAAGATGGTGAATTAATTGATAAATCTGTCTGTTCTGACTGCTCCATCACTAGCCGTTCCCCTGTCTCTCTCTCCTCAAGCATCCTTACTCTCTGAGACACAAAAACATTGAAATTAGGCCAGTTAATAACCCGAAGTGTTCAAGTGAAAGAAAAAGTCCAACATCTCACACTTTAAATCAAAATGGTTAAGCGTAGTGAGGAAGGCATGTCAAAAGCCGACGGGTCAAAAGCTGGCCTCTTGTACCAAATAGCTGATTTGTGAGTGCAAAGGAAAAGTCCTTGAAGGACATGAAAAGTGCCATTTCAGTGAACATCGGAAGGGTAAGAAAGTAAAACAAACTTATTGCTGAGATGGAGAAAGTTTGAGTGGTCTGGATGGAAGATCAAACCAGCCACAACATTCACTTAAGCGAATGTCTAATCCAGAGCAAGGCCTAACTCTCTTCAATTCTGTGAAGGCTGAGAGAGGCGAGGAAGCTGCAGAAGAAAATGTTTGAAGGTAGCAGAGGTTGGTTCACAAGGTTTAAGGAAAGAAGCCATCTTCATAACATAAACGTGCAATGTGAAGCAGTAAGTGCTGATATAGAAGCTGCAGCAAGTTATCCAGAAGATCCTGCTAAAATAATCAATTAAGGTGGCTACACTAAATGACATATTTTCCATGTAGACAAAACAGCCTTCTATTGGAAGAAGATGCCATCTAGAACTTTCGTAATTAGAGAGGAGGAGTCAATGCCTGGCTTCAAAGCTTCAAAGGACAGGCTGACTCTCTTTTTAGGGGTTAATGCAGCTGCTGAATTTAAGTTGAAGCCAATGTTCTTTTACCATTATGAAAATGTTAGGGTCCATAAGAATTATGCTCAATCAACTCTGCTTGTACTCTCTAAATGGAACAACAAAGCCTGGATGATAGCACACCTGTTTACAAGATGGTTTACTGAATATTTTAAGCCCACTGTTGAAACCTACCGCTCAGAAAAGAAGTTCCTTTCAGAATATTACTGCTCTTTGACAATGCACCTGGTCACCCAAGAGCTCTGATGGAGAAGTACAATGATAGTAATGTTGTTTTCATGCCTGCTAATACAACATCCATCCTGCAGCCCATGGATCAAGGAGTAATTTCAACTTTCAAATCTTTTTATTTAAGGAACACATTTCAAAAGGCTATAGCTGACATAGACAGTGATTCCTCTGATGGATCTAGGCAAAGTAAACTGAAAACCTTCTGGAAAGTATTCACCATTCTAGATGCCATTAAGGACATTCATGATTTATGGGAAGAGGTCAACATACCAACATTCACAGGACTTTGGAAGAAGTTGATTCCAACCCTCATGGATGAATATGAGGGGTTCAAGACTTCAGTGGAGGAAGTAACTGCAGGTGTGGTGGAAGTAGCAAGAGAACTAGAATTAGAAGTGGGGCCTGAAGATGTGACTGAATTGCTGCAATCTTAGGATAAAACTTGGAAGGATGAGGAGTTCTTATGGATGAGAAAGTGTGTCTTTGGGATGAATCTACTCCTGGCGAAGACACTAAGAATATTGTTGAAATGACAACAAAGAATTGAGAATGTTATAAAAACGTAGCTGACAAAGCATCAGCAAGGTTTGAGAGGATTGACTCCAATTTTGAAAGAAATTCTGCTGTGGGTAAAATTCTATCAAACAGCATTACACGCTAAGGAGAAATTATTCATGAGAGGAAATCAATTAGTGGGGCAAACTTCATTGTTGTCTTATTTGAAGAAATTGCCACAATGACACTGATCTTCAACAACCACCACCCTGATCCGTCAGCAGCCATGGACATAGAGGCAACACCCTCCACCAGCAAAAAGA
Organism: Balaenoptera musculus; assembly: GCF_009873245.2. Lineage (NCBI taxonomy): Eukaryota > Metazoa > Chordata > Mammalia > Artiodactyla > Balaenopteridae > Balaenoptera > Balaenoptera musculus. The sequence goes on along the minus strand of NC_045797.1, from coordinate 87,347,333 downwards.
TTACGATGCTCTGAAAGCTCAAGTGACAGTTAGCATTTTTCAGCAATAAAGTATTTTTAAATTAAGGTATGTATTTGTTTTTGATATGCTATTGACACTGAATAGACTATGGTATAGTATAAACATAACTTTCATATGCACTGACTCAATAAAGTGAGTCAACATTGTGTGATTCACTTTATTGCAGTATTTCCTTTATGGTAGTGGTCTAGAACAAAACTTGCAATATCTCTGAGGTGTGCTTAGATTCTGTTGTAGCAGCCTGAGCAAACTGAGATAGAAGGTATGCCAGGACAATGGCCCAACTCACTCATGCATATGACTTGAGGTAAAAAATTAAAAAACACTTTTTGAAAGTGACCTAAGAAGCAGCTAAGTGAAAATAAAGTTATACACTTACATAATAGAAACTATGGTTTAGATCTAGAGGATCACCCTCTGCTAAGCTAAACAGCTCAAGTTAGGCTGAAATATGAGATAGTCATGGAAGGACACATGTCAAAAATGAAAATTACAGAATGCTTTTATTCCTTTAACTTTTATTTATTCCCATAATCTCAGACAATTTGTGTGAGGTGTACTGTTGCCACTGCACTATAATGTCACTGAGTTTGATGCATCTTTTTACTGTCTCCTATTTGTTTATTATCATGGACATGTTAGAGATATAGCAGCAGGATACAATGAATGTCACCGCAAAACACACAACAAAACTGACCATATAGGCAAAAGTAGTCTCATTGTTCTTAGCTCTGACTGTGAGGGCACAGCCTGTTTTGCAGGCAACATTGCCACATGGGTGATGGTTATTGGGAGTGACGAGGTAAGGAATTATAGACCAACCAAGGAACTTCTCAAAAAAGCAGCACCCTTTGCTTTGGCAGAAAACAGCTAAAGTGAAAGACAAAGAGGATTGTTACAGTTGAGCAGTTTGGTCCTATAACAGAAACGTTGGCTTTTCAATTTATTTAGTAATCAAAGAGGTCAGTCACCTCTTTGTTTCCAAGATATGAAGGTCTCCTTTGGCTGACAAACTCCTACAAAATCATAATAAAATAAGAATCCTTTCCAGGCTGGAGAAAGGCTAAAAAAGTGAAGTGAGCTGGACATTTTGATAAGTTATAATTTTACGGCAGATGGAGAAGCACATCACCTCCAGATAACTCTCAGCCATGTGCTGTTCTAGGAGTTCTATCAAGAGCTCATGTGAAAATAGCTACATTTCCCAAAGTAAAAATTAAAGCAACTTCTTTGCAAAAAGAGCAAATGTTGAAATAAGGGGTTTACCGCTCAACTGCCACACCACAAAAAACCTTGGTGGATATTGTATAACAAGATTCTCAGGGATAGTAAACATTTGATTCAGTTGCATTTCCACAGTCATGGTGTCTGTATTCTGATGTCCAGTTGGAAGCTGCAATATTTAACATTGCACATCCGTTTTGCTTGCCTAAAAAAAGAAAATTACAAAAAACTGCATGCGTGAGTGAACTTATTCAGTAAGCAGGTGTGTTGAGATTGATCCTATTTCACTTGTGAACCACCTGGTGTGTTTGAGGGATTTGGCTCACATTCCGTACAAGGTGATTTTATATGCACAGGAATGCTCTTAAGCCCTGTAAGGCTCGCCGTGAGCAGATGAGGATGATTTATATGTTCCTTTGTGATAGTAAGAGGATGGGTCAGAGAACTTCAGAGCTCAATGAATCCTGCAAATTTAAGAGACAGTAGAAGCCTCCACATATGTAGACTAAACCACATGTGACGGGTAATTTTATGTGTCAGTTTGACTGGGCCACTGGACCCAGATAGTTTTGGCCAAATACTTTTCTAGATGTTCCTGTGAAGGTTTTTTTTTTTTTTTTTAGACAAGATTAACATTTAAATATGTAGACTTTGAATAAAGCAGATTGCCCTTCCTAAGGTTAGTGGGACTCATCTATTCAGTTGAAGCTCTTAACAGAACTAAGATTGACGTCGTCCCCCGAAGAGAAGAGAAAATGGAATCTTTTCAGCAGACAGCCTTTGGAATCCTCAAACTGTGACATCAACTTTTCCTTGGATTTTTTTTTTTTTAACATCTTTATTGGAGTATAATTGCTTTACAATGGTGTGTTAGTTTCTGCTGTATAACAAAGTGAATCAGTTATACATATACATATATCCCCATATCTCCTCCCTCTTGCGTCTCCCTCCTACCCTCCCTATCCCACCCCTCTAGATGGTCACAAAGCACCAAGCTGATCTCCCTGTGCTATGTGGCTGCCTCCCACTAGATGTCTATTTTAGCCCCCAGGATCACATGAGCCAATCCCTTAAAGTAAATCTCTCTCTCCCTTCTTCTCACTCTCTCTCCCTCTCCCTCTCCCTCTGTCTCTCTCTCTCTATAAGCATAAGTAGAAAGACAGATAGATAGATAGGTAGACATCCTACTGTATCCTATTGGTTCTGTTTCTCTGGAGAAGCCTGACTAATACATCACACACCCTATTTGGTTAAAGGAATGGAAAAAGAAGATTTTTGACAAGTGCATTTAGACCAAACCCTCTCCTGTTGGATGTCAGTGGCCAGAGCTACTTTCGTATTTGTCTTTGACGCACAGGAGAAAATTTCACTGAAGCTGGGTCCTGGTAGGGGTCTCCTTCTGTGCAGTGTCCACAGTTCCATTTGCACAGACAACCTCCTTGCCCATGTCCCCTTCCCCACTGTTCTTGGAGAGGCTTGAGCTTTAAAGAAAACAAACACAGCAAGATGGACAGCTGCAGCTGGAGGTGCTCAGGCATCATTCTGGGAGCCATTTGAAGTAGGTGCTGCATGTTGGAACCCAACTGCCCTGGCCTGAAGTTACCAAGAATTTCTTTTTAAAGCCAATATTTCTGAATTTATCTCAGAGCCTGGTGGATCGGCCCTGAGGATAATACAAAGAACATTGTTTTCAAAACCCCCAGCCTAGCTTCCTATAGTCACATCTACACCTACTGAAAAGGTTCCACACTTGAGTTAAGAGTGCCTAGGGCCATAGCGAATTCCACAAATTCCAGCAAAATTCTATAAGCCTGCATTTCTCCAACCTCTGAGCCTGGGAGACTGTCTTACTTATTTCAAGTGAATAAAAAGGGAAATCTTTATTTAAAAGTGCATTTTTCAAAAAAGTTAGAAAGCTCAGTCTTTACATTCCTTACTAACCTTTATTGAAGGGTATGTTGGTGATATGATTAGAATGATGGCTCTAAAGAGGGCTGGACAATGAGAGCTAAGAAGAACAGAAGGATAAGTACTTGAGCTAGACAGCACCATCTCTGCCACTTCAGAAGGTTGACTGAGTTTCCCCATATGGGCCCATATAGTCAGCAGCATTATTTGGGGGAGAAAGCATGTGCTTGGGGTCCGATAGCCATGGGTTCAATTCCTTTACTGCCACTCACAGCCATACGATTAATTAAGACAAGGTATTGAAATTGAGCCGGACCCTGTGGGGCTCCTGGGTATAGAAGCCTTTCTGTCCCCCTTTTCTTATGTGTAGGGAATAGATTCCAGCCTCCATGACCTTCCCTGAGTTCCAAAGGGCAGATTCGAACAGTTGCTAATGAGGGAAGGCAGGGGATGAGGGAGGATGCAGAGACAAGGGAGGAGACCACCTGAGGCCAGATTAAAGGAGTGCAGACCCTGCACACACCCTGATCCTTATCAGCAACTCTGCCCTTGAACCATTGCTATAAAACTCCTCACCAAACCCTCCTGGATTGGGACACACTGTTTTTGAGGCATGAGTCCTCTCTTTCCCCCTTCGCCGGACAAAGCAATAAAGCTATTCTTTTTTACTTCACCCAAAACTCTGTCTTGGAGATTCGATTCGGCACCAGTGCAGAGACTTAGTTTTTGGCATCAGTATCTAGAGCCTTGAGACATAGATTTTTCTTTTATAAAATGGGGATAATAATTCCAACATTAGAGGGTAGTGTGCTTATGAATTGAATTAGAAAATGTGTGCCTGTGACACTGAATGGTCAAGAAATATTAGAATCTTTCCACTATATTTCCTGGGGATGTAGGTCTTTAATAATAGACAACTCGATCAATAGTCTAATTTCCTGTTTATCGGTGAAACTTTATTCACACAATGATCTGGAGAAGGATGTAAGGTAGATTTATCAGCATAGATAAGTAGAAACAGAGATATTCTACCTGATGAAAGTAAGCTGATTAGTTACAGAGGTATCAGGTCCCCATGATTCTTCCTCTATAAGGCTCTGTCTTTTACACCATAGGCACTAAAAGCTCTTAGTACATGCAAAGCACAAGGCAGGTACTCCATAAGATTGGTTATTAATAACTCATCCTTGCACAGAACTCTCCCATTTAAAACATGGGGTTCGGGTCCATGACCCTCAGAACAACCCCTGAAACAGGCATGATTGCTGTGGATTCTGTTAGTTTCCTACCCAGTAGCCATAACCCCTGCTCTCATTACTTTCTCTTAGTTTCTGAAGCTGTGTGTTTCCTGGTAGGCTAAGGTAACCAGATCCCCAGGGGTAAATCTTGATTAGTTTAAACCTGTAGTGACAAAACCATTCCCTTCCTGTGGTCACTTAAGAATTGAGTATCTTATGCAATTCTGGTGTCTTAGTATAGTCTGTTCAGGTGGCTACAGCAAAATACCCAAGACTAGGTAACATAAACAACAGAAAGTTATTTATCACAATTCTGGTTGTTGTAAGTCCACGATCAGGTGACAGCATGGTTGGGTTAGGGTTGTCTTCTGGGTCTCAGACTTAGTGAGTCCTTACATGGCTGAAGGTATGAGGGAGCTGTATGGGGTCTCTTTTACAAGAGCACTAATCCCATAAAGAAGGGTTCTACCCTCATGACCTAATCACCTCCCCAAAGCCCCATCCTTTGGCACTTTCACATTGAGGGTTAGGTTTCAACATATAAATGGGGGGCTGCACAGATATCCAGACCAAAGTGTCTGGTCAATAACAAATTAGATAAAATTGCTGGCAACGAAAGAGGAGATGCTGATTCCTAGAACGTTTTGCTGTCCCTACAGAAAACACACAAGGGACATCCTCTCTTCTTGTCTTCAGGTATTGCTGGGTGAGCATTAGTTTCCAGGAGGTGCTGCAGCCATCTTGTAGCAGTGAGAGAAAAACTTGAGGCTTAAGAGGCAAAACATGGAGGATGGCAGAGAAAAAAAAGACAGAACTCTGAAAATGCTACTGAGCCACTGAATTCACCAACCCTAGAATCAAGCTATACTGGGGAGCCTAGCTATGTAAGGTCACATTTCCTATAACAAAATTTCCATCTTTTTAAGTCACTTCTAGTTGCTGGTTTGGTCAAGAAAACTGTCTATCACATACACCATTCAGCATTCATTCTGAAAACATGAATTAAGCATCAAATGTGTGTCAGATGTGGAGCTAGATGCCAGGAAGTATGAAAATATCATGTAATCCATATCCTGAAAGAATGCCGTGGGGTTTTACGTGTGTTTTACTGTGTGACTGCTGGGTGCCAGGAGCAGTGCCCTAAACTTGACTGGCCTCCATATCTGTAACCATTACCACCCACAATTAGCCCCTCACGCTGTTGGTTGAACCATCTTTTCAACGATTTAGGTTCCATCATGTCCACCTGATGCAAAAATTTGCTCCCCAAATTTATTCAGCATCAGAATCACATGGAGGACTTGTTAAAACACACATTAGTGACCCCACCTCCCAAATCCCTGATTCAGCAGGTCTGAGGAGGAGCCTGAGAATTTGCATTTCTAATAAGTTCCCAGGTCATCCTGATGCTGCTGGGCTAGGGACAACATTTCAATGACTACTAATCAATAGGATCAAGTCCATATCATTTAGCAAAACATACTTGTCCCTGACCCATGGGTCAAGCTTCTGTGTGTTTTCATATATTTATCACTCTGGCTAGAATAGGTTTTTCCACCTTACACAAAAACTGATTTTTTCCCTAGCCTTTTATAAAGTCCCAGATAAAACGTATTTTACTTAGTGTAGATTTCCCATTCTCTTTAATCATATATACATATTTGTGGTTAATTAATAGACCCTTCTGTATGTTCTCTTGTTAATTTTTTTAGTTTCCATATCACATTGCTATGATATTTTGCTGTTTGGCTTCATCATTTGTGAGTAAGCTGGATAAGAAACCCAGCTTATTCATTGCATTAAAATCAGGCATTTATTTAGGTTATGAATCATGCAATCTATTTTTGAACCTCCATATCTAGACGCAATATATGACACATAGTCTGGCTTAATGTTTGTGAAATGTATGGTAAATTGTGTAAGTGACAGACAAGAGTGCCTTCATTTTAAATTCTGTTTGAAGATATAAGTGAAATGTTGAAATATAGTTTAGAGATATATTTTTAATAATAATAGACCACAAAATTGTTGACTCTAGGGTAAATCTAATAACTGATCAAGAAATGAAAGGAATTAGTCTCTCCAAGCAGTATCAAAGACATTGACTTTAACATAAAAGTCTTTCTTTTACTTAACTCACAATATCTTTTTTAGCAGAGATTTTCATTGTAAAGGTCACCCAAAAGAATTTCAAATAAGCTGTTTTACTTTATTCCCCCAGAACTGTTCAAAAAGAATGTGGAATTTGTTAAAACAAGATAACATTTTTATTCACAGTTCTTTTTTTTTTTTCCCAAGGAATTAACAGTCTCCAAAAGTCAATGACTTCCATGAATTTTATTAACACAAGTTGTGCTAGATTGACAAATAAATGCACATATTTGTCTATTTTGGTTATAATTCAATCTAATCAAATCTGTTATAATTTAATTACATTTAACCCTTGGACAACAAGGGATTGAACTGGGTAAATTCACTTCCTCAAGGATTTTTTTCAATAATACAGTACTACATTATCCAGGATTGGTTGAATCCCCGAATGCAGAACCACGGATACGAAGGGCTAACTGTGAAGAAAGACAAGCTCACACTGGGAGAATATATTCGCAAATCACCTATCTGACAAAGTTCTTGTATTCATAATACATTAAAATATATTTAAAGTTGACAATAAGGAAAGAAATAAACCAACAGTAAAATGGGGGAAACAGTACTAACCTCATCAAAGAGGATATAAGTTTAAAAATAAACACGGGAAGGATGTTTAACATTATTAACCATTAGGGAAATAGGCATTAAAATATAATCAAATACTACTATCTACCTATTAAAATGGCTAAAATTAAAAAAAGAAAGAAAGAAAAGAAAAAAAAAAACCTGACAATACCAACTACTGGTGGAGATTTCTAGCAACTTTTAACTCCCATAACTGCTGATGGGAATTTAAAGGTATTCTGGACTAATTTTCAATTTTGTAAAATGTTAAACTTTCACCATATGACAAAACAATTCCTCTCCCAGGAGAAATGAATACTTATGTTCACTCAGAAATACCTATACGTAAATTATGAAGAAAGCCATATGATTTCATATATAGGATATTCTGTAAGTAGCAAAATTATAGAAATGGATAACATGCCATTGGTTCCCAAACTTATGACTGGGAAAAGCTTAACTACAAAGGGTCAGCATAAGATTTTTGGAGTATTTGAACTATTGTACATTCTGTTTGTGGTTATGTTTCCAGGATTCTGTGTAGGTTGTAATACTCATAGAATTGCACTAAAACAAACAAATCATATATGAAATTATTCATGAATATATACACATATATGCATTTTGTATAGTTAGTAAATAATACTTCAATAAAATTGTTCAATAAACCTCTTTGAGGCTATAGGAGAGCAACTAGAAATACAAATCCCAGGACCAGGGCTCCTGAAAAAAAGGAACCAAAGAGTGTTACATCAGACAAAGCAAAAATGGTAAAAAACCAAGGAAAAAGAGACAATCTTAAATGCAGCCCTAGAGGGGGAAATAAATGCAAATCTTTGAATTAACAAAAATAAGATGGACAGATGAATTTTTACAGGAAGGATGAAAGACCAAAGAAAATAAAAGGTTTAAAGTGATGGAAAAAATGTAACTATCAATCTAAAATTCTCTACCCAGCAAAACTCACTCTTAAAAATTCAGATGAGGGAGTTCCCTGGTGGTCTAGTGGTTAGGACTCCAGGCTTTCACTGCTGTGGTCCAGGTTCAATCCCTGGTTGGGGAAGTGAGATCTCGCAAGCCATGCAGCATGGCCAAAAAAACAAAACAAAACAAAAAATCAAGATGAAATAGAAACATTTTGGATAAACACAAACTGAAAAAAAATATGTATCACAACCAGAATCTTAGAACAATAAATACTAGAGAGAAGTCTTCAGGCAGGAAGACAGTGTCTTAAAGAGAATACTTAAGAAGTAAAGAGCAATAGAATGGGAAAGTAATTAGGTAACTAGTGATATCTTTAGGAGTTAAAATATGTGGAACTAAAATACATGGCAAGATTAACATGAAAATGTAATGGGATTAGGGAATTCTAATGTCCTAGTAAATATTATTAGAATGAAGGAGAAAAACTAATTTGCTTTACATTGTAGTAAGGTAATGATGCATATTTCCATCAGTTAAGTAACACTTAGATGAACAGGAATGATCAACCTGGGGTCTGTTCCTGCTAGTGAAATCACTGGAACATACAATGTTTGAAATCATGTTCTCAATAGCACGTATAATTTTTTTATATATACTCATATAGTCAAGTATAGAAAGTGTTTGTTTTGCATGAGATAAATATAACTTCTAAAGTCATAGAGAACAATTTTAAGAGTTGATGGGTGGGAAGGGAGGTGGCCAAGATGACAGAGAAGGGAGACCCTGAACTCACCCCCTCCCATGGACACACCAAAATTACAACTACTCACAGAGAAATTATCTATGAGAACGACCTGAAAACTAGCAGAAAAGAATTTCCACAACTGAAAACATAAAGAAGGAACCACAGTGAGAAGGGTAGGAGGGGCAGAGATGTGGTATAGTCAGTCAGGACCAACATGCAGGGTCAGTGACCTACAATCAGGAAGAATGTCACCATCATAGAGGTCCTCCCCAAGGACTGAGGGGAGCATCAGGTCAGGCTCCCTAGCCTGGGGGTCCTGTACCTAGAAGACAAACCCTCAAAACTTCTGGCTTTGACAACAAGTGGGGCTTATGTTCAGGAAAGCCGAAAAGATATAGGAAACAGAGACTCCTAGTGTAAAGGGTGTGCAAAAAATCTTACATGCTCTGAGTCCCAGCACAGAAGCAATAATTTGGAAAGAACTTGGGTCAGACCCACTTGCTGATCTTGGAGAACCTCCTGGAGAGACAGGAGGCAACTGGGACTCCCCCTCCCCCCCAAGGATGGAGACACCAGTGATAACCATGTCTGGGAGCTTGTCCTACTGCAATCGCATGGGTGTGGGCAAGTGACACTTTAGAGCCTTCCCTCTTTTTTCCTGTAAAATTCTGGCTGCAATTTAATCATACAAACTAGTGAAGTAAGTTCATATGTCTAAAATAACTTGTTCATTTAATGTCAGTTCACCTTTTAGCTCTCATTGCTACAACTGTCTATGATCCTGATAGCTCTATCAGTATTAGTAAACTTTACCCCTGCGTGTTTGTGCTGCTCAGCTGTCACTGTCACACACTGCTTTTTCCTGAGTCATCCCCCTGTGTCTGTGTGCAGCATCTTCACGAGTCGATGACACCTGTTTGAAGCACAAGCCATGCCTCTTACATTTTCAAATACCCTGTTATGCCTGGCTCAGTGTTTTATGAATAAAATATTCTGTATTAATATTTGCTGAAAGATTCTAAAATGATAACTTATTATCGGGTTTTAAAAGCCATGATATCATTTGGAATTTCGTTAGAAAAATTAAGTGAGTTCATTTCAGGAATGGAGTTGGATAAGACGTATTCTCTTGGGTTCTGTACAGTTCCACGAATTTTCACTTTTAATGTCCGAGGGTCAAAACTTTTGACAAGTTTCTGAGCCTATGCTTTTCTATTCTCTGGTTTCCTCATTTAACATTTGTTCAGATTAATGCTCAGATGGCTTTTAAAATATTCTAATTATGCATATGCCATGACCTTCCACAATTCTTGCCTTACCCTTTGTGTGGGGGAAGGGAAGATGTGTGTAGTAAGGATCTAGCCTAAAGCACATTTTAACCCATGGTAGGAAGAGGGAATTGGCAATTAACATACATTCTAATTCTTTCACTAAATTCTCTGAATTTAGCGAAGAAAGAATTAAAGCAAATTTCAGTGACATATGGGAGAGTGAGAGAATTCACGAAGCCACAGTTTGTCAACACAGAGCAAACTCTTGAGTCTCCAAGATTTGTTTCTTTTCTTCTCCTGCCTGGTCTGCCTTTTCCCCGATGTATTCTTAGCAAATTCCTTCGAATCCGTTCAGACCTACCTGAAATAGCACTGCTTCTCCAGATTCTACATAGATTCTCTACAACTTGCACCCAGCAGAATTAATTGCTCTCTCACTTGTGCTTTTTGGCCCCTTGAGTATATTTCTAATATAGCACCCAACACATTGCGATATTTTCATGTACTAGCTCACTGTTATTTCCACAATCCGGTGAACTATCCCTAAAGACAGGAACCCCGGCTCAGTGTAGTGTCCTTGGCACCCACACCATCCCTAGATCATCATGTGTCTCAGCAAATGCTTGTTGAATAGACATTTCACTCCTTTGAGGAAATTCTTATATACTCACTTCTACTTCCTTCTCAGGCATTCTCTGACACTGTAAGGTGTTTTTAGGAAGAGGGAAGCTTGGCTTTTAAGTACTTTAACACAGTTTATGATATACTACTCCTTGGATATCCACAGTAATAGCTACGCTTGCTGATCCAGATGATTTAAGGGAGTAGAGAATAAGAGAGTACAGATCAAACCAAATTCACATCTGTTCTTCATCCACAAGACACTTTATCCAAACCTGATCAGCTCCCAAACTATTTTTGCCTACATTCAAAAAAGCCACGTACACGTATTTGAAAGTTTTTCCAGATAATCACTGATGCATAGGATTCTGTCATTATTTTAAAATGTGGTACCAGTGGATGTAAATTTCATAAGTAAATTTATAATTTTCTTTTTACGTGTCACTGAGGACAAGGTTGTTCACCTTGTCACCTTTGTAAAATGACAAAAGCAGAGAGTGTTACTTCTATGATTAAGCATTTAAAAATCAAGAGATCCTTAGGTGAAAGTCAATAATCCTTTTTTACAACATTAAAAAGGAAGTGAGGTGTATTAGAAACAATAATTGTAGGACTGAAAATCAGGAATGTGGATCCTTGACCTAATTCTTCTGTAACTCTGAGATCTTGGTCAACTCTTTTGACCTCTGTGGACTTCAGCTTTTCCATCTACATTACTGGCTTTCTGCTGTACACATATGGTACATATTTGGTGAGCATTCTTTCTTCACCAGGCAGTTTGGACCTGTGCCACAGTGGATACCGATATGAATCCACCAGAGACCTTGCTCTCCAGACGCAACATGGCAGATGAAGCCTACATGTAAGTTACTACATAGCTACTATGAAAGTTAGTAAGTGCTACAGACCAGTGCAGATGACATGCTGGAGGGTTTCAGGGAAGGGAAGACTTTCTCCTCCTAGGGACAGAGGAAGAGGACAAGTTCTATAGATGAGCTTTTTGAGAAATTAGAATGTTACACTAGATAATCTCAAAAGTTCATTCCAACTCACAGATCCAATTCTGTGAACTGGAAAATCTCAAATCAAGATTGCCCAATGGGCAAGTCTAAGCTGAGATAGTTGGTCTTTGAATAATGACATCCATTTCTTCAATTTTCAACCCCTCCCCCTTTTGGAAAGCACTTTTTCTGTCAACAACAGGGACCATCATCGCAAAAGCAGTGGCACTTGTTTACAATTCTTGAACATAGGAATAAATAAGTACTGTCTTTGTTTTCTCAGGTGATAAAATGGAACAAGCCCAGTTGAAGAAACGTACTGTATTTGTGGATACAACTGTGTCACTGAGTTCATGTAGATGGAATAGGCAACTTACTTGCAAAAGAATATGGGGAATGCCTTTATGTAATTTTATCTTTCAGGGAATCTTTACACTTAGGTCATTTTAGGGGAGTTCATTAACATACTTCCTCTGTCCCTTCTCATAAAACTGTAAGCTCTAATTTCACACATGTCTAATGAAAATATCTTCAGCATTAGCATAGAGGAAAAAAATCACTACAGGGAATCTGGTTTTAGATGTAAACTTGTAGATCATACTTAGTGGATTGTAGGCACTTAATGTAAGTTAAAAAGTGGGATATTGGAAAAAGTAGGCCACAAGTTTCACTGTGAACTAACAAGGTTGCAAGAATGTCAGAGGATCTAGCATAGGTGCAGACAGGTACAATTGCTGTCCACTGCCTAGAAATGCTGCACGGCAAGTAGCTATAAGATCTGGTTAAGTCACATACAGAAAAGTAAAAAGATATTAAAGACTAACTGATGATTAATAATACAACATAACAATGCCTTTGGTATTCAGTTATGATTCTTTAAATTATTTGTTAACTGTTATACCTAATGAAGACTTTTGTAAGAACCCATAAATGAACACTAATTTGTTTGCTTGAAGGGGTTAAATCAGCTTAAGCTAGAAATTGAAAAGCACTATTTCACCCTGAGTGCTGTTCATTCCAGCAACATGTACAATTTTTTTTTAAATGTAGTCCCCCATTACAAAAAAAAGTGATTTTTCACTTTACTGGTGCCTCACCATCACCACCATCATCCTATTCTTCAAGGCCAACCTCTTGAAGGAAATTTGATGTCTGGTGTTATGACCACTTCACATCCTGTCAACTCCTGATTCTGTTCCAGGCTGCTTTGCCCTGCACTTGAGTGTAACTGTGGAGAGGTTACCAATGCCCTTCTGCTCCTAACTCAATGACCTTTTGCAAGCCCTCCATCTCTTTAACCTCTGTGCACTTCTGTCCTCATTGACTCAGTTCCTCCTCAGGAAGTGCTCTCTTTCTTCCCTTTGTTTGACATAATGTCTCCTGGTTTCCTTCCTGAAGAGACTCACTCTCTTAACTCTTTCCTCCTTTCACAAATGTCTGTTGTGTACTTCATTCTCTTCTATTTGTCTTAATTCCATTCTTATCCCTAACTCAGCAACCACATTATTTCTCCCCTGAACTACTGTAGAAACTTGCATGTAGATAAAAATGAAGAAGCCTAGAAGAACAACAAACTTGAGCAAAAATTAAGGAAGTGTGCCTTCCAAGTGTGATGAGGAAACTAGCTGGTTTTCCTCCTCTCTTCCAAACACATAATGGGTAACAGAGGAAATCTGATAATATCCATAGCTAAGTCCAGCAGCTCACATTCAGGACAAGGCTGATGCAGATCTGCAATCTATAAAGCAGGGAAAGGTGCTTTTGGAGCCTCAGACTCATTCTGTTTAAGACTGAAATGAGAACCATAGTCTCTAGAGTTTCTCTCTAATTCTAAAATAATATCTCATTTTCCAAAAAAAAAAGAAAAAAAAAAGTAGAGGGAGAAAATGTTGAAAGAAGCCAGAAGGAAATAATACCACTTTAAATGAAAAAATAACTGTTTTTGGTAACAATGGTAACAATGTATTAGGCGGTTTTATAAGAGAAATAATTGTGTAAGAGAAATAGAAACATATGACAAGCAATATTACAAGGCATGGGAGGGAGTAATTAGCAATTCTCTGTTATAAAATATAAAAACATGAAACAGTATAGTGTTTTTTGAAGATGGATTCAAATTGTTAAAAAGTTAAATTTCAAACTCTAGAACAGCCACTAAAATGCTTTTAAAAGAAGTACAATTGCTATGCTAAGGGATGAAGATAAAATCGAATCATATAAAATGCTCAGTTAAAACCAGAGGAGGCAGAAAAAGAGAGGTGTGGAAGAAAAAACCAAAGAACAAATGGAAAACATGTGCAAACATGGTAGCTATTAACTCAAATATACTAATAATCACTTTAAATATGAATTGTCTAAGTACACTAATTAAAAGACAGATTTTTCAGAGTGGACAAAACAACAGGAACCAACTATGTGTTGTCCCTCAGAAATCTACTGTAAATGTAAAGACTCAAATAGGTTAAACTAAAGGGAAGGAAAAAAAATATACATGCTAACTGACCCAAAGGAAGTAGAAATAGTTATATTAACCTTAGGCAAAACAGGCTTCAGAATAGGAAAATTTATCAGGGATAATCAGTGGCATTATGTAATGATAAAGAGGACAAATTTCCAAGAGGACATAATACTAAAAATGTAAGCACCTAACAATAGAGACAAAAAATGTAAAACAAAAAAAGTGGTAGAACGTCAAGGACAAATAGAGAAAGCCACTATTGTAGTTGTGGACTTCAACGTTTCTCTATATTAGTAATTGATCTATGAATCATGCAGAAAATAAAGATATGGTTGGCCTGAACAACAAAACTGATCAACTCAATCTAATTGATATTTATGGAATACAGCTTCCATTAACGCAGAATGCACAATCTTTTCAAGTTTACACAAAACATTCACCAAGATAAGCCAAAGTTTGGTCCATACAACATACCTTAAATTTAAAAAAAAGAGAAATCATACAAAATATGTTCTAAGATCCACATGAAATTAAATTAGAAATCAATGACAGAAAGATAGCTGAAATAGCCCCAAATATTTGTAGATTAAACAATATATCTCTAAATAATACATGAGTGAAAGAAGTTTCAAAATAAATTTTTAAATGTTTTAAAATAAAAAAAATATAAAAATTTTTGAGATGCAGCAAAACAGTGCATTGAGGGAAATTTATAGCATCTTGGAAAAAAAAAAGAAAAAAGAAAAAACAGATCCATAAAGTTTCATTAGTCAACTATAGTAGAAGTTATTTAAAGAAGTATTGATACTAATTCTCCATAATCTTTTCCTGAAACTAGAAATAGATGTAACAATTTTTATCTCATTATCATTACCTTAATAACAAACCAAGCTATATACATTACAGGAAAGGAAAACTACTGACCAAATATCTCATGAACATAACTAATTGAATCTAACAATATATACAGATAATTCTACATCACAACCAATTTGGACTTATTCCAGATATGCAAGGTTTACTCAATATTTGAAAATCAATCAATGTAATCCAATACATCAATGGGCTAAAGAAGAAACATCATAGGATCATATCAGTTGATCCAAAGAAGAGCATTTGCCAAAACACAACATCCATTCATGATCTCATCAAACTAAAAATAAAGGGTAATATCCTAAACTTAACAAGGAACATCTATAAAAAAACTGTAGTCAACATCATGTTTACTGGTGAGAAACTGGACTATCTCTTCCTAATTTGGGGAATAAGGCAGGAATGTTCTTCCTCACCACATAGATGCAACATCTCACCAGAGGTCCTATCTAGTGCAGTAAGGCAAGAAAGAGAAAGTGAGGAAGTACAAAGAAAACCCCAAAAAACCCAAAATGGTGGGATATACAAATGGACATAGTAGTCCCAATGGTCAAAGCCAGAAGGAATCGGGCAACCATGTAAATAGTTTGTATTATAATCCAGAGTATAAAATAAATATCCATGAGTTAATACTAACATAAATAAGTAAAAAAAAAAAAAAATGGGAAAAAAGGGACAAATCTCCTGTGTAGAAGAACCACAGCTAATTTATATAGCTACTTCACCATCAAGGAGTTGGAACCCCTATTCCTTACATGTGGACTGTGCATAGTGACTTCATTCCAAAGAGTGCAGTATGGAAAGCGGGGGGGAAAGAGTAACTATACAGTGGAGGAAGCTGATAAACCTCACTCAGCCATGTCATCAATGTTAACAGTGAAAACCGTGTTGGTAGAGGGTACCTGTGATATTCCGTGATAAAAAAGGTACTTTATCTATGTGGTCTTCCCCCTCAAACCCCATTATTCGAGTCTAACTGTGAGAAAAACATCAGACAAGTTCCAAGAAGGACATTCTACAGAATATCGGACAAGTGTTCCCCAAAGCTATCAAGATCATCCAAAACAAGGGAGGTTTGAGAAACTGAATAACCAAGGAGAGCCTAAGTAGACATGACAACTAAATGTAATGTGGTGTCCTGGATGAGCTCCTGGGACAGAAGAAGTACAATGGTGAAAGCACAAGAAGTCTGGTAAAATATGGACTTTAGTTAATAATAATGTATCAATACTGGGTCATTCATTGTGTCAAATGTACCATACAGATGCAGGATGTTAACACCAGGGGGTATTAACTGGTGCTGGGTTTGTGGGGCCCCTATATGCTTTTTGCAAATTTTCTATAAATCTAATGTCGTGGCCCTTCAGAGCACTTGGGAAAAAGTGGTCATTAATAAATGATGTTGTATCAATTGTATTTCCTTATGTTTAATAACAATGACAGCAAAAATCATCTTGTCCTTTACTTCACACTATACACAAAAATATATTCCAGTGGGATGGAAAATCTAAACATAAATATTAAAATAGTATAGTTTTTTTAAAGGATATTATAAAAGACTATCTTCTTGACTATAGGATGGGCAAAGATTTTCTTACACAGAATGCAAAAGCACTAATCATTAAAAAGTTTTGATTTTGACTACATTAAGAAATTTTGTTTATCAAACTTCACCATAAAGAGCATGAAAGGACACATCACAGAGTGGGAGAAGATATCTGCACTCCACATAATGGACAAATGACTTACATCTAGAATATGTAAGCAGCTCCTACAATCAATAAGAAAAATTCAGACAATCCAATAGAAAAATGGGCAAAAGGCTAGAACAGGCATTTCATAAAATAGAACATCAAAATGGACAATAAGGAGATAAAAAAGTATTCAACCTCTTTAGTCAACAGGGAAATGCACATTGAAACCACCATGAGATACAACAAACACACAACAAAATGGCTAATATTAGAGACAATAATTGTCAGAGACTGACAATACCAAGTGTTGGCAAAGAATGTGGACCAACTAGCAGTTTCACACCTTGTTGCTGGGAGTGTAAATTGGTGCAAAGTCTTTGGAACTCTGAAAATATTTAGAACAACTGAACATACACAAATGCAATGATCCAGCATTTTTACCTCTGGGTTACCTACCTGACAGAATTGGCATTTTGTGTGTGTGTGCAGAGCATTGCTCATAAGAGCCCCAATTGGAAACAACTTAAAT